>NW_026695212.1:0-1200000 GCF_021218885.2 Marmota monax
CTTATATACATGTCTTTTTTAATAAATGAGGAGTGGTGCAAGGGGGATCCATGACCTTGTAAAGAATAGTCTGTGCTTTCTATCTGCTTTCTTATTTTTCTTCAATCCACATCTTATTTAAATCTATCAAGTGCCTAGCAGGATAGGTAAAAGCATGGATTTGAAATCAGACTGCTTGGATTCAAATCTTAGCTCTGTCATTGGCAAATTGTATGACATTGAATAAGAAACTTCCTAGTTTCTTCATCAGTAAAGTGAAAATTTAATTGTTTAAGAAGTGCTTGATGCATAGTAAACAGTATATAAATATCAACTCATGTTGTCATTGTGATATTATACCACTCCATAGAAATTTTGAAAAGGTCATTCTTGACCTCCTTGTTTGCTAGGTTTTCTGTAGCCCCTTTACCTTTGAGAATTTGACGTCCATTTTTACACTGGCAAATCCTGAAGCTGTCTCATCCATAATTCTCCCTCCTCAGTTTCCCTCCAGTATGAATCTTTTAAATGGACATTGATACAGATATAACCTACAAATAACTCAAACATGTTTACTAAGACTAGTCCCAGTCCTCTTTATTTCTTATACTTACTCTTGTAACTACAATTGTCCACCCAGTAACCCACGTTAAAACATGAGATTTATCCAAAGTTATTTTCACTCTTAAATAGCAGTTATATCCATTGTTTCCTCCAACAGGACATTATTCCAATACTCAGCATTTTTAAGGTGAACTATAAAAATATATGCCAAGTCATTCCTGTTGCATTATTTATCCTCTTCCAGCCCATTTAGTACACTGCTTCCAAATACATTGTTTTGAAAAGAAAAATGTGATTATAATATGTTTAAAGTTTGTTTACCATCCTCTGAAGAATAAAATTCATACCAGATCCTGATTACTTTTTTACCCAAAATTACTTTCAATTCTTAGAACTCATTAAGTTTCAAAACTCTTTGCACATATTATTACCTCTTCTTTAGTTGTCTTTCCTATACTTCCCCCTTTTCTTCTATCCCTTCCTCCTAGACAAAATATCCATTACACAGAATCATGAAAGTAAAAGCTGTCTTTGGTTTTTTATATCCCCTATATTTAGTATAATGCCTGATGTATATTAGGACATTGTTTCTCATGATTTGCCTGTGGATTTCCCAGTGTTGATCAAATGAAATAACTATAGAAATTGAAAATGGTTAAAATTTTCTATAGCAATCTGATAGAGCAATTTTATAGCTATTAAATCTAATTAAAAAATCAGACTTGGCTTTTGTATATTGTTTTTTAGTTTTAATTTTCCTACTGGTTTGTACACAAAAGTACCAATCTTTGATTAAGTAATTAAAAAAAAATTAGTCCTTCCAACACAAATGTTTTGAGAAACACTAATTAGAAAAATTATTACCAGAAATGTTTGGAATTCAACCTGTACCAGATTTATGATATTTTTAGAGCTGCCTAAACTCCAAAAGAACTCAATAATTTAAAAAAGAATTAAAGTATGTAATAAACAACTAAAAACTGAAACTTCTTGCAACTGAAAAAAATACCAACATAGAAAGTCCAAGAAATCTGATAATACTTGGATTGGGTCACCATGTTAGTCATAATTTGACAGGTCATACCAGCACTGCAATAAAAATAGTTCCTTGAATAATTTTACAGTGAATCATATGAGAAAATCCTTTTAGAACATATTTTATATACTTTCAGAGGCTTTTGAAATAATGATCTTTTCTTAATAAATACTTGTTGAGTGATTAGGTAAATTTGAAGTTTTCAGATTATGAAAATAGACATCTTCATAGTTCATGCTATCACATGATGTTTAAATTTCTATTTCACTTCAGCTTAATTATTATCAGTTATGGGCCTAGTGTAATGAAATGACAAAGAAATATATGGCTTGGTTATTTAGAATGTAATAAGTCAGTAAAACTTAAAAAAAATTCTGCTGCCCCTTCTTATATGCCCTTGCAAGAGAATTAAAGATTAATAAATCATATAATTCTTAATATTCAGTTACTTGAAAACATTTTTTATTGAATATTATCTGCAAGGGATTGAATACCAATATTACGTACGTTTGTGTGCACGTGCGCATGTGTGTGTGCATGTGACTGTATGTATGGACACATAAAGAATCTTTTTCCCTTAAAACTTCTATCTTGCCTGCCAAAAAGTTAATATTGGCATTTATTTCATTGTGAGCCTGTTTTGAATTATTAATGGGCTAAGAGATGGTTTCTAAAATATTAAAATTATTTATAAACTTTAGTTTTTAAATATAGATGTAACTTAACATTGTTTCTTAATGTTATTATAGAACCATTTGGTTTTAGCATGCTTTCCATAAAGTGAATACCTTAACATAAAATCAGTCATAGTCTGTTGCTAAAAAGTAAAAAAATAGTTTAAAAATCAGAATTGCTGTCATAGTCTAGTGGTCTAAAGCCTGATTTAAATACACCTTACCTGAAGCTTATAGCTTTGTTGGTATAATAATAATTTATAGCCAGAACTTTCAAATTTATCTTTATCACAAAGGATCTTCTGTCCAATTTCTTTCAGCTTTCAATATGAAAATCAGTGATCTTTACATAATCATGACGTTTTTAACAGGGACATCTATAGTTGCAGGATTACAAGGTAATCTTTTTGACAAACTTAGAATTAGTTTTCCTCAATCCTATAGATGAGGGGGAAAGGATTGACATTTTTTTGCTAACCAACAAAGTGTATCCCATCATTTTTCGTATTTCCCAGAACTTTGATAATAATTCTTCATTGAATTCAAGTAACATATAAAGAAGATATATCATAGAATTTGAAGGAAGGGGAAACAGTGGGACTTTTAATTTTATTCATGTTGTTAAACCTAGGGAATGAGTAATTAAATAAAAATGATAGAACAGCATCTAGAGTATGTAGTTCTTGATTTTACCAGTTAGTTATATAGAGAAGAAAACACAGCAAAAGTTTTTAAAAATAGATAAGAGGAAAATTATCTCCATCTTTTTAAAAAGCTCAAAGAATAAAAATGTAAATCAAGATAGAGCTATAATTTTGTTTACTCTCACAAAATATTTGGAGATCTTCAGAATTAATCTCAAATCTCATATGAGATTTGACTTTTCTAGAAAAAAAAATAACAAAAAATAAGATCATTAAATTACCAGAAAGCTTATTTTTTAATCTATTTGATGATGGCACAGGCCTATATTTTAGTTCCATTGTGAAATCTTACATCAGACTTTCTAGTATCATCCACTGTTTTGGTTTGGTTTGTTTTGGTTTGATTGGTTTTTTGAATTTTACAAAACTAATGCCAGTATCCCAATATTAATAGAATGCTTTTAAATTATGGCAGTACCTTTTCAGAATACTGATACTGTTCTCATGACAAATTGGAAAACAACCGGCAAATTTAAAAATTCTTTATCCGTCTAACCTTAAAATTCAGGGTGGAAAAACATATTTGAGGGTATTCTAAAATGACATTTACTGTGAATTACTTTAGGTTTTATTTTTTAAGTCATAAAAATAAGAATGAATCCCTTATTTTAGATTGGGTTTTTATTTTTACGTTTGGTCAGTTTGAAGGTGTAGCTATTTTTTAAAGGGTTGTGAGTGGCATTACATTTTTATCAGTTACAGAATGAGTTGCACAACTCAAAAACTTTAGGTAATCAAAAATTAAGTTTGTTTTCTTTCCTGTTCTAGTTACCGGTTTACTAAATAGTGAGCATACATGATCACTTGAGAATTGGGCTTCTGGAGCACCTGAACAGAAAGGGAGTGGTTCATATTCAGCATTACAAAAGACAACTTTCTCTTTTTGAAGGGGATTACTTTGGCTATTTTCCAGGTACTGGGGAAATTCCAGTTCGTTACAAGTTATGGGATGGCTATTAATTATTCATTTCCTAAAATATGTTGATTACAGACTTGAGATTTGGTTATATAGTAGGACTTTGTCTTCATCAGTTTAAAACAACAACAACAACAAAATCTACATTGAAGTTTATAGTGAAATACAAAATTGAGACTCTTACTTGTTACTTATTTTTTTAGAAATATCAATCTTAGTGATCAGAACATATATAGTAAAAGACTAAGTCTTTTACTTTCAAAAAGTAAGAACAGTAAGTTTTGTGCATGTGTATGTGAAGAAAATATGTAAGATGCTTTGCATCTTCAAAGCAATTAAACAATAAAAGAAAATTATATTTCCCATATATATTAAAGTTTTAGGATGTTGGGTTAAGGAAGGAAGTTTGTAACTAGATAGTTTTTATGAAGAATTAATACTTTATGAACAATTTGAATGTTTATTATTTTTTAACAGTTCTTCAGGGTTGCAGTGGATGAAGGTGTGTATACATTTGAACCATAACAGCAGAATGTCTTTTGATGAGACATCTGATTATTTAAGAGAATTCTCTTTAGAATTTTCATGTCTAGTTCCAGGGTGAAGATTTTAGGGAAAAGAAAAAAAAACTGCATTTCAAAATATATTTTTTTAACTTATCTTTTACTTATACAGAGTTATCTTATATATATATATATATATATATATATATATACACACACACACACACACACACACACACACACACACACACATATGTGGGGTATATACAGTAGTTATTTTCTTCTACTAAGGAAATCTCTCAGGTATTATTTGGACTATAGTTATTTTTGAACTTGTAGAATTTTGGTGTAGAGTTATAATGGGTCAATTTAGATGTCCTTTTTAGTCTGTTGTTTTCCGATTGCTTTCTTACTTGAGGAATGTTTCTTAGTCTCTCTACTGTACAAGTTTTCATTTACTCACACACTTTAATTGAGCTATGTGTCAGGTACTGTGCTAAATTCTGAGGTGTAAATTATAAGACATGGACTCTGCCGTATAAGTAAGTTGAAGGTGGTATAGTTTTAGCCCTGATGATGGAATATTAGTTTTTGTTTGTTTGGTTGCTGGTTTTTTGTTTTTTGAGGTGCTGAGGAACTTGTAACTTTGAGAAGATGCTAAAGTAAATTTAAAGAATTTTAAGTGTGAATTTCTTACAGGGGAAGAAATTTCTAAGGAGAGGAATGAATACATGTGAAGGTGCAGTCTTAATACATTAAGCTAAGGCATATATCTTAAGATTCATAATTCAAATACAAGGATAATCTTAAACTTGAAATTTATAATGTGAAATACATATATATTATAAAATGCATGTAGAGAAGAACCCCATAGCCACTTCAAAGAACAGATACGTAGCAGTCTCTACTCACTAAATGATTAGCTTGCGCATACACCAACCATTCTTACCATTCTACGTAGATCAACAGCCTTTCATTCATAGTAGCTTATTTCCTGAACCTTACCTTTAGTCATTCTATCACAAATGCTAAATTAGTAAATTCCAAAAGCCTACCATCTACTAAACATGTTATTTCGTTTTTTAATCCCTAAATCTGCAAGTGCTCTTGCCAGTTTTGTACACAATAAACTTGCATTAAAAATACTTTACCTGGTTAATAGTACCTATTCATTAATAGAAATTTTTTACTTTTTAACTTTTGCATTGAGTTGGAATGTAGGTATAGAACCTTTTTATTCTGTCTGGTTACTGCTTTAATTGTAACATGCTGTTTGACAAAATGAGTTGAAATTTTAAGACCAACTCTAGGCACAAATAATGATAGAAACAAAATATGGCTTAAACATAAAAGCATTTTATGATCAGTCACATTGCTTTATAGGTAAAACTCATTTTATTAGAGTTGAAGTACAAGATTTAGTTCTCCCAAAGCACTGAGATTTTGACATTCATCTTTGTCAGAGAGTTGACTTCAGTAAATTAACAAGAGACATAGCTCCAAATAACATGAGACTAGTAGACATGTTTAAAACTCGGACGTATTTACAAACATAGCATACTTACAGTGTATCCACAAACTAAATCATACTGTTTATATGTTTATTTTTTATGACATATTTATACATACTCTCAGTTTTTGCTAAGAACAATTGTGTTGTTAAGAAAGGGTGAGTTTTGTTATTTTACAGACCAAGAAGCATTGAGAATAAGAGAGATATTCACATAGACACAACACATGTTAGATGACTTTTATATCATATCATTTAAAGTATCTTACAAACTAAAAGGAAAATGTCCTACATACAAAGGACTTTTAAAATATGTGTCTTTAAGAAAGGAAATTGTTTTAGGACAGTCTCATCTAATAGAAAATGATACTTGTATAGTAGAAAAGCTTAACTCTGATTATGGTTTTTATTATTGAACTGTATAGAAATTACTATTCTGTAAAGCACTGTGTTTTATGGCAGCCAGTCCAATTGTACAGTTTTCTTGCAGTAGTCAAAGATTTTCATCTTTTCAAGATAGCTTGCATAAAAAGGATTGAATAATGAGTTACATGAAGTATTACAAATCAAATTATATTATAAAAATATTTTAATAAACTGACTTTCTTCTTCCAGAATGGTGGTACTGATTACTAGTAGAACATCACCCGGGGCATGTAAATATTTTAGTTGTTTGATCTTTTTTCCAAATATGTCTTGAAATTTATACCAAAAATTATAATGAAATTTTTAATATTTTAACTTCATCTTATGCTATTTCAAGAATTTATTCCTCATGTAGTGGTATTTTCAAAATGAGGGAGGAAAGCCTGACATCACCTTAGTTTTTAAATAAATAATTATGTGTTAGTATGTATGTATGTATGTGTGTGTATATTTATTTATTTATTTATTTATTTATTTATTTATACTGACTATTGAATTTCCATATTTATGTGTGTTTTTGCAAATTGTTAGATAATTGTAGCTTGAGAGTTTCTTAAAACATTAAATTCCAGAAATAAGAGGCTTGTTTTGGCCCATTTAGGACTAAATAGCTAAAACGTAGATACTAGTTATGGTATCTTCATAGGTAATTTGTATAATTACTTCTCATTAAAATTATTTTTGGCTGGGGTTGTGGCTCCATGGTAGAGCACTCGCCTAGCACACGTGAGGCACTGGGTTCAATACTTAGCACCACATAAAAATAAAATACAGTATTGTGTCCACCTACAACTAAAAAATAAAAAATAATTTGTGTTTCTTAAATAGTGTGTTAACAGTGAATCATAATCAGTTTCAAACTAACATGTGTCACTGTGAAAATAAATGCTAGTCTAAAAAGTCCAAATACAGAAGTTCATTGCAAAACAGATCATAGATTAACTAAAGATCAAATAAAGAGTGGACGTTTTTAACATGCATTGCCCTTCTTTTGGTTTCATATTCAAGTACTTGGAGATTCTTTTTGAGATTACTCATTACAAGTAAATATATTTTTGCTGCATCTAGTAATATTTTATTTGAAAATAAATTATTGAGCAACTGAACCTAACATTGAAAGAAAAGAGTAAATCTGAGAAAATAAATGCATTAGTAAAAATAGGCCAAAACATTTTTATTAAGCACATATTTACTATACACATTCTAAGGGCCAAATGAAGTAGTGCTCAGTGCTAGAGGTGTAAATATAAAAGTTATTTTGGTACCTGCTTTCCTGGAGGCAGACCATTTGTCAGACCATTTTGTTTGTCTTTCCTTGTCAGACCATTTGACAAGACAGACAAACTAAAAATTAAAGCTATAGTTTATTATAAAATCAGTGCGGAAACATACAGGAAGAAACAAGTATTACGAAGGCTTCCCAGACACAATATCAGAATCTTCATGGATTGGTAAACATTAAGTAAGGCAAAAAAAGGTACATTTTCAGATAGCTAAAGTTGCAAACTTAGGATGCTTAGAGGTCAAGGAACCACAGGTAAACTAAAATAAGGCTCAATAAAGTGGAACAGAAAAGATATTGGCAAAAGATTGAGGGTACATAGGTGGGCAACAGACCCATTTAAGGATTTGGTATTCTAATCTGAAAGCAAGGAAAGCCATTAAACAATTTGTAGCAAGGAAGTAACTTGGTAAAAGATCATCCTTGGGCTGAGGTTGTAGCTCAGTGGTAGAGCACTTGCCTTGCACACGTGAGGTGCTGGGTTCGATCCTCAGCACCACATAAAAAAATGAACAAAATTATTAAAACAAATCACCCTTGATGATATATGAAAGCTAAAATAACTTTTTATCTTTGCAAGATAAGGATATATGTGAATAATTAAGTAAAAATAACTCAGGAATTATTTATATTTACACAACTTGGTTCTTTGAGATTTGGTAAAACGTAAATTATGTTGTTATGATTGCATTAATAGATGGTAGTGGAATATGTTATATTCTTATCATAACTCTGAGCTGATCAAATATAAAGACTTGAAAACTAATTGATAATTGTTGGAAATTGCTATTCAATCTCCCTTCACTTAATTGTCTTTTAACATTGATCCTATCTGTGCTAATTCGGTGATATAAGATGGCATTTATGCTCTTTATAGCTGTATTCTAGATTGCCTGGACCTCCCTCTCCCAAAATGTTTTACACTAAAAGTTTTATACTGAATTTGGGTTTATAATTAAAAGAGGATGTATATAATAAAAAAGAAGAGAAAATTAAACTCCAGAGGAGTATGAGATAAGGAGAGGTGTTGAGATAAAAAAGAAATTAGAAAGGATAATATCCTTTCCCTTAGTTGCCTCCTACACTGTAGCCTACTTCTGTCTTCCTCTTGCTAATATAAATAAAAATTTTTACGCTGAAAGTGATATGTAAATGATCTTAAACTGTATAGCCCATCCTAGATATTTTTAACTGTATAAAAATCTGATAATACAAATTTCATGGCACTATAAGTAGTTCTCCTTTTTGCCTTGAGATTAGGGGCTAGACTACTAATTTAGACAATATTATTCTTATAATATAGAAAATTCCTAAATAGATACTGTGATTACTTGAGTAAACATAAATTGATTTATAATTGAAACCACAAAATTAAGCTCCATAATTTACTTGAAAGACCTGAGTATAAGTTGAATAAGTTTATTTTACAGTTTTAGCTCAAAAAGATAGTTTATAATTCACAACATCTGAGTTATCAAAAAACCCCGCAGACTGAATCTTTCACCCTGAGTATATTTAATTTAATAGCAAGCACTCTTTGAAAAACTTTGAAAGTAAAATGTTTTACACTAAATGTTTTACACTGAATTTCCATTAATGTAAATCCAGGTTCTCATCAAACTGGGTCTTTACTATTTTACATGCAAGCAACTAGCTCCTTATGTAGCAATTTGTCATTTGACTCCAAGACAAATATTTTCCCTGCAGCAGGGGAAAAAGGAAAAAACTAATTACCTATATGGCTATATGTCTATAGCAGACACTGCATTTTTTAGGCATCTCATTAATTAAGTAGTAATATTTGTATTAAAATCAAATTATATGGTATCGTCAGCTTAAAGTTATTCTATCTTGAAATAAAATATTGTGGAAACTGAATTTTCATCTATTTTTAAAGAATATATTGTTTTATTTAGAATGGGAGAGAGTTGAAGAATTAAATTACTCATAGTTTTTATTTTGCCATAGAAGAAAACTGGATTGTATTAAAACAAGAACTGAAAAAAGTGAGAATACACTTACCCAGAGTCTACATAACTGAAATTTATTTTCTCAGTTTCAGCTAGTTTATACTATTCCTTATAAAGGTAGTTGGCCAGACGGAAGGCTTAAAGGCTGCTCTTTAATGATAAGTAACTAATAGTGGAAGCAGTAAATTTAGTCATCCCTCAGTATCAATGGTAATTGGTACCAAAATCCATGAATGCTCAAGTCCTTGATATAAAATGATGTATTATTTGCGTATAACCCATGCACATCCTTTCATATGTCTTAAATTATCTCTAGATTACATAAATTCCTGATATATATGCTGTGTAAATTTCTGCTATATTGTAATGTTTAGGGAATACTGAAAAGAAAATAGTCTCTATATTCATTGTAGACACAATTTTTTTCCCCAAGTATTTTTCTATCTATGTTGGTTGAATCTACAGATACAGAGAGCCAGCTAAACCTCTTTTTTTAAGTTAATTTCTTGCTTGCACTCTATCTTAGTTTTTACCTACTCAGGCTAATTTATAGGTTCCTGGGATGAGTAGACAATCCATAATTTCTACCAATCAAGTAAAAGAAGGAAAGAAAACTCTGAGCTTCTCTCCCAGTTAACAGGTAGTTTGCTGTGTTTAAAATTAATGCAGATTTCACAGCAACAAATATTAACATTTCATTTATTATAAATAATTTATTTGAAATTTGGGAAATGAATAGTTGAGTGCATCATTTCAGTGTTTATTTGAACAGTAACTTCTTAGTGCTAGAGACCATCTTATTTTTTTCTGATTGCTGTGGCAAACAATTTGTTTCCCTTTAATTTTAGCATGTTTTAAAAAAAAGTGTGTGTATGGTTACTTTTACTTGAAAATATATTTTATTCTTTGCAGTGTTTGAGCAACACACCTCCACTTACTGAGTATTTCCTCAATGATAAGTATCAAGAAGAACTGAATTTTGACAATCCCTTAGGAATGAGAGGCGAAATAGCTAAATCATATGCTGAACTGATCAAGCAAATGTGGTCTGGAAAGTTTAGCTACGTCACCCCAAGAGCATTTAAGGTTAGTATGATAAATACATTCTCAACAAGAGTGATATCATCCCCAAGAGGGCAAAAACTAGTTCCTAGAAGAGAAGGATGAAAAATAGTAGCTATCACAATGACTTATAAGCCCTTCAAAGGAGTACAGTATGGATGGATGGATGGATGGATGGATGGATGGATGGATGGATGGATGGATAGATCATCTGTGGTATAAAATTTCAGATGACAGAGTGGGTGATTAGTTTTCAGAAAGTCTAAAAAGGATTTAGGAGGGGGGAATAATTTAAAAAGACTGAGAAAAACACTGGTATGATAGAATTACTACAGAGAAATAGCAGTGAGCATTTATTTGCATAGTTATTTTAGAATACATCTCTGAAAAATCTACATGACTATTTCATATTATACAACCTTAAAAAAATAAATTTGAACATTTCATTAAAGTCTAAGAACTCGAGTATTTCAATAGTCATTGCGAGTTTGAAAAATTAAAACTAGTCTGCAAAACAGTCACTAAATATGAATGTGCTTCCAATGTAATTCTTAAAGTCAAAGTTTATTCAAATTTGTGAATAGATTGCTTTTTAGAATCAGTAAAATTACAAATGATTTTTCATTCAAACAAGAATTAAATTAAAATTTGGCTTTATGTGTTAAAAAGTTTTCCTAATTAATTGTAATAGGAGTAGGATGAGAAAGTATGTATTTTTGAAGAATAAGCAATTATAATAAGCCATAATTTTTACAATCAACTTAAATGGTATTCATGTAGGACATGTACTAAGTAACCGTATACTACTTCCTAAAAAGTAAGAAGCGACTAACAAATCATGTACCCCTACATTTGGACAGACTAGTCTAGACAAACCATCTCAACACAACCCTCATTCCAATTAGTTTTGTTAGATTTTTTTTCCTCTTTAAATTTTATGTAAAAATGCAGGCTCTTGATATTTGACTTCTTTCATATTATGATTTATTTTTTTTATTTATTTTTAGTTTTAGGTGGACACAGTATCTTTATTTTATTTTTATGTGGTGCTGAGGATCAAACTCAGTGCCTTGTGCATGCTAGGCGAGGGCTTTACCACTGAGCCACAACGCCAGCCCCTCATATTATGATTTATATTATTACATTTCTTTGTAGTCCAATCAAAAAATAGTATTACAAAACTAGGAAAATTGAACATAAATATTATTGTTATCTTTGTGAGATTCTTCCTCTTTTTACACACAGAAACTGAAAGATTTGTAGTTTTTTCCCCAGTGGACCCAAAGCAATATGTTACTAAATTTTTTAAGTCTTCAGTGTTTCCCAATTTTTTGTACAATATTTTATTATATGTTCTCCTTGTTCTTTTCTCATGTCAACATTTCTCTATTTTAGAGAGTAGTTATTTTCAAAATTCTTTTAGATGTATGATTATCTGTATGATAATAATAGCCAGAATAAAAACTTGTCTTTTATTGTCTGCCTGACAAACATTTACAGGAAGAGGCAATAGGAAAACCAAGAGCTAAAAATTAAGAGTGCTGAAAACTCCTTTGACAAATAGTGAAATGGCAATTAGTAACAAATAAATATAGGACCCATAATGATCAATATACATTTTGGGGGGTTTTGTTTGTTTTTCATCTATACATTTTTTTAAGGAGTCCATGTTCTGTTCTGTTTTGGCCTAAATAAGCTTCATTGAGGACTGGGATTGTAGCTCAGGAATAGAGTGCTTGCCTAGCATAGGTGAGACTGGGTTCAATCCTCAGCACCACATTTAAAAAAAAAAAAAAGTGAATAAAATAAAGGTTAAATTCTAAAAAAAATAAATAAGCAAGCTTCATTGAATGTATACTGGAATGCAGAACAAAATATATGTTCCTATTTTGTATATATACATTTTCATTATTCACAATAGTTATATTCCTTAAATTTATTGCAAACACTGAATAACCATACTAAACTGTTGCTACTAAGGAAAATATAGGTTTTGATTCTATCAAACCTTCTAGTTGTAACATTTTCACATTTTCACCAACCAACCAGTGTGTCATTTTGTTTTATGTGTATTTTAGTTTAAAGACCCTTATTTACCATGTGTGATGGTGCATACCTGTAATTCCTATGGCTCATGAGGCTGAGGCAGGAGGATTGTGAATTCAAAGCCAGCCTCAGCAATTTAGGCCCTAAGCAATTCAGCAAGACCCTGTCTCTAAATAAAATATAAGAGGACTAGGGATGTTCACAGTGGTTGAGTGCCACTGGGTTCAATCACTGGTACTAAAAACAAAAAAAGGAAAAAAAAAAACTTGTTTAATATGTGTTGTTGATTCATTAGCATTGAATTCATAGCCAACAGCACTGTAACTTATGTCTGAAGGAAGCTTATCTAACTATGTTTTCTCCAAAAGGTACATCACAGCCTCCTTCTAGCCAACACTTCAGCACTATGTATGGGGGGCTCTTTAAACACTGAAATAACCAGAAGACAGCACAGAAGTGTGAAAAAAAAATAGCACTAAATCAACTACAAAAAGACATTTGTTTATATAGTATGAGAGCTAAAACAAAAAGGGGAGAGGATCACTTTGTTTCCCAGCTGAGAATGTGCATGTTAGATGACTCAAATTTTTCACCTCTCTGAGGATATCCATAATGACTGCTAAAGTGTTTTAATTTTATTTGAGGGTTAAAAATAAATTTTAGCAAGTAGGCAACTCATAGATATGGAGTCCATGAATAATAAGAATCAACTGTAGAATTTTAAAGGAATCCTGACTCTGCTGAGTTCATGGTTTTGTTTTTCTCACAGACACAGGTAGGACGTTTTGCACCCCAGTTCTCTGGATATCAACAGCAAGACTGTCAAGAACTATTAGCTTTCCTATTAGATGGACTACATGAAGATTTGAATAGAATTAGGAAAAAACCATATATACAATTGAAAGATGCTGATGGAAGGCCTGATAAAGTAAGTTTCATGATATTATTGTCTGCATTGTTGCAGTTCTATAATACCTCTATAACTTGATCTTATTTTCTTTATAGGTGGTTGCTGAAGAAGCCTGGGAAAACCATTTAAAAAGAAACGATTCTATCATAGTAGATATATTTCATGGCCTTTTCAAATCAACTTTGGTTTGTCCTGAATGTGCTAAGATTTCAGTAACATTTGATCCTTTTTGTTACTTGACACTTCCATTGCCCATGAAAAAAGAACGTACCTTGGAAGTTTATTTAGTTAGAATGGATCCACTTACCAAACCTATGCAGGTAAGTAGTGATTATTTTCTGTACATTTGTTACTTTTTATCAAATATTATAGTGTTGAGTACTATATAAAATTAGTTTTGAAGCTGGGCCTGGTGGTGTGTGCAATTTAGGAAGCTGAGGCAAGAGGATTATAAGTTCAAGGTTAGCCTGGGCAACTTGGAAGACCCTGTCTCAAAATAAAGTTTTGAAAAGGACTGGGGATGTAGCTCAGTGGTAAAGCACTTGACGAACATGTGCAAGGCCCTGGATTTAATCTCTAGTACTATATGTAAATTAAAAATTAGTGTTGAATCCTAAAGCACAGTTTAGTAATAATGTTTGTGTAGTGTAAATGTACTATAAGCTTAACACTTTGGAAATTAGTATAATTTTTAGAATCTTGAAAGGATGAAGGATGTCATGTAAAAAGTATTCTCAAAGACTTTTTCTCATCAAAGAAAACAGACATTGTTTTACAGTGTTGAAGAATATTAGCTTACAAAAATGAGAAATGGAAATTTAGTTAGATTAAAATATTTGATTCAGTAATGTTCTAATCTTTAATACTTTATTTTATCACATATTGTTTATCCTATGCAAAATCACTGGTAGTAGGCATTAATGATCATGTTTGATTGCATAGTGTAGTGTTATAATTGAACTATTTCCTATTTTGTGAATAAAATCCTATATTTTCTCCCTTCTTTATCAGTGCTTTTCTGAGACTTGACCCCTCCCATCGAAAGTATCTCCTTTCTCTTCCTACCTCCCCTAAATTCTGTTAACAGCACTTAGCAAATTTTATTTTGACCTTTATTTGCTCTTGTTTTTCTTCCCTAGACCATAAGTTATTTGAAGATAGGAGACTTACAAATCTTGTTTTCGATGCTTAATTTGTGTATGTTAATGCAACAGTATACAAGCAAGGCATGGTGATACACACCTGTAATTCCAGCAACTCTAGGAGGCTGAGATAGGAGGACTCAAGTTCAAGGCCAGCTTTTTAGCAGTTTAGCAAGGCCCTGAACAACTTAGAAAAAAATTTTAAAGGCTGATAATGTAGCTCAGTGTTAAAGTACCCCTGAGTTCAGTCCTCAGAATCCCTCCCCACCAAAAAAAAGTATTCACAATGCTGTATTAGGCACAAACAGTATAAAGTTTTTGTTCACTAAACAAGGCAGATATGGTCCTACTTCAGAATATTGTTTTCTCTAAATCCTTAGAGTTCCAGCCAGGTAGCTCAACTTTGTTTGGTGCCTAATAGTCACAAAATCTATATGAAAGTTATGCTCTGAACAAAATTATGATTTTACCACTCAGGCAGGAAATTGAGTTTACTCTTAACAAGAAAAGGATATTTACAACATTCTGAAAAATAGTTCTTTCATTCAAGGTAACTGAAGTCTAGTTGTAACAAATAATACAATCCCATATATAAATTTCACCCTTTTTTTTCTGCTTCTTTATGTTTCCTTCATGAACTAATCAAATCTAGTGACTTTATATCAGTATTTTGTTAAGTAGTGCTGAGAACTTACCCTTATCTATAAGCAGGACCAACAAAGTACTGCTTTTACTTTTTACACTTTTTTTTGTGTTCATACTTGATAATAATATATTGTCTTTAGGTACTCTCTTATTCATTTGTTTGTAAATGCAGAATTGTCTACATTATTTTCAGTTCTATCAGTGTTAAACTATACCATTACCTCACTAGCTTGTAACTTTGCAAATACATGCCAATGGAGCAAAAGAATATGAAAAATTAGTAAAAATGTATTACAACAACAACAAAAACGTAGATGTTTTATTTATGTTCAGCACATTTGTTAAAGACAATACTTTTCCAGGCTAATATTATAAAATAATCTGTTATATAGTGACAGGTTACATTAAAGCTACACATTAGCCCTTAAGGTATATGGTGAATGTTCTTCTGTAATTTGGCTTTAAATCATTTTCCAGCATTGTGAATTTCATTGAGTTACTTTTTTACTCACTTGGTGACCAAGAATATTAATTGTGGGAGTTAGGTCCACGATCAACACAGGAATTGGATTTGGGTGTTGTTTATGTTCTTTTTTAGAGGGATGGGGGTGGTATTTTTGTTGTTGTTTTTTGTTGTTGTCATTTTTTTCCTCTTAAACACAGCTTCCATACAAAGCGATATCCTCATTAACACTATGGTTTAATCAGCTGGTAAGGAAGTGAAATTAGCTAACATCCTGTTACTGAAGTTGATTTAGGTTATATTAGTAATCATATTGAGGATGTATTATATGTTGCTCTCATACTCTAAGGGGTTGGAAATATGAAAGTGTTTCTAATCCTACTTCTTAAGAAGTTTGTCATAGAGTGTGAGAAGTAGTATGACAGTACCACAGGAGCTCACGGAAAGAATAATCTGCACAAACTGATATACGTGTGATGAATCATGAAGAATGATTAGATTTTAAGTAGGTAGCAGCTGGAAATGAAGATATTATAGGCCAAGAAATTGGCATGTACAAGGCCTGAAGACAAAAGAAGTCATGGCCCTACTTTTAAAATTTATAAGTAGCTAAAAATATGGTAAGCAGGAACTTTACCAATGAGTATCACAAAGATGTTTGATACCATGATAGGAAATTTGGACTTCTTCCTAAAGCTAGGAAAGCTTTTAAAGGTTATTAAAAAACCTTTAAAAGCATAGAGATTATATGGCTATATTTGTGTTTGAGAAATAAGAATCTGGCTAGCACATAGATTAGATAGGAAAGACTTAGATCAGAACTATGAAGACCACAGATAAGAGGCTTTTGCAGTGTTCAGTTGACAAGGGCTTGAAGTTGTGTCAGTATGTCAGTTTGATTGTAAAACTAGTTTGAATGTAGGAAGTGAAAATGTGTAGATGTATTCAAAGATGATTTCACGTTTCCTGGACTAGAGAATTGAGAGCTTAATGGTGCTCTTTGTTTTAATGGGATGTATAAGAAGAATAAGTCTAAGAAGAAACCTTTTTAGTATTAAACATAATAACATAACCTATTAGTGTTGGATACATTGACTTCAAGATGCAGAAGGAATATTTAGATGGTGGTAATCTGATAGGCATTAAATTTATGTATTCACACTGGAGGAGAAAGACTGTGATTAAGATTTAAATTGAGTAGTGAGCTCTTTGAGAATGGTAGTCGGTGGTTTAAAAGGATGAGATCACTTAAGACTAGAGTGACTCTGATTTATCATCTAAACTAGAACTCTCCTGAAAATAAAAAGGGCCTTTGTTAATAATTATACTAGGATAAGAGTCTAATCCAGGACTGGCCAAAGCAAATGGAGATATATTGTCATTAGTCTAAAAAGTGTATATAGAATCAAGGAGAGGTCGAAGAACAAAATTTTAAAGAACAATATGGAGGGGCTGGACTGTAGCTTAGTGGCAGAACGCTTGCCTAGCATGCATGAGGCACTGGGTTCAGTTCTCAGCACCATATAAAAATAAAGGCATTCTGTCTATCTACAACTACAAAAAAATTTTAATTAAAAAAAAGAATATGGAAGAGCTTCTAAGACAATATTATCACAGCAATAGAAAAGAATTAAGAAGTAGTGTTACATAAGGAAAGAAACATTTTTAAAGATTGGCGTGGTCAGCAGTCATTCTACATAGAGATCAATAAAATAGAGTCTGATAAAGAGTGAGTTGTGTAGTAGTTTTGGTAATGTTGGCAATAGGTTAAATAAAGGGGTGAAGACAAAAGCCAGAAAATGGGTTGAGAAGTGAATGGGAGATAAGGAAGTTATAATAGTCAGTGTAGAATATTGTTAATAAAGTCATTTATAAAGCATGGGAAATAAGGGAAAGCAATGAAGGACTATTTTTATTTTTGTTTTGTTTTTTGAGATGTTTATTGTATTCCAGTGCTTATGCAAAAAAGTCAAGATAATAGGAAAGTCTAGTTGCTAGATTTAGGTCTTAGCAGAGGATAGAATTCAGAGCATATAAACTAGGGTTCTCCCTTAATGGGAAGAAAAACACTTAACTTGTATTGCAAGAGACAGGAAAGGAAAAAAAAAAAAAAACAACCTATATGTCCTCAGGTAATTTTTTAAGGGAACTAGAAGTTACAGATTTTTACCACTTGGCAGCTTCATTTTCTTAGTAAAATAGATGTTCTTCTGAAGGGAGATACAGTGAAATAGGAGGCCTAAGTAATGGTGAATATTTTAAATAGTAATTGAAATGAGAAAAACAGCAAATAAGATTCAGAGAATTGTTTCTGGGCAGTGTTAAGGATCAGTTGAGACTGTGGATTTGAAGTTCACTGGCATCTGAAGTTGGGGAGTTTTCTGCAGCTTATCTGAACTGCTTTGAGAAAGTTCAGCAAGAGTGGAACTGAGTAATAGAGGTTAAAGGTTTTATAATGGAATGATTGAATTGATGAAGAATATGGAGTCGGGATGGAAGTGCATGAAGACAGTAGGGAGAAAATCTGAGTGTCATAAGGACTAGAAATCTCTATAAAAGATAAGAATAGGTAAGAATATGTTTCCAGGTGAAGCAGGTAGTGGTAGTTAGTGTAAGGTATCAGAAGCAAAGCAGATTCACGTGGCGACAAGGTCCAGGAAGTTGACTATACTTGAATGCAAGGATAGATCTTTGAATTGAGAAACTGAGGAAAAATAAGGGGTGGGATGAATCATCTATATGGACATTATCTCCTAGGGTAATGGCAAGATTGGAGGTAGACATTATAAGCCAAATGCTGAATACCAAATGAATGTAAGAAAACAATCATGAGGTCAGTCTCATCTACTCAGTGTTTTTTTTCCCAGTATAATAAGTTCATTACAATTTTTTGTTTTTGTTTTTTAGTACAAAGTGGTTGTCCCCAAAATTGGAAATATACTAGATCTTTGCACAGCATTGTCTACTTTGTCAGGAGTACCGGCAGATAAGGTAAGATGTTTCTGGGATTGAAGAATTTAAATTGGTGTTTAGTTTCTCGGTGTTAAAAAACCAGCTTAATAGAAATTTATTTCCTTTTAGATGATAGTTACTGATATATACAATCATAGATTTCACAGAATATTCCCTATGGATGAAAACCTTAGTAGTATTATGGAACGGGATGATATTTATGTGTAAGTATGAAATTTATTGTGCAGAGTATTACTTGAAAATAATCAAAAAAAATAACAAGATTTTGAGAGTTTATGGTCCATTGTGTTCTTATAGGTTTGAAATTAACATCAATAGGACAGAAGATACAGAACATGTGATTATTCCTGTTTGCCTAAGAGAAAAATTCAGACACTCAAGTTATACCCACCATACTGGTTCTTCACTTTTTGGTCAACCTTTTCTTATGGCTGTCCCACGAAACAATACTGAAGATAAACTCTATAATCTTCTCCTTTTGAGAATGTGGTAAGTGCCAGACAATTCTACTTCAATAAAATAAGCATGGGAATGAAATACAGGTAAAAAAGTAAACATGCAAGGAACTACCAGAATGTAATTGAACATTATCTCAACTTTGTTTAGACAGGTAGCAATTTAAAAATCAGGTTATAGTCATCTACTTTCATGATCATGAAAAAATGCATTACTGAGGTTATTTTAAACCCAGTATTATCAATAACTGTGATACATGTGTACACTCTGGAATCATAACAAATGGCAAAGTCTCATATCTTTATGCATACTACTAGCTCAAGAACTCGTACTAATTGTCTTAAAAGAGTAAATATTCACAATGTATAGTCCATTTTTTGCCTTCCTAAAAATCTTGATTTGAATTATATAAGGTAATCATAAACACCATTTGATCCTTTTTAATTTTTTTATAGTTGACATGTTCAGTATTATTTCTTGTATACCTAATTATTGTAGTTTCATGACTCATACATAAAGATCACATTATCCTCATTTTGATCACTAGTGCCACAAAAAATATTATTAAAAATGTTCACATTATATAAAAGCAAGCTTTCTTAGCAATAACATATATATCATTTAAATGGGAATCTTATAATACTTTAAAGTTGAGAAATTATTTGCCACAAACTTTAATGTATAAAAGACAGATATAACACTCTAGAAGTAAGAAAATATTCTTTTTATAAAGACAAATAAAACACAATTAATTCTACTTATGGAATTGTAAGCTTTGAGTTTTAATTTATTTTTAAATCTACCAAATAACCACTGTTATTGCATTGAAAAGCTCCATTTTATTGGTAGAGTGGAAAATAGTTTTTAGATCTCTGTAGAATTGAACTTGTTTGATTTCTGATTTTATTAAGCCGATATGTCAAAATATCTACTGAAACTGAAGAAACTGAAGGATCCCTGCATTGCTGTAAAGACCAAAATATTAATGGGAATGGCCCAAATGGCATACATGAAGAAGGTTCACCAAGTAAGACTTTCCTGTTAAATTATTAAAATGTTTCACTTGGATTATTGCCTCAGAGAAAAAGTTTAAAAAATGGATATTAAGGAACTAAAAACAAACCATCTGTAAATCTAGGTAAAATAATTATTTCAGAAATGTTAACACTGGATTTATTTAAAGATCTCTAATATCTAAAACTAGGTGAAATGGAAACAGATGAACCAGATGATGAATCCAGCCAGGATCAAGAACTTCCCTCAGAGAATGAAAATAGTCAGTCAGAAGATTCAGTTGGAGGAGATAATGATTCTGAAAATGGATTATGTACTGAGGAAACTTGCAAAGGTCAACTCACGGGACACAAAAAACGATTGTTTACATTCCAGTTCAACAACTTAGGCAATACCGATATCAACTACATCAAAGACGATACAAGGCATATAAGATTTGATGATAGGCAGCTTAGGCTAGATGGTAAGTATTTTTTGTGAAAAATGACTTGAGCATCAAATTTCAGTAAGTGGGGTTTTTAAAATATAAAAACCATGAAATTCAGCCCAACCATGAAAAATACCATTTATCTATTTTAAAATGTTAAATAAAAGGCCTTAATATCCAGGTACGCTAAAACATGCAAGTGTTTACTAAAGCAGGGTTTAACTTCATGCTTCAGCTTTGTATCTTTTTGTCTTTTGATCTCACATTGTTAAAGGCTTGGAAACAGTTATTTGTCCTAATCATCTGTGCAAGTAGAAAAAATTGCTCCTTGTTTATTTTTATATATACCGTAATGTTAAAATATACAAATTTTAGTTGTAAAACACATTGAATTTTAAAGAAAAAAAATGTTTTTCACCTTAGAAAGATCTTTTCTTGCTTTGGATTGGGATCCTGAATTGAAAAAAAGATATTTTGATGAAAATGCTGCCGAGGTAAGTTATCACTCAAACACTGCTTCTTTACCTTTTCTTGGCTTACTTTATTCTAATTGCTAGAGTTAATCACACTCTTTTGTACACTTTCTGCTTCCTTGAAATTAGTTTATATTTTGCCATTAAAAATTTGGTCACAAACTTTTTTTCAACTAGAGGGGTTTTGAACATGCTTTTTGTTGACATGTTTTAATTATAGAAGGTCATTTAGGAGTTATTAAAAAGTATGATAAAAATCTCAGCTGAAATAAGTTTTATGATTCTCTTGAAAATTTAGGAGTTTTCATTATTATTCATAGTAAGATGGTATCACTAAAATGAGTTTTGTTTCATTTGTTCTCTTAACTCAAGAAATACTTCTCTTTAGGATTTTGAAAAACATGAAAGCGTGGAATATAAACCTCCTAAAAAACCCTTTGTGAAATTAAAAGACTGTATTGAACTTTTCACAACAAAAGAAAAGCTAGGTGCTGAAGATCCCTGGTAAGAGACAAAGTTAAATAATTGTTTCTAATTATTTTCTTTAAGGCTTTATTCTGAAGTATGTGGTACATCAAGTTGAAAAAATGATTACTAAATATTCTTATTGCTATAAATTTCTGTAATGTAATAGTCTATTAAAAGGAATGGGAATATCTCCAAAAGTATTATCCCATCATTAGCTTTAATCTCATTACTATATTTTCCCTAATAGTCATTTTACTATTTATAATTACCTTTTTCCTAAGAAGTTTCAGCTGTGTTGGAAAAAGCTTTTTAGGGAAATTATTTTGTGATATCATTCCATTAAAGTCCAAAGTTTTGAGATTTTTCTGATATCTATGTCTCAACACACATTTGTAATATTATGTTACATGGTTCATATCTTTTTTAGCATACTGAAATGTAAGTAACCTAGCCCTCATCATTTATTTGAATATTTATTTGCGTATTAGTTTATAATGGTTAGACTTATTTAAAAAATGTATTGAAAATAAAGAGGAGTTGCTGTTAGACTGGTATATATTACTCCTAAAATAATTGCTCACAAAAATATAGGGTTCCCCCCCCCCCACCCTTGGGTTTTGGCTTGTTATTTTTGTTAATGGAGCTAGCCATTTATACCTCTGTCAAACTTTTAAATATTTCTTTTTGGTTTTAGGTATTGTCCAAATTGTAAAGAACATCAGCAAGCCACAAAGAAATTGGATTTATGGTCCCTTCCTCCAGTACTTGTGGTACATCTCAAGCGATTTTCATACAGTCGTTACATGAGAGATAAATTGGATACTTTAGTTGATTTTCCTATCAAGTAAGTTAAATTGTACTTAATAAACATTGAGCATTCTAACTTTTTTCAAACTTATTTTGATGCTTTTTGTCATTGTATCTTAGTAAAAGATTTGAATTTATTTTTGAGTAGATATAACCATTTTAAGGGTTGATATTTCACGATTTTTATTCCTAGAGATTTTTCCAAAAACAAAAGTGAATATTTTCTTTTTAAATAAATATAACTCACTATGTCTTGCATTACCTTATGTGTTCATTGACCCCATTTATAATTATAAGATTTTTTATGGACTTAGCAATTTTGTTTTTCCTAGGATTCATTTTATCATTATTCATCAATTATTCCTAAATTTTTTAAATGACTAAAATATTATAAAAATAGAAAAATGGAATTGCTTAGAATGTTGATTTAATAATGAAATAAATTATCCCTATATGCATTTATCCTTCAGTTTTTCTTGTTGCATAGTATGACATCATACTTGTAAAAAGGTATAACAAAGTCTGGAAACCATCTTCATAGTCTCTTTTTGTTTGTTTGTTTGTTTTTTAGCTTTTACTAAACACAGTTAAGAATTCAGGACAAAAAAGGGAACATTGTATTCTCATTCACTTCTCATTCACTTAGTCATGCAGCAGGAAGGACTTCATCACACAATATTTTGTAATAAAGAGCTTGGCATTATCCTGTATTGCAAAAAAGAACATGTGACAGTATTCTTTCATATTTTATGATATTTGTGCACCAAAACTTACTTGAATCAGTTAGTAAGTGGACAAATGCTGAAGGCAGGTGTGTATACAAAAGGGACTGGAAAGGATATAGGTGATTTTAAAAAACTGAAAATATTAATTATTCATTCCATTTATTGAGCAGGAAGAAAAAGGTTATTTATCAAAATTGTGAGCCATTAAAATTTTCAAGAATATAGCATTTTGACAATGTAAATGCAAGAAAACTAGATTCTAATATAGGTATATTTGGAAGTTAGAATTATTGCTTTTGCAGGGCGGGGGTGCTGGGGTTAGAACCCAGGGTCTTACACATGCTAGGGGAGTGCTCTACCAACTGAGCTACACTCCCAGTAGAGTTGTTGCTTTTTAATGATGTGAGGATAAGAACAACAACCAGAAATGATGCAAATGTAAGAACAACAATAATAAACTATAAGATGGTGTGTTCCAAGTTCATGCATATATGATTATGAACAGTCAATTGCATTCAAAGAGTGCTGCCCATTTCTGGTCTATAGGTTATCAAAATCAGGAAAATGTGGAATAAAAATGGTCTTCAATTGACTTGATTGATAGATACTGGGAATTGAACTTAGGTGAGCTACATCCTCAGTCCTTGTTATTTTTTATTTTGAGTCAGAATCTCACTCAGTTGCTGAGGCAGACCTCAAATTTGCAATCCCGCCTCAGCATCTGAGTAGCTGGGATTACAGACATTCTTGATGTTCTAGTGTCTAGCTTAATTTTTAAAAACTCATAAGAAAGTTGTTTTTCACTCTCCCTTTATTTTTTGCTGTATAAATCATTCCTAAAAATTATTTTAAAATAAAAAGCTGGACATGGTGGCACATGCCTGTAATCCAAGTGGCTCGGGAGGCTGAGGCAAGAGAATCACGAGTTCAAAGTCAACCTCAGCAATGGTGAGGCACTAGGCAACCCAGTGAGACCCTGTCTCTAAATAAAATACAAAATAGGGCTGGGGATGTGGCTCAGTGGTTGAGTGAGTGTCCCTGATGCTCAATCCCCAGTACCAAAATAAATAAATTAGTTGATTAAATAAAAACAATTCATTGGGTCTAAATGATAATGAGTTACTTGACTCTTGATAATTTCTTTGGTGAAAAATATGGAGAGAGGCAACACTGGCAGAAGGGAATAGAATTCATTGCATTTCAAAGAAAAAAAATGAATTTATTATATTTAGGGAAAACATAACACTAACTTCATTTCTCTTTAAAAAAACAGTGACTTGGATATGTCGGAATTCTTAATTAATCCAAATGCAGGTCCTTGCCGCTATAATTTGATTGCTGTTTCCAACCATTATGGAGGGATGGGAGGTGGACACTGTAAGTTGACAGTTTATATTTTAACATGATGATGATGTTCGAATAACTATTGATTTTTTTTTCCTTAAGGTATTTATTACGTCTGGTAAAATGTCAGATGGGTCTTTCATATAATAGTTATGCAATATTGATTAATGAATGAATCAGCTTTTGAACCCTTTTAAATCTGAAAAGAAAGGATTGAGTTAATCATACTCCTCATTGTCAGTTGAAGGCACTGGAAGAAGTGTTACTGGTCCATTTGGGGTTCCTCTTCTCCATTGTTTTTCCCTTCTCTTTGTAACATGTTTAATGCATGTGCTATAAACCATGCATATTTGCTCACTTTTGTAATTGGTACTGTACTACAGATCTCAGCAGATCTTGCTTGTTTTCTTTATACTTTTGTTATCTATTTTGTCCATTGCTCCTCACTACTCATGGTTTACATTCACCATATGGTGGATATCCAACTTGCCTTTGAGACTGGTAAATATTATTGTTTCTGGTCTGTTACATGAAAATTTCTTTGAACTGTGTACTCAGATGAAACTGCCAGGTTTAAATGAGTATTTAAATACTGCCAGATTTCTTTCCATGTTGAAACTAACAAATCCACCCTCTCCTCCACTTGATAGGTTTTTCTATTGAACGATCTTTGCATTCTTGGGATGATCCTACTTGTCTTTTTGTGGTTTTTGATACACAGTAGAATTTCATTAACTAATTAAGATTGTTAAAATTTCATAAGTTCAGTGGTCTTATAATTTTTTATATTGTTATTTGACTTTGAAATCAAAATTATAGCCGTAAAACAGATAGGATGCCATACTCTTCTTCTGTATCCTTTTCATCTAGGTTTTCCAATATACTTCAGAATGGTTTATAATACTTTTATGCTATGTTTTTGTCCCTTTTTTTCATTCCTTTCTTTTTTTTATCAATTCTTCCAGAAGTTCGCTTTTCATCTTATTAATTTGTTAATTGTACTTATTGTCTCATTTCATTTGTACCTTGATGACAGTTTTCTTCTTGTTACTTTGGTTCAGATTAACAAACTCAAAATACACAATGGCAGAGCTTACTTAAATTTAAGAACAGATATAGAGGCTGGAGATATAACTCAGTTGGTAGAGTGCTTGCCTTGCTTGCACAAGGCCCTGAGTTAAATCCCCAGCATCACAAAAAAGAAAGAACACATATAGGAAAAGAAACAACATAACATGGACAAAAACTGTTTAACAGAGGTCCTAGGTAATTGGCTATCATTTTATGTTGCTATTTTTCTAACTTCTTGGGTTGACCACTTAACTTTTTGCTTTCCATTGTTTTTGAAACTATATTGAAAGCTATAATTAAAACTATAAACTTCCTACTAATATTGCTTTAGGTCTTGGTGATGGATTTTGAAATGTAGCATTTTTATTATCTTTTAATACTGTGACTTTTTAAATTTCCTTTTGATTTTCTGCTAGCCCAGGGTCATTTAATTATTTGCTTAATTTTCAAGTACATGGGGGGTTTTTTGTAACAGTTGGGAGCTTTGTCTATATTAATCTTTAAGAGTTTGAAGCTTTGACAGTAGCCTAATACATGGTTTCTTTAAATTTTCATACATTTGAAAAAAACATGTTACCTATTGAGACATAAATCCGTATGTTTCTTCTTTTAAATATTTTTTTTAGTTGTATATAGACACAATGCCTTTACTTTATTTATTTTTATGTGGTGCTGAGGATCAAACCCAATGCCTCACATATGCTCTCCAAGGGCTCTACCACTGAGCTACAACCCCAGGCCCCCTTATGTTTCTAAATAGTTTTGACAGTTGTACCCAAATCATTACACTGTATGATTATTTTTTATGTTCATTCTATTCTGAGAGAAATTTATCAAGACTCCTATTTAAAGTGTTGATTTGGTCTGTTTCTCCTAATAGTTTTATTGGTTGTTTTGCATTAATAGTTATATTCATTTTTACAATGGTTAGCTCTTCTCTCTGTGTAGTTCCTTTTACTGGGATTTGGCATTCTTTCTTGTCTTTATGTCGGATATTACAAGTGCTGCTCTAGCTTTCTTTTGATTCAATCCTCTAATTGGCTAACTTTTGTTGGAGATTTGTCTCTTATATAATTCACAAGATTGTTCAATCTTGTCTTTTTACTCAGCCTGAGAATATGTTTTGCTTCACAGTGGTCTTGAATTCAGATTAACAAACACAACACACAATATGCTTCATCCAGCAAAGAGTTTACTTAGATTTAAGAAAGGATATAGGACAGAATACAACATGTACAGAAGTTGTTTGTCAAAAGTCCTAGGTAATTGGAAGGGGAAAAATTGGGGAGAGGCTGTACTCAAAGGAAGCTATTCAGTGCATGGCTGTTTTCCTCAACTCCTTGCAAAACTAGTTTTTTATCAGAGTACATGAATGAGTATTGCCACACTAGTTGTCAAATGTTTTGTTAATCCAGCAAGTTGTACAAGTCTTGTAAACAACATCATGCCTTTGATTCAGGAGACCTGAGTATTACTGATAATATAATCTCTGACAAAGAATCAGGCAATGGTTGTCCCATATGTGGAATTTAAAAACATTCTTTTAATCTGTCTTCTTCTTCCTGCCTCTAGCCAGGTTTTTTTGTTTTTTTGTTTTGTTTTGTTTAAGTTTGACTCTCACTTCCCTCTTACAGCTTTTTTCATGGTTGATTTTTGGGAGGGGAAACAAACAGCAGTCAAAATATGAGACATTTATTTCACATGGTAGGTGCTTAGTAAATATTGTTACGAGTTTAAGCTATTGCGTAGATGATTATAGAGTTTTGAGAATTCCCTAGATCATTTTAGTCATAGAAGTGATTTTATTTTCTCATTAGATACTGCTTTTGCAAAAAATAAAGATGATGGAAAATGGTACTATTTTGATGACAGTAGTGTCTCCACTGCATCTGAAGACCAAATTGTGGTAAGTATATTATATATTTCCCAAAAATTGTGGGATCAACTGTTTTTATGAATAAGAATTCGCAAAATGGAAGGGATGATGGTGTAGTTCATTGGTAGAGGACATGCTTAGTTAGCATGTATGGGTTCAATCCCTATCTTGTACACTGCCCCACCACAAGAAAAAAGGCAAATTAATAAAAGGGGCCCATGGAACACTATTGTATATATTCTAGCATGCCTAGTAGCTAAGAGACACTTGCTCTGATTTAAAGAAACATAAAATTGTACCCTAAATGGACACTTGTCTTCAAATTTGCCCATAACAAAAGCACAAAATGCAGTCTGAAAATTTTTCATGTAACTTGTACAATGGAGTTTCTAATGAAAATTAGTTTTCCTCTAAAAAGTAGGTCAGCTCTTACCATTTTAGATATTGACTACTTAAAAGTCAAAATCCTTTAAATGCCTTACCATACCTATGATCTTTAAAGCCTAAGACAATTAGACATTTAAGTTCAAAATGACATAATCTTTTAAAAATTATTAACTTCTTTTAAACAATATAATTTTTAAAAGATTAACTCCTTTTGTATGCTTGTTACTCTGGTGTTCTGTGACTAGTAGAAAAATAAGAATGTTACATCTGTTTACGCTGGCATTCATTTATCATCCACATTTGTTGTGTTTTACATCTGAGCAGATTTTCAGATGTTGAGATGGAAAATGACTAGTGTGTTTTTAGAAGAAAGTTAAAAATTGTTTAATAAGTGTTTATTTTTCTATAAATTTTGCAGCTCTATAAATTTTACCCATTGTTAGAATACTACGAAGAGTGAGAAATATTGTATTTGCTCATATGATAGTATTATTCAAAAGGCTTTCTGTTGATGTGAGAAAAACTAACTTACTTTATTTCCCAGATTAAAGTATGTTCCCTGAGGGCAAAGACTAACTTTTTAGTTTTTGATGCTTTAAAGTCTTCAGTTTATAAAAGCAAATTGATAAATTTCTGAGCCCAATTATTGGCATAGTTTTATTCTGTCCTTGCATGAATAGCACTGAAATGTTTGTTTCTCTCTTCCCTTTTTCTCTCCTTCCCCGTGTGTGTGTGTGTGTGTGTGTGTACAGTCATATATCACTTAAAATAGGAACACATTCTGAGAATGCATTGTTAGGTGATTTGTTGTACAAATAGCATAGATTATTCTTACACAAGCATAGATTATATAGCCTACTACACACTTAGACTATATTATAATCTTACGTGATAACCATCATATATGCTTTCCATCATTGACCAAAATGTCATTCTATGGTGTGTGCCTAAGTTAACATTTCCAATTTATACTTAAACTCCTCATTCTTTTGTCCTCAATTTTTTTCTGTTCTCTTTTATCTCCTAGCCCAAATATCCTAAAATGGCCAACATCCCATCCTTCAAAGTCTCTTTAACATTATTGCCCTAGTCTCCCTTTCAAGTAATTTATCTTATTTATATACACTACATGAATTTGATTTTGCCATGCATTTAATAATGATGGTTCTTTGTGTGTGTGTGTACATACACACAATCGTGGGTCACTTAACAGGGATTCATTCTAAGAAATGCATCTCTAGGTGATTTGTTGTGCAAACATCACCAGTATTTGAATACCTTACTTACGGATGTGGTGTCTTTTATATGAGGGACTCTATTACAAGCAGCATTAAAAGACAGCTATATCTCTTCTGGGTAGTGCACACCTATAACACCAACTATTCAGGAGGCTGAGGCAGTAGGATCGAAAGTTCAAGGCCAGGCCTAGCAATTTAGCTAGACACTATCTCAGAATAAAAAATTTAAAATGTGCTGGGGTTGGAGCTCAGTGGTAAAGCACCCCAGTGTACAATCCCCAGTACCTTAAAAAATAAATAAATAAAATAAAAAAATAAGACAACTATCCAAGTTAATAATTGTGTTATAAGTTCCATTAAATATTTTACTATGGTTACACCTGAGATAGATGTCTCAACTCAGATTTGGAGTTTAAGCAAATAAGACTAAGGAAATCCTCATAGTGAAAGTGCTATTTGACCTGAGTCTACTAATACAAATGAGTAAATTAAGGAAGCAAAGGGGTTCTAAGCAAAAAGAACAATACTGCAAAAGAAAGGAGACATGAGGGCAGGATGTTTTAAGGGCACAAAATGTTCTTGTAGGAATATGGGGAAGTAATTAGGCTAGAGATAAATTTAAGTCTTAAAGAAAATCAGCATCCCAGTTGTTTAAATGTTTCTTTAAAGACTGAAAAACCAGCCAGGTGTGGTGTGGTACACATCTGTTATCCCAGTGGCTTGGGAGGCTGAAGCAGGAGGATCATGAGTTCAAAGCCAGCCTCTGAAATTAGTAAGGTTTGTCTCAATTAGCAACACCCTGTCTCAAAATAAAAACTGAAAAGGGCAGGGGATGTGGCTCCTTGGTTATATACCCCTGAGCTCACAATCCCTGGTACCAAAGAAAAAGAAAAAAGACTGAAACCATTAGATGATTGTTAAGCAGTAGAGTGACATTATTAAATTTGTATCTTAACTTCTCTACAAGAGCATTTAGATTTAAAGCACTGAGTAGAGAAAGTAGAAAGTCCATACAGAAGGCTGTCACAATTAACTTAATCAAATTAGTGGTAGTGCCAGTACAGACAAGGGGAGAGTGAATTTGAGAGAGATTTACAGTATAAAATAAATAAAATTTTATAAATAATGATGTAGAGATGCAGGAGGGGAAAGTTGAAGGTGTCTCTTACTTTAACATTAACCGAGATTGGGAATTTAGGAAGAAAATTTGCTGTGTAGTTTGAAGTACCTATATGATAGTTATCGTGTAGAAATTTCTACTAGGTAGTTGTATTAATAAGATGAGTTCAGAGGGTGATAAGTGGTTTAAATTATAAATTTGAGGAGTTCAGAGTTGATCGCTGGTTTAAATTATAAATTTGAGTTGTCAGCCTTAGGTAGAAGTTGAAGCCAAAAGCTTGAATTAGTTATCTAGTGAGAGGATACAAATTGAGAAAGAGAGTTGAGCTGAGTGCAAAACATAAAGGTTAGGATTTAATGAAGCCACAGAATAGTCTGAGAAGAAACCTGAAGAGATAGTAGAAGATCTAAAGAGAACTGGTATCACAGAAGCCAAAAATTGATGAAGGGAAAAGTAGTAGGTAGGACATTAAATACTATAGAGAAATTCGCCATTTACGTTGTTGTTCAGAGGTTATTGACCCAGTGAAAGTCAATTTATTAAAATGGTTTGGGCAAAAGTTAGATTACATTGAATTGAGTTTGTGTTGAGAGTGAGTTATGGGTATAGACTACCCTATCAGCCTAGTTGTAAGGAAGAAAGAAGTATGTGGCATCTAGAAGGGAGGTAGAATGGTAGGGGATTTATGATGAAAAAAAAAACTTAAGTATTCTTTAATGCCAAAGAGAAAAGTTCTAGAAGATAAAGACTCATTAAAATATACAATGAGTGGGGCGTGGTGGCACACACCTGTAATCCCAGTAGCTTGGGAGGTTGAGGCAGGAGAATCACCAGTTCAAAGCCAGCCTCAGCAATTTAACAAGACCCTGTCTCAAAACAAAAAATAAAGTGGGCTAGGAATGTGACTCAGTGGTTAAGTACCTCAGGGTTAAATCCCGGTACCAAATAAAATAAAAAGATACATAGTGATTGGGTGGAGGGGATGCTCAGCAATAGAGTGCTTACCTAGTACTCATGAGGAGGCCCTGGGTTGAATCCCCAGCAGCACCACAAGCATACCCCCACCATTCACACACACAGAAAGACACAGTGGTAATTGATGGAAAATGTCCTTAATACAGTAGAAGAAGTTGGACTATAGAGCAAACATGGGATGAAACAACTATTAGATAAAAAGCTCACCTTTTCCTTAGAGAAAAAAGGAAGGAAGACATAGAATTCTATTTCATGTTAGAGTAACTAGGTTAATCTATTCTATAGTTGTGTTTATTTCTTAATCCAAATAACAGAAAAAAAATTTAAGCATTTTTCCTTTACATGTAGAAATCATATTTACTTAATTTTAGTAACTTCCATTTGAACCATGTGTGGTTTTTTTCTATTTGATTTGGGCCTCGTTAACAAATTGATACCAGGTAAAATACTCATACTATAGTTAATGTGTTCTTTAAGAATTGTGACCATTTTAACACCCTTTATTTGTTTTGACAGTCCAAGGCAGCATATGTACTCTTCTACCAGAGACAAGACACTTTCAGTGGAACTGGCTTTTTTCCTCTTGACCGAGAAACTAAAGGTGCTTCAGCTGCCACAGGCATCCCATTAGAAAGTGATGAAGATAGCAATGATAATGACAATGACATAGAAAATGAAAACTGTATGCACACTAATTAATGAAAGTCCTAGAAGCCATAAAAGAGAGACTTCCTGCTGGTGGTATCTATGGAAACGAAGTTACCCACCACATTAAAACAAGTCTGAGATGGGGAGTTTCAGATAACCGAATGTAAATCCTTTATCAGATTTTAACTTGTGCAGTACTTGAAGTGAAACACAATGAAAACTTTAACAGAAATTGTCTCATAATACATTTACAGTCTTGTATTTACAAGCTAAATATATATAGGAAATCACAAATAAATCCCTTTTAAGTTTGCTGCTGTTTTGATGAATTATGTTTTCTTTAATTTTTTGGATGTGAGTTGATGACAAATGTTAAATTTGTGGATGTTGGTCATTTATTTTGCTCTGATTATACTGCAAGGAAACTATGAACTTAGTTTTTGGATAATCTAGTTCATGTGCATTAGGCTGCCATATATACTACTATAATGTTTTAGCTGCAGTATCAATATGGCGTAAATACTGCAGTAGTGCTGGAAAACCAAATTTTCAAATCTATCCCTGGTAATCAATGTGGGCCTATTAAAAAACCAAATCATGATACAAGAAACAATCATGATAAGTCATTTCCTTTTTTAGTATCATTAAATATCCAGTCTATTATGTTCATCTTATTGCCACTATGGAAACAGGTTCTAGATTTCACACTACATTCTAAAATCATTTTTCTGTTACATGTAAGTATTTTTTACTGATATTGGAATCTTAGATATGCAAATTTTTCTTTACATGCTGTAAGATGCTGTCTTTAATCTGGTGTTGGTCCAAAACTAAATTTTTGCTGCCTGTTTTTCTCTACCCCATTTTTTGGTAATTTGGCAAGTTTTAGCTCTCCCAATTATTGTAATATAAGGACATACTTAGTAGTATTCTGTATCCATAGTAATAACTGCATCAAACTTAGATGAGAGTTTTTTTTCATATACTAGCCTTTAAATCATTAATTGACAATTGGCTATAAAGGTAGGTCTGTTAACTTTCTTTGTGTGTTCCTGATGGAATTCACCATAGCCTTACAGCTTTTCTCAGAAGGTAACTTGTTATAAGAGCAATGGCATTTGCATGTTCCAGAGTCAGAACCTGTACAGTATATAAAGCATACAAACCTTGAATTTGATTTTAGTTCACCACATTCAAGGATCCAGGATGCCAAATATATGTGTGAACATTTGAAGCATTTTCATTTGCTGCTTTTTTCCCTTTGATCTAGTTGAAAGAATGTATTGTCGATTGGCATACAAAACTGCCTTTTAATAGAAAATCTAAATGCTGGGGCACATTTCACATATCGACTACCTGAGAAATTGCTTTGTGTCCCACTGTTAATAAAGCAAAAAGTATAATGTTCTTCACTTGAACTAATCAAATACAATAGATTATAAATTGTGTATTGTAAATAAAAGTTCACTCTGTGAGTGCACATTTTGGTAAATTATTTATTTATGTTAGCATTTTAAAGTAAAGGAAAAAAAATGCATTTGACCAGGATAAATGAGGTATGTTAATCATGGCTTTGCTTTATACCTTGATATTAAAGCTGGTTTTTCATCCTGGTATTTTAAAAGCTGCTTTGGGTTTTTTTTCTTTTTTCTTTCTTTCTTTCTTTTTTTTTTTTTTTTTTTTTTTAATGTAAACTAACCTCCTGCATGACAGAGGTTAAAATTTTGTCTGCACTTGGGTTCACTTGAGTTTACATTTGAAATGTGCATGTTTATTTATACAGATTTCAATAAAGCTATTCAAGGCCTTATTTAGTCTTTTATTTCTTACTCTAAATATTTTGATAAAATTTTTGTATGAGTAGACGACTGTATGCTAGACTTTTTAATTATATAGTTAATATTAGACAGGAAAGCATGTCAGAACAAAGTGAATCCTACTATTAAAACATGTTTTAAAGTAGATTTTTTTTTAACTAAAAAATTCATTCATTAAAAAAAAAAATATTTGTGTACTTGCCAGTCACTGTCCTGGAGTCTGGAGATAGAGAGTAAACAAATAATCTCTGCCCTCACAGAGCTTACATTCTTTCTGCCCTCCACTAAATAATAGATTGTATTATTTTTTTTTAAGTTTAGAAAAGGTCCAAGTGAACTTTTTCAAGACCTAGATTTAGTCTTTACCCTAATTCTCCATAGAGACCACTTCCTTTTTTTATGCCTGTCATTAATAATAATTAATAACACCATTGATTATGTCAAACTCAAATGTCATTTTTAGCTGTAAAAAATAACTTTAAAATTGTGCAAAAGGATAATAATATAACATTAATTAGATATCCATAGGTAATACAGGGTAGTACAAATATATCTAGGTTAGAATTCTTCTAGCCTTGCCAGTTAGTAATTATTTACTATGGACCAGGCATTTTAGTAAAGTGCTTACATGCATTGTCTCAATGCTACAACAGATATGTGGTAGGGACAGTCATCATCCTCACATTTCATATGGAGAAACCAAGATATGAAGCATTTAAGTAATATCCCCAAGTTCACACAATTACTATGTGGTATGGTATTCTAAAGATAATATACTACCTCTCACTGTGTTAAAATGTCTGCCTCAGGATTGTTGAGAGTTAATTTGAGATCGTGTATTTTATGGAAAGAGATTTGTAAACTGTGTGATATCCTCATTAAAAGTTTCTTTAGTCTGAATGGAAAATCATCTTGAAGTCTAATGGCTTTACTTCCAAAAGTATATTCAGTCTCCATCTCTAAGTATTAAATAAGAAGAATACTGGCTAGAATACTGACTAACCTTTGCCTCTTAAAATTAACTTCACAAATTTATGTACATTTGTTACTATTTTAATTAAATGTTAAATATAAGATGGCTTTTCCTCCTTCATCTAAAAACATGCCCTTCTTTGAACTTCCCCAGATGCAACCATAGTTTCCAGACTATTTTTCTGATATTTTTCTCATAATTTAGCTTGAATTGATCTCCATGAAAAAGCTTCAGCCTCTGATTCTTTAAATATCTTGCTTTCTCCTGTAATCTGTGTACTTTGAGTAGTAATGTATTTATCTTTGCTTTTGTAACAACTGGATATAAAAAATACAAAGCATTGATTTGGAGACAAAGAAAATTAGCAAGTACCAAATTAGATATAGTGTAAAGGCAGTGCATTGTTGTGTATTGTTCATTATCAGTTTTACAGTGAGAAATATGCCATTTTATAAGTGTAGGCTTAGGGCATCACAAGTCATTATGTGTTTTAGGTGCTTAATTCATACTTTATATTAAGGAAAAGAATTTCCAGATACCTCTTGATAATAAAAATTTTCACTTTAACCTGAGTTAAGGAAAAAACCTGTTTACTGTGTTCGTATTTTTATAAGCTACATAGAATAACTTCAAAATAACAGAATTTGGAATATATAATATAGAGAGTAAGGCCTGGCAAATAGCTTCCTGGCTACTCATTATGCTACAGCAGGAGGATCCCAAGTTTGGGTGTAGCCTCAGCAACTTAGTGAGACCCTATCTCAAAATAAGAAGGGCTGGGGATGTGATCAAGGTCGAGTGCCCCTGTGTTCAATACTGAGTACCACAAAAATTTAAAAAAATATATACATACAGTTCAAAAATTATTTTTGGCAAATATATATATATATATACACGGGGAAACAAACTTACCCAACATCATACCTTGGTCTAATTATTCCCTGGCTCTGTCTCTGGGAGCCTAGAACTTGCCAAAGTAGTGAAAGGAAAAGACTCTAGGTTTTCAAGGGGACTCTAGAAAGAAAATAAAACCATTTAAGGAAAGTCAAGAATTGATATATAATACTTTGTTCTAAAATCTCAAAAGACAAATGGGTTGGTGGTCTCTCTTTTTTTTTTTTTTCCTTTCTAGAAATGGGAAGCAAATCTAATTCTACAGAGTTGCTAAAAATACAGCTATTTCTTGTTCTCTTAAATGAATATGCTGTAATAATAAGACTATACACTTTGTGCACAAAATTTAGTATTTCAAAAGTTTAAATTTTTTTAGCTGGGCAAGGTGACATACACCTGCAACCCCAGCAGCTCAGGAGACTGAGGCAGGAGGATTGAAATTCAAAGCCAGCCTCAGCAACTTACTGAGATCCTGTCTCAAAGAGGCCTGGGGGTATGGCTCAGTGATTAAGCTTCCCTGGGTTCAATCCCTGATATTTAACCTATATTCTACAGTAAAAAGTCATGCTTAAGGGTTGGGGTTGTGGCTCAGTGGTAGAGCGCTCGTCTAGCACGTGCAAGGCTCTGGGTTCGATCCTCAGCACCACGTAAAAATAAAGATATTGTGTCCATCTACAACTAAAAATAAATTTTTTTTTTAAATCATGCTTAACTTTGGCATTTACTATGAGTTTTTTCCCCCTCAAATCAGAAACTTTTAGGTAATTCTGTATAATTTGGGGTTTGGGGGGGGTAGTTTCAGCCAGGCACTGAGGCACACACCTATAATCCCAGCAACTCAAGAGGTTGAAGCAAGAGGATCACAAGGTCAAAGCCAACCTTGGCAACTTGTCAAGACCCTGACCCAATATAAATTTTAGAAAGGGCAGGGAATGTAACACAGTGGTAACCCCTGGGTTCAATCCGCAGTAACAACAACAACAAAAAAAAAATGCATTTCTGTGACTTTGTTACTAGTTGGAGTTAAATCCACATACACAGAAGTAAAACGATAAGGAAACAACAGTCCTTTCCCATAATGTAGAAACAATCCAATAGTCTTCCCATTAAAAAAAAAAAAAAATTCACTTTTTAGTTGTAGATGGACACCTATCTTTATTTTATTTATTTATTTTTATGTGGTGCTGAGGATTGAACCAAGAGGCAAGCGCTCTACCGCTGAGCCATAACCCCAGTCCCTTCCCATTTTTCCAGTAATGACAAATTCTTAACATTTTCCAAACTGTTGTTTTAAGCCTCAAATATCATCTCATTTTTAATTCTTAGTTAAGATCTTTCAGAATTCCTAAACTTTGTAACATCTCAAATAGAAGTCTTATTAAAATATTTTGTTTTATAACATTTTTAAAAAAAAAAAAAGACTATAAAGAAATTCTAGGTTAACAGACATTGTAACTCCTGTTCTGCCTCTGCTCATTTCTCTTAGGTAATGCTGAATTTTAACTAATTTAGACTCATTAAAGTGTTCTGCTTACATCTGTCCTTAAGTGTGTGCCTTCTGTCTTCCAACATTGTATTATCCCTGTACGTAGTGAGGACATTTAATTTTCTTTAAAATGAGAACCATTTTTTCATTAGATCAAAGGGATAATTTTTCATCCAAATTAATCTTATCATGACCATCTAACTAATTTCCTCAAGAAGCCCCAAGCCCAAGCCTCCAGATTTGAATCCCTGAACTACCTAATAGAATCTCCAAAGATTACCTTTTTTCTAATTGCATTTTAGTGGATTATCAGGGACCTCAAAAATTACTTAAGAGAAAGCAAATGCAAAGTATTCTAGAATTGCTGTCACCTGAGGAAAAAAATTGTAAAGATGGGGAAATTATTTTATATATATATATATATATATATATATATACACACACACACACACACACACACACACACACACATACATACATACACACACACATTTTTTTTTCTTAATTCATGTAGGATTCCCTTAAATATTGAATGATGGAGGACATGATGGTTCACACCTGTAATCTCAGCAACTCAGGAGGCTAAAGCAACTCAGTCACAAGTTTGAGGCCAGCCTTAGCAATTTAGCCAGACCCTGTGCTAGGGGTGTGGCTCAGAATCAGGGGACCTCTGGGTGCAATTCCCAATGCCCCTTCCCCAATTTTTTTTAAATTTATTTTTTTTTAGTTGTAGTTGGACACAATACCTTTATTTGCTTATTTATTTTTATGTGGTGCTGAGGATCGAACCCAGGATCTCGGACATGTGAGGTGAGCACTCTACCATTGAGCCACAACCCCAGACCAATTTTTTTTTAATTGAGTAATTCTAGTAAAGCTATTCGATTTGTAAAATTTAAGTTCCTTTTGGCCATGTATCTATTGCATGGCTTTTAATACTGTAGATTCCAACAGTATTATTAATATGGGTTATTTGTATATTATCTACAGTGAGATAGGTAAGAATATTCTATATTTAGCATCATTTTTCACCATAGCTCCAAATAAGTCATTGTCTGAATTTTAATTTTTGCAGTCATAAAATGATACCAGTCTCCTGTGGGGATTGAATTCATGAATTTGGAGGTATAGACTATTATAAATTAATCTACAGTGCATCACTCATTAAAGGCTGACATTTTTTAAACCTATGTAGCATAACTTTGCAACTTACCCATGTAAAACTTTTTCTCTGCCTTCAGGAGACAGTCGCTAAAGTCATTTGAGTTAATAATCCGAAGGCTGGAGATTATGGTTTTTATTGTGTTTTGGATATTAGTCTTTTCATTCTGACATAACAAAATATCATAGATTGTGGGGAGGACACTGAGACAAGGATCCCAAGTTTAAGGCCAGCTAGGGCAACTAAGTGAGACCTGCCTCACTCGTCAAAAGAGCTGGGGGTTGAATCTATTGTATGAAATATGATATGTCAATAGCTTTATAATGTTTTGAACAACCAATAAAAAAAATAAATAAATAAAAATTTAAAAAAAAGAGCTGGGGGTGTTTCATTTCCCAGTAACACAAAAAAATTTTTTTCAAATCGGGTGACTTAAGTAACATTTTCTAAAATTTTAGATACTGGGATTCCAAGATCAGGGTGCCAGAATAGTTAGTTTCTGGTGAAGAGGCTTATAGGAATTGAGTCCTCACATGGCCAGAGATAAGAATTGATTATTTAAGAACAACTTTTCAAAAGTAGATCTATTTCTTTTGGCAGGGTTTGATTCACAGTTGGGCCTATGACCTATTCATTGAAGGTCAATGATTCCAGAAGAGAGGTCTACTAACATGCTTAGAAATTTTCATGAAATTTAATTTTCATTACTTTTTAATGAAAATAGGGAAGAAACTATCCTTTGTTTTTAAACAGAGTCCTTTGTACATATGATTCGTGGAGTAGCAAAGTAACATTTTGGGACTGGGATTGGAGTGGGGAGCTGTGTCATTTTAACTTGTTCAATTTATTTTCTTCTGTGTCTGCTATTCAGTATTCTATTTCTCTGGAGCAGGAATACTTCTTTCCATCCCTAAAACCACAAACTCATGATATTTGAGCATCAAAAAACCAACAACAACCAAAAAAAAATAAACGGTTTTTATTCTATCACCTGGCTTTTGCAATTAAAATCCAAGGTTTTGAAAACTATTGATTTTAATGAAAAAAATTCATAGTACAAGTGAACTTTCAGTGTATGAGCAGCTGCTTTATTTATAATATATGATGGTCATTTATACTATAGATAAATGTATACCTAACTCTGTTGTATATGTGTTTTATCTGTCACACTGTAATTCCTGCCTCAACACTTAACAGCATCTTTTACCACTTAAGGCTTATATATTTTCTCACCATATTTTATTTTCAGTTCTTCTCATCCTTAGTTGCCCTATGAGGAAAGGCATGTACCATGGATATGGCATAGTAACAGGGTAAGAGTTTTCATTACTACTTGGCAATTTACAGAAACAACGTCAAATTAAGTATGAAATTAAGAATAGGTGGGGGAAGGCCCAGTATTAAAACACTGGCAAAATGACCACATCAGACTTTCAGCTCTGAGAAAGAACAGAGTAGCTTGTGTAAGACTATCACTCTTGCATGTATATTAAGAAACTAACCAGGCATGGTAGTGCACATTTGTAATCCCAACTGCTGAGGAGGCTAAGGCAGAAAGAAGTCAGGAGTTCAAGGCCAGTCTAGGAAACTCAAAAGGGCTGGGGATATAGCTCAGTGTATGAGTCCATAGGCTCAATCCCTGATATAGCAAAAAAAAAAAAAAAAAAAAAATTGTTCAAAGAAAAATAAAAGGCAATGTAATGCTGTGGGGTGTGAAACATAAGTAGGAATAAAGTGTGTGTCACATAGACATATATTTGTGTTTTAGTCAGCTTTTTCACCGCTGTGACTAAAAGATCAGACCAGAACAATTTTAAGCAGGAAAAGTTTATCTGAGGGCTCACAGTTTCAGAGATCTTAGTTCATAGAAGGCTGGCTCCATTCCCTGGGGCTCCAGGTGAGTTAGAGGGAAGCAGCTCACATGACAAAACAGGAAGCAGAGAGAGGGGTCTCCACTTGCCAGATACTAATGTATACTACAAAGCCACGCCCCCCAATGCCCACTGCCTCCAGCCACACCCTGCCTCTTTAGTTACCACTCAGTTAATCCCAGTCAGAGGATTAATTCACGGGTTGGGTTAAGACTCTTAAAACCCAATCATTTCTCCTCTGAACCTTCTTGCATTCTCTCACACATGAGCTTTTGGAAGAAACCTGACATACAAGGGTATAAATGTAATTATACTGCTATAAAAATTTTTATGTATAAAATAGTATAATATTAATGCAAAAGATTGTGACAAATTATAAACCTAGTTCAAGCACAAGAAAGGTATAGGTAAAAACCAGTAGAGGCGACAGAATAGAATAAGCAGTAATACTATCCCCCTCCTCCAACCTAAAGTAAAAGCAGAAAGAAAAAAGGAACAAAGAACAGAGGAACAACCTAAAGTAAAGGTAAGAGAAAGAAAAAAGGAACAAAGAACAGGGGAAAAGCTAACAAAAAACAGGACTATGTAGATTTTGACCCAACCATATCAATAATTAAAATGGTAAATGGTCTAAATCAACATAAGGCAGAAATTGGAAGACAGGATCCCCCCACACACACACCAAAAAATACATAAATAACTCTTAGATGCTCTTTCCAAGAGGCACCGTTTAAATATAAAACAAGACAAGATGAAAGTAAATAAGGTTTTACCATGAAAACACCAACCATAAAATTTAGTGTGGCCGTATTAATATCAGATGACTTACATTTAGAGAACACCACACAAAATGAATGTACATGGAATAATCACAAAGATAGATCAAATGTTGAAATGTTGGGCAATAAATTTTTAGTGAATCACAACAGACTGGTGTCATACAGAACGTGCTCTCTTACTACAAAAGTAATCAAGTTAGCCATCTAGGAAATTATAGTGAGTTAAGAAATCTCAAGGAATTTGGGAATATATTTATAATTGATCATGAAAATGGTGTCAGAATTCATGAAGTGAGGCCAAAACAGATGTTCAAGGGAGGTTTATGACTTGAAGCGCTTGTTTTGGAAAAGAAGGTATAAAATCAATTATTTAAGAATCCGCCTTTTTTTTTAAGATGGAATTTTACTATGCTGTCCAGTCTGGTGGCAAACTCATGATCTTCCTGCCCCAGCCCCCTAGTAGCTGGGACTACAGGTCTGTGCCACCATGCCCAGCTTGTATAGTAATGGACTATTATGAACAGCTTCATATCTAAATTTGACAACTTAGATGAAAAAGGCAAATTCCTGAAAGAAAAAAAAAAACTAAAAGAGCTCACTCAAGACAGATAACCTCAACATTCCTATCACTACTAACTGAATTAGTAGCCAAGTTTTCTAACAAAAGAAAACCTCAGGTCCAGTGGTTCCACTGATGGGTTATACCAGACTTTTAAGAAACAATAGTAGTTATGCAAAAATTTTCCATAAAGTAGAAGATAAATCATCCGACTCACTTTGCAATACCAGCATTACCATATCAAAAACAGAAAAACATGTAATGATACAAAAAAAAAACCACATAGATTCATAGATTAATAAACCTCGTGGGCATAGACACAAATACCCTCAACAAATTGTTAGCAAATTAAGTGTACCAATATTTAAAGATGCATTTTTGTACATCATGACCAAGTGGAATTTGTTTGGGACTGAAAGATTGGCCCCATAGTCAAGAAGTAAACAATATAATTTACCAAATTAACACACTGAAAAATAAAACTCCAGATTGGGAATGTAGCTTAGTGGTACAGTGCTCACCTAGAGTACACGTTAGGCCCTGGGTTGATCCCCAGCACTGAAAAAAGAAAGGAAGAAAGAAAAGAAAATCGTATTGCTATCATAATAAATACAGAAAAGGCCTTTTGCAGCATCCAAGGCTGGGGCTATAGCTCAACGGCAGAGCACTTGCCTAGGATTCATGAGGAACTGGGTTTGATCCTCAACACCACATAAAAAAATTAAACAAAGGCATTCTGTCTATCTACAACTACAAGAAAAATTTTTTAAAAAGATGCAGCATCCATTTATAATCTTTAAAGTCTCAAAGAATTAGGAAGAGAAATTTCTTCAATTTTACAAAGATGTCTAAAGAGATTCTACTGCCACCACAGTTGCCATTGAAAGATGTGCTTTCTCCCTACAATCAACAAGGATGTCTCCCTCAACATGGTTGTGTTGGAAGTTCTACTCAGCTCAATAAAACATGAAAAAGAAATAAAACATAAATTGGAAAATAAGAAGTAAGACTCTATATTCAGGGAAAGCATAATTTTATGCATATACAATCAGGGAATCTGTGCAAATACTGCTAGAAGTAGTTAGCAAGACTACAGGATTTTTAAGGTCCATATTAACATTAATTGTTTTTTTTGTGTATAAGCAATAAGCAATTATAAATCATTTTAAAGTACCATTTCTATTTTTAATTTTTTTTTGTAGTTGTAGGTGGACAGAATGCCTTTATTTTGTTTATTTTTATGTGGTGCTGAAGATTGAACCCAGTGCCTTACGCATGCTAGGCAAGCCCCAGCCCTAAAGTACCATTTATAAAAGGCTAAAAATCCCAGCAAAACTTTGTAAAAAATTACAAGTTTATTCTAAAATTTACACATAAAATCAAAGGAAATAGCCAAAATAATTTTGAAAAAGGAATGTTGAAGGATTCATAGTATCTGATCTCATGACTTCATGACTTACTCTAAAATTATAGTAACTAAAACACTGAAGTACTGGAGAAAAGACGGACACATAGGTAAATTGAACAGATCAGAGTCCAGAAATAGACCCAGACATATGACCAATTGATAATAAATTATATTTACCTAGATGCCAACACAATTCAAAGGAAAATTTACATTTTTCCTACAAATCATACTGGAACAAACTTTGTACCTGCTATTTTTTCAATATGGTTTGAGTATGTCCCTCAAAGACGAGATCATCTCAGATACAGAAAAAAGCACTTAGAAAATTCAACGACTTCTTAAGTAGCTTTATCAAGGTATCATTGATGTACAAAGAATTACACATATTTAGTGTGTACAATTGGATGTGGACATTTGAAAATACCCATGACACCATCACTGTAATCAAGATAATAGGTATATCCAATACCTCCCAGAGTTTTTGTCCCCCTGGATTTTTTTGTTATTTTTATTTTGTGTTAAAAACACAACTATCCTCTTAACAAATTTATAGTGCACAATACTGTATTGTTAATTATAGGCACAACAGATCTCTAGAACTTATGCATCTAACCTAACTGAAAGTTATATCCATTAAACCATAACTCTCATCCTACATCACCCAACCCCTAGTATCCACTATGTAATTCTCTGCTTTCACAAGTCTATTAGAGATTTAAGTGAAATCTTGTCCTTCTGGGATTGGCTTATTTCACTTAGCATACTGTCTTCAAGAATTATCCATGTTGTCACAAAAGATAGGATATCATTTTTTAAGATTGAGTAATATATATATATATACACATATACACATATACATACACACACACACACAGCATTTTCGTTATTCATTCATCTGCCAATGGAAATGGGCTGTTTCCCTATCTTGGTTATTGTAAATAATGTTTCAATGAACATGGGTGTACAGATACTTCTTTGAGATCCTATTTTCAAATCTCAGAAGTGGGATTGCTAGATTGATATGATAGTTCTATTTTTAACTTTCTGAGGAGCCTCTATACTGTTTTGATGCAACATTTTACATTTCCAACCACAGTGTAAAAATTACAATTTTTCCATATGCTTGTCAATACTTAACCATCCTAATAAATGTAAAGTAACATATTATAGTTTGGATATCTCCACCAAAAAAAATTATTTTACAATAATTCAGCAAAGTTGCTGGACATAAAATCAAATTACAAAATCAATTACATTTCTATACACTATGAATGAACTACCGCCCCACCCCTGCCAAAAAAAAATAAGTAAATAATTCCATTTAAAACATCACCAAGAAGAATAAAATACTTAGGAATAAACTGAACAAAGAAGTAAAAAGACTATACGACATTGATGAAAGAAATTAAAGGAGACACAAATATATAGAAAGATGTCCTATATTAATGGATTGGGATTTAATAGTATTAACTGTTCATATGATGCAAAGTAATCAAGAGATCCAAATCCATGATCATAAAAATCACTATGAGGGCTGGGGATGTGGCTCAAGCGGTAGCGCGCTCACCTGGCATGCGTGCGGCCCGGGTTGGATCCTCAGCACCAGATACAAAGATGTTGTGTCCGCCGAAAACTAAAAAATAAATATTAAAAAAAAAACACTATGAAATTTTTTACAGAAACAGAAAAATGATTTCAACAGTCATATGGAACCACAAAAGACCCATAATAGATTTTCAGAAAGAACAAAACTGGAAATAACAACTTTCTGTTTTAAAATACATTACAAAGCTACAATAGTTAAACAAGATGTTATTAGAATAAAGATAGGAATATAGATCAATGGAACAGAATAGGAAAAACAGGTCAGAAACCATACATTTACCATCCACTGATTTATTTACTTATGTATTTATTTAATTATGCAGTACTGAAAGCTGAACATAGGGATCTTCTACCATGAAGATACATCCTCAGCCCTTTAAAAAAAAAAAAAAACACTTTTTTTTTTTTGAAACAGGGTCTCATTTAGTCACCCAGCTGGCCTGGAACTTGTGATCCTTCTTCCTCAGCCTTCTAAGTAACTGGGATTACAAGTGTGTGCCACCATGCCCAGCCACCAACTGATCTCTGGGAAAACTAGATATCCACATGCAAAAGAATGAATTTGGACCTTTATTTTGAACCATACACACATACACACACAAAAAAAAATTCAACTTAAAATGGGCTAAAACTTTATGTAAGATCTAAAACTGTAAAATGGTAGAAAAAGAGAGAAAGATTGTTGACATTATTCTTGGGAATGATTTCTTGGATAGGACATAAGAGGCACAGGCAGCAAAAGCAAATTAAGAAGAGGGGCTATGTCAAACAAAAAGCTTCTGCACAGCAATATAAGCAACGGGATGAAAAAACAAACTGGAATAAGAGAAAATATTTGCAAGCTAATTATCTGATAAAGGATCAATTTCCAAAATATATAAAGAACCTTACAATTCAATAGGGGGGAAAATGAACAAAAACCAAGCAAGCCAGACTGGTGTATGAGAACAGGTTCAACATCAAGAGCTTTCATGATGAAACTCTCAGTGAACTGCAAATAAAAGGAACCTTTCCCCATGAGAGAAAGGGCATCTGTGTAAAATCTACAGCCAATATCCTACTTCATGGTGAAATACTGAGTGCTTTCAAAATGCAAATAATATATTCTCTTCCTAGACAGATGGGCAAAAAACAAGAGAAAAGAAGTAACTAAAGGCTTAGAGATTGTAAAGGGAAATACAAATGTGTTTATCTTGGCTTTAAGCAATTTCAGTATGATGTATCTTGGTGTCATTTTCTTTGTTTCATGTGCTTAGAGTGAGTGATTATTGGTCTGTGGTCTTATCATTATTTCATCAAATTTAGAAAATTTCAGCCATCCTTCAAAAAAAATTCTGTATCCCTCTTTTCTCCTTTGAAGAATCCACTTACATATATTTATACTCAGAAGGTGTCCCACAGTTCATTGAGGATGCTTTCATTTTTAATACTTCATTTCTATTAATGTATTAAAGTTCACTAATCTTTTCTTATACTGTTTAATTTGATGTTAATTTCATATAGTGTATTTTTAAAAAATCTTATACTTTGTACTTTTCTTGCCTCCATGTTTGTTTTGAATACCTTTTATATTTTCCATGTCTCTAATTGAGGATATATGGAAAATAATTTTGCTATTTTAATGTCCTTGTCTGCAAATTGTAATGTCTGTATCAGTTCAAATCAGCTTTGTTTGATTAATCTCTCAGTTATGGACCATCTTCCTGCCATAATTAGCATACTTTGTATAATTTGGGCTGGATGCCAGAAAATGTGAATTTTAGCTTGTTGGGTGTTGGATATTTTTCTATATTCCTAAAAATACCAAGGAGCTTTGATATAAGATGCACGTAAGTTTCTTGGAAACTGATTGTTTCAGGACTTGCTTTTATGATTTGCTTAATGGATGTTAAGCAGTTTTCAGTCTAGGGCTAATTATTCCCCACTACTAAAGCAAGTCCCTTCTGAGTATTCTGTCCAGTGTCACATGCTCTGAACTATCCCTATGGCTGATGTAAACAGGCACTCTTCTCCGTCACATGTGAATGCCTGTCACTGTTTCTATATAATTTCACCCCAAACTCAAGGTGTTTTCTAGTACATATGCACTGATCAGTACCTTGGTGAATACTCAGTAAGTAACCTCTGCATATTTGCTCTCTGAATTAGTAACTCCTCTCTAGTACTCCATCCTGTAAACTCTAGCTGCCTAAGTTTCCATGGACTCTCAGCTCCATTTCCTCAATTTAGGGTGTTCACCAGTCTCCTGTTTTCTCCTTCTCGGCACCACGACCTAGAAACTCTCAAGGCAGTGAGCTAGGGAAATCATAGGGATAACTTTGGGTTCCATCTCTCAGTATTAACTGTTCTTTGTTGACTAACTGCTCCAATGTTTTGAGTAATGCTATTTCATATAATTTGTCTGGCTTATTTGGGTTGTTTTAGTCAAGACGATAAATTCAGCCAGGCATGGTGGTGTGTACATCTGTAATCCCAGCAACTCAGGGAGGCTGAAGCAGGAGAATTGCAAGTTCGATTTTTCGAGGCCCTAAGCAATTCAGTGAGACCTGATCTCAAAATTAAAAATAAAAAGGTGGGGTGGGGGGCGGGGGGCGGGTGCTGGGGAGACTGAGGAGGTAGCTCATTGCCCCTGTCACTCCATCTTGAATTGAAACAGAAATCTAAACTTCTTTATGGAAAATTCCTAATTTAATCCAGTTTAATTTTAGTGCAAACCTAATTATAACTCATAACATTTGGATGAAAGGATCAAAGAAGATATGGTAACATGCATTAGATGTAATGCACAAGAGATATAGCCTCACCTAACAGTAACCCTATGCATAAACAGTCACTAATCCAGTTCTACCCTACCTAAGCTGCTGTGGTTTGTGTATGTCTTATTTTTCAAAGTGAAAGCAGCCTGCTTAATTGAATGAATCAGGCATCATACCAGTCAAGAACGTTCACATACTCACACAGACCAAGAATGAAGGAGGCCCTCTGAATCTGAGGTGTCTTTCTAAGTTCTTTCCATAATAAGTGGTGGTGGCAAGCCCATCTAACCTAGCCCTCTCTTTTGATGAATTAAATATGCTAGGTTAACAAAGGGTGTCATTACAGCCAGAGATGTTGTGTTTACTATACCAAGAAAGCCTTGAAGTTCTTCTTGAGGACTACTGGTGTGCATCTGGATCTATGTTCAAATTTACATCACTGAAAGTAATTTCTGTGATTCTCTTTCACAAGGTGAAGCACAGATGATTAGACCTAGGACATATCTTCTGTGAATAAGTCAATGGAGGTACCATTACTTCAGAGAGAAAATACTTCCTGAGGCTGATTTAGAAATTCTGATATTATGTAGACTACAAAAGTTCCCAAGTTATATATTGAGTTTCACTAAGTATATAGGTTTCAAAGTATTTTATATATGAATAAATAACATCATTATATCAACCAGAATTTCTTCTTGTTAAAGAAACCCTGTTGCAGATACTTTATTTTCTTTTTAAAAAATCCTCAAAGTTGGGCTGGGGTTGTGGCTCAGCTGTAGAATGCTCACCTAGCACAAGGGAGGTGCTGAGTTTGATCCTCAGCACCACATAAAAATAAATAAATAAAGGTATTGTGTCTAACTACAACTAAATATATATATATATATATATTTAAAAATCCTCAAAGCACTTTCAAATAGTATTTGGAGGTATCTCTAAGGCAGCAATTAATTCCTTCTGCTTGCTGAGTTAGTGATAATTTTAATTATTGGTCTCAAGAACATGTGTAACTTTCAAGTTAAAACAAATATCATATGTGCTTTCAGCACTATTGCCCTTTTAGCAACTTAAATTTTTGCAATAATTTGAGAAAAGATCACATTTGTGTTTTCAAACTGGGATAAGCTCCAGAGAAGAACGACAAGATAAACCCAATGCATCCTAGAGTATCAGTTTTGCTCAACAGCAAACGGTAATCTGTTTTGCTCAATGATATTTTAAACATTTTATAGACAAACAGATCTGATTTTAAAAAGTTAATGGTTTTTAAGGTAAAATTAAAAACTACTGATTTCCTTCCCTGAGGCTGTTTTGGGTCCTGGTAACCACCTAGTCTACTTTACCCACCCATGTAATTAACTACTCCATTAAGCAATGGATTAATGGAGCTGGTTCTCTGTTACAGTGATGACATCTCTAATATAGTTCATGTTCCAGAAGTATGCAACTTACATGGAATGATTGGCACAATGCTTCTGAAACTACATTTCTCTTCTAATTCTGCTCTTTGTCTTCAGAGCGTTAGTGAGGCAGTGTGCTGCTGTTACAAGTGTGAAGTGTGGAGCCAAGTTCCTCACCTGCAAGTCTCGGCTCCACCACTGACTAGCTATTTAGCATTGGGGAATTTAATTTCTTCTTTCTTGAGTCTCCTCATCTGTGAAACAGGTAAAATATTATTTTATAGGATTACTATTAGGACTATATAAAAATATTTCTAAAGTACTTAGGACAATGCCTATTTGTACCAACTTAATTAAGTTTCTTTTTCCTATGCCTGATATGTACTCAGGGTAATGCAAATATTTCTTTAATAAATCCCTGTTAAATAGAGGCAGGGAAGAACCTTTGAAAGAATATGTCCTCTCTCTCTCTCTCCCTCCCTCACTCCCTCCCTCACAGCTTTCTCTCTGCCTCTTGTTCACTCAACAAACATTTACTGAATTATTTTTATGTACCAGGCACTATTTTAGGCTGGTGATTGTATTTGAATTAGAAATACAGAGTTCCTATCTTCTTTCAATGTAATGAAACAAATCAATGCTTGATCAGGATACTACAAAGTAATAAGGTGGAGGGGAGGGGGAAGGCAGAAATATAAAGTATTCTGTCTATTCATTTATATATATATATATATATATATATATATATATATATATATATATATCTCCCTCCCTCCCTCCCTCTCTCTCTCTCTCTTTCTGTATCTTTAGGAAAATAAACTAAGAAACTTGCAGGCCAAAGTACAAGAAGAACTAGCTAATTTTTATTAGAAAAATTGTGAGATTTTTAGTGGTATAATGGATAGTCTTGAGAAACTCTGGTTATAGTCAACTCTAGCCACCAGGGGGCAGGAGTGTCCAGCTGTTTAAACTATTGTAGTTTCTCTGATCTTTATAAGATTTTACAAAGTAAAAAGTGACTTGGTATGTGTGTCTTTGGATTCTTAAATTGTTCATCTGGTTTATAGAAAAAAGTGATTATTGATGTTGCCATGTTAAAATTAGTAAACTGAAGTAAGTTTCCACTGATTATGACTGCTACTTTTGTCTCCCCCACCCCCCCCCGAAAAAAAAATTTAGCCTCTTGTAATTAACCTCCAAGTTACAAAATGGTTTGCCCTTATGTTCAGCATATATTCTCAACTTCAGACAGAGATGGACGAAAAAAATTCTTTCAGTACAGCAGGCACCACCAACCAAGCTTGTTATTTAACCTCCTTGTAGTTTACTTAAGAAGTTTGCAAAGTTTGCAAATTTCTTCTTGCTTGAGTCTCCTCATCTGTGAAACAGGTAAGCTAAAGCCTTAGACTGGACTTCCCAGGGAAAGGTGCCTCTTAGGGACTGTGGAGTAAGGACATTTTCAGGTTAACCGTGAAGTGCTAAGTCAAGGATATCACCTTGCTCTCATCTCTTGGTTTTCTGCACTCACAGCTTTTACAACAGGACCATGGATTCCCAGAAGTAAGACACAGCTGAGAACTTTGTTTAAAAGATGTGTGTCCTATATATTTCTAGAAAACATACCTATTTTCCCTTTGTTTAATTCTTGTTTTATGAAAGATACATTTTTATTTCCCACACAACAAATAAATTATAACCTAGCATTTGTTGGGTGATTTTTATAGTTTTCATTTGTGTCTTAATTTTCCTTAAAGCAAATAGATTGGGTACAAAACAGTACTCCTCGATTTCTTTTTTTAATTTTAAAAACGTCTTAGTTCTAAGTATCATTTTTAATGTTTAAAAAATGTTCAATAAAAAATTAAGTCATATATGGTTAAAAGTAAAATTTGTCCAAAATCCCACCAACCCATGATAACTAGTTTGAATGCTTTGCTATATATCTTTCTGTTCTGCTTTTTGTCTTAGAGAAAAACGGAATCTTTACACTGGTTGTGGCAGAAACTGAGAGTTGTCTGCAGTATTTTTTATTCCTAAGTAGTAAGATCACAAACTTCTAGCTCAGCACCATGGTCTATATTGGTATAGACATGTGACTTACGCTCTAGGCAATGGACTATATGTGTAATAATGTGCAATATCTAGCAAATTTCCTTAAAGAGGAGTCATATCCTTCCTTTTCTGCCTCCTCCTTCCTACTGGTTAGATTCTTTTAGTCAGCTTTTTTTTTTTTTTTTTTTTTTTTTTTGCTACTTTGACTAAAAGAACTGACAAGAACAATTAGAGGAGGAAAAGTTTATTTGGGGGCTCATAGTTTCAGAGGTCTCAGTCCATGGATAACCAGCTCTATTCCTTGGGGCTTGAGATGAGGCAGAATGTCACAGTGGAAGAGTATGGTGGAGGGAAGCAGAGTGACTGCTCTTGCCAGATATAAAATATATACCCAAAGGCACGCTCCCAAAGACCCACCTCCTCCAGTCATACCCTACCTACCTTCAGTTACCAGTTAATCCCCACTAAGGGATTAATTTTTGTCATTTGAAGGAAAGTGGATGGAACTAGAGAACGTTGGGTTAATGCTTTCATAAACCAGTCATTCTCTAAATGTTCTTGTGTTGTCTCATACATGAGCTTTTGGGGGACTCCTCATATCCAAATCATAACAAACATGGAAGGGCTTTAGGACCCTAAATACCCTAGAACCACCATCTCAGACTGGACTTGCACATTAATGAGAGAGTGAAAATCAAACAAACAAAAAATACAAAACAAAAAATAAAGATTTATCTTGTTAAAGCCATTCATTGTGTTTTTGCTTTGTGTAACTCACAGCCAAACCTTATTCCAACTGATATACTAGGTAAAAATCTGTATTTGTTTTACTAAAATGTCCTGTCTCTTCTCTCTGTGTAACTATGATAGAAAAGTGTCATCATACTAAAAAGGCTTTTACATTTCACATTACACAGTGAGCATATGCCCACGTAAATAACTGAGAAAACGCGGTTTTTAGTGTACATATGATAATCTAACCAGTTTTCTATTTCCACAATAGATTAATTTATTTCTAATGAGGAAAAGTAAATCTCATTTTTTATGCCCTAAATATTTGTGCACATTGCTAATTATTTTAGGAAAAAGTCCTATGTATAATTGTAGTTATTATAGTTTTGCTTTTTTCTACTGTTGAGATTTTATTATTTTTTAGGAAAAAATTATATATTTGATATTTATAAAAGAATATACATGCAAAAAAAGAATATACATGCATACATACATATATATGTGTGTATATATAAATAATATGTAAGTTTGAAGAAGAAGAAGAAATATTATGGAACCCTTTGCTGAATCTCAGCATTAAAATACTGTCAACATTTGAAATGCTTATGGGCTTCTTAGTCTTAACCCCTGTGAACCTCCAGAGAAAATCACTCTCTTGAGGATTAATATCCAGTGTATATACAGAACTCAAAAAACTAAAGACAAAAAAAAAAAAGAAAAGCCAATCAATAAATGGGTACATGAACTAAACAGATACTTCCCAGAAGAAACACAAATGACCAGCACATATATGAAAAAGTATTCAACATGTTTAGCAACCTGAGAAATGCTAATCAAAACTATACTGAGATTTCATCTCCTTGTAGGTAGAATGACAATCATCAAGAATACAAATCCACAATAAATGCTGGTGAGGATGTGGGAGAAAGGGAACAATTCTATACTCTTGGTGGGGTTGTAAATAGTACAAACACTATGAAATCAGTACCGAGGTTCCTCAAAAGACTAAGAAGGGAAATACCACACAACACTGCTATACTACTTCTCTGTATTTATCCAAAAGAATTAAAGGAATATAGCAATACATTCATACCCATGTTTATAACAGTACAATTCACAATAGATAAAGTATGGAACTAGCCTAGGTACCTGTCAACAGATGAATGTATAAAGAAAATATGGTGCATACATACACAGTTTTATTCAGCCCTAAAGAAGAATAAAATGTTGTCGTTTGCAGGAAAATGGATGGAACTAGAGAACATTATGTTAACCAAAATAAGTCAAACTCAGAGAGTCAAAGCTCATATTTTTCTCTCATATGTAGAAGCTAGAGAGGAAAAAGAAGGGGGGGAAAAAAGGAGGAAATCTCGTGAAATTAGAAGGGAGGCCTGTACAGTAAAGGAAGATGTCTTGGGGAGAGAGGAGGAGTGGGAAATTATTGGTAAATGAAATTGCTTATATGTTATATGCACAATACGTTCCACTTTATGTATAATTATAGTGCACTGAATTTTAGAAACTACAGTTCTATATTTTGTGTTATTAATCCCTTTCCTTTTTGTTATTGCATTTGTCTTAGTGCATATATTCAAAAGAGTTGATGAAAGCAAAGTTCTTGGTGCCATCCCTGATTTCTTTTTTCCTTAAATTCAATATGTGAGAAAATCCTGTTGGTGCTTACTTAAAGAATAAATCCATAATTCACCACCACTGCAACACTGTACTGCCAGTCCCTGCTTTCTCTCACCTGGATGATTGCTGTAGCATCCTAATTTGACTCCTTGCTTCCACCCAGGCCCCTGCCAGTTTATTTTTAATACTTCAGTTAGAGGCATTCTTCTTGAACCCAAGTCAGATTATACACACCATTGGACAGGTGTGGGGGGCTTTTGTGTTTGCTGCTGTCTCTTCTAGGTATCCAGAACATTACCTAGAACAATGTAGGCACTCGAAAATATTTGTTGAATTGAAACTGAATTGAGTACATATATTCTTATATCACATGTCATTTAGCTTTGTTTCTGAATTTTATGAAAATGGAATCTTCCTGTATGTATATGTCTATGATTGGCTTTATCTATTTGATGTTATATTTGTGTTTCATTCATGTTGGGTTAATTCATTTTCACTACAGTGTGCTATTTCAGTGTGTGTCTATGCCATTCTTCTCTATATAGACATTTGGATTGTTTCCATGTTTGTTTATATATACTTACACATAGGTGTGTATATGTGCATTTATATGTTAATATACATGTACACATATGCCTTTGGGCTCTTGTTAGCATGTCTGTACAATAAAGTTCCACAAATGAAATTGCTAGTTTAAAAGATATTTCTGGGTTTTTTTTTTCATTTAAATTTAAAAAATTTTTAAATTGTAGTAAATAAAATAACTTTTTTTAGCTCTAGTTGTTGCTGTGAGACCAAATTGAAAATGAAGATATCTCCCAGGGGAAAAAAAAATGATCTTCTAATTCAAAATCCTTTACATGTCCCCAGTAGAAGAGGTTGACTAGATGGTTACCAATCCAGTGTCTTATTGGGTTCCCAGAAGATTAGAGACTCCAACCATTTTACAGGCAGATTAGAAACGTGTGACTAATTTTGTTCCAGGGAGTGGTATATACCTCCTACAGTTTGGGCCCTTAAAATCTCCCAGCAGATCTTTCCACAAAAGACCCTTAGAAGACAGAGCCATGTGACAAAGCAAGTCTGGAGGAAGGCTAAAAACCCACAGTAGACTGTGACATAAGTGAATAATGAACTTCTGTTGTGTAAAGCAATTGAGATTTTGTAGTTGTTACTTTTAGCTAATAGCTAGTAATGATCTGTTTGGGTTTATTATTCCTTTCTCAAGAAACTATCAGGATCTTTTCTTTATTTTTGATATTCTGAGAGTTGATTTTCGTAGTAGAGCATTTTCCTTCTAATTGTCCAGAGTGATTGCTGAGCACTTCCAATCGGGAAACTTGCATCTCTTAACTCATTTTCTCAAGTTGTCTTATTGATATTTCCTCCCCGTGCACCTTGCTTTTTTCTTCCTGGCCTTATTTTACAGAAATACAACTCATCAGGTGTTGAATGTTATAGTTAACCCTTTTTGTTCTACTTTCTTAGAGATTTCTCAACTTCATTTTCCATTTATCTCATAAGTCATTTTTTACCATATAATTTCTTAAGAGTGTAACCATAAAAATAAAAATTATCATGATTATAAAAATAATACACTTAAGTAGGTGTGGTCGTGTACTTGTGTAATTCCAGTGACTCAGGAGGCTGAGACAGGAGGATTTCAAGCTCAAGGCCAGTCTTGGCAACTTAATGAGACCCTGTTTCAAAATTTTATATATATAAATATATATATATATATATTTATATCTCAAGGAATGAGGCTTAGTGGTAGAATACACTGGATTCAAATTATTGAAAAATAATAAAAATTATACTCTTAACAGGAGTTAAGTAAATACATGAACTCATACCATTTTTAAGTCAATCTTTTTAAGTCAGTTCTAAACATATAATTTACATTTAAAATTACTTAATACAATTTTTAAACACACTATTACTTTTGATAAATATATACAGTTCAATAACCTTTACCAAAATCTTTTCTGCTCTCCAATTTTTTTATTGGTGCATTATAATTGCACAAAATGGTGGAATTTGTTGTTACATATTAGTACATGCACACAATTACACCCTAACCACAATCTCAATGTATAATATTTCACTCCAAAACCTTCCCACATGCTCCTTTGCAGACCATCTCTCCTATCCTGACCTCAGACCCTGGCACCATTTCATGAAGAGTATTCTGGAATTCTCTATACTATTTTACAATTTTTCTATAAATCTAAAATTATTCCAAATATCACTCATTTTACAACCCAAACCTCAGAAATAGGATGAAACTACATTAATTTCCTCTTGCTAGTGTAACACAATTAATACAAATTTAGAATTTAATGACTTAAGATAACAAGTTTATTTACCATAAAGTTCTAGCAGTCAAAGTCATGTGAGAAATAGAAAGTTTGATGGTTCATTTTCAAAATCTAGTATTCAGCATTAATTGGATTCAATTGTACCCTTTCCTTTTGCCCCCTCATTCTAAAATTAACTAATCTTGTAGATTGTAAACCCCCCTCCCAGCTCTTCCCATGTGGAGCGAGGGATACTGTTGGTGGACTGCCCTTCCAGGTTTGCTTGCTCACCAGATTCCCTTTGGGAGTGCACCCTTCTGCAGAAGTCTATTTGTCTCACCTACCCACTTTTGAGCATGTGTTTGATTTTTTGCAGCCTTTCATTATTTCTAGTAGTCAGAAGTAGGTCTTATGGTTCAGATCATGGTGTTAACAGAACTACATTTCTTCTGAAGAGTCTAGGGGAGAATTTGTTTCTTTGCCTTTTCCAGTTTCTAAAGGTCATCTGCACATCTGCATTTCTTAGCTCATGGTCCCTTCCCGTCTTTAAGGCCAGCAGCATAGCCTCTTCAAATTCTCTCTCTCTCTCTCTCTCTCTCTCTCTCTCTCTCTCTCTCTCATAAACACACGTGCGCGCACGCACATACACACACACACTATACTTCTGTTGTCACATTTTCTACTGTGACTCTGACTCTCTTGCATCCCTGTCCTAAGGCCCTGTGATTTTATTGGGTCCATGTGGATAATCCAGAATAATCTTCCATCTCAAAATCACATCACCAAAATTACTGTTGCTGTATGAAGTAACATATTTGCAGATTCCAGGGTTTAAGATGTGGTGTATCTTTGGGGACCATTTTCCATCTAACACACATTCTTATGAAAGTCTAGGAAAGTTGGTTATAACCTTGAGTGGTGTCATATGTTGGGAGGTACCAGAATATCAATATGAGCATACTTAGGTGGGAGTTTATGGACCAAGTTTCTATTATACTTTGATTTTTGGATAATGACCACAGATATTAGAAAATAAAGCTAGAGAAAATGGTGTATTTTAACCTGCAACCCCATCAGGTCAAGCATTTGAATTTTTGATTTGCACTAAGAGAGTATAATTGAATGATCCAGGGAAGAGTGAGACCAACTTGATATGGCTGTTCCTGGTTTATGATCATAAATCTAGACACCACCTAAGATGGAAAGATCACCCTATGTAGCAATGGGAATTATCTGATATAATGACAACCTACAGAGGAGTTGATTGCAGCTAATTTCCACAAATTTACCAACTGTACTGCAGATATCTATTTCAATATTACAAAGATGATGCTTTGGTTCAATTAGAAAAAAGTGACAGGACTGTGATGTGGCTCAATGGCACAGAACTTGCCTAGCAGACACAAGAAAAGCCCTGGATTTGATCCCATCCCCATTTTAAAAAAGGAAGAGCAAAAGAGAAAAACAGAAAGCAATATTAGAGGCCCAGTCTCACCATACTAAGAACATTTACTTTATTTTGTAGCCATTTCAGGTAACCTAAAGACCAAAGAGGGAAAAGTATATTAAGTACCCAGGTAATCAGATAAATAGATTGTGGCTAAAACATGTTCTTAATCAAGGGGAAAACTACCTCCAGTACTCATTGAGAACAAGTAGATCCCAGAGATTGCAGAACTGAATTTTCTGAATTATAGGAGATCTAGGTAGAAATACTAATGAGTATTAGCCACACTATAAAAATAATCAGAGTCATGTAGTATTGACCTCCTGGTGTCTATCTGTTCAAGGCTTGGCCACTGCTGGAGAAGAATTTCACAGAAAGAAAAGTACAGGTTGCACAACTGACCCAGGGTATGATTACCATAGTTCCCTTTTTCTTTTCCAAAGGAGCTGTATTTTCTTTTACAAATCTATTTTCCACCATTTTCCTCCCTCCTCTGTTCTCTAGGAAACTTAACTTACTATATTAATAGGCTTAACCCTTGGATTTCTGTTAAGTTTGGCCAATGGAAAGCAATGGCAGGAGAGCAGAGGGAAGGCAGAAAGTAAGGGCAAGACCTTACCTCCCCTGGCTCCCTGCCTGAAGGTTCATTGTGTGTCAGCTTGGTTTAGAGGAAAGGCTATCACTGCTACAACTGAAGCTGCTCTCACAGGGTTCCAGTAAATGAGACCTTTCCTTATTTCTTCAGGTGGATTCGGGGTGCGATAACATCTCCCCAGAGTTTTTAGCAGAGAGTTTCACCTTCCCTAAGGATTCATTCAATCCTGTACAAACCTTCATAAATAGCCCCTTTGTTATGATCTCTTCATATATTCCCTTTGAGAGTTATGGACTACATTCATATGAAGAATTGTTAATTCCAGATGTGACTGTATTTGGAGATAGCATCAGTAGGGAGGCAATGAGATTAAATTAGGTCATGAGGGTGAGGCTCTAATACAGTAGGTATATAGTAGGTATGCTTATCAAGAAAGGAAGAGACACAGATATCTATCTCCACACTCAGGTACAGAGAGGATGTCATGTAATGGTGATACCAGTCTTGGAGATGAGGAATGGGTCCTTGTCCCATTCCCCCTTTTTGAAGATAAAACACCTGAGAAACAAGTGTAGAGAGCAAGTTTTATGTAAGAAAGGGACAGAGGAGCAGAGAAAATGTGGTCCAGAGCTGGGTGCCATCAGGATTGGGTGTTTCTTGCTCTTTTATAGACCCCAGAAGCCCCCACTTTCTCTTTCTTCTCGGTATGTACCTAAGGGCAGGAAGAAGCAGCACAATGGGTAATCGTTAGCAACTCCTGGTGCTGGGCGTGCTGGGTGTGCTGGGCGTGCTGGGCGTGCTGGGCGCAGGAGGTTGGCTGTTAGCAACCCATTGTCTTTTCTTTGATAACCAACCCTCTTCTTCTCAAACCCTCCACCCTGTCCTCCCCGCAGTTTGTTGAGGAATGTGACATTTCTGGTCTCCTCAGGCCAGGCAGGGCTGCAGGCAGATTGCTTTTTGGCAAGAAAGCATATGGAGAATCAGTACAGTGGGTCCATTTTAGAGAATTATTTTCTTAACCTTATATTCCCACCATCCTCATCTATTTGTCTCCTTACAGTGATGTAGCAAGATGGTAGCCATCTATCTACAAGGCAAGAAGAGAAGTTTCACCAGAAATCAAATCTACTGGCATCTTGATCTCAGACTTCTAGCCTCCAGAAAGTGAATGAAAAAAATACATACCTAGTCCATGATATTCTGTTATGGCAATTTGAGATAATATATTCCACGGCTGATAAACTAAGCTATAGAATAGGTCCTTTACCATGGGGATTTCTCATGAGCCTGGGAAGTTCAGAATGGCTTTGAGCATAGAAATATATTTCTGAATATTACAATTTAATCTTTGACTTAAAGAAATGCAGCAACACTTGACATAGGGAGATATCTGGATCACCTTGAAATTCATTTACTCAAGTATTTATTGAGCATATACCCTCACAAAGTATATATATATATATATATATATATATATATATATATACACATATACTCAACACTGGAGATAAAGTAATGAAAAAAAAATAGTTAAATAGTGCTGTGCTAGTAGACCTGTATTCTGGCAGTAGGACAATAGGAGATGTGGCCATGCCTGGAATTGTAACTGAACAAACACAAAGGGCTTGCTTCTTGGTAAGTACAAAGCCAATGAACATGACCAGAAGATAAGAAAGGAGAAAGACTTACTTCCCCCAGTGAATGAAGAACACAAGAATTATCTGCAAAGTGATGCTCTTGCTGAACAAAGGAAATGTAGGGATTTTGTTTTGGGAGCCTATACATATTCATTTTAGGGGCAGGTGCCTTCCTAAGCATATTCAGCTTAGAAAGTAAATTTCTGAGCAAACTCAGTTCAGGGTCAAAGTTCAAGATGAAAAGATGGAACCAAGCATGACGCATTCCTATAATCTCAGGAATTTGGGAGACTGATGCAGTAGGATTACAAATTCAAGGCCAGCCTTGGAAACTTGGAAACTTAGAAATACCTTGTCTTCAAAATATATTTTTTAAAACATAGAAAGGACTACAGCTCAGTGGTAGAGTCTCACTAGGTTAAATCTCTAATATAGAAGAAGAAAAAGAAGAAGAAGAACGAAGGATGAGGAGAAGGAGGAGGAAAGATGATAGATATCTTTCTGGGCATGCTCAGCTTGTGGTCATAGAAAACACGGTAAAAGGTTAAAATGGTGAACAGAAACACTTAAAGACAGACACCAAGGCTTCTGGGCATGCTTCAGTCACCATTATAATGAGCCACGTTTTCTCTAAGAATCTACAAAAAAACTCAGAATAGCTGGGTGATCTTGGGGATCATGAGTGGTTCTTCATTACTCAAAAAAAAAAAAAAATTGGCAGTGCTAGAATAGAACCCAGAGCCTCATGCATGCAAGGTGTCAGGTAGATAGTTAGCACTTGGAAGATGAGGGCTTGGTATGTCAAAACCACCCCCAGCCATAATTACTTACCCTTAAGAAAAACCATCCTGTCAAGACCATGGCACACCCTATCAAGTAGCCTGGGCCCTACTTTATTGCACACTATCACAACCCTCACTCACCCTGGCAACCAAAATAACAAGACCCTCACAAAGAAAGCTTGCTGAGGGCCATTCAAAGGGTGATAAATTGACTAAGGGGGAAAGGAAATTGAGAAAAAACAAACAAACAGGGATTCAATTTCTTTAAAAACTCCAACTCTGTGAGCACCACACTATCCTCTCTTCAAGGTGGTCCATGCAGTTTCTATGCTGAACCTGAGTAGACTTTCTGGAAGCTTCTCTGGAGCCTCCCAATAAAATTGGAGAGAAGAAGGAGTGTGCCACATTTCTCTTGAGAGGACCCACTCTCTCCCTTGAGAATGTCCCCTTTTTCCTTTTCCTATTTCTTCTAGTAAACAGTTACTCTGAGCAACATGTCTGAAATCTTTCTGGCATGATCATAAGAATCAGGGTGAAGAGGGGGCCTCCGAGATTGCCTCAGCTTTCTGGCAGGTTGGTGCCCTGTAACATTAGGCAAGCACTCTACCACTCAGGTGCATCCCTGGTGGCTCCAAAAAGTTTTAACTGAAACTAAAGAAAAGGTATGAAGGTACATTAAGGATTAAGTACATCAAGGATTTGCCCTTGAAGGCTCCTGTCTTGCTTAGCAGCTAATGGAATCTTTAAAATTATCTCCTTCCTTTTATTATAGAGGAGACCCAAAGAGCCAAAGAAGCTGTGGGAGTCCACAGTCACCAGTTCTCACAATCTTTTTTTTTTTAATATTTATTTTGTAGTTGTAGTTGGACACAATACCTTTATTTTATTTATTTATATGTGGTGCTGAGGATCAAACCCAGGGCCTCGCATGTGCTAGGCGAGCACTCTACCGCCGAGCCATAATCCCAGCTCAGTTCTCACAATCTTATAGGAAGAATTGCAAATGACAGAATAACAAGCAGGAGTTTATTAGAGAATGCAGATATTCAGGACAGACGCTGAATGTGCTGCCTCCAGAAAGAAGAGCATACCCTTAAAGAGTCTGGGGTTTTTAAGGATTTGGGGTCGTTTTGTTCTTGTCCTAGTTTCTCACACCTCCTAAAGCAGTTTATTACCCCCTCTGAACTTTAACAAGTTTTCTACGTGAGGGACTCAATGTCCTAGTTACAAGGGGTGGGTGTGACAATCTTTGAAACACTGGTTCCCTTAAGGGGTTATAATTAACTATAACTGGGGAAGATTTGGCATACCAGTTCTCATTTTCCAGATATTTGGCTATTCTGATAAGAGTCCCTATTGTTCCCAGTTCAGTGACCTATGGACTCTCTTTTATGTATGTCTGATGTCCCCTGTAAATTATACCCCTTCATTGTCCTTCCCCTCTCCACTTGTTTATGGCTAACTAGCTTTAAACAATCCTCAGAACCAATGTATCACAGTGTAAGAAAATCATCTTCCTGAGCTTCTGTCTTTAAAGAGGTGAAAAAGATCTCTGAAGAGTTGCCTAAGGAATGGTAGGAAAAGGATATGGTCAATAGCCTGGAACCTTCTGCCCTGGGTATTTATTCTCTCCTCTCTTTCTCCCTGTGGCCCCTCTTGCAGTACAATAGACCAAGTGACTTATATCTCACAGCAGTATGATCTCATAGACTTAAATAACAAGATACCTAGATTAATTACAAATTGTGTTCAGTTATTGCTAGAAATAGAAACCCATCTATAGTGATTCATAATGTAATGGACTGAATTTGCCTCCCCCACCCATTAAGAGCGAATCCCTTCTGCTAAGAATGAAACCTGAAGGGTTGCAACTCCCCTGCTCTGAAAAGAAACTAGGAGTAGAGATCATCCTTTGCCCAGGTCTGTCTAGCACAGATTAACTAAATCAGCACATGTACATTTCCTTTCTTTTGTTTTACTTCACTGCCCCTGCTTCTTCTCCTTTAAAATTCTACTAACCTTCAGAAATTTCTAAGATGGGATTTTGAAACCATAGATATTTTCTATCTTCCTTCAAAGCTGACTTTGAATAAAACATATTTTTCTTCCAATTTAACTCCTAATATGTCTGGAACAGAGAGCATTATCACCTAGTCTCTTCCTCCTTGGCCAGTATTGGAGTAGCTCAATAACAATAAGGGCTAGTTTCCCCAAAATAGTGGTTGTCCAGGGAAACAGGCAATGAAGGGCTAATAAACAGCTGTACAGAGTCTTACAGGAGATAGGCTTTCTTTTCCATTATTCTTAGCATGCTGTTTCTACCTTTAAGATCACAAGATGGTAGTTTGGAGGTTCCATCGTCAAATCTGCTTTTCAGGTAAAAAAACAACACTTCAATTGAGCTTTCCCAAAATCCTACCTATTGACCTCTGCTTGTATCTCAATTGACCAGAGTTTCGAACTTGTCTATATCTGTATTAGTTTTCTATAGGGAAACAGAGCCGATAGAATATATTGGAGGGGATTTATTAGGGTAATTGTTTCACATGAACATGAAGGCTGATGGGTAGGTAGCACAATAGGGTATCTGCAGGCCAGAGAACTAGCAATGTTAGTAGGATATCTCTATCAAAATCTGGAAGCCTCAGAACTAGGAAAAGTGATAGAATAGCCTTCAGTCAGAGGCCAAAGGACTTTTTGTGCAAGTCCAAGAGTACAAAGGTAGAAGAATCTGGAGCTCTGAGGTGAAAAGGCAGGAGGGAAAAGCATGACCCTTACTGCCTTTTCTTTTTCCATCCTGGGCCCCAGTTAACTGGTTGGTAATGGACCACACTGAAGGCAGGTTTTCACTACTCAGTCTGCCAAGCCATATTCCAATCTCATCTGCAAACACCTTCACACCCAGAAACCATGCTTTACCAGCTGTCTACGCATCCCTCAGTACAAATTTAACTGTCATGTTATCCAACTATGTAGACTAGAAAATATAATCCTCTACTTGGGCAAATTACTATCCTAAATAAAAGTAGATTTATGTTAGAAAGGAAGAAGGTAAAAAAAAATCTCCATATTTTACCCAGTTTCTGCATTCAGATAAAAATTCAGGTTCTCTGGATGATGTTGTCTTCACCATCAGATCCATAACAGACCTCCTTTTTATAGAGACCTGGCAACTAAAAGGCAAGCTGTGTAATGTACAACAGTGGAGAAGAAAAAAAAACAGTAATAACCCTCATTTATAAAATAATTCAACTATAAAGGAAGATGAAAATTCCTTCCCTGGCAGTAAAATTTCTTTGCTGATTCATCTGACCCCAGCTGATCTTGCTCTCTGGTAAGATTTCCCTTGTCTGTTGTCCTCTGAAGTTCCTGGCTCTGCCCTATAAAGGGGTTCTTCCTTGCCCACTACTCTCTAGGACTATATCTGAGAAGGGTAATGGGGAGGTTGCCCTTCTTACACAGCTTTCGCAGCCCACTTGTTGCTAGTACAAGTTGGGAAACATGGTGATTGTTCTAGGGCTCAATAATCTGTTTGCTATGAGCTTGTTTCTCTGGCAATAAGGTTTGGTAAGAACTAAGTAGTTTTTTAGTCTATTTGCTTCTATTCAATTCCACATTCAAATACCTAAAATGAAAAATATTGCCTAGAGCAGAGGTGTCATTTGGAGAATTAAGGGTTCCAGAGACCCATTCAGAGATATGGAAATCAAGCAAATGACTATAATCCAAGAACTGGAGAAAGAAGATCAGAGCAAACCCAAAAGAAATGAGAATAAAAGAAAGAGCAAAGATAAAAGTAGAAATCAATAATTGAAAATTTTGCAAAATAATATGAAATCTGTTTTCTTTCCTAAGTTAATTGATAAACTCTCCTTCTGGATTGAGTCCTGTAAACTTTTGACTATTTTCCAGCATTCTGACAAAGTTGATTCCGATAGTTCTTGCTCATTTTCTTTGTGTTTCCACAAAGTGTAATGGGCTATGTGCTCCCCACTCCAACATTTGACTTAACTCTGGCATTGCATTAATTTTTTAAATTTTTTAAACTAACTTCCCCCAAATAGCTTACAATGAAAATATATAATATTCAATGCATAATGTAGTGAGGGAAAATATTCACTGAGTATTCTTGGCTCTGTATTAAGTGGATAGGGAGATAATACTTTTTCAGTACCAATCAAGTGCCTAAGCACTTTGTCAGAAATTTTATATTGATTTCACTGGTCTCAAGAAGAATTCTTGGGAATAGATATTTTCTATCTTCCTTCAAAGCTGACTTTGAATAAAACATATTTTTCTTCCAATTTAACTCAGCTAAATTGGGAGGCTGAGATAGGAGGATCACAAGTTCAAGGCCAGTGTTGGCAACTTAGCAAGATCCTGTTGCAAAATAAAAAACAAAATAAAATAAAATAAAAGGACTGGGATGTAGATTGGGCTAAAGTGACCCTGGGTTATATTCCCAGCACTGCAAAAAAATAAAAATAAAATAAGACAAAGAATCGTAATAATAACTCTTGTTTGTGAATCAAGCTGTATTTCAAAGATTTAAGCCATTTACTTCTGGCACATACCATATGCCACAAAAAGTTGTTTTTATAGTTAAAGTCTTAAAATCTGAAGACAGAAACATCATCTTACTTGTAGCATTCACTCACTCAACAAATATTTCTTAAGGGAAGGAGGCAGTTACATGGGAAAATATGTATGGTGGCAGGTATAAGGAAACTCTAACTTGTATAAGATTCTCCTTAGTTCTCTCTGTGGATGCAAGCTACCCAGTGCATATACCCCCAGTTCTTTACTGTCTTTTCCTTTGCTCAGATTCTTGCCTTGATGATTTTCTCAATACCTTTGTTTCTCTATGATTAAGAACAAGGATCCATGTAAACAGGAACAGATATTTACTGCCAGGAATATGGTTACAGATAATAGATGGGCTTTTCCACAGAAGAGTTGGTATGTAATGGGGAAACAGACAAATAACATTATAATTAAATAAAATATGTGTTAGGTAGAAAAATGCTATGACATTTGAGTGCTAAGACAAACCTAAAGTTTTCTTTCTAAACAAACATTAAATTTGAAAGGAAGTTTCCAATTAATAAGATGTTCACAAAATAGATTAAGGGAGGAGACAGGTCTCAAGCTTTACCAGAATATCCATGAGACAACTTTCACTCCTGAAATACATTAAGGACAAGTTTTAGAGTCAAAAACCTAAGTTGGAATCCTGACTCACCACTTTTTAGCTGGAGGACATTTATCAAGCGAATTAATTTCTTTCAGCTCCAGTTTCCTCATTTGTAAAACAGAAATAGTAATTCTTAATTCACAGGATTTTTTGGTGAAGATTCAATTAAATGAGATAATAAACACATTTAGTATAGAGCTTCCCACACAGTCACTCCATAACTATTTTCTCTCTTCAGACTTAGAGGAGGTATTAAAGAACAAAACATAGTCTAAATGCTGCTTTGCTTGACCTGTCTCTTTCCTGATTTTTTCAGTTAGGAAATGTTGATTTAAAATAATGTGGTTTCTGACCTCTATGTTTGGCTTCATAACTCTAAAGCATATGCTGTGGACCTGGTTAAGCAGCTGGACATAGATATACTGATTGAAATGAGACAGGACTAACCAGGAAGGATGGGAGTATGAAGCTGTATGTTCCCATTTGGGGAAAGAGCAGTAGGTTGAGAAGTGGGAAGAAAAAGCCAGAAGAGAATAGATTGAACCGCAACCATAAGAAGTCTAGACAGGAAGGCGGCTCTTAATATCTGAAAACAGATTAACAAACAACAAATGACATTAATATTCAGAATAGATCATTGAACTTCAAGAAGATCCAGCCAGAGGAACTGATTGTTCAGTCATATGGGCAGAAAAGCACCTAGGTCCAGAGTGCCTACATCCAGGCAACATTCTGAGACTCAGGCAGGTGGGTATGAAGTGGAGCTGGGGATCAGGGACAAACTCTCCATCTGGGGAGGAGTCTGGGGATTAATAAGAATAATACTAGAGTATTGGAGTACCAGACAGTTTACAAATCAGGGTTTCAAGCATAGGAGATCAAAGCAGTGATATAACTATCAGAACTCAGACACTATTTTGATGCACTGACCCTTTGGAATTGATACTTCTTTGCAGCAGAGGGTGGGGAGAGGCTGACCTATGCATTGTATATTGAGCATTAGCTCTATTTACTAGAAGATATTGGCCTCTGCTCCTCAAGTTGTGACAATCAAAAATATCTCCATACACTGTCAAAGGTCTTAGTGCAGGGACAGTAGGAAGAGGAAGGGACAAAAATGCCTCCAGTCGAGAACCACTGTACTAAAGCATTTCTGTTGAGCACTGCTCCAATGGTAGAAGTCAGGGTGAGAAGATCTCAGAGATGAGCTGACCTGGAAGAGACCAGTGAATGACTTTCACTTCAGTGACTGAACAGTAAGAACAGTGCAGTGAGGATTACACCCAGATTCTTGTCCCTTTTGTCATTTCTGTGGTCCCTATTCTGGCCTTCTCTACTCCCTTTTTTTTCCTTCAGAATACTGCATTGGGATTCTCTCATTTCTTTGCCCCATGTATACAAAGTGAAAAGAGGTCTGGGGGAGCCCTCAGCCAATAGTTGATTTGTGTGAAATAGCCCTCTTACCTAAAGGGCTCCCTAAAATTCCCTGCCCTCTATTTATCTGATTGGTGTCTTCCTCTTTCCCTGCTTCCCGTACTATTTTGCTGGTATCTCCAGAGAACACATCCTTAATAAAACACTTGAACACAAATGTCTCTAGGGTCTACTTCCAGGGAACACCTTAATATAGTGAATAAGGCTGGAGTCAGGGATAATCATGTGTGTGAAGCAAGTCCAGAGAGCTTTCAGAATGAAGGTTATGAGTCAGTCTGGCCTAATGCCCCCATTAATGTGGTTTCTGGTGTGAGATTTGACAATGAAAGAGCTGATTTAAGGGAGCTAAGGATGTTTAGACAATGTGGTCTTTATCTCAGGAACAAGGCTGAAAGCAAGCTAAAGAAAACAAGATCTTAAAGTGATATAAAAATAACAGAACTATTAGAAGAAACACCTTTTTCAACCAGTATCATTTGTTGTTAACAGTAGATACCTCCAGAGAATTCATCACAACTACAGAATGAGTCTGCAATCCTACAGGCCTCGAACACACTGCTGTGGAGTGCTGGACTTCCATCTCTACCTCTGTATCACAGAAAAGAACCTTGCAAATCTGTATGTGGCCCTCTCCTCCCTTTGCTGGTTAAAATGTTCAGTGAGCTGTCAGCAGTGAAGGACATCTATTGGGAGTGACACTGCTTCTGCTTTTTCATAATAAATCTATTTGCGCGTTATTTGCTCTCCAGTGGCTGAGTGATACATGATTTCAGGAAGGATCAGCTAAGTTTTGTATTAAAGATGTCTGTCTTGTCAAAAATAGTATCCTTCATTCTTCATTATTATCGTCATTCCACACAACAGGGACCCACCTTTGATGTACCACATATAAGAATCATTTTAATATTTTTATTATGTTACAATAAAGACAGGAAAAACTGTTTAAAATTGTTTGAGTGTAAGAAATAGATAAGCAACTTAATCTAGAAGATAATATTTTAAATAGTAAACTATAGGTTCTCTATTCATAATTTGCCTTTTATAACATTTTCCTAAGCATTCATCTGCAATCTTCCATTTGTATGTCATTTAGACCATTTGTAAGCTACAATTTTTAATTCTGAAAATTGAAGCTTTGAGAGTATGTTTTAAGAAATACATAGATAGTATATATTAATTGGTATTAAAGATTTAGCATTTCTGAACTAAGTAAAATTGTTTGAGAAAAGAAATTGTAAAAGTGAATTAATCTCAGTAAAACTAATTCAGAGCTAGAGAGTTAAAGATGATGATAGAGTGAGGTTAACTAAAAATAAATTTTAAATTAATAATAGTTATGAACTTTTTTGAAAGACTAGGAATCAAACCCAGAGCCTCACACATGCTAAGCAAGTGCTCTACCACTGAGCTACATCCCTAGTCCAATAATAGGTATTAATTATGTGTTTAACATAATTTTAATCCACATACATGAAAAATTAAATTATAAATAATGTATGACCAAAAATGGGTAAAAATTCATCTATACATCTGTAAGTAAAAATTATTATTAATTCATACAAATAAATAGATTGCTGATGCATTTTCTTCATCATAAATGCCCATGTTCTGAACCATATGAACTCACAAACCTGACCACATCAGAAGCCATTTGGACCTGTGATATGCCCTGCTCTGAGTATAGCTGACTTGTATTCTTTTTGTGACCTAGGAGGTGGCCATGCAAACAGCGTGTCAAATTGGAATACTCCATGTACATTTCACATGCTGAACTATTTAGTTTCTTTCCATTAACAAATTTGAATGTGATACATAAAGAGAAAGCATGTAATTTATATGGTAGATAGATAGAAGCTAAACTATACAGAGAAAGAAGGAAAGCACCAGAGGCCAGGAGATAGTAGAAGAGCTCTTTGGTAAATTGAGAACTGAGAAAAGTGGATGAATTAGAAAGTAATGAAGGAGGACAAATCAAAATAATTTGACTGTTCTTACATGTAGTAGATGAGGGGTCAGGAAGAATCAAGTCTGTTAGTTTATCGATTTAGGCAACTAGATGGATGGTGGTGATTTTCTTGGAGAAACACAAAAATGAGGACTCACTCATTTTTCAGGGAGAAATGAGGTGCTAATGAGATTTCCAGGTAGAGATATCCATAGGAAGTTTTTTTTTTTTCCATAGGAAGTTGAATGTTCATGTCTGGATTTTAATTAGATAAGCACTCTGGAGTTAGAAGTTTGTGTAAGGGTTTCACATCAGGACTCTCAGGAATAGTGAGAATAAAACAGCTTCTTGTTTTATTCCTTAGCGCTAAGTTGAGCAATATACTTGGATGAGGCTGTGTTGGTCTAGGGAAGTTGAGCTAAGTTGAGCAATATACTTGGATGAGGCTGTGTTGGTCTAGGGAAGTTGAGAATAAATTATTTTTTCATGTCTAATTACCTTCTGTACTGTGAAATATTTTACATTATATAACTGAGACTGACGAGCTACCCAGAGAAGACTAGTATAAGATCAATCTGGATTTATGTAGAGGGGAAAGTTAAGTTTCCAGGAGGTTTAATGTTATGCATTCCAGAAGGTCTACATATTTTGAAGGTATAGAAGTTTGCACTTGCATTTTTCAGCTGATATTGCAACTAATTCTTTTGTGTATGCCCTAGATAGGTAAACCTAAGTGATGTCTGTGTTGTGGTATTACTGTTAATCTGAACCTTCCACTGGTATTTGTCATCATGGGAATTATACAGGATAATATAAGTAGAGTGATAGTAATTGAAGCCATTCATATGAATATCACTGAAAGAGAATAAACTGAAAAGAGAGCAGAGAATAGAATTCTGTAAAACACTAATATCTAAGGAAATAAAAGCTTAAGAGGAGAATAAGTGAATGATGTTAGAAACTGAGAGATTGAACAACTAGATGAGTAATATTTGTATTTCATCATTAAACCAAGATAGATATTTCAGAATATTAGAGCCAGGTGCACTGGTGTATGCCCATAATCCAGAAACTAAGCAAGCTGAAGTAGGAGGATGGCAAATTTGAGGAAAGCCTTAGCAATTTAGTGAGACCATCAGCAATTAAGCAAGAATCTGTCTCAAAAAAAAAAAAAAAAGATTGGTGATGTATCTCAGTGGTAAAACACTTCTGGGCTTAATTCCTGGTACCAAAAAAATAAAATAAAAACCCAGAATGACATTAGGTAAGTTTTTTCTTATTACATATGGATACTTGCTTCTTGTTAAATATATTTTTAAATAAATACATTTTGTAAAAGATTCATACCAAGGGCTCAGAAAAATACATGGATTTCCTAATTTTCAACTAGAAGGTTGAATATTAGGAACAAAACCCATTGATAATAACTCTGCTTAGAAGTGAAAGAGTGCAATGACCATGAGAATTTTCTTTTTCCAACACCCATTTAAAACACTTGACTCTGTTTCTAACTCCTAGCACCAATAATGATGATGATAATAATAATAAAATAAGAATTTAAAAAACTCAAAACTTAATTTGTGCCAGGCATTCTACTTTATCTACCAATATCTCATTTAGCCTCTTAACTACCTCATGAGGAAGGTGTATTTTCTTCTTTTAAAGATGTGGAGAGGTTATATAGTAAGTATTAGTGAATACTAGAGAGCTCTAGTTAAGTCATTTACTAATTACCTAGATAGTAACCAACAGAGTTACTAGAGAATTACTCTTGGGGCTTTTTCACTTCAGAACCAGAAGCTTACATAACATGTTAATGCTGTGAAAAACCATCATTTATACTAACAAAAGGTTAACTTTGTCAAGAAATTTATGATGTAATTTTCAATAAAGACAGATTTTGCAGCTACAGGTGATTTTTACACCCATGCCAACATTTATAAATGCTAAATGTTGCTAAAAATTGCTACAATTTTGACAGTATTAAGTATTTTTTGACATGCTGAACAAGAAAATATTGATCTGGATATTTGTTTTTTTAAAGTTTACTTGTTTTTTATTCTAATTTGTTACATGTGACAGCAGAATGCATTACAATTCATATTACACATGTAGAGCACAATTTTTCATATCTCTGGTTGTACACAAAGTAGAGTCACACCATTTGTGTCTTCAAACATGTACTTATGGTAATGATGTCCATCTCATTCCACTGTCTTTCCTACCATCCCTTACCTAACATCTCTTTACCCTATCTAGTGTTCATTTAATTCTCCAATGCTCCCCCCTCAATCCCATCATGAATCAATATCCTTATATCAGAGAAAACAGCCTTAGGTTTTTGGGGATTGGCTAACTTCACTTAGCATTATATTCTCCCAACTCCATCCATTTACCTGCAAATGCCATGATTTTACTCTCTTTTAATGCTGAATAGTATTCCACTTTGTATATATACCACATTTTCTGTATCCATTTATCTACTGAAGGACATCTAGGTTGCTTCCACAGTTTAGCTATTGTGAATTGTGCTGCTATAAACATTGATGTGGCTGTGTCCCTGTAGTATAAACCAAGGAGTGGGATAGATGGGTCAAATGGTAGTTCAATTCCCAGTTTTCCAAGGAATCTCCATACTGCTTTCCAGATTGGCTGCACCAATTTGTAGTCCCACCAGCAATGTATGAGTGTACCTTTTCCCCCACATCCTCGCAAACACTTATTGTTGTTTGTATTCTTTTTTTTTTTTTTTTTAGTTGTAGTTGGACACAACACCTTTATTTCACTTTTTTTTTTTTTTGTATGTGGTGCTGAGGCTCAAACCCAGGGTCTCGCATGCACAAGGCGAGCGCTCTACCACTGAGCCATAACCCCAGCCCTGTTGTTTGTATTCTTAATAGCTGCCATTCTGACTGGAGTGAGATGAAATTTTATGGTAGTTTTGATTTGCATTTCTCTAATTGCTAGAGATGTTGAACATTTTTTCATATATTTGTTGATTGATTGTATATCATCTTCTGAGAAGTATCTGTTCAGTTCCTTGGTCCATTTATTGATTGGGTTATTTGACTTTTTTGGTGTTAAGATTTTTGAGTTCTTTATATATCCTAGAGATGAGTGTTCTATCTGGTGTGCGTGTGGTAAAAATTTGCTCCCATTCTGTAGGCTCCTGTTCACTTCACTGATTGTTTCTTTTGCTGAGAAGAAGCTTTTTAGTTTGAATCCATCCCATTTATTGATTCTTGATTTTAATTCTTATGCTATAGGAGTCATATTAAGGAGGTCCGGGCCTAATTCAACATGATGGAGATTTGGGCCTACTTTCTCTTCTATTATGCAGGGTCTCTGGTTTAATTCTTAGGTCCTTGATCCACTTTGAGTTTTGTGCATGGTGAGAGATAGGGGTTTAATTTCATTTTGTTGCATATGGATTTCCAGTTTTTCTAGCACCATTTGTTGAAGAGGCTATATTTTCTCCAATGTATGTTTTTGGTGCCTTTGTCTAATATAAGGTAACTGTAATTATGTGGGTTTGTCTCTATGTCCTCTGTTCTGTACCATTGGTTTACAAGTCTATTTCAGTGCCAATACCATGCTATTTTTGTTACTATTGTTCTGTAGTATAGTTTAAGTTTTGGTATAGTGATGAGTCCTGCTTCACTCTTCTTGCTAAGGATTGCTTTAGCTGTTCTGGGTTTCTTATTTTTCCAGAAGAATTTCATGACTGCTTTTTCTATTTCTATGAGGAATGACATTAGGATTTTGACTGGAATTGCATTAAATCTGTATAGTGCTTTTGGAAGTATGGTCATTTTGACAATATCAGTTCTGCCTATCCAAGAGCAAGGTAGATCTTTCCATCTTCTAAGGCCTTTTTTGATTTCTTTATTTGGTGTTCTGTAGTTTTCATTGTAGAGACCTTCACCTCTTTCATTGATTCCCAAGTATTTTATTTTCTTGAGGCTATTGTAAATGGGGTAGTTTTCTTTGTTTCCCTTTCAGAGGATTTGTCACTGATACACAGAAATGCCTTTGATTTATGGGTGTTCATTTTATATCCTGCTACTTTGCTGAGTTTATTTACTAGTTTTATTTACTAGAAGTTTTCTGATGGAATTTTTTTGGGTCTTCTATTGTCAGCAAATAGTGCTAATTTGAGGTCTTCTTTTCCTATTCATATCCCTTTATTTCTTTTGTCTAATTGCTCTGGCCAGTGTTTCAAGAACTATGTTTAATAGAAGTGGTGAAAGAGGGTATCCCTGTCTTGTTCAGTGTTTAAAGGGAATGTTTTCAATTTTTCTCCATTTAGAATGATGTTGGCCTGGGGCTTAGCATATATAGCTTTTACAATGTTGAGATATGTTCCTGTTATCCCTAGTTTTTCTAGTGTTTTGAACATGAAGGGGTGCTATGTTTTGTTGAATTCTTTTTCTGCATCTATTGAGATAATCATATGATTCTTACCTTTAACTCTACCAATGTGATGAATTACATTTATTGATTTCCATATGTAGAACCAACCTTGCATCCCTGGGATGAATCCCACTTGATTATTGTGCACTATCTTTTTGATATGTTTTTGTATTTGATTTGCTAGAATTTTATTGAGAATTTTTGCATCTATGTTCATTAGAGATATTGGTCTGAAGTTTTCTTTCTTCAATATGTTTTTGCCTGGTTTTGGAACCAGGGTCATATTGTTCTGTTTAGTCATACATGACATATTATACATGTATAATTACACATGTATTTTAACATATTATACATATATGGAGTATAACTTCCCCTTCTTGTGGTTGTACAGGATGTGGAGTTACAACTGGTTGTGTGTTCATATATGAAAATAGGAAAGTTATGTCTAATTCATTCTACTCTCTTTCCTATTACCATCCCTCCTTCCTTCCCTTCATTCCCCTTTGTCTAATCCAATAAACTTCTGTTCTCCTCCCCCCCATTATTGTGTATTAGCATCTGCATATCAGAGAGAACATTTGGCCTTTGGTGTTTTGGGACTGGCTTATTTCACTTAGCATGATAGCCTCCAGTTCCATCCACTTACCAGCAAATGCCATAATTTCATTTTTATGGCTCAGTAATATTCCATTGTGTATGTGCCACATTTTCTTTATCCATTCATCTGTTGAAGGGCATCTAGGTTGGTTCCATAGCTTAGCTATTATAAATTGACCTGCTATAAACATTGATGTGACTGAGTCAGTACAGTAAGCTGATTTTAAGTCCTTTGGGTATAGACCAAGCAGTGGGATAACTGGGTCTAATGGTGGTGGTTCCATTCATTTTCTGAGGAATCTCCATACTGCTTTTCAGAGTGGTTGTACCAATTTTCAATGTTGAGAGCCACAGCCGAAGGGGCCCCAGCAAACTTCCAGCTGCCAGCTGATTGGCTCCTCTGCGGTGATGCTCATTGGGCTGTTTCCCCGCCCTTTCAGACCACGGAGCTGCTCATTGGGGGACTCTTTTGGCTCCGCAAATGCGACCCAGCCAATTGGCCTCAAAAGCAGGAGGAGTGGGGGCGTTGAGAGGCTTGTGGGAAGCCGGTGGTGGCAGTTGGGCTCTGAGGGAGTTCCTGAAGAGCTTGTGTGCTTCCGCGTGTGTGTTCTAAAAATAAAGTTCGTTTCTGCTTGAATTGTGCCCAGCCAGACTGCGGCATTTTGCTTTTCAGAGTGGTTGTACCAATTTTCAATCCTACCAACAATGTATGAATATACCTCTTTCACACATCCTTGCCAACATTTATTATTAGTTGTATTCTTGATAACTGCCATTCTGACTGGAGTAAGATGAAATCTCAGTGTATTTTTAATTTCCATTTCTCTAATTACTAGAGATGTTGAACATTTTTCCATATATTTGTTGACTTCTGTGAAGTGTCTGTTCTTTGCCCATTTATCGAATAGCTTTTCTTTGTGTGTGTGTGTTTTTTAAGTTCTTTGTATATCCTGGAGATTAACGCTCTACCTGAGATGCAGGCGGCAAAGATTTTCTTCCATTCTATAGGATCTCTCTTCACATTCTGTTTCCTTTTCTGTGAAGAAGTTTTTTAGCTTGATACCATCCCATTTATTGATTCTTGATTTTATTTCTTGTGCTTTAGGGGTTTTGTTGAGGAATTTGGCTTCTAAGCTGACATGATGGAGATTTGGACTTACTTTTTCTCCTAGTAGTCGCAGGGTCTCAGGTCTAATGCCTAGGTCCTTGGGGATATTTGTTTTTGCTACTAAAAGGCAAATGATTCTGCTAGCTCCCAAGTTTAGCTAATTCTTTTTTTTTTTTTTTAAATTTCTAGTTGTAGTTGGACACAATACCTTTATTTTATTTATTTTTTATGTGGTGCTGAGGATAGAACCCAGGGCTTCACACGTGCTAGGTGAGTGCTCTACCACTGAGCCAAAAACCAGCCATAGCTAATTCTTTAACTTGAAGAAAAAACCTTTTTTTTTTTAATCCTCTGGCAACTTGTTTGGTATTGGCATGAAGCTATGTATTGTTTCTGGGGCAGTACAAGCTCTCTAGGCATATTTAAATACAGAGCCATTTTATTTATTTATATTTTGGTACCTGGGATTGAACCACTGAGCACACCCCCATCCCTTTTTTTGTATTTTATTTAGAGAAAGAGTCTCACTGAGTTGCTTAGAGCCTCACTAAGTTGCTGAGGCTTGCTTTGAATTAGAGATCCACCTGCCTCAGCCTCTCTAGCCACTGGTATTACAGCCATGGGTCCCCATACCCAGCAATACAGGGCTATTTTTATGCAGTGCTGGAGATCAAATCCAGCACCAAAGATATCTCTGCACCTTCAGATTCATGCGTGCTAATATCACTGAGTTATGTACCCAGAACCTTTGAGTCAGGGTCTCATTAAATTGCCCAGGCTGTCCTGGAATCTCAGATCTAATCCTCCTGCCTGAGCTTCCAAGTAGCTGATCTCACAGGCATATCCCACCCATGCCTGTTTGTATATATTGTTTTTAGCTAGTGAATTAAACTGTGCTCTCTTCAACTCTATATAATATAGAGATATACAGACTCTAGCAGGCCCATGCTTGTAATACCAGTGGCTGGGAAAGCTGAGGCAGTAGGATCAGAAGTTCAAAGCCAGACTCAGTAATTTAGCAAGGCCTTAACAACTTGAAGACCATGTCTCAAAATAAAAACTTTGGCTCAGGGGTTAGTGCCCCTGGGTTCAATTCCTGGCACCCAAAACAAAACAAAACAAACAACAACAACAACAACAACAAAAACCAAAGAAAGAGACTTCAAAGATAATTTTGAGTCAATCATGCCAAAGCTATTAACAATAAAAATCAAAAATTTTAAACAAAAGTTGGCTATATAGGGAAAGACACGGAGAGGAAGCTTGGATTTAGATTACTGGTCCAATTATTAGCTCATTAAAAATAAAAACTCCTGGGACCTCAAGAATCATGTCTGTCTCCTGAGTCCTCCCCCCCCCCTTAAATTTACAGGCTTTTATGCATAAAACTTAAAAACATAGGATTTCTCAACCATTTCTTACAGGTTGTGTATTAGGCACAGATGATTCAAACTGCTGTTCTAGTACCTCATCTGCCAACTTTATCTTCCTTGCTTTGCTTGCCAGAAGGAAAAAACATGAAATTATCTTACTCTCTGCCCAGCAACTCAGAAATGCTTTGGGTAAAAGTAGATTTAACCTGGATCTTTGGAGAAATATACAAAGATTTTAGCTTTCACCTCTCATTTATTTGGCACCTCAGATCTAATAAGGGCTTTTATGCTGGCTTTTAAATTTGAGCCTCAAAACCCTGATTTTAAAAGGGTATTCATTCATTCAACAAATTTTACTGCTTGCTTATTACGTGCTGTTGTAGGCTCTGGCAAAACACTAGGTAGGAAAACAGAAAAGTAGGAAAAAAAAATAGGAAGCCCCACTCGCCTGAAACTTTTCTTTTAGTGGGGGAGAAACCAATGTTAAAAAAGGACAGGGCAGACTGGAGGAATTTCGTCTTTTGCGTGACAGGGGAGCAGAGCGTTTGGAACCGAGGGCAGTTTAATTGACCATTTTACAGATAAAATAAGAGCCGACTTCGCAGTAGTTGCACGGCTGGCGCTTTAACGACTCAATGGCGGGCTTGCCATTTAGGTCCACGGGTGGGGGGGGGGCGAGGAATAATTAACAGGAGGTGGGCGTTGATTTGGGGACATTAGTCCAGGGATTCGAGAAGGCAGAAACGAAGAGTGATAAGATGAATTCAAAAGGAAGCAAACTATTCACACCAAAACAGAAACGTCAGACCCCCACACGCAGAGCTACGCCAGAGTCTCCTGGAGCCCTACGGAGGCATTTGTCCCTAAACACACTTCGGCGCCGCAGACTCTGCCCTAAGTCTACTAGGACGCCGGGGGTGCGTCTCGGGCGGGCGCTGCCACCCGGAACCGGACCTGCCGGAGTGCGGCCGCGCTCCCCGCCCCGCCAGCCGCTGACCGCCCGGGTTGGCCGCGGTGGGGGCGGTGTCCGCGGTACCCGGAAGTGCAGCTGACGTGTCCCGGCCGCGCGCGGAATTGTGGGCGCCTCGGCTAATGGCGTCGGCGAGTCTGGGGAGTCTGGGGAGCCAGCGCTGAAGCTTTTTGCCAGGTTGGCTGGTGACGCCCGGTGTGGCGGGGCCCCGCAGCCGTGGGACGGACGTGCCCACCTTGTGGGCTCCTGGGCCAGCGCTGGCGGAGCCTAGCGAGACTGGGCGACTGCGGGGGCGCTTCCGAGAGGAGCCGGGGGTGTTAGAAAGAGGCTGCGGGGGGCGCTCGGGCACGCTCCGGGTTCGCAGCCCAGGCCCGGCAGAGCCCCTGTGGAGCCCAAGAGGCGGGCTGTGGAAGGGCTGGAGGCGACCCAAGGAGTTGACAGTGCCACAGCTTATTTGTGCGGCTCTGAAATTAGCTCGGACCTTGAGTGATCATGTCTGGCACCAACAGCCCCGAGGCTGTGAAGAAGCTGCTGGAGAATATGCAGAGCGACTTGCGGGCCTTGTCACTGGAGTGCAAGAAGAAATTCCCACCTGTCAAGGAGGTAAGCTTCGGGCGACGTCGGGAGAAGGCGCCGCGAGCTTGCTAGCCCTCTTAGACCCAGTCCTTCTCCCTCAGCCTCCAGTCCGGTCTTGATTTTCATTTGTCGCTCACCTTTGCAGGTGATTTGTACCGACTTTTTATAGTGTCCGAGAGAGAGGTCTGGGGCGATTTGATTCTTTTCCACTCTCTTGTCCTCCTGATTTAGGAATGAAGTTGATGGAGTGAGCCAATTCAGTAATTCAGCTTTTCGGGTCTTTTTCAAACTCGGGACAGGCCAAGCCAGAATTGAAAAACTTATATGTCTGTTTCTCGTTCCTAAGAATGAATATCACTGTTGTGAAATCTGTGCTTCTCACTTGTATAGTATAACACTCGATTGGAAACTGCTTTCCTTGTTGATATGTGTCATTCAGCTTATCTCTTATCAATCCCATGAACTATTAACGAATTATCCAGACCCACCTAATTTATAGACAGTGTTGATACCTACAGGAACCATGTTAATTAAACCTTCTTGTTATGAGCAGTACCGTGGCGGGCAATTGGGTTTGGAGTCAAAGCAAATGGACCTGAATTTAAGTTCTAGCCTTACATCTTAACCTCTTGGAGCTTCAAAAAAAATTTTTTTTTCAGCTGTAAAACGGGTAAATGTGGTTATATAAGATTATGTGTGGCAAAAGGTCAGATTAAGAGGGTGTTGTTAGATAGCTCGTTAAAAATTTACACAAATAAAAGTTCCAAATAGTTCCTGAATTGAATTTAAAATTTAATCACTATTGGCTTTTTTTTAAAAATTAAGATGCCACTTAATTATTTTAAATTTTAAAAAGATCTAAAATTTCCTTTTTTTTTGAATGACATTTCAGTGATATTGTAAAGGTAATTATTTAATTTCTATTTCTATTAAATATAGTTTTGAATACCTGCAGTTTCACTTATTATTTGCCCTAAGAGTTCATCAAGGGATTTTATATTTATTTGTTTTATCCTTATAAATATTCTGTAATTAGAACTTGATTAATAAAGCTTGGATTTTAGGCTTCTAAGGAATCTTAATTTTACTATAAGTGCTCTAGCTCCATCATTCTTTAACAGACTCCTTCTTGTATTTAATAAAATAAGAAAACCCATACACACACACACACACACACACAATAAATAAGTAAATAAAGTAAGAAAACACTATCTAATACTACCTAATCAGATGTACCACTTTTGGCATGATAGCTATTACATATGTTTTATTTCATATAGTTTGCCTTGATATTGATTTTCGTTATTTTCACTCTATCATTTGTTGAAAGTTATAACATGTAATTTTGAGGAATTAGGCTGTTTTAAAGAATTTTAAAGAATTATTATTTAATATTTTTAGCTATAAATGGACATAATACTTTTATTTATTTATTTTTATTTTTTATGTAGTGCTGAGGATTGAGCCCAGGGCCTCACATGTGTTGGGCAAGCACTCTACCACTGAGCCACAACCCCAGCCTCAAGAATTATTATTTTTAATTGTGAGAAATATGCTTTCATTTAGAAAATTTCAAATCTTGTTTTGTAATTTCAACAATAAGTTATAAAACTTGTTGTTCCTAGTTCTAAGAATTCATATAAAAACTCTGGTCCCTTTATATTGTAATTCTTTGTAGGCTAATTTGGGAATTTAATTAACTATTTGTTAAATTACTTCTATTGGAAAATGCATTCAGAGTTCCAAACAGGTCATTAGTAAAGTTCTAGAACTCAACCCATTCCTAATCCTAGGACTTTTCATTAAAGCTAATTAGCTTTTGCTTCAATGCTGGTTAAAGACATATTTAGTAATTACACCCAGTCTTTGTGATAATGATAAGAGTAATTCTTACCATAATTTTGTATGTAGTATACATACTCTGTTAGGATTGCTTGACTGAAAAAATCTTGACTCCCTTACCAGTGACATATGCTTACATTCCTGCTTTAGAAACTGAAAAATGACTTTGTGTCATAGCTTTAAAACAAGGATGAAGTAATTAGCTAAATAGTGATGATTTTTTTTAAAGGAGGAATACTTCACTTTCATGAATATTTTGATTTAATTTAAACTTCTTGGTAAATTAGTGGTAATGCCAAAATTTGGCTTTTGTTTTTTAAGGAACTGGTAAGTTTGGAGCTTTATTTTTCCCTTTGGGTGCTAGGTAGACCTTAAGGCAAAATCTTTCTAAATGTGAGAAGCTTTTCCTTTTTTTCTTTGCTAGTTAACATTCTCCCAGTATGCTTACAGGTGTTACCTGAAAAATGCTCATTCTGAACTACTCAAGAACTTATTACAAATCTAATTGCATTGTACTTGGAAGGGATACTTTTTAAATAAGTTAAAATAACATTTTATATTTAGTCTTTATTGCAAGTTTTAAATAATTTCTACTTTTTTTTGGCCATGCTACTTGACTATAAATCTTTATTTTTAATTAATAAGCTGAGTTTTAAGATTTCAAATTTGTTACAAAAACAAAGATTTATAGAAAAAAGATATTGATAAAGGATAGTGTCTTATTTTTACCTTTGGAGTTTTTCTACCCTCACCTTATTATGTTCATTTATGAATCTATCCTTTGAATATTAAGTTGTTTTGTAGTGGCTATAATTTCAGTCTGCTACTTTATGATAAAGATAATTATTAAATAATATTAATAGCAATTATTATTTCTCCTATTTTTCTGCTTATTTTCCTTCAAGCCCCCCCCCCCTCCCATTTTTAGGGCAGAACAACTGAAGCAGCCAATTTGTTTGGAAACATTTGTATAATATTATTTTCTTTGCATTAAAACCTTTCAGAAAGACACTTTTACATAATTAATATTCAATGGCCTTAAGAGATAGTGACCTCTAAAGCTTTATATTTGTGTATTTCTTGAATGAGAACTTTTGTTCATTTCCTATTTGTGGGCACTATGCAGTAGTAACAGGTAAGGGGGAGCCAACTGAGCCTGGAAGTATAATCTGAGAGTTTGTAAATTTAAATAATTTTTTTTTGTGTGTGTGGTACTGGGATCAAACACAGGGGTGCTTTACCATGAGCTGTTACATCCACAGTCATTTTTATTTTTTATTTTGAGACAGGATCTCACTAAGTTGAGGCTGGCCTCCAACTTGTAGTCTTCCTGCCTCAGCCTCCCAGGTTGCTCAGATTCCAGGTGTGCACCATCATGCCCACTGAAAGTTTGTAATTCTTGAGCTAAGTTTAGTAGTAGTATGATTAGAAAATGTTGGGGTTGGTCATTCTTGGCAGAGGAATTAGCCCATAATATTTATATTCCATGTAAAATACATTTCATACCAAAGATGACTGGGAACCATTAAAGCTCTTTAAAAAGAGTAATGTCATCAGATTCATATTTAGTAACATTATCTTGGCAGTATTGTTGGGAAGAATTAGAAGGTATTGCAAGATTGATGCAAAGATGGCAGATTTTCAAAAGTGGTGATTGCCTGTATTGAAGTAGTTGTAGTGATAGACAGCAGGTTGCTTGTATTGAGAGGAGTGGAAGGGAGAGTATAGATTAAAAAGTTTTTTGAAAACTTTAGGTATGTAATCAATTACCGAAGACAATCATTGGTTTCAATGTAGTAGTTGCTTTATGAGCATATTGTTCTCTAGGAAAAGACTTAAGGTCTTTTGTTTTAAAATTTTTTTAGTTGTAGATGGACACAATACCTTTATTTTACTTATTTATTTTTATGTGGTGCTGAGGATTGAACTGAGTGCCTCACACATGTTAGGCAAGTGCTCTACCATTGAGCCACAACCACAGCCCTGATTTATGGTCTTTTTATTTACCTGCCATCTAAGTCTTCAGGCAGCACCATACGTAACTCCCTATGTCTAATAAGTATATTATGTTAACCAAATTGCCATTAACTTGAATTTCACATTTCTCCTTTTGCTCTTCCTTCATGCTGTGTCATATGGATAATTAATTTGGACCCTTGGTAAATTTGTTTTAATATGAACATTTATTCTCATAGAAGTTGTGAAAAATGTATGTTGAAAACGGAATAGGAGCTGGGTGTGGTGGCATATGCCTGAGCAACTTGGGAGGCTGAGATAGGAGGATCTTGAGTTCAGAGCCAGCCTCAGCAAAAGTGAGGTGCTGAGTAACTCAGTATACAAAATAGGGCTGGGGATGTGGCTCATTGGTGGAGCACCCCTGAGTTCGATCCCCGGTATCCCCCCCACCACAAACAAACAAATAAACCCAGAATAGGAGCTTTTGTGAAGGGAAGTAATATTTAAAAACAAAATTTTAAAAAGTAAATCTGCATATAGTTCTAGTAGTGGGCATTTGTTAGTTCCTTCCATAGCATTTATTCCTTTTTGCTACCTTTGATGGTATTCTGCACTCTCCCGTCATTTTTAGCTCTTTGAACTTGGATGAATTAATCTCTTTTTTTATTTTTTAATTTTTTTAATATCTTTTTTTATTATTAGTTGTTCAAAACATTACAAATTAATCTCATTCCTATTTCCATGGTACCTTGAGTAGCTTAGTCTAGTTGAAATTCTTCCCATCTCTGCCACCCCACCTTTACTGCTGCCCAAGTCACATAATGTCAGTAAGTGCTCCTAGGAAGGAAAACCTTCTTCTTTCTTTTTCAATCTACTGAAAGAGACTCTCTTCTAGATAGTGTCATGAAATTTGAGGTATAGAATAGCTGTAGCCATTTTGTGTAAAGTTTGGAAGCAGCCTGGGGATGCACCTATCCATACAGATTCTTCCAATTTGGTACTCTTCTAGTATCATAAGCAAAGAAGAACCAAGAGGGTGAGAGAAGTGAAACAGCAGCCCTGATGGTGTGATTCTCTGGCTGTTTTCCTTTGGAGTTTTCTGTTAATGAGACAGTAAAATCACTTCTCCCCTGATTATAAATGAATTTGGATTTTGATACTACTTAGAACTTTTTTTTATTCAGGTGGAAACTACTGTTTGAAAGGCATGGTGATAGACGTTAGTAATGTAGAGAGAGATGAATGTAGTAGGTGCATTTTTTGTCCTCATGGCTTACAGTCAAAATAGAGAAACAGCTGGGCACAGTGGCACATGCTTATAATCCCAGCAGCTCAGGGGGCTGAGGCAGGAGGATCACACATTCAAGACCAGCCTCAATAATTTAGTGAGGTGAGAACTTGTCTCAAAATTAAAAAAAAAAAAAGGCTAAGAGTAGAGAAACACTCATAATGAGATGAAAGGGCTAAAGCACAGGTATAAATCATAGATAAAGTGGAAAGGTTTTTTTTTTTTTAAGTTGTTATAGAAAACAGTGTTGGAAGAAATGATTTTTGCTTATGATACTAGAAGGGTACCAAGTTGGAAGAATCTGCTGCCATAAGGCTACGTCTATCTTCATGTCATTAGCAGTGGTTTAATTTCAGAATAGTGTTGTTACATTAGTGCTAATTTCGATTTGGATTTAATTTGTGAGTTTGTTGGCTTTGTAATTTAAGAACTATAAAAGTTTTTGTTTTTTCCCCCTGACTGTGGGGTGCATGCCTGTAATCCCAGCAATGGGAGGCTAAGAGGATCACCACCAGTTCAAGGCCAGCCTCAGCAATTTAACCCTGTCTCAAAATAAAATAAAATAAAAAAGAAAGAAAAAAGGACTGGGGATATGGCTCAGTGGCAGAGTACCTCTGGTTTCCATCTCTAGTACCAAAATCAAAAAGGTTTTTTGTTTTTTTTTTCTGTTTTTATTGTTGCTGTTATGATTATTTTTTGTGCTGGGGATTGAGCCCAGGGCCTCATGCACTCTCTATCATGGAGCTATACCTGCAGACCAAAAAATTTTTCTTAGTTGTATTTACATAATTATTCAGTGACTGGGCAAGGCTAAGATATCCACCCCACCCCTTTTAAAAGATATCCTTACACTATTTGGTTTTCAGAAACATTAGTAAAGGTAGGTCAGGGGAACAACTGAAAAGCTGAGAAACTGAATATACGAAGGACAAGATTGTAGGCAAGACAGATCCCTTTAGATTGAAAATTAGTTTGAACTGAACTGTGGAAGTGGGATTTGAGAGAAAAAGACTACAAGATATGTTAACCAAATAGACTTTGTGGCTGGTTAAATACGTAGGATGAAAAAGAAAGCCCAGATGTCAGTGATGGGATGGGTAATGCAGCTGTTCAGAAAACAGATTATAGGAAGAAACACTTTTTTTCTGGCAGAAGTTGGAGTTTGGGGTTAAAGGAAGATGATGACATCTTTTTTAACATCTTAAATTTAAGGTACCTTTTAAGCATTTTGGTTAGTTAAGTCCTATAGTTTGGGAGACAGGTCAAGAAAGGAATATAATTAACTGGGTGTGGTGGTGCTTACCTGTAATCCTAATGATTTGGGAAGCCAAAGCAGGAGGATCACAAGTTCGAGACCAACCTCAGCAACTTAAAGAGGCTGTATGCAACTGAGACATATCCTCTCTCAACATAAAAACATAATAATCGTGGCTGGGGATGTAGCCCAGTGGTAAAACTAGGTTCAATCCCCAGTAACCCCCCCCCCAAAAAAAAAAAAAAAGGAATATAGTTTAGGAGTCTTCAATTGAAACTATGGAACTAAGAATTACCAGAAAGAATACATTAAATGAGAAATGAGGCCAGGGATATTCTAGGTGTTTCTGGAAGAGTCAGCAAAGGATATTGAGAAAATAGATGCAAATGTTTCTTGACATTAATTGTGGGAGTAACATCTTTTTCCCAACTCATAAATGTTCTCAGAAATATATTAGACTGCTTATCTTTTTTTTAAATCTTAACCTCTATAATCTATTTAAGTTTTAGAACTAGCCACTTTTCTTTCTCTTTTCCTCCTTCTCAATTTAGGAAAAAATAACTATGTAATTATGTTAGTTCTCTACATTGTATATGATCAAAATAGCAGATACTTTAATGCAAGAATTAAAGACTCCTTTTTACACCTATAATCCTTGGTAAATAGATGGAAATCTGACTCTGAAGATCTCTGTCCATACAGAATACTCTAAAAATGGTAGGCTAGGCTAGGCTTTGGTATGAAATAATACTACAGTAGTTAGGGGACTTGATATATATATCTGTGGTCAATAAACATTGCTAGTGGAACTTTCCAGAAACAGTTGATGCCAGTGAGAATAAGATATTACAGTTTCACTTCTGACATTAGAGACTTGCATGTACAAAATAGGAGCTATGATGTAGGTCTAATTATAGCTAACAAATAATCTTTTGTCAATTCCTTGCATTTAGGAATGAAAATTCTCATTATATCTTTTATTTTTATTTATTTATTTGGGTATCAGGGATTGAACTCAGGGGTGCTTAACCACTGAGCCACATCCCCAGCCTTTTTATATTTTATTTAGAGAGAGGATCTCACTGAGTTGCTTAGGACCGCTCCAAGTGCTGAGTCTGGCTTTGAACTTGCTGTCTTCCTGCCTCAGCTTCCTAAGTTGCTGGGAACTTCCCAAGTTACAGGCATGTGTTACCTCGCCCAGCTCTGGTTATGTTTTTTAAAATATTACTTGGCAGCCTGGGCAATGTAGCGAAACCTGTGAGACCTTGTCTCAAAATAAAAAGGGCTGGAGATGTGGCTCAGTTGTAAAGTGCCCCTGGGTTCAATCCCCAATATTGCAAACAAAACAACATCACCACCAAAACCCCCCAAATCAAAAACAAACAAACAAGCAAACAACAACAACAACAAAACACTACTTCAGACTACTTAAAAATACTACTATTCCTTTTCCTTATTATTTGATTTAAAAAATTTTTGTTAAAAATGTCATGTGTCAATATTCTTCTCAAGAAATCAAAACAGTGTTTGTCAAATTTGAAATCTCTGTTGACATCTAACATCTAGCATGTCACAGGACAGATTTTGGAAACAAGATTTCAGGCTAGGTATGTGGCACACATTTGTAATCCCAGCAGCTTGGGAAGCTGAGGCAGGAGGATCACAAATTTGAAGCCACCTGTCTTGGAAAAGGGCAAAAGCATTAGGGGTTTATTTCTGTGGTAAAGCACCCCTGGGTTCAGTACCCAGTATTGCAAAAGAAAAGGTGTGACAGACTCTGGACAGATAGCATTGATATTCTTGATGGCTTAGTTGATCAAATCTTGGTTGACACAGAAGCAAATTGAAATACTGAATTTGGACATATTCAGGGTATATAGTGCTATACTGGGAAGGAAGTTAAACTTTTGAAAGTGATGGTGGGAGAAATCTCAGTGGCCACAGATTAACTTCTCCTGGCCCAATAAGACATTTACCCCAGAGAGTTTGAGATAGGATGTGTGACTATTACTTAGCATGCGTAATAATGTCTGTATTTCAGTATTCTTTTATTTTTATAATAGTTAATGTGCTGTGATTTGCAAATCTTCAAACATATTCAGAATCTGGCTACTTTTTACCACCTCAGTTGTACCATTACCATTATCTCTTTCTTACAGTATTGCAGAGGATTCCTAAATTTTACTGTATATTAGAATCAACTGAAGATTTTTAAAAGTACTGATATATGACTTCTGTTAGCAGTCATTCTGATTTAATTGGAATGAGTTGCAGACTGAGCATCAGAATTTTTTGTAAGCTCCCTGTCTCTAACATGTATTGCCTCAAATAATTAGAAAACCAATTTTTCCCTGAAGAATTTGATTTTGATTGTGTTTTTCTGCTAGTAACCCTGTTAATTTGGGACATTTCCATTTCTTAAAGTTTTAGAAGTTGTAGTGTATCTATTGTGTTTCTTAGTTGAGCATGAAAGCTGACGATGGCTGATTTAAGCTGAAATAAAATTTACTGATAGGACAATGAGTGGTTCACAGAATTGGTAGAAGAATGGATGGAGCCAGTTATAGAAAAAAGTAAATCAACAAGGGGAGGTTAAACAGCTGGAACCACAGCATTAGACCATTATTGCTATCTGATGAATAGTGATTAGATGATATTGATTGCACTACTGATAGGGTTGGTCACTCCAGGCCACCACTGGTTCTGCTGCCCTCTGAAACTAGATGTTGCTTTCACTGTTGCTGTTATTGGAAAGAATTATTTTGTCTCTAACTTTTCTGTGCCACTATCCTCCATATTCAAAATCCCTGATAGATGCATCTATTTGGGTAAGCATAGTCTGCTAGGACATGTGAGAAATCAAGTACCTGGAATTTTCAGTTTTAATAGTGTAAGAAAGATTTTGTATTCTACCAAAATTCTTGAAATAGAGAATTCTTCAAACACAAGCAAGGACTGCACCTGTTAAAAATCAACAAAGTGAAAAAGGTCTATTACACATGATATAGCCTACCTACTATGTGTTCTTTATTTTATGCATTAATCTGCTGACTATTAAGGTATTATTTTTTGAGGTATACAGACCAATATAAAATACAAAATAGCCATGTTTCTAGATACTGAAAATATTCTGACTTTCTGTGATGGAAAATAACATATCAATATTTTATGTTAGTTCAATAGAAAGATAACGTGGGCCACAAATGCAGTCAATCCATAGGTGTAATTTTCAATTGAATTTAAAAAGTTAAAAAAGATTTGTACAGTGGTGTAGGCCTATAATTCCAGCAACCCAGGAGAATGGAGCAAGAAGACTGTAAGTTCAAGGCCACCCTTGGCAAATTAGCAAGACCTGATCTCCAAATAAAAAGGGCTGAGGATGTAGCTCAGTGATAAAAGAGGGTTTACTACCCAGGAAATAAAGATCAAAACCTCAGACATTTAATTTTAATAATTTATTTGTTTCAACCCAATGTATACAAAATATTATTTCTAATGTAATCAATTTACTTAGAGAAGACTTTACATTTTTTGATACTAAACCTTCAAAATCTAGTGTGTATTTTACATATAGAACACAACTCAATTTAAACTGGCCACATATCAAGTGTGACATGTAGTCAGTGGCTCACATATTAGACAGTGCAGTTCTTGTGATGTTCTATAAAATGCTATATGAATTGCAGTTACTGCCAGCTAAGCATGTTGGGATGAAATATTTTATACACATTATGAAAACAGGAATGAATATTTAAAAACTATAACCAAAGAATAATAAGTGCTTGGTTGTTCATACTCAAAAAAGAAAACTGTCTCCTCAAATACAAAACAGTAATTTCACGTGCAGCGTTTTATAATTTATTTGTGGTAGAGAAAGGGGAGTGTGAGATGGGGAGGAGAAATTCAAATTTTTTTCATTAGGTTTTTAAATTATTTTTATTTTCCAAACATTTAAGCTTGTGAAGTGTTGAGATATTTCAGATATTCCTTAAGGCAGAGGAAAGCAACATACAGTTTGTATATGAATAATCAAATTAATCATATTTTATTATATCTATGTGTATGTCACTACTAGGCTTAGTATCTGATGCTTTGAAAAAATAGGATGATAGCAACTGACTATACTTGTAATTTTAACTATTGTATATGACTTATTTAATACCTAGATAATTCATGTTGATAATAAGTTTTATTTTCTAATTGTTTTTATTTTTGTAGGCTGCTGAATCAGGAATAATAAAAGTTAAAACAATAGCTGCAAGAAACTCGGAAATTTTGACAGGTAATTTTTTCCATTAAAAATTCAACAATTATGAAAAATTGACTAATACTAAAAGTAGAATCTTGAAAGAATGCCATAAGTTTTCTATAGCATGTCTTTCTCATGCCCTAACATGTTATTTATGATACAGACTACAGGAATGTCCCAAACTGATTATATTTCCCAGAAGTTAATACTATAAAATTCTCTAATATCAGAAAGATTAAAAGTTCTAATTCCTTAAAAGCAAGATTTTTTTTCTTACTGTTCTACCTCTTGCCTCTTAGTCCATCTTTATTATAAACAGTTCATAATGTAGTATTTTATATTTAGTAGTACCATTGAAGTTTTGATTCTTGGAATTAAGTATGGTGATGAAGAAAAGAATGAGAGTTTCTTTTTATGTCTTTTCTTGATTAAACTTGGTTTTCAAAGAGGAATTTTATTTAAGAGTTTCTATTTGGTATGCTTTTTCTACTCAGTCTACTCGTTTTGGTTTTTTGAGCTTTCTGTTCTTACCTCAGTAAGGAACATGGACTGGCTTTTTTTTTTTTTTAAAGAATCTAATATATGTGAGTACTTGTGCCACCCTATCTTACATAAGACTGTCTTGTGGGGAGATATTATTTTATAGTAGAGCAACTTCACATGCAAATAAATTACTTGCTTGCTTAAGGTGACATGGTAAGTAATGGAACCAGATTCAAATTCAGAAGTGTTCAGAGCCCAGCTTCTTCTTTCAGATGCCATTGTATCTCAAGCTTTTCACCCCAGCTACTTTCTCCCAAGTGCTTCATATTTAATCATTGCTTGCTCCATTGATCCTTCAGCCTGTATTTCCTGTTCCAACAGTGCCTTTCCTCTCATCCAATGTAAGAGAAAAATAGTCTTATTAAGCTAGTTAACACAAAGACTATAAAGAATCTCTTGAATTTTCATAAACTTTACATTTAAAACAAAGGATACCAATAAATCTCTAATTTGTGAGATTTCGGAGTAGTACAAAATGAGATAAAGATTTTAGGGGGTGGTTTAAGAGTTGGGGGGCAAGCGTGGATTTTACTTAGGTTGCTCAGCTTTGCTGGAAATTGGTCCTTAGTGTTAGTTTTCTTGAGTTGCATCTGTTTCTTACAGATTCTTCCCTGATTTTCATCAGTCTATTGGAAACATCATATATTTTTATAACATATTCACAACAGTGAATAGTGTTCTGAGTGCATATTGAGGAGGGTGGTGAATGCAGTAGGAAAAGGCAAAGGTGTTTATGGTTGGGTTGGGAGGGACAGCAAGTAGATTTTGGGAGATGCATGTTGGATGGATTAGCTACTGTAGGGGAAATAGTGTTTAAAGATAAATTATGACCTAAGATATTTTTAAGATAGATTAATCATATTAGAATATCATTGTGAATATTTATCTTTGGTATTATTATGGTTGATACCATGGTAAGTCCTTAATTATTCTCCAATAATAGAATTTTTCGTTAGTTTGTAGTTGGTGGAAGATAAAAGCCTGATTTCTTCAGAGAACCACTATTTCAGTGTTTTATGCTAAGTAAAATGTCCAATTATAAGAAAGAATAAGAAATTGTTAGTGCACATGAATTTAATATACAGGTAGACTGTTAATTTCATTTTAATTGTATTAGCTTTATTCAAATCATGTTAGAACAGATCTTTGTGCACATATAGTGTGCTTTAATCTCCATAGTTTTCCAGAGCCATTTACTCAAGGTAGATTAGCATTTAACTTGATCCTGTTATTTTTTTTATGAAGTATTGATAACAATTGATGCCTAAAGAATGTAGATTCATAGATCACTGTCATCTTGAAAAAACAAAGATTTTATATTGGTCAATATAAAGTTCCTAAATTCAGAGATCAGTTAATACTGAAAAAATTTTTATTAATTTAAAAAGTTTCCTGAGAAGTATATATTTTTTTAATACTTGAAATCAAAGGATACTGCTTTTGTGTTGTAATGGTTGTAAAGATCCCACATAATTGAGTAGTCAGATGAGACAGAATATTGAATTCTCATATGTCTCTGTATATTCAGAATATATAAAGTTGCTGTAAAAATCAGAGCCCTTAATTAGGCTTAACTAATCTAATTAATGATATTCAGCATAGATTTCTAGTCAGCTTTAGTTTCTTAGATTTATTTTCCAAAGGAACATCATTTATATTGCAACATAAATCTTTGCTTTACATCTCCCCTTTTAAGCATCCTCCTTTAATGTTTATTTTTCTTTGTTTTCACTGCTGTCATGAATGCTGACATAAGTGGAAATGCTATGCCAGGTAATGTCAGCATCGATTCAGATGTACAGATTATCTCAGATTTTTTTTTTCTTTAAAAATGAAACTCTGAAAATGAGAAATAACAAAGTTTTTCATTTATAAGGCCAAATGCCTTAATTCCACCTTTGCTATATATTACAAATTATTATTCTAGCTGACACTGTACTAGAAATTGAAAAGGCATGTGTTAAACAGAAATCACATAATTCTGCTTTTTAAATGTATGTTTGAACAAGGAAATCAATGAAGTGTAATGTCTATTAAAATTATATTTAAACCCTACCCTAAAACGTAATAGTTAAGTCTACCCATGGCTGCTTTTAGCTGTTGTCAGTACACATACAGAATTTTTACATGAATAATCATTACGTATGATTTGTGTTCTTTTCTCACATGGTTTTCCATCATCTTTTCCATCTCTGCTTAGTCTTATAACTACGAGGTCTTTTAAGTAGCAATGAGTAAATATACTTCGGATATTTTTTCTGACATAAAAGGTAATTTACCTGCTTATTTTAATATGTTCTATCTTATCAATACATTTGCTTGTGATATTTTACAAACAAATATGGAATATATTGTGTAATGTATTTTTAATAAGTATTTATGTAAAAATTAGTAGGAGAGATAGAAAGTTGGGTGATGAAATTCACATATAATCTATATGGAAATACAAGAAATATATTTGAAAAGTGTGTTTGTGCCATTTATTCTGTTTGGCTTACCTGCTCCTTCATTTGGAGTACTTTGCCAGAAACTTAACTTTCCAGATGACTTTCTTCCTGAAATTAGTATCAACATCTTATTCTTTCTTATGTTGCTGGTATTTATCATATTACAAGGGAAAGAATAAATCTCTTATTAAATGTAGGTTAATAAATAAATGCCATTGTATAGAAATAGGTCTCTTAATATTGTCTTTACTATTTTTTTCTACCTCTCTTTAATTTTTACATGTTATAATTATTTGAATACATGTATTGTCATCCTTAGTTTATGACAACTAGATAATAGCACTCTGAAGAAGACAGACCCTAATTATAGAATTCTAATACTGAGTAGTAAAGGCCAATATGGAAATATATTGATAAGATTGTTATTGGAATATTGATAGGAAATGCACCTAACCCAGCTTGGGAATCTGAAGCTGAGCGAGCCTAAAAGCTCAAAGGAGAGTTAGCCAGGCAAATAAAGTGTAGAAGTGGACTGCTTGAATAAACATATGAGATATATAGCAGCTTGGTGTTATGTGGATCCACTAAAAGTAAAGTGTGGAAGATATGGTTGAGTATACCATCACTGAGGCAGAGGTAACTGTTAGATAATTTAGGCTAGAAAATACAGGGCCTGTATCATGTTCACATGTTGACCTGTTGGGCCAGAGATTACATAGTGTGTCTACAACATAATTTGCTTTTGTTTATTTTTTCCTTGGATTTAAAAAATAATAATTTTTATCCCATATTTTCTTATATCATAAGTTTTTTGGGTGGTGGGGTGGGGGTTGTGTCTGGGGATCAAACCTAGGACCTCACACATGCTCTGCCACTGAGTCATACCCCCAGCCCTATCACAAGTATTTGATTTCATCTTTTTAAATCTTTTTAATTGCCATACAGTGTTTCATCAATTGGATTGTACTTCCTTTATGTTAGGTGTATTCAATGTTTAGAATTACTTTATGATGAATTTCTAGAAATTTATAAAGTTGTAATGTTAAAGGGTATGAATATGTTTGAAGTGCTTGGAATGTATCACCACACTTTTTTTTTTTTTTTTCTTTTCTGGAAGGTAAACGTTTATGCCTTTACCAACAATATGAAAGTGTATTCTTATAACATCCTTGTCAGCATTATTGTTTTTTAGAAAAAAAATTGGTACTAAAACAAGGAAATGACTGTTCATTTTACCTGACATTTTTAAAATTTTATTTTTTAGTTGCAGATGGACACAATTCCTATATTTTGTTTATTTTATTTTTTTATATGGTGCTGAGTATCGAACCCAGTGCCTCACACATGCTAGGCAAGTGCTGTGTTGCTGAGTTACAACCCCAGCCCCTGACATTTATTTTTGACATTGAACATATTTCTCTGTATGCATTAAATTATTTTCTTTTTCATTTTACATTCACTTCTTCTGAGATTTTGTGTTTGCTTTATCAAGTTATTTGAGCTACTTGTATAGCAAAATATTAACTGTCGATTATGTTTTAATCATATTTTTGCCAGATCATGGACCTTTTAATCTTTTTAAACTCTAGATGCTTTTTATTTTTAACTTAAATAATTTTTCTGAATTCTTTTGTTGCTTTACATTTATGATGCCCTTCTCCTTCAACATAGTTTATAGTCATTTTAATTTTCTTCTAGTTTTTCTGTGTCTTGATTTTTTTCCTTATTTTTTAATATATGGAATGACATAAAGATTTAGATTTTTTTCTTTTGCAAAATTGCTAATTATTCTAACATTGTTGAATAATTTTCCTTTTAGCTTGTAATGTGCTTCTAAAATGAAACTACTATACTTTATTTTTCCTATTATTCTTGAATCATTTAAATATATTTTCAGACCTTTGAATCCACTAAAAAATGTTTAGTGGTGTTAGAAACATCAACAAGTCTTCCCCAGAACCAGATTTTAAGCTTTTTGAAAATAGAAATAATGTCTAAGTCACATTTTATTTCTTTCATAAGCATTACAATTTGTTATTTAAAGGCTGTTAAAATTTATCACAATAAAACTTTTATTAACCCCTGTTTATGTGATTTATAGTGGGGTATCCTAGTTTAATTCTTTTTTTCCAGGATAAAAACTGCAATTATGCAGTGAAACTGCTCAGAGCAAGGAAACCCCTAGGATATGGGGACCTGCTGGACCTCTTTCAGGTGTGTGAAAGTGCATCATTTGATCTCACAGTTATATAATTTGGAAATAACAGCATCTATCAAACACACAGTTGCTCTGTTAAAGTTGCTTATTAAAGGACTTAGGTGGAAAATAAACTTTTTCTCTTCTTCCCACAAAACCTCTTTTTATATCTTAATGGAAGCTGAAATTGTTTTAAAGGATCAAGCGATCCTTCTTTTTTGCTTTTTGAATGATATATAAAATAGTTAGAACAAGATGTCTTTATATTGTTCTACAATTTTTTTCTTCATTGTGATTTCTAAAATCTCTACTCCTAGGAAGGTATTTACATAAAGCTGTCCTTAAATAGTATATCATTATAACCATTGTATGTAAAGAGGGGCATTCTCTCAGTTAAAAGAGCCAGGTTAATTTTAACTTCTGCACTACTGTCACATTTGAAGGAAGAAAAATAAACCAGTAATTTAAAAAAAAAGATTTTTCTGTTACTGAATTGTGATCTAGATATGGTAGATGTGTTTTGGTTAAATAGATGAATCAATTGTATTATTTAGTTGATCATCTATTCTGGATAACTTAGAAACTGCCATTTTTATATAAATTGGGAGCGGAAAAGTAGGAAAAGATGAGAGACAGGTATTTAATTCCTTTGAATAACATTAAAATAAAGTTTTAAAAATTTATTTTTATTACTACCTTAAGTTTATTTCACCTTGGTAGACCTGAGTGTAACGGATATGTATACACACTTCACTATGATTCATCTTATTTTATTGATTCTAGGGTTCATAGTTTTTTCACTTTTTAACATCACTTAAATTGGTATTCATCTTACAAATGATAGTATCTTTTAGAATCACTGTGGGTCAGGTGTGGTATAGTTTCCTTTGTAGGTGTGTGTGTTAATTTGTTCATATTATTATCACATCAGTTGAGTTGCATGCATTGTTGATATCATATATGTTGAGTGTTAATTGCTATTTGAAATGTTCCCCTAACTTTTTAACATTTTATGGTACGATAAAAAAGATCAGCATCTAAATATTGCAGAATAGTGTCATGAAGAAAATCACAGAAACAATAGTGAGGTCCTCTTTGAAGAAATGAAGTATTCCCAATATTCTCCGTATTCCAGAGGATGAAGTTGTGCAGAAAACTTTTAAGTGATTAGAAAGCATTTAATTGGCTTTGATTTTCTTTGTGATGTTATGGGTATGTCTTGAATCATTGGCATCTTAGACTCTTAAGAAAATGCATTGTTTTTTTCTTTTATGACCCTTCCTTTATTTATCTGAAGACTTTAGGTAGACAGTTTTAGTTATTTGTTTGTGATACTGGGTGATCCAATCCAGTGCCTCCTACATGCTAGACAAATACTCTACCACTGATCTACACTTCCAGCCCTTAGGAAGACATTTTAAAGTATAAATGATTAAGTCCTCTTTTAACTTCATTTATCATCAGGATGATAACTTGCTGGGAAGAATACTGAACCAGGAATTAAAAGATCTATTTCAAATTCTTCTTGTACCATCTACTTACTGTGTCACTTAGACCTAATTGTGCCCTATAAACTATAAGGTTATTGTAATGTTCCAATGAAAAACACGGGCTAATGTCACAAAAATTATGAATGCAACTTGTTTTTACTGAAAATTTTTAATTTTCCTGAACAACATTTAATAATAAAATAAACATTTAATGATAAAGTTTAACATAAATGGGGTAGCTTCAGACTTCAGTATTCAGGCAATGATTGAATTTGGAAGGATGATTTAATCACTTCATTAAAGCTTTATGATTAGCTTTAAGGTCATATTTTAATCATTAATGTTTTGAAACTTCACTATGGAAAATTTTTGTCTTTAGGTTTGAATGAAAACCTTTGTGCATAAGGAAGCAAGGAAAAAAGGAGAGGAGCCCTTTTGCCAGTCTTATTTGCTGTTTTTTTTTTAGCTGTGTTAAAGTAGACCTTTGCATGCTCTACAAAGGTCCCAAAGTACTGAGGGACCTTTTTGAGCATGCTCTAGGAAATCGTTGTCTTGATTTCCATAAAGAGAGCTTTTTTTTTTAAAGTATTTTTTTAGTTTTAGGTGGACACAATATCTTTATTTTTATGTGGTGGTGAGGATGGAACTCAGTGCCTCATGTGTGCTAGGCGAGCGCTCTACCACTTGAGCCACAACCAAAGCCCCCCATAAAGAGAGCTTTGGGAGAAGTAAAGTAGGACTTAAAGAGTAAAATTAATGTTAGTATTGGTTTTGTACTTTAATAATGGTCTGGATGACTCTCAGTTTCTTTTGAAAAACATTCTAAAACTCAGATTTAATTGTGTTTACGACATGTCTTTCCTCCAAAAATAATTGATGGAATTAGGACCCTTGAAAACAAGTATCAAACTCATAAGTTTAATGTTCTCTTCACATGTTATTTATTCAAATACCTTGAAAGTGACAAACCTGTCTTATTCATCTTTTTGTAGCCTATCAGTAAATGATTATTGACTTAATTCCATTTTATAAATTTAAATGTGTAAATCAGTTTGTGCATTTCCTAACCTCCTTCATTTTTGTCACCCCTTTAAATTTCTGAGAAGACTTGGCTTTGTTAGATATAAATTAAGATTTGAAGTTATAGCATATGTATCCAATTAACTTACAGTATTGTTTCAGTAATATAGGGAGAAATGCTATAATATAGGGAGAAATGCTATTGTTTTTGATGATGTATGTTTATTTCTTGAAAAAGAGATTAGAGCTCTATGAATTTAAAGCATATAATGAAATTCTAAAGAGTTTTTGAATATTCATTAACGAGTATGGTGGGAATGGTGTGCATACTAACTTCTTATTTTCCCTTCTGCACTATAAGAAGAAATAGCTTCTGAGAATCCATGTCCTTAAAGAATGTATAGCAGAAGATAGAGAAGAATGAAAGGGCAGAGTGTTGGGAGAAAGGCATAGGAAAGCTGTAGTGATACAAAGTCTGTACTATGCATCCGAAGTATATTAACTCTTATTACTTGATTTTTATTTTGGTGTTTATATTATACAACATGGTTCTTATTAAAAGATTGACATTTGTTGTAATTATATAAAAATGTATTCCTAATTATGAATTAGATTTAATAATTTGTCCTATGTGTGTTCTAAATAAAGCATTGAAAGAGAACAGCTCAGAGGTTGTACAGCCTTTCCTAATGGGTTGTGGAACCAAGGAACCGAAGATCACTCAGCTGTGTTTGGCTGCCATTCAGAGACTCATGTCACACGAAGTTGTGTCTGAGGTAATACAGAAATTTTATTTGAACTGCACATAGAGTCAGATCTGTATATTTCGTATAAAAGAATGAAACTTACCTTTTATTTAATGTAAAAGTTTTGTGAATAGCAATGTACTTGAAGAAAATGGCTTAATTTTAAAATATTGTCAAATTGTCTCCTTAAATACTAAAAAGTTACAAATAAGGATGAAATACATTTTGTCAAGTCATTTGTAATCTAAGTCACAATTCAGTAGTATAGATGGTAATGTTAGAATCAAGTAAGTTTTCAATGTCATTGAAAATTTATTTAATAAAATTCTTGTGTTTTTTAAAAGGTAGGAGAGAAAATGATGACTATTTTCTAGATTATCTGAAGTTCTAATATGTTGTTCATTAACTTAAATATATTGTTAGTATCTAAACTGATGATGGTAAAACAAGAAAAAATATTTCATTACTATGAACCTGCATCTTGCTTTCAAATTTTACCTTAATTTTGTACTCCATAAGTACTACAATAAAAGTGGTAATTCTTTTGGTCTTGGTATGGTTTCCTAAACAATGTCAGATTTAATTGAGTATACAATGTATTGTCAATTTGCATTGTATTTTATTTTTATAATGTATTATAAATGAAGTAATATATAAGAAAAGCAGACTCCTAGTTTGTATATGACCATAACTGGATGAAAAATGCCTGTATTATTGTAGAAATTAGTTTTGATTTTGACTAGGTATTTCAGAACTGCATGCTGTTTGTTGCTATGTTGCATTTTTAGGAAATTACCTTTTTTTAAGAATATTATTAATTGGTTATAAATATCAAACTTGTTAAGAGATGTGTTTGGATCTATACATCTAAAAGTATGATTTTTTTGTTACTTTGATAAAGAATATTCTCAAATGAGGTAATATTTGACCCCTTTTTTTCTTTGGCACCTAAAACCTAAATTACCTGTTGACAGTTCTTAAAATAATGTTTTACAGACTGCTGCTGGGAATATAATTAACATGCTTTGGCAGCTAATGGAAAATAGTCTTGAAGAACTTAAGCTACTTCAAACAGTTCTTGTTCTCTTAACAACCAATACAGTAGTCCATGATGAGGCACTGTCTAAGGTAGGAAACCTATTTGTCAGTTGATAAATGCTTTGAGACAGTTTTTGAATAAGCTGGCTGAAAAGAACAAGTCTGGTGCTTTTGGAATCAAAAGCAACTTTCCTGTAGTTATCATGATGATCAGTATTGTACTTTAATAATCATTGGTGCCTTTGTTTTTCTCCAGATTAGACTTAAAATCATGTCAAGATCCTTAAGCAAAGCTCCTTAGGTATTGCTGATGGGTTTAGTTAAGATAAGAGGAAGAGAGAAGAAAGAGGGAAAAATGTGTCATATGGTATTGCCTTGGCTATTTTAGATCCCTATGATAGCTCTCCCTTTTCTCCTTTTAAAAATAATTTCACATGTATATGTTATATAAACCAAACAGTTCAAATCTAGTCTCCTTTCAGTATTATACTGGGTAAACCTGCATATGTAATGGTATTTCTCACTTTACCTCTCCCACCCTTGGAACATGTAACAGTTGTTTTATTCTTTATCTAACTCTTTATTTAATTTTTTATAAGGAAATAAACAGAAGGGAGACTAGTAGAGGAAGAGTAATAGGGGGAGGGAGGAAGGGAGGGAAAGAGGAGGCACTGGGGACTGATGGAGCAAATTAAATTCCATGCATGTATGATTATGCCATAATGAACCCAACTATTATGTAAAACTATAATGCACCAATAAAAGCATTTTAATTAAAATTATGAAATATTTCTAAAGAATAAAAAGTACAGAGTAATATGAAGAATAGTCTTCAATTAATGATTTATTGTCTAAGGATTGTTTTGGATTTTCAATAATAGTTTTATTATAATTTGCATGTTTTTAAGGACAGCCTATAAAGAAGGATACCTTTTTTTTGGTGGCTGGATACAGGTATTGAACCTGGGGGCCCTTAACCACTCACTTAAGCCACATCCCCAGCCCTTTTTAATTTTTTTATTTTGAGATAGGGTCTTACTAAGTTGCTGAGGCTGGCTGCCCTTGAACTTGTGATCCTTCTGCTTTAGTCTCCTGAGCCACAAGGCTCACAGGCATGCCCGACCATGTCTGGCTACTGTCACATTAAACTATGTATATTATTTCAAGTGGTTATATCTCCCTCTTTTCAGTTGTTAATTTGATGTTATTAGGTCATTGTGAGATTTTATTTAATAGCAAATAGTTTATTCTTTTAACTTCACATCTGCTACAGAAAATGTTTTATGTATTTTTGCATACTCTTTTAATCACTGTTCCTCTTAGTTTCTTGCTATCAAATTATTGTTCTTTTATATGTCAGTTGTCCTACTAAAGAAATAAGAACTGATCACAGGGTTCATTTTAGTGTGCTAGCAAATTGGAAATAAAATATTTGGGGATCAAAAATCAATAGTAAATAAGACAAAATTGAGAAATTTGAAAGCTTCCATGTATCTATAAAATATGCCTTCCTTTATACTGAAATATAAAAAATAATAGTGGTATCAAAGACTTATTTCTTCAAAAATTTTTAACAATAATTAAAGTAATAAGGTATAGAATCTGACTTACCATTATATTTTTTTTCACAAACAACCTCTTTTTAAACTATGAGACTCTCAGAAGAACATATAGGGCAAAATTATTGTGATATTGGGGTAGGCAAAAATGTTTTAGAGTACAAAATCCATGAACTATAAAAGGAGCCATAAAATGGAGGAAAAAATTAGCAAATATCTGACAATAGACATATATCTAGACTATATAAAGAACTCTTATAAAGATTAACAACTGAGTAAAAATGGATGAATGATTTTGACACTTGACAAAATAGGATATTCAAATGGCAAGCAAACATATGAAAAGAGAATCACCATTATAATTTATCAATGAAATGTAAATTATAACCCCAAGGAGTCATCATTATATATCCATTAGGATACAGTTTAAAAAGATTAACCATTTCAAGTCCTCTTGAAGATATTGAATAGTTCTGAACTCATATATACTACTGGTAGGAATGTAAAATTGTAAATCTATTTTGGGAAACTGTCAGTTTCTTAAAAAGTTAAACTTCATTACCAGATGACCCAGCCATTTCACTCCTACATGTTTTCCCAAGGTGAATGAAAATGAACTCACAGAGACTTGTATGTGAGTTTTTAAAGCAGTTTTATATAAAGTAGCCCCAAACTGAAAACTACCTAAATGTCATCATCAACAGGTGAAAGGATAAACAAAAATTTTATACTTGTATTGTGGAATCTATTCAACTACTCATATAGAACAGCATAGATGAATAACACAATTATTAATTAAGTGAAAGAAGCCAGACACAATACATAGTGAATGAATCTGTTTATAAAGTTGTACAAAATGCTGGCTAATCTCTAAAAAAAAGCAGATGGGTGGTTAACTGTGGCCAATGGTAGAGGAAGAGAAGGACTGCAGAGGTGCCCAAAGAAACTTCTGAGATGATGCAAATGCTGTGTATTCTGATTATGGCTCTATTTCTGAGGACCTGCGTGTCAAACATAACTCATTAAACTATATATTTTGAAGGGATGCAGTTTATTGTTGGAAATTACACCTTAATAATGTTGATTTTAAAGAGAAAGAAAGAATGACTCTATAAAAGCACACTATATGTGTATTTATTTATATACCTAGCACTTTGTATAGTTTTTCTCCAGATGATTTAATGACATATCAAGTGTTTAATTCTAACTATTTGCAGAGCAAGTCATTCTGGGGAAATAAAAGCATGATGCATTATTACACACATGTTAAAAGAATCAAATTTTGCTGGGCATGGTGGTACATGCCTGTAATCCCAAGGACTCAGGAGGCTGAGAAAGGAGGATTGGGATTCAGAGCCAGCCTCAGCAAAGTGTTAAGAAACTCAATGAGACCCTGTCTCTAAATTAAACAAATAAATAAATAAAATTATAAACACATAAAATTGTTTGTTTGTTTATTTATTATTTTATTTAGAGACCCCGTCTCTAAAATATTGCATACAATATTTGTCTCTTAAAATTATGCATATAACATTTGTTGTATCATCAAATCATTTGGAAAACAGAGAGACCCTATCTCCAAATAAAATAGGGCCGGGGCTTTGGCTTAGTGGTTGAGTGTCCCTGAGTTCAATTCGTGGTACCAAAAACAAAAAATCAAATTTTTTAAAAAAGTGTATTTCATATTACATTAGCCAATCTTACATGGCTATATTGGTTACCAAGAGTTTGAATTATTTTAAAATCTGAGGGTATTTTAGTTTTATTGTATAAAAAGGTGAGACACTAATCTCTGAGAAACAGTTATACATAAATTATTTAATTTGAGGTTACATCTGGTAAAGTTAATGGCCATACCTTCAATCTTATTTCACACTAAATGAAAATTGTTTTTGTAGGCAATTGTTCTTTGTTTTCGACTACACTTCACAAAAGATAATATTACAAATAATACAGCTGCTGCTACTGTGCGACAAGTTGTTACTGTGGTTTTTGAGAGAATGGTTGCTGAAGATGAACGATACAGAGGTAAAGTGGTAAAAGTTGTTTCCTTTTGATTTGGAAATGTTCTTACATGCGTGATTCATTTTCATTAATTTTTAGCATTTTCCCTGTGAGCACAGAATATCTAAAAACTAGAAAACTTTAAAAATATTTATTTTAAGATATTTATTTTAAAATATTATTGTCAACAACAGCAATTTTGAAAATAAATCCCTCACAATTTAGGAGGCTTTTGCTTTTCCATTTGTATTTATAATGCATGCATAATTTTGTATTGAAGATAATAGTTTCACATTTTCTGCAGTTTGTATTTTTTCACATACTGCATTGTTTGTATTTTTACCCAAACATTATATCTTATAGATTTTTCATGTTATTCTTTTATCTACATAATTTAAAATTTGATAGCTACATTGTATTTTTTGTCTATTCTGTAATTTAGTGAACTAGTCTTCTATTGGATATTTGCATGGTATTTGATTTAGAGCTGTTTTAAGTGCTAAGTTGGGAAACACCATTCTAGTTGACTCTTACCCAGTGAATATCTGTAGCTGACAGATTAATAATGGCAGATCAGGCAGTTAATTCTTTTGAAGATGGTGAGATAATAGAAGAACTAACCATAAGGTAATCTTTTTACATTTATTTGATACTTAAAGGCACATTGAAAGATCATGTGAATTTTATATCTGTGAGACAAAGAGGCCAAAATGGGATTTTAGGAAAATCAAATGCATGGACAAAGATATAAGGCTTATTAAAGTGATTATAAGATAATGAAGAGTGATTTTTAATGGCATTTTATATAAAAATAGATCCTCAATTATGTTTTCATTCTGGGGACATAGTTCTGAAGTTATAATTAAAGTTTATAATTATATAATTAAATAGCTTATTTAAAATATATCCTTTAAACAGAATATAAGATTTATTAAAGGCCACTATGAACTCCTAAAACCTATCCTATTTTGATTGCAGATATTATAGAACAGCCAGTACTGGTGCAAGGAAATAGTAACAGAAGATCTGTCAGTACTCTCAAACCTTGTGCTAAAGATGCATATATGCTTTTCCAGGTATTTCAGTTGATAAAAATAATTTTTATTGTACAGTTTTTTATGACTTTCATTTCAGAATTTTATATCTAATTTAGTTTTTAGTGTGAAAATGTAAAAATCTATTTCAAAGTAGGTATTAAAATAGTTCTAAAAGATTAAAAAACAACTTTTACATTTACAGTATAGCTAATTAACATAATAAAATATTGCAATTCACTTTAAGGAAATAAAAATGTATTACTAGAACTAGAGATTAGATATATTAGAGATGATTAGTTATACAAAAAAATATTTTTTTCAACAAAGAAAATTTAAGAATAAACCTCTGATCTATATTATATAATTTGATAGAAGCCTACTTTTTATATCATTTCTCATGAATGAATTGTTTTAAATAAAATAAAATTCATCTGTACTGAAAATTTTAATTTTCATTTAAAATGTTAGATCAATTATTTGTCTATCTACTCTATCTGCTATTTATATTGTCAATAGTTATATGATTCTATACATATTTACATATACAATTTAAATTAGCTATTGCTTAGTTTCTAAAGAAGGGAGGTTTTATTCTTTCTTTTTTTTTAATTTCATAAACTGAGTTTTTAGAAAGCACATTTCCTCCTAACACATGAAATTGTTTATTTTTCCAGGATCTTTGTCAATTGGTTAATGCTGATGCCCCTTACTGGCTAGTAGGCATGACAGAAATGACTCGGACATTTGGCCTTGAATTGCTTGAGTCAGTCCTCAATGATTTTCCACAAGTCTTTTTACAGGTAAGCCATTAATAGTATTTTTTTAAAAAATAAATCTTTAATTTTTTTCACAGATATTTTTCAAAAAAACATATTTTTTATATATTAATAAATGCAAAGATTTAAAAGCCCCAGAGTTTAGACATATAATAATTTAGTATTAGCTTACTTTTTTTTTTTATACTGGGGATTGAATCCAGGGGCTCTTTACCACTGAGCTATATCCCCAGTCTTTTTTTTTTTTTTGAGACAGTGTATTTAAGTTGCTGAGGATCTTGCTAAATTGCTGAGGCTGGCCTTGAACTTGCATTTTTTAACCACAGTCTAGCTCTTTCTCTTACTGTGCTGTTTCCCTCCCTAAGTAATATATTTTGTCCATTGTTTTTATCTACAAAATGTGTGAATCAAGTGTAAATAGTGTAAGGTCTTTTTTGGCTTGAGAATTTGAGCTAAAATTACTTTTATGTGGTTCATAATTTTTGGTATACATTAAGCAACTATTAAATGCTTTTGGTGATAATGAATTGTATTTACTGATGATTCCTTTCCTCTTGGTACAGTAGGAAAAGCAGTAGATATAACTTGTCCAATAGTTTTGTGTAAAATGGTTGTTATTGTCATAATAATCACTATTGTTTGACTGTCATCTAAATGCTATGTGCCAGATTCTTTACACATCATATTTTCTTTTAATTTTCCCAAATGCCTTAAAAGTACTAGTTATTCCTATTGTCCCCATGAGGAAACTGTAACTTTCAGAAAGTTAAATACTTTGTCTAAGATTTCATGGTTTGTAAGTGATAGAATTGGGAATTAAACTCATGTCAACCAAATTCCAAATTAGTTTCTCTTCCTTTCTTCTTTATTTACATCCTATATCTCAGTCATTATCTTCAAAATATATTCAGGGCCCAGTTAATTCTAAACCATTTCTACCACAATGATCATTGTCAAATCCATTCTCACCTAAATTATTGTGTTAGTTTCCTAACTGATCTCTTATGGTGTACACTTGTGCTACGTGTGTGTGTGTGTGTGTGTGTTGGTAGTGCTGGTATATTGAACCCAGGGTCTTGTATGTGTATGTAACACTATATTCGAATGGGTTTTTCAAAGAAGTCATATCTTTTTAGTCTCTCTCTTTTTTTTTTTTGGTCCTGGTGATTGAACCCAGGGGTGCTTAACCACTGAGTCATGTTCCCCAGCCGTTTTTTATATTTTATTTAGAGACAGGGTCTTGTTGAGTTGCTAAGTGCCTTGCTAATCTGTAGAGGCTGGCTTTGAACTAGCGATCCTCCTGCCTCAGCTTCTGGAGTTGCTGGGATTACAGGCGTGCACCACCGCACTCAGCCTTTACAGTCCTTTTTAAAAATATGTCAATTAATGTCTTCTTTACCCAGAATAAAAGATGAAGCCCTGTTTTGATATGTGGAACTTGCCATAATTTAGTCTTCAATTTCTTTGGTCTTTTATCTCATTTCATTTCTTGCTTTGGCCTCACCCTTTAGCCACACTTCACCCAAGCACACTCTTGCCTCAAGGCCTTTGTTATTTACTGTTTTCTGGATCTGGAATGCTTTTCTTCCGTGTGGTTTACTATCTTATTTCTTTGAGGTTTTTGCTCAATGGTCTACTTAACAGGCATTTCTTCCCTAACCACTTTGTGTAAAATGGCACACTTTTTAATGTCAGCACACTTATTTTTCCAATCCTTCTTTGTTTTTTATAGTATTTATTATCTCCTGATATATAATAACATATTCAGATTTATTATACCCATGAAATTTCTATGTTATTCTTCCTACTATAATACAGAGAGATAAAGTAATTCTTCTATGAAAGATCTTAGAATTTAGTCCTGAAAAAAATTTTCAGAGACAGATATTAGTTTTCTTTTACTCATCACTCACACATATATTCAAAATTTACCAGACACTCACAGTGTATTGGTCTGTGTTCCATGCCAAGAATATGACAGGTAAAATCCTTGCCTGTATGACCCATTCACAGCTAATGAGGAGAAAGGTATTAACTTAATGATAACACATGATGACTGCTCTTCAGGAAAAACAATTAAAAAAATACTGTGCAAATGAATAACTTGGATACCAAACTTGGTAGACTAGTAGAGATGAATAGAAGAGATGATGCTTAAGCTTGTACTTGAAGGATGAAGTAAGTTAGATTTAGGCAAAATGGAAAAAGAATACTTCGTGCAGAGTGTGTTTCAAGAGCAGTTAAATTAGGATAGGAGCTGTTTTCCTTTCTAAAAATAAGCTCTTGGATAGGGGCATTGAAAATTGTACTTAATTCTGTATCCCTTTCTCTAGCACAGTGCCTGGCAAGTAATTGCTGAATCAGTAAGTGAAGTAGTTTAGTAGGTGATGAAAAATGCAGTCTTAGAGACGACTTCTATCTTTTTGGCCCAAGCAGTTAATGATTTGCTAAGATGAAGTACTCCGGTGGACAGAACTTTTATTATAAGAAATATATTATTTAGTTTCATACGTATTCATTTGGAGTGTCTGTGAGACATGCAAAATGTTATTTGGACTTACATGCGTCTTGAAGTTTGGGGCTAAGACTTATATTCCTTTTCCATAAGATTAAAAAGATTAGCTTGGATGATTTTTATGATTCTTTCTTTGTTTATAATAGTAGCTTCAATGAAATTTTATGTGATTAAAACACCAAAATAAAATATACTTGAAGTTAATCATTAAGTGCAGATCGTGCCTTGTTTGTCACTAAAATGAGACTACTCTTAAGTAACACAGAGAATGAGAATCAAGGGAAGTTTTCTGTATAATATATGATGACTACAAATAAAATTTAAGAATTCTTTAAAAAATTCTCCATCTTATAAAATTGTGCTAGGTTATCATTGCATATTTCATCAGCTTGTGTTCTGTTCAAGTAATCCAACTAGCACAAAACCAAGTTATTTATTAAATCTTCTCTATATGAATGGGATTATTCTTTGCAAAATATAATCAGTGAATTTTATAACTTATTCTACTTTATTAATCAGGTTTTCACTCCTCAGTTGTCCATTCAACACTGTTTGCTTGTATTTGTGAAATCTGTTTTTTTTTATTCTTTGTTTTTAATCACCAATATCCAATTAAAAGTTTCTAGTAATGAGCACCAGTTCCTCAACTCTAAAATAATTCATGTTTCTTTTTAATGATTATTGAAGAAACTGTTGAAATATTAATATTTTTCTAAGACCTCTTAACAGCAATGTGAGTTTCAAATTTGTGTGCAAATTGTAAAATAATAAAATATATACTTACAATTAAGCTAAATTATTTATACTGATTTTTACTTGCTAGCAAGACTATTTTAGAGGTATTGAGTACGAACTAATTTCATTCTTTTTTCTTCTTTGCAAATAGCACCAGGAATTTAGTTTCCTCCTCAAAGAAAGAGTATGTCCTCTTGTGATAAAGCTCTTTTCTCCAAATATAAAGTTCAGACAAGGTTCAAGTACTTCATCTTCCCCAGCACCTGTTGAAAAACCATATTTTCCTATCTGTATGCGATTGCTGAGAGTAGTTTCTGTCCTGATTAAGCAGTTTTATAGTCTTTTGGTAAGTGCTATTTTCTATACATATTTGTATATATTCATATGCAGTGCTTTTTAAAGAAAGTGGTCTATTTATGGTGTTAGTTTTTTTTCAATTCAGTTCTACAGAATTTTTTTTTGATTACATACAAGTGTTCTCTCAAGTACTCTAAAATTTCATTCTGTCCTTTTTTTGAATCTTATTTGCGTTTATATAGTATTTATAATGTATGTCAAGGAGAGTAATAACCTGTTATCTCAAAGCAGCATAGGATTTATGTTTTAAGAATTCAGCTTTTTATGTAACTCATAATAACCAAGTTATGGAGCCAGCCTAAAAGCTTATTCACAGATGAATGTATAAAGAAAATGTGGTATATATACACAATGGAGTATTACTCAGCCATAAAAAAGAATGAAATTATGGCATTTACCACTAAATAATGGAACTGGAGACTACCATACTAAGAAAAATAAGCCAGAAGCAGAATTCAAAGTTAAAATGTTTTATCAGATATGCAGAAACTAGCCCAAAATAAGGAAAAAAAGAAAAGGTAGGGAGAATTCTATCAAAAAAAGAAGAAAAATCAGTGGAGTTGAAGAAGGGTTAAGAGGGAAGGAGGAAAGATTGGTAAGGAAAGAACAGTTGAATGAATCTGACCTAACTTTCCTATGTATATACAGCAGTGAATCTTATTATTATGTGTAACCACAAGGCACTACTTAAAAAAACAAACAAACAAACAAAAAACTGTAATAGCAGAAAGATCAGTAGAGTGGAGGGAAGAGAGTAGGGGGAGGGAAGAGGGGGGAAAGGGGAAATACTTGGGACAGAATTAGAGCAAATTATATTCCATGCTTTTTAATTATGTTAAGTGAATCCTAATGTTATATGTAACTATAAAGAACTAATAAAATAAAAACAAAAGGAGAAGGACTCAGTAAGATGCGATATCCATGTTCACATTTCTGACTAATTAAAATTGGAGTTGTCTTTATTAATATAGTTAGGAATATTTTCAAGTTTCTAAGATAAAAGTTGAAGATTCTGATTTTTCTATTTCTTGCAGTTGTTACAGAAATAATTTCTAAATAATTTGTAACAAAAAGAATTCAACTTTGTAGCTCATATGAATAATAATTAAAATTATAGTATCCAGTATATTCTACTTTTATTTATACTATTTCATATGTCTTCACAGATTAAAGCAAATTTATTAAAGATTTGATGGAATCAAGGATAAGAAATATAATATTTTTCTTTACTTCCAATCCATTTTATATCTCTTTTTGCATAACTTTATGATGTGGAATATGTTGTAATATTCTTGATCATAGTGCTATTTCTGTTATGGTTTCCTCCTAAACGTTCAAGTGGTATTTCTCAGAAAATGGTTCATTATAAAAAAAAAAGAAAATGGTTCATTATGTTTCTTTTTAGTTTTATTAATTTAAATCAGTATCATATAATATTTTCACATTTGTAACCTATTTTTAATGAACAAAAGTAGACAACACAATAATGGTAAGAGACTTTAGTATCACATTTTCTATGGTGTGTAGAACAAGTGGACATAAGACCAGTAAGATTTGTAGGGAAACACAGAGGCCTGATCAACACTGTAAGCCAATTGGACTTAAGAGCATGTGTAGAATACTGAACCCAACATTAGCAGAACACATAATCTTCTCAAGTGCACATGAGACATTCTCCAGTATAGATCACGGTAGACCATAAAAGACAAATTTAGGTCTTAACAGATTTAGGAAGATTAAAATCATAGTAAGCATCTTCCTTGACAACAGTGGAATAAAACCAGAAATTGGTAGAAGAAAAAAAATAGGGGCAATAAAGTCACAAACATGGCAATTAAACAACACACTCTTAATGGTTCAAAAAATAAATCAGAAGGGAAATTAGAATATATGTTGAAACAAATGAAAATGAAAATATAACTTATGAGTTGCCATTAAAGTACTATCAAGAGAGAACTTTATGGTAAGGAATACCTTCATAAAAAGGAAGAAAAATCTAAAATTTGCAATTTAACTTTACACCTCAACAGTGTAGAAAAATGAACAATCTAAATCCAAAGTTAGAAAAAGGAACAAAATAATAAAAAATCACAGCATAAATGAAATAGAAAAATAGATACCACTGGGAGTTGGTTTTTGTAAATCCATAAAATCAGCAAACCCTTAGTTAGACTAAACAGAATGCTTAACAATTTCAGAAATGAGAGAGGAGAAAGCTGATGCCACAAAAGTATAAAGGATTATAAAGGACAACTATGAATAGCTATACAACAAAAAATTGTATAACCTTGAAGAAATAAATTCCTTGAAACTGATGATCTACCAAGATGGAATCATAATAAAAAATTTGAATAGAATCATAACTAGTAAAGAGATTGAATCAATAATCAAACATCTCATAACAAAGAAAAGCCCAGAACCAAATGGCTTCACAGGTGAACCCAAACACTGAAAGGAGAATTAACACCAGTCTTTCTCAAAAATCTTCCAAAAAATTGAAGAGAAGAAAATACTTCCAAACTCACTGTATGACGCTAATATTACCTTGATTCCAAAGTCAAAAGATATTACAAGAAACTATAAATCAGCATTCCTGATGAATATTGTGGCAGAAATTCTCAACAAACTATAAGGAAACCAAATTCAGTTGCACATTAAAAGATCATCAAGGGCTGGGGATATAGCTCAATAGAGTGCTTGCCTCTCATGCACAAGGCCCTGGGTTCAGTCCCCAGCAAAACACACACACACACACACACACGTCATTAAAACCATGACCAAGTGGGATATATTCCTGGAACACAGGATATTTTAACATAGGGAAAGCAGTTCATGTTGTCTACCATGTTGTTTTGTTTGTCATGTAAAAACACATGATCATCTCAACTGATTTAGGAAAAGCATTTGATAAAATTCATTACCCTTTCATAATACTCAGAAAACTAGGAATTGAAGTAAACTACCTCAATATAATAAAGACCTTCTATGAAAAATCAGTAACTAATATCACAATCAAAACTTCAAAGTCTTTCCTGTAAGGAAACAAGGCATGGTTGCCTGTATCTACACTTATATTCAACATAGTACTAGAAGTTCTAGCCAGAGCAATTGGGAAAGAAAAAGAAATGAGTCATCCAGACTTGAAAGGAAGAAGCAAACATATCTGTTTATAGATGACATGATCTTATGTGTAAGTAGTCCTAAAGAATCTGTACAATACAACTTATTAGAGCCAATAAACAAATTCAACATGCAAAAATCAGTTGTATTTCTATACACGAACAGTGAACAATTCAAGAAAGAAATTAAGAAAGCATTTCTATTGACCATTGAATTAAAAAATACAATATTTAGGTATAAACTTAGCCAAGCTGGCCAAAGACCTGTACACTAAAAGCCAAAAATATTGCTGAAAGAAAGACACAAATGGGAAAACATCCAGCGTTCATGATTAGAAGATTTAATTTTGTTAAAATGACCATACTACCCAGAGTGATCTGCAGATTCGGTGCACTCTCTATAAAAATTCCAACAGCATTTTTTACAGAAATAGAAGATCCATTCTAAAATTTATAGAATCTTGAAGGACCTGACTTGTCAAAATGAATCTTGAGAAAAAAAGAACAGATTTGGAGACCTCACACTTCCTGATCTTAAAGCATATTGCAAAACGAGGGTAATCAAAAGCAGTTGGCTACTGGCACAAAGAAAGACATAAAGACCAGTGGAAGAGAATAGAGAACCCAGAAATAAGCCCTTGCATATATGGCTAAATGATCTTTAATAAGAATGCCAAGCTCACTCAATGGGGAAAGGACAGCCTCTTCAACAGTAGAGCTAGAAAAGTTATAATGAGAAAATCGTTAAGGAAGCCAGCACCTACCAGAAGAATGAAGTTGTATCTTTACCTTATATCACAAAAAACTCAAAATGGATATACCACCTAAATAGAAGACTTAAAATCATGAAGTTTCTTAAAAATATAAAAATTAAAAAAAAATAAAACCACCTTGGGGAAAATATTTATAACACTGGATTTAGCAATGATTTCTTAGTACTGACACCAAAAGCAAAAGTAAACGAATGGTATTACATCAAACTTAAAACCCCCCACACCTCAAAAGAAACTGTCAACAATTTGAAAAGGCATTTTGTGTGTGTGTGTGTGTGTGTGTGTGTGTGTGTGTGTGAGAGAGAGAGAGAGAGAGAGAGAGAGAGAGAGACTGGAGATTGGTTCCAGGAGCACCCTACCACCAAACTATATCCCTATCCCTTTTTTTGTTTTGTTTTGTTTTAAATATTTTTGTTGATAGACCTTTATTTTATTTATTTATATGTGGTGCTGAGAATCAAACCCAGTGCCTCACACATGCCAGGCAAGTGCGCTACCACTGAACCCCAGCCCCAACCTTCCCCATACCTTTTTTATTTTTTATTTTGAGAGTCTCACTCAGTTACTGAGGCTGGCCTTGAACTTGCAATTTACCTGCCTCAGCCTCTTGAGTCCCGGAGATAAAGACATGTATCCCATGCCTGACTCAGAAAGGCAATCTTTAGAATGAGAGAAAATACTTACAAGTCATATGTCTGATAAGGGGTTAATATCCAGAATATATAAAAAACTACAGGTCAACAACAATAGCAACAAAACCCCTAGTAACTTAATTAAAAACAGGCAAAGGCCATGAATGGACATTCCTCCAAAGATACACAGATATCCAACAAGCATGTGAAAAGATGCTCAACCTGTCAAATCATTTTAGAAATGCAAAGCAAAATGACAGTGAGATATCACCTCATACCTATTAGGATGGTCACTATGAAAAAAAGAAAAAAGAAACAGGCAAAAAAAAATAGAAAATAACAAGTGTTGGCAAAGATGTGGAGAAATTGGAACCTTTGTATTCTATTGATGGGAATGTAAAATGGTGGAGCTACTGTGGAAAACAGTATGGTAGTTTCTCAAATTAAAATAGAATTACTAGCTTTTTCATAACGGGTTTGCTACCAGAACACAGGTGTTGTGAAAACCACAGCTAAATCAAAGCCAAAATGGAAAGGTCATTAGACATGTAGATTTGGGCAAGTCCACCACTACTGGCCATCTGATCTACAAACATGGTGGGATCAACAAAAGAACCATTGAAAATTTTGAGACAGAAGCTGCTGAGATGGGAAAGAGCTCCTTCACATACACGTGAGTCTTGGATAAACTGAAAGCTGAGCATGAGTGTGGTATCACCATTGACAGCTCCCTGTGGAAATATCAGACCAGTAAGTATTATGTGACTATCATTGATGCCCCAGGACACAGAGACTTTATCAAAAATAGGCATATTTCAGGCTGACTGTACTGCCCTAATTGTTGATGCTGATGTTGGTGAATTTGAAGCTGGTATATCCAAGGATGAATAGACCTCTGAGCACGCCCTTTGGCTTACACACTGGGTCTGAAGCAAACAACAAGTCACCAAATAATTGTTGGTGTTAACAAAATGGATTCCTCTGTGGCATTCTACAATCAGAAGAGATATGAGGAAATCATTAAGGAAGTCAGCACCTACATTGAAGAATATTGGCTACAACACTGACACAGTAGTATTTGTGCCAATTTCTTGTTGGAATGGTGACATGTTGGAGCCAAGTTCTGATATGCTTTGGTTCAAGGGATAGAAAGTCACCCATAATGATGGCAGTGGAACCACACTGCTTGAAGCTTTAGATTGCATCCTGCTGCCAACTCGTCCAACTGACAAGCCTTTGCATCTACCCCTCTAGGATCTACAAAATTGGAGATATTGGTACTGTCCCTATGGGCCAAGTGGAGACTAGTGTTATCAAGCCTGGCATGGTGGTCACCTTTGCTCCAGTCAATGTCACAACTAAAGTAAAGCCTGTTGAAATGTAGCATGAATCTCAGAGTGAAGCTCTTCCTGGACAGTGGGGGCTTCAATGTCAAGAACATGTCTGTCAAAGATGTTCGTCATGGCAGTGTTGTGGTGACAGCAGAAATGATCCACCAATGGAAGCAGCTGGTTCCACTGCTCAGGTTGATTATCCTGAACCATCCAGGATAAATCAGTGCTGACTATGCCCTTATACTGGATTGTCACACAGCTCACATTACTTGTAAGTTTGCTGAGCTGAAAGAAAAGACTGATAACTGTTCTGGTAAGAAGCTGGAAGATGGTCCTAAATTCTTGAAATCTGGTGATGTTGCCATCATTGACATGGTTCCAGGAAAGCCCATGTGTGTTGACAGCTTCTTGGGCTGTCCTCCTCTGGGTTGTTTTGCTGTTTGTAATATGAGGCAGACAGTTGGTGTGGGTGTCATCAAAGCAGTGGACAAGAGGGCTGCTGGAGCTGGCAAGGTCACCAAGTCTGCCCAGAAAGCTCAGAAGGCTATTTGAATGTTATCCTTAACACCTGCCACCCCAGTCTTATTCAGTGGTGGTCTCAGACTTTTTGTCTCAATTGGCCATTTAAGTTTAATAGTAAAAGACCAGTAAATGATAACAATGTATTATAAAACCTTTAGAAGGAAAGGAGAATGTTTTGTGGACCATTTGTTTTTTGTGTGTGGCAGTTTTAAGTTGTTAGTTTTTAAAATCAGTACTTTCTTCTTTCTTTCTTTCTTTTTTTTTTTTTTAATGAGTATAAGGGATTGAACTCGAGCACTCAACCACAGAGCCACATCCCCAGCCCTATTTTGTATTTTACTTAGAGACAGGGTCTCACTGAGTTGCTTAGCACCTCGCCATTGCTGAGGCTGGCTTTGAACTCTGGATCCTCCTGTCTCAGCTTCCCTAGCCACTGGAATTACAGTTGTGCACCACCGCGCCTGGCTAAAATCAGTGCTTTTTAATGGGAACAACTTAACCAAAAATCTGTCACAGAATTTTGAGACCCATTGGAACAAAAGTTTAATGAGAAAAAAAAAAAATAGAATTACCATGTGATCCAACAGTTCAATTTCTGGCTGTATACCCAAAAGAAAATATGATATAAAGAAATATTTGCACACTTGTGTTTATTGAAATGTTTTCTATAAAAGCCAAGAAGTGGAAACAGTTCAAATGTTTATTGACAGATGAACAGATAAAGATGACAGTATATACATTTATTATGTTATTTAGCCATAGAAAGAGAGAAGTCCTGTTCAGTGGAGCCTTGAGGACATTATGTTGAGTAAAATAGGCCAGTCACAGAAAAACAAATAGTGTGTGATTCCTCCTGTATCTAGAGTAAGTTCATGGAGACAAAATATGGTGATTTCCATGGACTGAGGAATAGGGTCTTGAATGGGTGTAGAGTTTCAATTTTACAAGTTGAAAAAGTTCTAGGGATCTATTATACAACAATGTGAATATAGTTAACACACTACTGTTCTGTATACTTAAATATAATTAAAAGAATGAGTTTAATGTTATGTATTTTTACCATGATTTAAAACTTTTTAAAATGTCAGCAAAATAGTAAAAGTAAAAATAATTAGGATATAGAAATATCAGTCAGTATGGAGTGTCAAGAGATTTTTAAAAAGAGAATGAAATATAAGGATCAGTGTAGTTGTACTGTTATGTTAAATCATTGCCAGGCCTTGTGGTAGTGAAGTCAAAGTGTTTAGAAATTTTTTATTGTCATGAGGCCAAATAAATACCACTTCCCTACTTGTTCCCTAAATATTATTGGCAGGGTTGAAGAGGACTTACTGGTGTGCTATACTTTCTAAAGAATAAGGATAAAGGATTAACTATGTTAGCAGAATACTAGTGTTTTCAGGGATGTACTAAGGAGATACTATGAGTATTTTTATTGCTAACTTTTCTTTATAATTACTTTTGTCTTTTTCTCTAATCACCATTAAGAATTTTTATTTCAAATCTAAAAGATTTTATTGTCTATGGCACTAAATTAAGAGTAAGAATGCAACTTTTTATTATTTTGTTTGATTCAAACAAATATAAAAAACCCTATACTTTTTAGGTAACTGAATGTGAAATATTTCTGTCACTTTTGGTGAAATTTCTGGATGCAGATAAACCACAGTGGCTACGAGCTGTTGCGGTTGAATCAATACACAGATTATGTGTGCAGCCTCAGCTGTTAAGGTAAAACCTCAGCAATATTTTGTAATGGATAGGTTAATAAACTAGTAGTAGGTTAGTAAACTAGTGGGAAGATTTTAAGTATTCCCAAATATTAGTGATTTTTAAACAGAAAATGTGTATAATTTATATATATGTATAAATATATGAAGGGACAGGGTGGAGGCATGGCAACGAATGAAGTCAAAACATGTAGTTAATAATTGCCATCTGTCTGAATTTGCTGAGTAAATATAGCCAAGATCATTTTTTTAGAACATTGACTTCAATATGAACCTTTGTCCTAAATTGGTAAAATTACTCAGGTGTGATGAAGAATCTTTTGAGTATGGCATTGAAAGTACAATAACAACATTACTTGCTTTAAAAAAATACTAATTTTTTTAATGCATTCAAATTTTTTTCTCAGAAACATTTAAAATGATTTTACAGGTCATTTTGTCAGTCCTATGATATGAAACAACATTCTACCAAGGTTTTTCGTGATATTGTGAATGCACTGGGATCATTTATCCAGTCCTTGTTTCTTGTTCCTCCTACTGGAAATCCTGCTACAACCAACCAAGCTGGTAAAGCATATTCATATTTTGTTTTTATGTTCTGCTATAATTTACAATATTCACTGTTCTGAGAGGGTTTATTTTAGAAATTCTATCTAGAGAAATTTGGATTAAGTAAATATTTTTATAGTAACAATTTATACTTAACAAATAATTTGGTCTTACTGTGAAACAAATAATTTGGTCTTACTGTGACACTTATTTTTATTTTCTTTTCTGGTATATTTTTGTTTCTCTAATCATACAAGGACAAAAGTTTAGATACCATTCGTTTTAGAAGAATCTTCATTTGATTCCTCTTTTAAAAGAGACTAGATAGTTACTACTTTAGGAGGTTTGTCAGTCTCTTTTTTAACAAAAGAGATTAACATGTTTTAAGTTTGTTTTAAGCTTATTTCCTTTTACCTTCTTTATCACTTTGTACTATCTGTTTGATAGACTTTGTATTTTTTATTCCTACCTTTGGTAAAAAGAGGTCTAATCAAAAGTATAATAAAAATTTTGTTCAGGGCAACCTCTGTCAGGTCCCTCTTACCCTGAGGGAGTTCTGTCTCTTCTTACCTGAACAAATCCTATTTTTAAAAATATTTTTTCCATATTTTTACTTACGCTAATAGCTTTTGTATAAAAAAGGAAGTAGTGTTTTAGGGAAATAGATTTCTTTGGTAGACAGAATAGGTTAATAAATTTCATTTATATGTGTAATACCTATAGTACAGAAAAGAATTTGAAGATTGACCAGGTGTTTGAATAGTATTAATTTGTAATCAAGTAGTAAATTGGTATCTTTGCTTTCCCTCCTTATCTAATAGGCAACAATAATTCAGGTGGCCCAGTCTCAGCTCCAGCTAACTCAGGAATGGTGGGAATTGGTGGAGGTGTTACTTTGCTACCAGCATTTGAATATAGAGGAACTTGGATACCTATTCTGACAGTAACAGTTCAAGGCAGTGCTAAAGCCACCTAGTAAGTAGTGGTGACATTATTTTATAAGGAACAAAATAGTGTTAGGAATAATATTTAATCCTAAAATGCTTTTGTGTGTATTATATTTTAAATTTAGACCCCATATTTCTAATATATTTTAGAGCTCATTTGCTATTGTCAATTTTGAGGATTTTATTTAGAACTGGATTTTGTTTGTTTTCTTTTGTGCTATTTACATAGACTGTTAACAGCATTATAAAACAAATATGATTTCTTTACCTCCTCAAGTTTCCTACAAAACTACGTTTAGCAAATTAATCATTGTTTTAATTTAATGTCTCTCTTCTATAAAATGGAAGCACTGGTATATGTAACTTTCAACGTTCTACATGGGAGGAACGTTATTTTAAATAATTATTCTTGTTGTTAAGGTTAAACACGTGTTAACTCTGGTTCTTAATTTATTGAAACTGCAGTTAGCCATCAGTTTAACAAATAAATATTCAGCAATGTATTATTGATTTTAATAACTAGTGAAATGTAATACTAACAGAAATAAAGCAATCAATATTACATGGGTTTAATATTGCTTTAGTTACTGTGAGCCAGTTACTGATATACTTTGAATAATTGTTGTATATAAGTAAAATACTATTTTGATGACAGTAAATCAAGACTTAAAATGTAAAATAAAAATCTAACTACTATAAATCTAAATTTTTATGGTATGTTATTCTGCATTGTATCAATCTGCGTTTTGATACTTAATTATGCTTCTTTTTTTTTGCCTAAAATTGTAAAAGTGTAGAATTACAGAGAACTGAAATATCTGTATATTCATTGTATATTTTATAAGACATTACTTAGTCTAATATTGGCTCTGCTTTGGTTAAAAAAAAATAATGATAATGACTCTAGTGCATTAGAGGATCATATTGTAAAATAATTGGATTTCTAGTGCCAAAGGAGGCATTAATAATTATCTAGATAGTTCACGTCATTTTACAAACTGACATAAAACAAAACCAACACAGAATAAAATTCTTGCCCTCATGAAGCTTACATTTTAGTGAGTGATGTAGTCAGTAAATAAAAACACAAACATACACTAATATGGCTTGGTTTCATACTCTTCAATTTAGATCTTATATTAATTGAGTTACCTTTGGTAAATTAAATTTTTAACCTCATTCTCTCATTTATAAAATGGGAGTAGTGATATATCTAACTTTCAACATCCTATATGTGAGGAATGTTATTTTAAATATTTTGCTAATCTTCTTAGAGTTAAGCACATGGAAATCATAGAACCTTCTTCAAAATAGACCATATTTTAGGCTGCAAAGCAACTCTTATCAGATCATAATGGAAATAAATTAGAAATGAACTCCAAAAATCTATAGGAACTATGTAAAATGTGGATATTGAACAATACACTTAAAAATTTTTTTTAGTAGTTGTGTATGGATAGCATGCTTTTATTTTATTTGTTTATTCTTATGTGGTGGATGGAACCCAGTGCCTTACACATACTGGGCAATCACTCTGCCACTGAGCTCCAGCTCCAGCCCTGAATAATATACTTTTGAATGATGAATGAATGATAGAAGAAATTAAGAGAAAAATTTAAAAATTCTTGGACTTAAACAAGAATAGAGATATAATATACCAGAATCTCTGGGACACTGTGAAGGCAATTCTGAGACAAAAGTTTATAGCTACATAAGTATCTACATAAGAAAATCAATGGTGGGTGTGGGGCGGGGGGGGGGATGACTGGGGTTGTGGCTCAGTGGTAGAGCGCTCACCTTGCATGTGCGAGACCCTGGGTTCAATCCTCAACACCACATATAAATAAATAAATAGATAGATAGATAGACAAATAAATTTAGAAAGTTGTTGTGTCTAACTACAACCATAAAGAAATATTTAGAAAAAAGAAAGAAAATCAAAAAGATCCTAAATAAATAACTTAATAAATATCAAGTCCCTTTAAAAAGAAGAGCTGGGCATGATGGTAATCCCAGCTGCTCAGAAGGCTGAGGCAGGAAGATCAAAGCCAGCCTCAACAGTTATAAGGTGCTAAAGAACTCAGTGAGACCCTGGTCTCTAAATAAAATACAAAATAGGGCTGGGATGTGGCTCAGTGGTGTAGTACCACTGAGTTCAATTTGTGGTACCCGCCCCCCTCAAAAAAAGAACACACCAATTTTAAAACCAATAGAAGGAATGAAAATAATTAAGACCAGAGCCAATAGCAGTGAAACTAAGAAAAAAATACAAAGGATCCTGAATTAAAAGGAAGAATTGGTTCTTTGAAAAGATAAGATTAATAAGCCCTGGGCCAAACTAGCCAAAAAACAAAGAGAGAAGACCCAAATTAATAAAATTAGAGATGAAGAAGGATAATTCAGTTCAGACTTCACACAAATCCAGCAGATCATTAGGGACTATTTTGAACACTTATACTGTAATCAATTGGAAAATCTAGAAGAAATGGATACATTTCTAGGTACAGCTGACCTGCAAAAAATTGAATAAAAAGGACACAGAAAACCTAAAGTGAGCAATAACTAGCAATGAGGTAGAAACAATAATAAAAATCTTTCCAACAAAGAAAAGCCAGAAATGGGTAGATTCTCACCTGAATTCTACTGGATTTTTAAAGAGGAACTGATGACAATGCTCCTGAAATTATTCCATGAAATTGAAAGGTATGAAACACTTTCAAATTAATTCTACAAAGCCAGTATCACACTCATACCAAAACCAGATAAGGAAGGACACATCAAGGAAAGAAAACTACAGAACAGTGTCCCTGATGAACTTAGATACAAAAATCCTTATGAAATATTAGTAAATTGTATTCAAGAACATATTAAGAAGATTGTACATCATCACCAAGTTGATTTTATCTCAGGTATGCAAGGTTGGTTTAACATATGCAAATCAATAAATGTAATTCATCTTGTAAACAGAATTAAGGACAGAAATCATTTAGTCATTTGAATAGATGGAGAAAAAGAGTGCAACACAATTCATCAACAATTCATGATAAACACATTGAAGAAACTAAAGAATCTACCTCAACATCATAAAAGTTTATATTTGAAAAACCCAAAGCCAACCTCATAGTGGATATAGAAAAACTGAAACTATTTCTTTTAAAATCTGGAAAAAGCAAGGATGTTCATGTGTAGAAGAATGAAACTAGACTCTTATCTGTTACCTTGCACTAAAGTCAATTCAAAATGGATCAAAGGCCTACAAATAAGACCAGAAACTATGCGACTCCTAGAAAAAAATTGTAGGGTCAACATTGCCACATATAGACATAGGCAATCTCTTTCTTAGTAGGAACCCTGAAGTTCTGGAAATAATGCCAAGAGTTAATAAATAGGATGGCATCTAATTAAAAAGCTTCTGCATAACAAAGGAAATAAGAAAGTGAAGAGAGAGCCTACAGAATGGGAGAAAAATTTTGCTAGCTACTCTCTTTACAGAGGATTAATATCGATAACATATAAAGAAGTAAAAAACCTTAACAGCAACAAAACCAAGTAACCCAATTAATTAGTGGGCAAATGATTAAAACAGACATTTCTCAAAAAAAGAAATACAAATGGCCAACAAATATATGAAAAAAGCTTCCTTCATCGTTAGCTTTAGGAAAATATAAATCAAAACTATACTGAGATTTTTGTCTCAGTCTGGTCCAAATGGATTCCATGAAGAATACAAACAATAATAACTGCTAGGGAAGATGTGGAGAAAATAGAACCCTTGTACACTGTTGGTGGGATTGTAAATTAGTATAATAACTACTGAAATCAGTATTGAGGTTCTTCAGAAGGCTAAGAATGGAACCACCTTATGACCTGGCTATAGCACTTCTTAGTATTAATACTAAGGAATTAAAGTAACCAAACCATAGTGATACATGCATACCTATGTTTATAGCAGCACAATTCATAATAGTCAAATTAACATATGCAACAAATTAACATTAGCCAAAAAGAAAAAATGAGATTATGTCAATTGCAGGAAAATGGATAGAACTCAAAAACATTATGTTAAGCAAAATAATTGAAATTCTGAATGTCAAGGGTTGTACATTTTCTGTTGTATATGGAAGCTGTAGAGGAAAAAGGAAAAGAAAGGTTGGGGGGATATCATGGAAATTCAAAGGGAGGTAAGTAGAATAGAGAAAAGGGACTGGAGGTAAGAGGAGTAAAGGGAAAGGGAAAATACTTAGGAATGATAGTGGCCAAATTATATTGTTATGAATGTGCACATATGAATATGTAACGACAAATCCCACCATTATATACAATCCCACCATTAAGCACCAATGAAAAATTTGAAGGAAAACAAGTGTGTTTTGTTTTTGACATGAATACAAAATGTAAATCACCCTTTTTCTTAACTATTATAGTACTTAAAGCCTACATCATAGAATTTAAAAATTAGAGTTTTTGGTCTTTAGAATTATTTTCATTTTGATGTATTTTCCTAATAACATATTCTTTGAAAACAGCAATCTGTTGAACAAGATGCTTCTCATTGATTTGTTTACTATGTGATTTTTGTGATAACTGGCCTGATGAAGTCCTGATAATCCATGGACTTTATCTCCCCATTTGAGTTTAAATTTCTTGATCAATAATATCAATATTTTTCTATTAATTACCTAAATTTTACAAAGTTGATTTGATACATATTAGTGGTTCAATTGCGTAAGCTCAGTCAGATTTCAGTTGAAAACTACTAATTAATAACTACTTCACTTTAATACTCAGTTTCAGTGTCTGTGTTTTTTTCATGAGTTACTTTTGAGGAACTGTCAAACTGTTTGCCAAGCAACTGCATCATTTTACATTCCTATCAACAGTGTATAAAGGATTTTAGATTTTTCCACATCCTGAGCAATATTTGAAATTGTTCATCTTTTTGATGCTAGAGATTCTAGTGGTTACAAAGTGGTATTGTGTACTTCCCTAATGATTAACAATATTGAGCATCTATTTTTGTGCTTGTAAACTATTTATCTGTCCTCTTGGGAAATGTCTATTCAGATCTTTTGCTTTTTATAATTTGGTTATCTTTTTATTATATAGTTGTAAGAGCTTTCTTATATCCTAGATTCAAGTCTCTTGTTGGATATCTAATTTGCAAAATTTTTCTCACATTCTGAGTTGTTTTTAGTTTTCTAGATACTGCATTTAGAAGCACAATAGTTTTAACAATAGTTTTGTTGAATCCAGTGTTGCTTTTCCTTTTTTAAAAAATTTATTTTAGTTGTAGATGGACAGGATACTTTTATTTTATTTTTACATGGTGCTGAGGATCAAACCCAGTCCTCACATGTGCAAGGCAAGTGCTCTACCACTGAGCTGTAATCCCAACCCCCATGTTTCTTTTGTTGTTTGCACTCTTGGCTTCATGTTACAAACCATTATCTAATGTGGGATCATGAAGATTTTTACCTTTGCATTTAGGTCATTGGTTCATTTTTATTAATTTTGTGTTTTTCATTTTGTGTATTTCATTTTTTAATTTTGTGTGTGGCGTAAAGTAGAGATCCAATGTCTCTCTTGTATGTCCAGTTGTCTCAGTACCATTAATTCATTCCCAATTGGATAATTCTTTCTTTGTGGTGTTATCTTGACAGAAAACTATACAATGCTTAAAACCATAATTCCTTATTTGGCATGGTGTAAGACACAAGATTTTTTGTCCTTCCCCCGGAAAGTTTTCTCTTAACTATGCAGTAGAAACACTTCTGCAACTTGAACTTGACACTTGTGTTAAGTATTGTTTATATTCTTGGTATATTGTATCTGGAATGATAGGTAAACTAGGTATCTCACAATTATGCTTTTCCCCAATGTGGAAGTATTTTCCTCTTTGTAGTATTGATTTTAGCACCTCATTTTAAAAGCACCTAAAATCAGAGTTTGAAAAGTTTTTAATTTGCTTATTTATTTTGTTTCTAAATATTTTTCAAATATCAACAATTAATGAAAGTATTGTCACTGTTGTAGGGAAAAATGAAGTAAAAAATTAAAATAATTAGTTATGGCAGGGGCCAGGTCTTAATTTTTCTAATCAGTTTCTTAGAATATGATAAATGGATCTTCTCCAAATTAAACAAACTCAGAAATATCTTTTTATTTTGGCTATTCTATTAATGTCAGTTTTCATAGTCTACAAATAATGGAAAGAGTTTTCCATATTTATTGATTTTGGTTTCTCATTAGTGTTTAATTTTTTCATAATTTCAGCCTAGAGATGCTGGACAAAGTTGAGCCTCCAACTATACCAGAAGGTTATGCCATGTCTGTGGCATTCCACTGTTTGCTAGACCTTGTTCGGGGAATCACTAGTATGATTGAAGGAGAGTTAGGAGAGGTTGAAACAGAATATCAGTCTACCACAGAAGGGGCTTCTTCACCAATGCATTCATCAGAACAGCAAGATTTACAGTCAACATCAGACCAAATGGATAAGGAAATAGGTGTGTATTACCATTCTGTATTTTTAATTATTATTTTGAAATTTACAGAGAACTGGCAAAAGTAGTTGAGTTTCCTTGTCATTTACCCTTATTCCCCATTGTTAACACTTTACCATATTTACCTTACCATTCTATTTATGTACATGTCATTGTTTTTTCTGAACTATTTGAGAATAAGTTGTAGATATGATGCCTCATTGCCCCTTAATTACTTTGTGTGGATTTTCTAAAACTAAGTCTCCAACATACTATAGTACAACCACTATTAGAAATTAGGATCAATCCAATAATATCTAAACCCACAACTCATTCAGATTTTGTCAGTTACCCCTATAGTGTTCTTATGGTCCAGGTTTATCTGTTGAATTTAATTGCCATGTGTCTATGCTTTCCTTCAGTGTGGATCAAATTCCTTAGTTTTTCCTTGTTTTATATGACCTTGATACTTCTGAGGAACCAAGACAATTTGCTTTTGTCTTATGTTTCTTCACAATTATATTTAATTTATTCATTTGATGCAGAATTAGCATAGAAATGTTGCTGTGTTATATTTAGTGTGCCTGTGCATTAGAAAGCATACAGTGTCAATTTGTCTCATAATTGGAGATATTTACTTTTATCTATGACTAATATGTCAGCCAGATTTCCTTTGTGTAAAGTCACATATTTTTCTAATAAAATATATTATAAAAGTTCTTTCTTTTCTCCACCATTTGCTATTCTTAGAAATTTATACATTTATATTAATGTAGATTCATGGATTTTAATTTTATTTAGTGTAGATTCATGGATTTTGATTTTATTCAAAAGACTAAATCTATGACTATCATTATTTAGTTTCATGCTCAGACTGACCTGTTTGAAGCTAGCCCTTGTGTCTTTTTTTTTTTTTTTGCCAGGGGGTTTGGGGGAGGGGTACCAGGGTCTGAACCCAAGGACATTTATTCTCTGAACCACATCCCTAGCCCTTTTTATTTTGAGACAGGGTTTCACTAGATTGTTTACAGCTTCTTTAAATTGCTGAGGCTGGCTTTCAACCTGCAATGCCCCTGCCTCAGTCTCGTGAGCCACTGGGATTACAGGCATGTGCCACCATGCCCAGCCCTGTGTCCTCTTTAATACGTGTCTCAAGTCTTTTGACCTTATCTGGGTACTTCCTCACTGTTTAATAAAATAAGATGTTAAGTATTTCTTATCCAGCCCCAATGTCAGTCAGTTTTCCAAGAAGTCTTGGAGAATAGTATTGAAACTAACACATGGCACTAGGGATGCTTCTTGCTACTTGGATAGGAAATACACGCAAAACAACAACACATACCTCAATATTTCAAAAATGTCTGTCTTGCTCTATTAAATACTATGACATCATATTAATTTTTCTATTCCAGTTCAATACCACTGGGTTTATTTTTACCTTTCCATATTTGTAACTTCAGTCTCCCACTCTTGTTTGCTCAATGTATTTGCTTATTTGCATGATTTCCAATGTACGTAATCAGAATCCTGCCCAAGCCAGCTTATTATTATATAGCTCATCCTCATTCCCAGCTGGTCCTAGAGATTGAAAGTTTGGCTAATAGAGAAGATGTTAATATATTTTTTAATAAGGTATGAATCAGTTAACTCATGTATAGAAAGATCTTACAATAGATGTTTTCAAACAACTTAGTTTTAAGACTTTATAAAGTTTTAAGCCACTGTAGTATAGCTTTTAATTTTGTTTTTTGTTTGTTTGTTTGTTTATTTGTGGCACTGGGAATTGAACCCAGTGGCACTCTATCACTGAGCTATATCCCCAGCCCTTTTTATTTTTTTATTTTTATTTTGAGATAGTGTCTTACAAGGTTGCTTAGGCTGGCCTGGACCTTGTAATATTCTTGCTCAGCCTTTGGAGTAGCTAGGAGTCTTTATGTGTACAACCATGCCTGACCTAAAGTTTTATTTATTCGGGTATATTTTAAATACAAAAGATTCAGTATTCTAACAGTTGAGTTGATAAAATATTTGACTTATTGTCAATTAACATGGGAGATTTTAGAATTTGAATTGTCATTAAATATTATGACATCTATTATTGTCATTAAGTATTTTTTTTTTCCTTGAAGTTAGTAGAGCTGTTTGGGAAGAAATGGTGAATGCTTGCTGGTGTGGTCTTCTTGCTGCACTCTCACTCCTTCTTGATGCCAGGTATTAAGTCTTTGTAAGTTTTATATTAGATCATGAGAGTTAAACAAATATTAAAATGGTTTACTTGAATTTGAAGAATTTATTTTCTAATATTAGTGTTTTATATAGAAAGAACATTATAACTTATTTTTATTTTTTGACTTTAGAAACATCTTTATTCACATTTCCACCCAGAGAACATTACTTCCAACATTGGTTCGTTTCAAACTCAAAGAAATGTACATGTATGATGATGTGAGGGGAAAAAAAAGAAAAGAAAGAAAGGCATCACACTAGACTGGGCAGAGAGAGGCAATGGGAGGGGAGGGGCGGGGAAGGGGGGATAGGAAGGGCAGCAGAATAAAATAGACACTAGTATTGCTGTATGTATATACGTGTCTATATAACTAATGTGATTCTGCAACCTGCACACTTGGAAAAATGGGAAACCATACCCCACTTGACTCAAATGTATGATATGTCAAGATCATTGTATTGTCATGAGCAACTAATAAAAAAAAAGAATCTGTACTTCTACTAATGTCGACCAATTTTGAAAAATAATCCATCTGGAAAAACTGTATTAGCTGTGAAAATGACATTTCAATATTTGGAGTGCAGTTGGCTTAAGAGGAAGATTCCCTCTGTGGCCACATGTAGGCTGTGCATTTTTCTAACAGTTCAGCCTTTCAGAACTTCTGAAATCCATTTAGTCTGGAAATTACTAGGGTCTAGTTCAATCAAAAAATAAGCCTGGGTTGCTAAAGGGTATATAGAAAGAACATTATAACTTATTTTTAATTGTTCATATCTTTGGAATACAGTGCGATAAAATATATGTATACAATGTGCAAGTGATCCTTATCATTTCTTCAAGAACATTATTCTTTTACAGCCATTGCTCTTCCTCATCCTGTCCCTGCCCTGCCCTCTACCACAATTGTCACAGTGTCAGTGTTTTAATAGAAAATACAATCCCAAATTATAGAAAATCTATTCATTTTAAGACATACTACTATTTTTACAATGATCATTGTCATATTTAATTTATTTGATTTATTTTTCTTTAGGATTGCAGAATTTTTGCTGATTTTAAAATGCTCCATGTTTTAAGTTAAATCTTTTCAGTTCTTGATAATTTTCTTCCATAATAAATGTGTGCATTGTACGTTGTATTTACCCAGTTTAAATTTTCAGATATTATGTTAATTGGTTAAAATTCCTTCTTAAGTATATTGATTTTTGATATTTTGGGTAGATTTTCTTAAGACTTTACTGAATACCTAATTTCAAGTCATATTTTATAATTCAATTTAAAATAAGTTAATCAGTTAAATAAAATACCTTATCTTTTCAGCACAGATGAAGCTGCCACTGAGAATATCTTAAAAGCTGAACTGACTATGGCTGCTCTTTGTGGAAGACTGGGCCTTGTAACTTCAAGAGATGCCTTTATAACTGCAATATGCAAAGGTTCCTTGCCTCCGCATTATGCCCTTACTGTATTGAACACCACCACAGCAGCTACACTTTCCAGTAAATGTAAGACTTAAGCTTGTACAACGTTTCCTCCATCTTGTTGGGTGATATAGAGAAATGATTGTAGAAATTCTGAGTTCACATCTCTGCTGTTCCACTTACTAACTGTGTGATCTTGGGGAAGTGATTGTCCCTGAGCTTCAGTTTTTTTCCATCTCTTTAATACAGTGGGAGTGGGAGAGGATAATAATATCTTTTTAAAACACAATCATGCAAACAAAATAAAACTATAAGTCTGTTAAAAATTTAACATAATATTGAAATAGTGGTTGATATTTTGTATTAAATGGAACTAGTGGAATGGTTAATGTTTATAACTACTTAGGTTAAGCTCACCTTCAAAAATTCATTTACATTGAATACTTTAAGAGCATGTATAGTATACATTAATGTGATAGTAAAGTTTTCAAACTAAAAATATATTGCTCTCTGACTTTAACTATACAAGTATACTACAAATAGGTGTTTAAACTTAATTTGTTCTAATTCCATTTTGTTTATGAAGATAATAACCAGAGTTTTATAATTTTTTTACAATCGATACTGAAAACCACTTAATATTTGCTTAACTTGTCTTGGTTTTTATACCCCATGAGTTTTCATAATGTTAGCACACTCATAATAGATATTATTGGTGTTTAAATAAGTGTCATGGTAGAACTTTATTTAATCAAATTAATATTGTAAAATATTCTGTTACTCTTATTGCAATATAAAAAGCATTTTTTTTTTTTTTTTACTTATTTCGACTTTCCTTTGTATTCTAGCATATTCTATTCAAGGCCAAAGTGTTATGATGATAAGTCCATCAAGTGAGTCTCACCAGCAGGTTGTGGCAGTGGGTCAACCTCTAGCAGTCCAGCCTCAAGGGACAGTAATGGTAATATATTTGTTTTTGTTGGTTACCAATTAATTATCAAGGAAACATGTTTTACCCCTTTTGCATTTGCCAAAATTTATTACTGTAGTTATTACTTTCTTTTACCTGGAGAGTATTTTTAGGAGAAACTGGTTAACTATTCAGTCACATTGTAATGAACATGACAACTTTTAGTCAGATTAATTTGTGTTTTGTAAAACTATTCAAACCTGTTTTCTTAATATTTCTGTGTTTTACTTTTAAAAAGTCTTTGAATGCATTAATGCTGCTTTATAAACTTACACTTTTTAGGAATGCTTAACAGATCTTGCAGATATATCCTTTTTCAATATAGCTAACTTCCAAAAATATCCAGTGTATGAGAACTCTGCTTAACTTGGCACACTGTCATGGAGCTGTTCTTGGAACATCATGGCAACTTGTCTTGGCAACTCTTCAGGTATGTTCAAGTACTTGGGTCAGAGGTTAGCATATTATTACTTATAATTGCTAACAGTTAAACTAAGCATTATCTATTGGTGCTTCACGCAGACCTATGACAGAGTAAGCATGTAAAATGAGAAGTTACAAAGGAATAAATGACATAGCTCATATCATAGAATGTGGTAGAGTGCTTCTCATAATGGCCTAAGTTCTACTGCTTACACTTGGTGTAATTATTTTATAAGAATATTAATTATTGATTTTAATTTTATTTACTAGTAGTTACTACTGCCTTTAATTCTAATTATTAGAATTTTTATAGTTTTATAAGTGTATTTGCTTTGTTTTAATTTTTCAGCATCTTGTATGGATTCTGGGATTAAAGCCTAGTAGTGGTGGTGCCTTGAAACCTGGAAGAGCTGTAGAAGGACCTAGTACAGTAAGTTCTAGTCCTTCTTATCTAATTAGTGCTTCCAAAAATGTCATGTTATATTTAATTTAATATGCTTCTCTTAGGTTCTAACAACTGCAGTGATGACAGATTTACCAGTGATTTCCAATATACTTTCAAGATTGTTTGAAAGCTCGCAGTAAGAGTCAATTTTACATTTGATAGAAAAATATTTTACTAGCTATATATTTTAGATCAAAATATCTTATTTCTTCATTTTTATTTTAGGTATCTTGATGATGTATCATTACATCATTTAATAAATGCACTCTGTTCCTTATCTCTAGAAGCAATGGATATGGCCTATGGAAATAATAAGGTCTGATAATCTATCTTTCTATTCTAAATATAGTATTGCATTTACTCATATAAGATGTTATGATCTCAGTGTTTTGCTAGTAGGACCAATACTTAGTTTGTTAACAATAGACTGATTGATAGGTTTTTACCATTTTGGGTTATTATTTGTAGAAGGGGGAGTAAAGAAGACATGATTTGTGTTACTATTTATATGTCTAAATATGTTATATGACTTAAATTGTGCCCATTTTTCTTGTGCAGTGATTTTCTTTTTTCTTTCTTTTCTTCCTGTACCAGGGATTAAGCCCAGGGGTGCTTAACCACTGAGGCAAATCTCTATCCCTTTTTTATTTAGAGATAGGGTCTTTTATTTAGAGAGAGAGTTCCTTAGTGCCTCATTAAGTTGCTCAGGCTGGCTTTGAACTCACAGCCCTCCTGCCTTAGCTTCCTGAGCGGCTGGGATTACAGGAGTGTGTTAACTGCACCTGGCTCAAGTAGTGAATATTTCTAAAAACTATTTTTATAAAGAATAATGCATCATAATTTTTATGAATAGATTTCCTAAAATGTCACAGTAATGCTTGTGATTAAAATTTTTGATCAGAATATTACAGTATTTAAATTAAGGAATACATGTCTTCATTTCTCATGCCTTCATTGGGATCTAAAGGTAGTGACTCTCCTAACTTTGAAATTAAACTTTGTGTTTACTGATTAAATTAATAGAACAGTACTTTTGAATATTGACATTCAGAAACATTTCTTTATATTTAAATTTTCATTTTGTTATACTTGGAAAGCACAGGAAAATTTGGGCTTATTTATATCTTAGTAATATTTCAAATAAACTGTTTTCAGGCTGGGGATATATCTCAGTGGTAGAATGCTTGCCTGGTATGTGTGAGGTTCTGGGTTTGACCCCCAGAACCACACAAAAATAAAGTCCTTTCTATATTTTGAAATTAATGAATATAGTTTCACCATTTACAAATAGCATGAAGAAAACCCAGTAATTTATTTAACATATCTATATGTATGGTCCAAAAATATGTTGTCTCCTTAATCCTTAATTCTGTGTACTGTGGCTTGTTATCTTTGCTCATGTGACTCACTCTCTAAGAAGAAATTCTCATTAAAGCATAGGTTTATTTATTATAGCATATAGCTAGATAATTACATAAACATTTAGGTGTTTGGAAACATGTATTAAAATTTGCTCCAAATTCAGGCAAGGATACAAGTATAGTAAACTAATCAATTTATTGATATGTGAGTAATCCTCCACCTTTGAGATTCTTAACACAAAACTATAATATTTTGAAGAGTGCCGTAAAGAAAAACATGCAAACTTATAATTTCTTGGGAATTTATGTGTTCATGTAACAAACACTCTGCTGGATGATATAAAAGAAATGACACTCTGCTGGAAGATATAAAAGAAATAGGTTTCTACTTTTAAATAAGATATAAACTGCTTCACTCTAGTTAAATCACAGTTAATTTGGTGTGAGAGTCTAAGCAAATAGTATAGATATTGCTGGGCTTTGTGGCACATGCCTGCAATCCCAGTAGTTTGATAGGCTCAGGCAGGAGGATCACAGGTTCAAGACCAGCCTCACAAGGCTCTGAGCAACTTAGCGAGACCCTGTCTCAAAAATAAAAAAGGGCTGGGGATATGGTTCAGTGGTTCAGTGCTCCTGGGTTTAATCTCTGGTAATCCCTGCCCCCACCACCCTCCTGTCCCCCCCAAAATATATAGTGTAGATATTATTTGATGAAACTTATTTTAGGAATTCTTAATTCTTTATTACATGAGATACTTATATATCTATTAAAATGAGTTAAGTTAGCCAAAATAAACTAGTGTGATTGGAACTAGATAGTAAAGGAATGGTAGGATTTAGATTTAAAAAGGCAAACCAGGCGTGGTATCGCACACCTGTAATCCCAGTGTCTTGGGAGGCTAAAGCAGGAGGATCTCAAGTTCAAAGCCAGCCTGAGCAATTTAGCAAGGACCTAGCAACTCAGTGAGACCCTGTCTCTAAATAAAATACAACAAAAGGGCTCAGTGGTTAAGTGCCCCTGAGTTCAATCCCCAGTACCCCACCCCACCAAAAAAAAAACAAAAAAAAAAAACAGATTATAAAAGGCAAATTCATGGAGATCAAAAGATAAAAATTTTACAAGAAATCATAATCAATGAGAGAAAAACAGGAGCTTTGGTGTTTAATAATTGTTGTTATCCTTGAAGAATACAATTTCAAGAGGGGCAGATGTGACTTTTAAGGAAGACTTAGAGGGAACAAATGTTGAAAACATGAATATACTGAGTAGTACTGAGATAATTTCTTATAAGAGTGGATTCACATCTCTCCATTTTAGGATTCAGTTTTATAAAGTGAAATGACAAATATGAAATGAAAATGAAAGCTTTATAAAAATATTCAAGTAATCTGCAAGGCCCTGGGTTCAATTCCCTAGCACAAAAAAGGGGGGGAAATTGAAGTATATATTATATTATAAATGTATTAAATACAGACTTTATAAAAACATTTTTAGATGGAGGTTATTAAAAGTTCATTAGTCAGTTGTGACTTCTATAAAAAGTATTATAAGTGTGATAAATATGCAGATATCAATATAAGTTAATTTTCTACATTGTTAAGAAAATAGATTTAACAATGTCATCTGTTTTGAGTGAGTTAAATGTAGGGATTTCTATTGTAGAGATTACTTTAAAGTGACCAACATCTTGGTTTTGGTCTTCATTTCAGGAATTTGCACTAATGTGTTATGGATGTAATTTATTGTAAGGTTTGTAAATTCTTTCTTAGAAGGTGAGGCTAATAAGTATGAAGCAAAGCATATTACCCAGCTCAGTGTAACAATAGAAGTATTAAAGTAGCTATTTTTCATTGAGTGTTTTCTGTATGCTCACCACTGACTTAATTCATTTAATCACTTTAAACAATTTTATGAGCTTCAGTGTTAGCCTTCTCTTCTTACAAATGAAAACATGAAAATAGAGAGCTTAAGTAACTTGCCTGAGATCATTTATTTAGTAAACAGTAGAGTTTGGATTTGAATTTATCTATTTCTCAACCCAAAGCTTTACTCTTGCTAGTGACTCTTAACTTTGGGTGTTTTCAAAGTCACCTATGGCATTTTTAAAAAGTAAAAATGCCAACTACATTCTAGGGTTCTTGAGTAAACTTGTTTAGGTGTGAATCCTAGGCATCTTTGTGTTCTTTTAAATGCTATACAGGATTCCTGTGTATATTCTGGCTAAAATAAGGAGAAAGGGGAAGAAGTAATACTAGACATCATTTGAGAGGGATTTCTTATGTGTCGTGTACTTTGTGATATGAGGTAGTTTCTATACTATTATTATCTCCATGTTACTGATTAAAAAGTTCAGTAGAGATAGCAATTTACCTAAGGTTACATAGCTGTCAAGTGGCAGAATCAAGATGAAATCCCAGACAGTTAAAACTTCATAGATGTCAGTCACAACCACAATACCATATTTTCTCTAGAATCATTAATTTTTCTGCCATCAAAATTTGTATACACCTCCACATTAGCACAGGCAGGAAGGGTCTTAAAACCTTAATGTACTTAATTCACTGATTTCTACTAAGAAAGATACTATTAAGCATTTCCGTATTGGATATTGTCAGTACTATAAAAATGTTAGAAATATATAATAAAAAAATCTTTAAATTTGTAGATGTTTAAATGAAGTACTCTTATTGTTAGCCATTCTCTAGGTTAAGTATAACTTTTGGACTTTCCCCTTTCCCTGTAAAAGCGGTTTCAATCAAATAATCTAATTAGGATCTATTCTGAATAGTTAAGACTATCTTGACAGAAAGGCTTGTTTTGTGACAATAGGTTTTGTTATATTTATTAAGTAACTTTATATATGCTAATTAATGATACTCATGCTCTTTAGAGTATTCTGTTTTTATTTACAGTTCATGTACTCAGAATTCTCCTTATAATATTAAAATGCAATATGTTTTCTCCCTAGGAACCATCTCTGTTTGCTGTTGCCAAATTGTTAGAAACTGGTCTAGTTAACATGCACCGAATAGAAATTTTATGGAGACCTCTCACTGGTCATCTACTTGAGGTAAACTCTTTCTTAAATATTATATTTTATTTTTTTATTAATAAAGACATCCACATTGAGCCAGTAGTTCCAGATAACCAAAGTATTAACTTTCCTTGCCCCTTTCCTGTGCATTTACATCTGTGTATTTTATCAAGGACTAATGTTGTGTAGTGATTGGTTTGGTGAGGGAGTAGATTGCTTTTATTGGCTGAAAATGGGTGAAATTTTTAAATTGATAAATATCAGAGAAATCAGCCGTCAGCTTATTATACAGTCTCATGATCCATTAGGCCAGTTGGAGCTGAGAGTTAGTAGTAAACACTGTTCATTTACAGATTTTTGCTACAATTATGAGATAACCTATTAGGGGAAAATCTATTTGGTATTTTTAACCATAGATAGTGCCAGGGGATTTTATCGAATTTACATTATCTTGCATTCAGTTTGAGGGTACTCTTAATAATTAGTTGCTGCTTAATAGCCAGCTTCTTGTGTTAGTACATGTGTCTATATACAATTCAGGTTTGTGTTATTGAGGTCATTTGATATTATTTTAGAAACCTGAGAAAGTTATTATTAGAAAAACTGACATACAGAAGGTTTTCTCTTTATTTTTTCAGAATTATTTTTAAGAATAAGTAAAGGATATGAGCTGATTTCTTCATGATTGGATCATCTCATCAAATGGGAACAGATAAAATTTTTAAAATGTATCACAGTCTTTGATTGTGAACTTAATTAAGAACTTAGCATTGGGATTAGAGATGTAGTTCAGTATTAGAGAACTTGCAGGGACCTGGGTATAATCTCCAGCACTGAAAAGAAAAAAAGAAAGAAAACCTTAGTATTTCAGCTTGCCGCTTTTGTTCGCTCATGATGATGTGTCCTTTACTATTATGAAATCCTTTCTTTTCTGTGACTTGTTTTAGTTTCAGCTTTTTTCTTTTGTCTTCTCTTTGTTGCTTCCTCTTGCCCTCATTCAGAAGGTAAGCTTACTGACATTTTTGATGTAAGTTTTCTTCCAATCCTTACTTGATGTAATTTTTAAAAGGTGGAAAGAAAATGTAATATTTTAATTTTTCTTTGCTCAACTGATTCATAGTTATGTACACAAATTAAATATTTGATTTTTCAACATATGTACCTTCAGGTCTGCCAGCATCCAAACTCTCGAATGAGAGAATGGGGAGCAGAAGCTTTAACTTCACTTATTAAAGCAGGATTAACATTTAACCATGAGCCTCCACTTTCACAGAACCAGGTAAAAAAGAATACTTAATATGAAATTATCCTTTTCTATATGTAGTTTTTCAAGTAGATAATATTCTAATAGAGGGTTTTTAGAAATGTTTTATTTTATATTTAGGCTATTGATGTCTTATTAAAGGTAAGAGATTCTTGGTCTTCATGAAAAAATTTTAAACACTTCATGAATGACACTGAATTAAGTTAATAAATTACATAGATTGGTCTTCTAGTTTACAGGTTTTACTCTTCATGAAGTGCTAAGGCTTCATTTTAGAGCTTTGACCTTTTTGGTCCTTACATCTCTGACTTTTTCCTTTTGCTATACTATATGGAGAGAAAACAAATGGCAGAAGAAATATGCACAATAAAATAGATTTTCATTTTTAAAATTTTAAGTTATTTTTTACTTTTAGAGTATATTTAAAATATTCATCATTTTGATACTCTTTATCATTCACATATATCTTACACAGTTGTTTCAGTCAGCTTTTTTGCTGCTGTGACTAAAGGCCTGACCAGCACAATTGTAGAGGAGGAAAGGTTATTCAGGGGCTCACAGTTTCAGAGGTCTCCATACATAGACAGCAGGCTCCATTTCTTGGGGCTTGAGGTGAAGCTGAACATCATGGCAGAGTGTGTGGTAAAGGGGAGCAGTTCACATGGTGATCAGGAAACAGAGAAAGAGGTCTCCTATTGTCATATACAAATATATACCCCAAAGCCATATCCCCAATGAAGCACTTCCTCCAGCAACATCCCACCTGCCTCCAGTTTCCACCCGGTTAATCCCATCAGGGATTAATTAACTGATTAAATTGACGTACAACCCAATCACTTCTCCTTCAAACCTTCTTGCGTTGTCTCACACATGAGCTTTTGGGGGATACCACGTCTGAACCATAGCAACAGTTTTTAAAAGTCCACCAAAGTTTTACTGCTTCAGGACTGAGTAGGAATGAAGCATTTAATAAATATTCTCATTGCCCCCACATCTATTGTATTCCAGTTCTACAAATTTACTCAACATGTAATTATTCAGCGTAGCTCTTGGAACAGAGTAGTCAACAAGACAGAAAAGATACATATTCTTTTACATCTTACATGTTAGCGATTTTATATATTTTTCTACATTTTGAATTTTTTTAAAAAAATAGTTGTGTAACTACTCCAGTATTTTCAATGTTCACCTTAATACTTGATGTATAGTTAGAGCTTAATAAATTATTTGTTCAGTCAGTAACCAAATAAAGAACTCTTAAAGAAAAGAAAAACATGAAAAAAAAAAAATGAAGCAAGTGCTTTCAGATACTGAAGAGGATAGAGTCAAGTGTTCTTGTTTACTCTGCAACAAATTTCATGGTTTTATGTCATCTTTGTTAGAATTTGCCATACTTATTCATTTTCTAAACATTTTATTCCTTTTATTCCATCACACTTAGGAATTTTAAATTTGAATACATGTAGTAGTATAATAATAAAGAATATTAAAGGTGATTTTAGTAATTGGTAATTGTTTTCTACTCTTCAAATACTGCTAGAGATATATGTTCTTTAATGAAATTGATTTTTATATGGTTCTATATTTATTATCTTTCAAAGTAAGATACCTACCCTTTTATCTTGAAATATAACATCTTAAAAACTTGGCTTTTTTTCCTCATTAAAAATATAAATGACAAATCTCTAATGAATACTGTTAGAGAAGTCATATTCAATGTTTATTTTAGTAGAAAAAAATTCTGCTTACCTTGGTAGTCTAGAGTGATGGTGAATTTAACAAGCAGTGAAAGCAACAAGCTGGGTGCTGTGGTGCATGCCTATATAGATCCAACACTCAGGAGGCTAAGGTGGAAGTATCAATTGATCCCAGAAGTTCAAGACCAGCCTGGGCAACAAGTCAGATGTTGTCTTAAAAGAAAAGAAAAAATAAATAAAGATAAGAAAAAGGGAACAACAAAGAATTCCTCTCTTTTTAAATTTCTCTTCCTAAAGAGTTTCTTGTCTGCTTTTCAGAGACTGCAATTGCTTTTATTGAATCCATTAAAGGAGATGTCCAATATTAACCATCCAGATATACGACTGAAGCAATTAGAATGTGTGTTGCAGATTCTGCAGAGTCAGGGAGACAGTCTAGGACCTGGTTGGCCATTGGTTCTTGGAGTCATGGGAGCAATCAGAAATGATCAAGGGTAAGTTTTTGAAATTAATATCCCCAAAATAATACAAGTAGAAGGGGAATCCATCCTAAAAATCATGCAGTATAGTAATTTTTTATGCATGTCCTTTCTGTATAAATCCAAGACCCATAATAGTTTTTCTTAAACTACCCCCAAGTGGCTATAGGGAATTTTTAGGTATTATTACCATTGTTTTAAAAGGATGGGAATATTGCTGTTTGACCTTTATATTAGAATACAAGGTTCTTATTTACAATAAGATAAACAAACCAATTTAAAAATTTTTATAATACACCCAAAGATTAGACTTTTTATAAGATTTGGATTTGTTAAAACAAATATTTGATAAGATACAAAATAACCTTTAGGAGTGTGACTTCACTGTGTGTATGAGGAAATCTAAGAAATTGCTTTCAAATAACTTGCATTTATTTATTAAACACTTATTCTGTGTATTTCAGATATTGTGCTTACTAGTTATTCTGAGTATACAGATAAATAGCTCCTGCTTTAAAATAGAATCCAAGGAAGTAAGTAATTTGTTATGCCATGAAATTATTAAGGCTCTAGGTGGAAGGGGACAAAGCAAAAATTATAAAAAGATGCAGATGTCATAGATACCACCATGACAGCAGCAAGAGGTTAAGGTGGGAAACAAGAAAGTCTACAAATGCTCTCTAAGAATAAGAGGAGATGGATTTGAGTTAACCAATTAACTCTAGGTATATGGAGGCATGAAAATCAGGCATGATTCTCAAATTTCTGACTTAGGCAATTAGTTTAGTGGATGATGGTATCATTAACTATATAGGGAATACAGAAAGAAGAGCAAATTTGAAGTCGATGTATGATCTTATTTAATTTAGGATTTAATTTAGGGTAGAACTCCAGTGGAGAGATTTAGCAGACACTGGATAGATATATTTGTATATAATTCTGCAATAGGACTCATAGTATCTTATTTTATAATAAGTATAGGAGTTTTAGCTGATTGAGATACTTGAAAATATTAAGAAAAACTAAATGTTCTTAAACGTTCATAGTAGTAAATTTTCTTTTTTTTTAAATATTTATTTTTTTGGTTAGACACGATACCTTAATTTTGTTGATTTATTTTTATGTGATGTTGAGGATCGAACACAGGGCCTTGCACATGCTAAGCGAGTGCTCTACCACTGAACCATAACCCCAGCCCAGTAAATTTTCTTAAATGCTATAAAATATTGAGGTAATTAGGCATAATGGTGCACACCTGTAACCCCAGCAACTAGGAAGACTGAGGCAGAGGGTAATAGGTTCCAGACCAGCCTGTACAACTAAGTGAGACCCTATCAAAATAAAAAATAAAAAGGGCTGGGGATGCAGTTCAGTGTTAGTGTGCTTCTGGGCTTAATCCCAAGTACTACACCTCCCTCCCCCCAAATAAAAGAGGCAAAGGGAGATCAGCTTAGATCAAGTTGAAGTTATTTTTCTCAGTGTATATAATAGGACATTATAAAAGTGAAATGAATTAATATGTGGAAAATGTTTAAAAAGTACATGACATACTAATAAAAGGTAGTTATTATAACCATCCTTTTCATTATTTACCATCAGAATTTTTCTTCAAAACCAAATTCTTTTTATTTTTTTATTTGAAATTCAAAATTCACTCTTCTTACAGTTTACATTCATAGAATGTTATATTCCTTTGAAGATTTAAAGAAGATAATTGAATATTTATAAATTTGCTCATTTATTGAGCAAATTATGGTTATTAACATGTGCACGGCATTGTGTAAGATATTGGGGATACAATGGAGAGAAAAGTAGCTATGTCAATTTACCATTCTTATTCATTGTCCAAATTTTCTTTTGGTTACTTGATGTAAAGTACAAATAGAAATAATACATTGCTAATACTCATTTTCATATCCTTTTTCTTAATCTGCTAATTTTATTTCTTACTATCTCTGAGGTTCTTTATTATTAGTTGTATATTTTAAAGAAAGTATATCATTTTTACACTTATAAATATTGAAGTACTATATGATCTATATTAGGGAGGGTTTTCTTGTTAAAATTGTAAAATAAAATTTTGCTTGTTCAAATTATTGTAAGGTATATGCTTTTACACATTTCTTTTAAATGCATCAATATACATTTCTTTTGTGTTTTCAGAGAATCCTTGATACGAACTGCATTCCAGTGTCTTCAATTAGTTGTGACAGATTTTCTACCAACAATGCCTTGTACTTGCTTACAGATAGTTGTAGATGTTGCAGGTAGCTTTGGACTTCATAACCAAGAATTAAATATTAGTTTAACTTCAATAGGTTTATTGGTAAGTATCATTGCCTTTCTTACGATAGTATAACTTAGAAATTACTATTATACAGTTGGAAGTGAATGCCAAACAAGTATGGTTTTAGCTCTAAGAAAATTATTTGAATGACTGGAATATCAAATATATCTTCCATGAAGAATTAAATAACATAAGAAATAATTCATAATAGCAGAATATTTGGAGAACTTTTGATATATTGAAGATTGACTTTTATAAGGTTTGTTGTGAGATGATGTAGTAAACAAATTATATATACATAAGGAAAACCATTAGTTAATTTTAATGTGAAAGTTTACTGATTTTAAATATACTTTAATAACATTTTCTTGGACTATTCATTTGTAAGTAAAGCTTCAATAGAATTCTGTACCATTTACATAGTCCTGTCTAGGAGACAAGAAATCATATGAGAAGACCCTGGGCTCTGGGGGATATATATAAAATATGAATTATATTTGACTCTTATTCTTGAGTTATAGACCTCTGAGCCTCATTTTACACATTTTGAAAAAAGAAATAACAAAATCTAAGTTAGGATATTGTCAACATTATATGAAGTCAACATGAAAGGAGCTATATATTTAAGACAATTGTTTAGAGTTTTAAAAATACATATTATAATGCAAACGGTTTATAAAGTTGAACTTAAATTTCCCTCACAAGCCAGGCAAGGTGGCACATGCTGTAATCCCAGTGGCTCAAGAGGCTAAGACAGGAGGATAGTGAGTTCAAAGCCCTCAGCAACTTAGTGAAGCCCTGTCTCAAAATTGAAAATAAAAAACAGGTTGGGGATGTGGCTCAGTGGCTGGGCATTCCTGAGTTCAGTCCCTGGTACCTCAAATAAATAGATAAATAAATAATTCCCTCACAAGCTAGATAAGTTAGTAGTTTACTCTTAAAAATATAATTATGTGGGGCTGGGATTATGGCTCAGCGGTAGAATGTTTGCCTAGCATGTGTGAAGTGCTGGGTTCCGTCTTCAGCACCACATAAAAATAAATAAAATAAAAGTATTGTGTCCAACTACAACTAAAAAAATATTAAAAATATAATTATGTAAAAAAAAAAGCATGTTATATATAAAATTGCTTCCCACAAGTGGTTGGTTAGTTCATTGTTATTTACTGCAGGTGTCACGTCTTTTATTTTACATTTATGTTTACAGTATTGGATCCCCTACATTTTTATCAATGGCATAAATTATCATTAATTCTCTTATTATATTTTGGTTGAGAATAAAGTTATAGGCATGCTTGAAGATAGTAATTGTTCTTTTTTTGTATGTAAAATTATAAATAAAAACTGGGCATGGTGTCATATACTTATAATCCCAACTACTTGGGAGGCTGAAGAAGGATTGCAAGTTTGAAGCCAGCGTCTGCAATTTAGGGAGACCTGTCCCAACAAACCAAAAAGGTTTAGGGATGTAGTTCATTGGTAGAGTACCACTGGGTTCAATCCCCAGTACTGCAAGTAAAGGAAGAGAGAGAGGAAGGAAGGAAGGAAGGAAGGAAGGAAGGAAGGAAGGGAGGGAGGGAGGGAGGGAGGGAGGGAGGGAGGGAAGGAAGACTATACAGTTATTGTGTAATGATATTAAGGCATTGTTAGTAATTTAACTATGATAGTAATGGTATTATTGGTTATGTTTTAGCAATTGTTTTATCAAGGTGTATATTAATACATTGAAGTACCTTATATTCTCCTTGTTTTCTGCATGTACTTTAACTTTTTCACAATAAAACGTTTAAAAAAAAAAAGGTCAGGGGAGCAGGATAGTGCTAGAGAAGATGGATTGTTCTCCTGGAATCCGAAACATGATAGAGGAAGTAAAGATGTTTCCATTGAATTTATTCTATGAGAAAGGAGATTTATGAAGTAATTTTTTAAATGTTTTACTATGAAAAGTGAAACAACCACATTACTTATTAACTTATGTGTTTAAAACAAAATCTGTGAATAAAGTGATATTTTTCTGCTTTTTTCCTTAGTGGAATATTTCAGATTATTTTTTCCAAAGAGGAGAAATTATTGAAAAAGAATTAAATAAAGAAGAGGCAGCACAGCAAAAGCAGGCAGAAGAGAAAGGAGTGATTTTAAATCGGCCATTCCACCCTGCGCCACCATTTGATTGCTTATGGTTATGTCTTTATGCAAAATTGGGTGAATTGTGTGTGGACCCCCGTCCTGCTGTCAGAAAGAGTGCAGGGCAGACTCTGTTTTCTACAATTGGTGCACATGGAACTTTATTACAGCATTCAACCTGGCACACCGTTATTTGGAAGGTACTATAAAGTAGCTTGGGCTTTCAGCTTTTAGTTGAGACATGCTTTTATAGTGTATTTGTTTTTTTCAGTTAAACTTGTTTCTTTTTATTTTTTAAAGAGTTTCCATGCATTTGTATATTTGACAAGACAAAAAAAAATGTCGTATTTTAAAATTATACCTCCCACAGAAAAAGTTAAATATTAAAAGTTCCATTTCTGTTGTTCATCTCTTATTTTTTGTCTCATGTTCTATCTGTGCTTTTCTTTTTTTTCACTCCTTTGTTTTCCAAAAGGTAAAACAAGGATTTGTGAAACCAACAATACCTTATAATAGAGTTGAAACCTTATAATAGACCCCAAAATATTTTCTTAAAAATTAATAATATATTTTCTCTAGTTAAAAAGAATTAAAACCATCTTTCCATCCTTATTGTTTAAATTTTTATTTATTAAAAATAATTAAAAATTAAAGTTAAAAATAATTTAACTGAAAAGTAAAAATTTTATGTTAATGGTAAAAGCCCTGTTTGCTTCTGTCTTCTGTTTCACCTCTGTCTCTTGGCTCCTCCTCAGATCCCAAACATGCTTAAGTCCCTCTTTTCTTTTTTTAACCTTAGTTTTATTTATTTATTTTTCTGTGGTACTGAGGATCAAATCCAGTGCCTCACACATGCTAGGGAAGTGTTCTACCACTAAACTACAACCTTAGCCCAAAGTCCCTCTTTTTTTTTTAATGAACATTTTTTCTAATTCTTGTTTTGCTTTTAAATAGCTTCTGCTTCTTTTTTTCCTCCCCAGATACATTCTACCTCTCTGAGTGCTATTCCCAGCCCTTTTTAGGTTTTGTTTTCAGGGAGTTTTACTAAATTATCCATGCTGGTCTCAAACTTGTAAACCTTCCGCCTCATCCTCCCAATCAGATAGTCCCAGCTAAGTAGCTTCATTTTTAATATTTTTGTTGCCTAAGTTGCAATGATTTTTTTCTTCCTCACTTCCCCATTCCCTTGTTCCTTGTAATTTGATTTCCAAATTATTCTACTTCAGGGTAAGGTCTCTTAAACATTAGAGTGCGATAGAGTCATTTAGCGGATTTGTTTAAGGTTTCTAGCTCCACCCTAGAATTGACCTCCATTATTTCAGACTTTTTGGCCTGGAGTGGAAAATTCAGGAAAATTCACATTTCAGTTAAGCTTCTGGGTGACGCTGATGCTGCTGGTTCCAAAACCATACTTTGAGAACCACAGAAATCATTCATAGACTATAGATGGTCTTCTGTTTCCCAAGTCCTTTGGCCTATACCCAGTGCTAGTCCTATTTATTTTTTGTTAGCATTTAATGTTATTATCTTCTTGAAATTTTCTTTTTTTATCTTTTGTTTCACAGCATGTATATATTTCTCTATTTATTTTTAATTTTGTTTTTCATTGTGCTTATTCCTAAGTGCAAATATTCCCCAAATTATAATTAATTCTTGCTTGTTGATTTCTTTCTTTCTTTTTTTTCTTTCTAGCACCCTTAGCTAGTCCTAGAGCTTCAGTTGTAATCTCAATTTGGATATCTTCCATAAATATATTTTTTGCCTGGAACCCTCTCCTTAACCTTTGTTGTTTTTGTTGTTGTTGTTGTTTTAACATTATCTCCATGGATGTCCCATTGATAACAAGTCTTACATGATGTTCTGTTTAGTTTATTTTAATGTTTTATATTTCATGACCTTAAATATGACTTGAAAATACATGGTTACTTTAATTGGTCAGTTTCATCTAATATGGGGATTAATAAGACTGTCAGAGGGCTGGGGATATAGCTCAGTTGGTACAGTGCTTGCCTCGCATACAGGAGGCTCTGGGTTCACCCCCCAATACCACCAAAAAAAAAAAAAAAAAAAGAATAAGACTGTAAGGTATAAATATTTTTTATACAGCTTCTGGTTTTCTACACTGTTACTTAAGTATCAATATTTTTGTATGACATTTTTATAAATATTTAGGTTCTCTTTCATCTACTGGACCGAGTTCGAGAGTCTTCTACAACTGCAGACAAAGAAAAGATTGAATCTGGAGGTGGCAATATTCTCATTCATCATTCAAGAGATACAGCAGAGAAGCAGTGGGCTGAGACATGGGTATTAACATTGGCTGGAGTAGCAAGAATTTTCAATACCAGAAGATATTTACTGCAACCATTAGGTGTATATATATATTTTTTTATTTTCTTTTCTGGTTATACTAGTAATTTATATTAAAGGCAATTTGGAATATATAGAAGATTCTTTTAGAACTCATAGATACTACCACCCAAGCACAATCAATCTTAATTTGCGGTCTTTGTGTTTATGTGTGTACACATGCACATTTTCATTCATTTCATTGAGAAAAAAAATTTTTTTCTTGGTTCTGGGAATTAAACCCAAGGATACTCTACCACTGGGCTACATCCCAAGCCTTTTACCTTTTATATTTGACACAGGGTTTCATTAAGTTACCATGGCTAACTTCAAATTTATGATCCTCCTACCTCAGCCTCTTGAGTCTCTGGGATTATAGGCAGGTGCTACTGAGCCTGGCCAAGAAAATATTTAATATGTATCTACCAGGGGCTAGTCTTTAGAAATATAATGATGAGCAAAATACACACTGTCCTTGCTGTCCTGGGAATGAGGGAGGCACCATAACTATATCAGGCAATGCAAAAATCACTATAATAATAGATGCTACCAAGGAATGTTGTGCATTATGAACTTAGAATAGGTATTTGACTTAGCCAGTGAGATTTAGATAGATTTCCCTGAAAAAGCACTATATTACCCGAGATCTGAAGGTTAAATAGGAGTTAATGAGACATGAAGTGAAGAGAGGCTTATAGGAAGAGAAAAATTGAGGAGAGAGAATGGTGATGACCCTATCATGTTTGAAGGTTTGGAATGAAGAGAGAGAAAAGTGTGATTCCCAATGGGGTTATAGAGGTAGGGAGAGGCTAGACTGTGTAAAATGTGCTCAGAAGTTAGGACTAAATCCTAAAAACAAGGAAAAAATCCACTGCAAGGTTTTAATCGATGAGCAGATATGTAGTGACATGCACATATGCGTAGTTCAGAAAAGACTACCTTGAATAATGTGTATAGAATGAAATGGAGCAAAGAAGGATGATGGGATACTGTTTGTCTGGTTAGGAAGCTTTTGGTGATACAGATCAGTGGTTCTCAGACAAGACCAATTTTTTGCTCCATAGTACATTTGGCAATTCTGGAAATAATTTTGGTTATTAGAACTGGGAAGAAATGGGTGCTACTGCCATCTGATAGGGGCAAGGGATAATGATACATAGCCTATAATGCACAAGGTTACCCTGCACAAGAAAAATTTTTTAACTAAAAATGTCAGGGATACTGAGATTGAGAAATGCAGGAGGTAGTAGAGAAAAATGAACAGAGATACTTTTGTACATAGTTGTGACCATACTATTTTATTTCCTTTAGTATTTAGGTACAGTTATATACATATATTTTATTTCATTTATTATTTTATGATTAACTTTTTAACCTCCTATGTTAAAAGATAAACAGTATACTTACTCTTCCCAAAGTTATTTTTCTTTTAAACATGATGTCATTTTTTTAAATACCTTTATTTATTTATTTTTATATGGTGCTGTGGGTCGAACCCAGTGCCTCAAACATGCTAGGCAAGGGCTCTAACAATGGGCCACAACCCCAGCCCCAAAGTTATTTATTTATTTAAAGGAGAAGCACAGAGAACTCCTGTCCCAGAGGCTGTGATTCTGCCCATCAAGGGGAGCAGGAGGCTTTTTTTTTTTTTTTTGAGAGAGAGAGAGAACTTTAATATTTATTTTTTAGTTTTCGGCGGACACAACATCTTTGTTTGTATGTGGTGCTGAGGATCGAACCCGGGCCGCACGCATGCCAGGCAAGCACGCTACCGCTTGAGCCACATCCCCAGCCCCCCAAAGTTATTTTTTAAATCCTTTATAAGCACTTCTTTTTTCAGAAGCAAATAATTTATAGTATCTGTTCCATCTTGCACTTTGGGGCTTCAAATATATTTTTTAAATCTTATTTTTTTTCTTTTCATTGTGAAATTTAGAAATAGTGAAATGTACAAATATTGTGTATTTGCTTTGTCTTGATTAGCCATCACTTCTAACATCTCTATATTTTTTAGAGAGAGAGAGAGGGAGAGAATTTTTTAATATTTTTTTAGTTTTCGGTGGACACAATATCTTTATTTTATTTTTATGTGGTGCTGAGGATCGAACCCAGCACCCCACGCATGCCAGGCGAGCACGTTACCGCTTGAGCCACATCCCCAGCCCAGTATATTTACTGTATTGTAAAAGCTAAGAACCAATAAGTATAGATTTAGGCTTTTTAAAAATGAAGATATAACATAGTTCATGTGGCTTTCATAATTTCTTATAATGTGAAGACTAGGAAATTTTATTATTATTTTCTGGCATAGTTTACATTTTTGACATAAGCATGTACAATATATAATTATATCTAGTCTTATAGAAAAGGGACTTCTTTTATATTTCATAAGATGTTGTCTGTGATTTCACTAGCCTGGGGCTGTGGCAGCCATAGATGTCTTGGATCAAATTATAAGACCCAAAATGCAAAGGGCCAACAGATTCTTTGAGAAGAGAGAGCAAAAACTCAGTAAAATATTAAAAACACTATGGTGATTAAAGGGGGGAAATGAAAAGGCAACAGTGATGCAAATACTTAGAGAGATGCATGCACTGAAAAACTTGAGGTGTTCTATATAAAAAGAAAAATATTGGTATCATAGAATGAATTTGGAAGTATTCCCTCTTTTTCTATTTCATGAAATAATTTGAGGAGTACTGCTATTCTTCTTTAAAGGCCTTGTAGGCTTCAGTTGTGCATCCATCCAGTCCTGGGTTTTTTGTGGTCAATAGGCTTCTGGTAGCATCTTCTATTTCATTGCTTGAAATTGATCTCTTTAAATTGTGTATATCATCTTGATTCAGTTTGGGCAACTCATATGACTCTAGAAATTTGTCAGTGTCTTTAATATTTTCTATTTTATAAGAGTACAATTTTTCAAAATAATTATCTTCTATATTTCTGTAGTGTCCGTTGTGATATTTCCTTTTTTATCATGGATATTAGTAATTTTGAGCATCAGATATCACTGAAATTCTTTTCAAAGAAGTCAGATGGTTTTTTATTCATGTTTGGATCCCATAATAAAAAGCAGCCAAAAAACCTAGTTGTATGTGACTACCATGTGCTGGCTATGGTTGAATTAGGTATTGAGTAGTTTGTGTCTCTAAAAAATATTAATAACTGCAAATGTTCCAAGGGAACAAAACTCATGTCAATATTTTCTGGTGATGCTTTTGATACATCAGAAGACTAACAAGTCTTCTTATTGATACCTCCTTGACTAAGAAGATGAGCAACCTGGGGGTTGAAAAGTTCAGCTTTTCCTTCTCAGTTCTTTGTTGTTCTCTGAGCAACAGTTCTTCTTGTTCCTCTTTACTTCTTTTTTTATAGCCTCAAGGTCTCCTTTTGATGCTCAGCAGTATATTCCTAAGTTTCAGTTATTTATAATTTATTTCATTTGAAATTTTCTTGTACCATTCATATAAACTTAGACTTATTACTCTAAATTAACCTTTTAAAATTTTTTTATATACTTTGCCCTCGATTATTGTTGGAAAGTTGGTGACATGTAAATTAAATCATATTCTTTGCACTTTAAATTTAAACAAAAAAGTATTATCTGTGCCTAAATGGCGCAACATTTTAAATCTGAGTTTAGGTTCCACTTTAGTTGGCAAATGTAATGATCTTATTTTGTAACTGGGATGATAACACAGAAGTATTTCATTAAGCTATTTAATAGTTTTAAGATACAATTTGTCAAAACACTTTACTATTTCACTTAAGTATCTGTTTTTTATTTCATATAAATTTTATCTTAATTCTTAATCCTGTCTAAAGTAGGCAGAAAAGTACCTATTATTTCATACTTTCAGCATTCCTATTTACTGAATGCTTCCTCAAACATTTCTTTAAAAAAAAAAAGTAAGTATTTGGATGATTTATGTACACACACACACACACACAGTCATTTAACCCAGTCACTCCCTCTCTCTCTTTTTTTTTTAGTTGTACATAGCAGTAGAATGTATTTTGACATATCATACAATCACACATACATGGAGTATAACTTCCCGTTCTTGTGGTTGTACATGATGTGGTGTTACACTGGTGTGTTCATATATGAACATAGGAAAGTTATATCCAATTTATTCTACTGTCTTTCCCATTCCCATCCTCCATCCTTTCCCCCCATTACCTCCTGTCCAATCTGGTGAACTGTAGTCCTCCTTCCCCCTTATTAGGAGTCAGTATTGGCAAATCAAAGAGAACATTTTGCTTTTAGTTTTGGGGGATTGGCTTATTTCACTTAGCATGGTATACTCTAGTTCTATCCGTTTACTGGCAGATGCCATAATTGGTTGAGTAATATTCCATTGTTTATATATACCACATTTTCTTTATCCATTTATCTTTTACAGGGCACCTAGGTTGGTTTCATAGTTTAGCTATTGTGAACTGAGCTGCTGTAGACATTAATATGGCCGTGTCACTATAGTAAGTCCTTTGGGTATATGCCGCGGAATGGGATAAATGGGCCTAATGACCTCCATACTGCTTTCCAGAGTGGTTGCACCAATTTGCACTCCCACCAGCAATGTATGAGTGTACCTTTTCCCCCCACATCCTTGTCAACATTTATTATTACTTGTATTCTTGATTCTGACTGTAGTGAGATGAAATCTCAGTGTAGTTTTAATTTGTATTTCTCTAATTGCTAGAGATGTTGAACATTTTTCATATATTTGTTGACCATTTGTATTTCTTCTTCTGTGAAGTAACTGTTATATTCCTTTGCCCATTTATTGATTTTTTTTTTTTTTTTTTTTTTGGTGTTAAGTTTTTTGAGTTTTTTTTGTATATCCTGGAGATGAATGCTCTATCTGAGGTGCAAGTGGCAAGGATTTTTCTCCCATTCTGTGGGCTCTTTGTTCATGTTCTTGATTGTTTCCTGTGCTGTGAAGAAGCTTTTTAGTTTGATTCCATCCCATTTATTGATCCTTGTTTTTACTTCTTGTGCTTTAGGAGTCTTGTTGAGGAATTCAGTTCCTAAGCTGACATGATACATATTTGGGCTTACTTTTTCTTTTAGTAGGGCAGGGTCTCTGGTCTAATGCCTAGATCCTTGATCCACTTACAGTTGAATTTTGTACAGGATGAGAGTAGGGGTCTAACTTCATTTTATTACATATGGATTTCCAGTTTTCCCAGCACCTTTTGTTGAAGAAGATATCTTTTCTCCAATGTATGTGTATAATGCCTTAGTATGAGATACTGTATTACTTGGGTTTGTCTCTGTGTTTTCTATGCTATGCCATTTATCTTCATGTCTGTTTTGGTGCCAATACCATGTCATTTTTGGTACTGTATCTCTGTAATATAATTTAAGGTCTGGTATTGTGATGCATCCTGCTTCACTTTTCTTGCAGAGAATTGCTTTGACTATTCTGGGCCTTTTATTTTTCCAAATGAATTTTCATGACTGCTTTTTCATTTCTATGAAGAACGTCATTGGAACCTTAATAGGAATTGCATTAAATATGTAATGCACTTTTGGCAGTATGGCCATTTTGACAATATTAATTCTTCCTATCCAAGAACATGGGATATCTTTTCATATTCTAAGGTCTTTTTAAATTTCTTTCTTTAGTGTTCTGTAGTTTTCATTGTAGAGGACTTCCATCTCTTTTATTAGACTGATTCCCAAATATTTTATTTTCTTTGAGGATATTGTGAATGGGATAGTTTCCTAATTTCTCTTTCAATTGATTCATTACCGATATATAGGAACTCAGTTGATTTATAGGTGTTCAGTTTATATCCTGCTTCTTTGCTGAATTCATTTATGAATTCTAGAAGTTTTCTGGTAGAGTTTTTCAGATCTTTTAAATACAGAATCATGTTGTCAGCAAATAGCTTTAGTTTGAGTTCTTCTTTTTCTATTTGTATCCCTTTAATTTCTTTCTTCTAATTGCTCTGGCTAGAGTTTCCAGGACTATATTGAATAGAAGTGGTAAAAGAAGGCTTCCCTGTCTTGTTGTAATTTTTAGAAGGAATGTTTTCACTTTTTCTCAAATTAGAATGATGTTGGCCTTAGGTTTTGCATTTATAGATTTTACAATGTTGAGTTATGTTCCTGCTATCTCTAACTTTTCTAGTGTTTTGAAAAGGAATGAATGCTGTATTTTATCAAATGATTTTTTTTACATCTATTGAGATAATCATGTGATTCTTGTTGTTAAGTCTATTGATGTGATGAATTATGTTTATTGATTTCCATACACTGAACCAGCATTGCATCTCGGGGATGAACCACATGTGATTGTGGTATACTATGTTTTAAATATGTTTTTGTATGCAATTTGCCAGTTTTTTATTAAGAATTTTTGCACCTACGTTAATCAGGGACATTGGTCTGAAATTTTCTTTTCTTGATGTGTTTATCTGGTTTTGGTATCAGGGTGATACCTAGCTTTTTTTGAGTTTGAAAGGGCTCCCCGCTTTTCTATTTCATGGAATAATTTGAGGAGGTTTGATGTTTGTTCTTCTTTGAAAGTCTGGTGGAACTTGGCTGAGAATCCCTCTGGTCCTGGGCTTTTCTTTCTTGGTAGGGTTTTGGTGCCATTTTCAATTTCATTGCTTGAAATTGATCTGCTTAAATTTTCTGTGTCTCCCTGATTCAATTTGGGTAGGTCATATATCTTTAGAACTTTGTTCATGTCTTCAAAATTATATATTTTATTAGGGTATAAATTTTCAAAGCAGGTTCTGATCATCATCTGTATTTCAGTAGTGTCCATTTTGATTATTTCCTTCTTCATCACAAATTTTTGTAATTTGAGTTTTCTCTCTCTTTGTTAGCTTGTCTAAGGGTTTATTAATTTTATTGATTTTTTTCAAAGAACCAACTTTTTGTTTTGTGAGTTGTTTTGGATTGTTTCTTTTATTTCAATTTCATTGATTTCAGCTTTGATTTTAATTATTTCCTGACTTCTACTGCTTTGGGTGTTGATTTGTTCTTTTTCTGGGGCTTTGAGATATAATGTTAGGTTATTTATTTGTTTACTTTCTATTATGAATGAGCTCAATACATTGAACTTTTCTCTTATCACTTCCTTCATAGTGTCCTAGATATTTTGATTTGTTGTATTGATATTGTCATTTACATCTAAGAATTTTTAATTTCATCCCTGATTTCTTCTGCTATCTATTTATCATTCAGTAGCATAGTATTTAATCTCCAGGTATTAGAGTAGCTTCCATTTTTTTATTTTATCGCTGATTTCTCATTTCAGTTCATTATGATGTGATAAAATGCAAGGTATTATTTCTATTTTTTTGTATTTGCTAAGAGTTGCTTTGTGCCTATGATATGGTCTGTTTTAGAGAAGGACCATTTGCTCCTGAGAAGAAATTGTATTCAGTCTTGGATGAACAAAATATTCTCTGTGTCTGTTAAGTCTAAAATATTAATTGTATTTTTAGTTCTGTAGCTTTTTTATTTAGTTTTTGTTTGGAGGGTCTATCCTGTGTTAAAGTCACCCAGTTTTATTGTGTGGTGGTCTATTTGCTTATTGAAATTGACAAGGGTTTATTTGAAAGTATGTAGATGCTCCGATGTTTGGGGCATAAAAATTTCTGATTGTTATGTATTAATGATGTATGATTCTCTTAAGTAGTATGAAATGTCCTTCTTTGTCCCTTCTGATAACTTTGGCTTGAAGTCCACTTTATCTGATATGAGGATAGAAACCCCTGCTTGTTTATGAGATCCATCAGAATGATATGTTTTTTCCTATCCTTTTACCTTCAGTCTGTGGATGTCTTTACCTATGAGGTGAGTCTCTTGGAGACAGGATATTGTGGAGTCTTGTTTTTTAATCCATTCTGCCAGTCTATATCTTTTGATTGATGAGTTTAGGCCATGTACATTCAATGTTATTATTGAGATATGATTTTTTTTTTTTTAGTTTTCGATGGACACAATACCTTAATTTTTTAAAATTTATTTTTATATGGTGCTGAAGATCAAACCCAGTGCCCCACACATACTAGGCAAGTGCTCTACCACTGAGTTAGAACCCCAGCGTCTGAGATATGATTTTTATTCCCTGTCATTTTGATTTATTTTTTGGTTTTTAACTTGAATTAGTTTCTCCATCGATTCACTGTTTTTTTAGTGTACTTCCTCCCTTTGCTGGTTTTCACTTTTTTTTTTTTTTTTTCATTTCATCCTCATGGAATATTTTGTTGAGAATGTTCCGTAGTGCTGGCTTTCTGGTTGTAAATTCTTTTAACTTTTGTTTATCATGGAAGGTTTTCATTTCATCAGCAATTCTGAAGCTTAATTTTGCTGGGTATAGTATTCTTGATTGGCATCCATTTTCTTTCAGAGCTTGGTATATATTATTCCAAGACCTCCAAATATATGGGTCTGGGTTGAGAGATCAGCTGAGATCTGGATTGGTTTCTCTCTAAATTTTACATATTGTTTTTCTCTGGCAGCCTTTAAAATTCTATCCTTATTGTATATATTAAGCATTTTCATAATAATGTGCCTTGGTGTGGGTCTGTTATAATTTTGTATATTTGGGGTCCTGTTTGCCTCCTATATTTAACTTTTTTATTTCATTCTTTTGGTTTGGGAAATTTTTTTATATTATTTCGTTGAAAAGAATGTGCATTTATTTCATATTTATCTCCAAGCCTTCATCTATCCCAATAAATCTTAAATTTGGTCTTTTCAGACTATCCTGTACTTATTGAAAGTTCTGTTCATGGTCTCTTAACATCTTTTCTCCATGGTCAACTTTGTTTTCAAGATAATATATTTGTTATCATTGGCTGAAACTTTATCTTCCAAGTGATTTAGTCTTTGGTAATGCTTTCAATTGAATTTTTAATTTGGCTTATTGATTTCTTCATTTTGAGGATTTCTGTTTGTTTTTTATCAGAATCTCTCTTTATTGAAGTGATTCTTCACTTCCTGTATTTTCTCTGATTTTACTCCTTGTACTGTCCTTTACTTTGCAGATCAGTTTAACTATGTACATCCTAAACTCCTTCTCTGGCATTTTTTCCCCTGTGGTGTCAATGGATTTGGTTATTGGAATATATTGGCTTCTTTGGGGCAGTTGTTCCCTGGCTTTTTCATATTGTTTCTGTGTCTACCCATCTAACAGTATGGGTCTTAGGCAGTCAGCTCTGTGGACTTCTAGTGTCCCTGAAAATTTCCAGTACCTTACTGTAGGGGGAGACAGATAATAACAACAATATGCAGTATTAAACCAAATAGTTTCTGTTCTATAATTATAATAGTTATTTATGTCTATAATGAAAATTATCACTACAAACAGAAATGATATGATCAGTTATTACCTACAATAAAAATAGCAAGTTTGCAAAAGGTTTATAATTTCAAGTGATAAACAGGGTGACAATAGACGTGAGGGATATAGGATGTGATGATTATGAGGGAGGAGCAGAGAAGAGAGAAGTGAAAGATTAAAGGAAGAGTGAAAATGATAACAATAGAGATCGGCTTTTAGTGGAAAAGAGAGAAAGAGAATCAAGGGAAACGGATAGCTAAGGGAAAAATGTATACTTAAAGTAAAAATGTTTAAAAAATAAAAATAAAAGAATACAAAACAAAACTAAAATATGCTAAGCAAACATCCTACTCCTCAAAAAACTGATCCACAAAAAATAACTAGCTTCAAAAATGCTAGAAATGAGAAAAAAACAGATTGGAATATGTGTAAATGTCCATGTACCATTAATGTCACAATTAAACAGGGGAAAAAAAAAAGAAAAAAAAATCTCAATGAAAAGTTTAAAAACTCTTCCTGTTGGAGTTCAAAAGATTCTTAGCTGCTCTTCTCAGCAGTTTTGGGTGGGGTCGTCTGGAGTGTTATGCTGCACCCTCTGGATTCCTGGAGAGAGGTAATCCCGAGCAGAACTTTTGGAGGTAGGGTTTAGGCTTAGCTGGGCTCCAGGCTCTTTGCTGAATGCCAGTTCGTCTGGAGATTTTAAATAATCATACCTCCAGAGCCCTGTAATTGTCTGTACATGCTGGAAGACTATACCCCAGGGATCTCCCCTGGGTTCTACTCGTGTGGTAGAGAAGCCAATTCTTAGTCCCCTGTGTCACCTGCAGACCCCATGTTTCCTCGTCTTGGGTCAGTCTCCAAATTCACTCTCTCCTGCCCCTGCTCTTCAAATTCCCAGCCAGGTATGTCTCTCCCAGCCTGTCCATGCAGTCAGATTGAAGCGGGGGAGGTAGAGCCAAGTGGGTTTCTGCAACTAGTTGTCCCCTATGTAAAATTCTCTCCATGTTTGATTTTCTCTTTGTCACGTAAGTACACTCTATCATGCATTTTGTGTTTACTGGGCCTGTATTTTGGGCCAAACTAGGGTTTGCCAGGAATCAGATCCCTCAGCTCTTGGCTCCATGCCGTGACTCAAAATGGTTTCCATGACTCAAAATGGTTTCTTCTCTTATCCTCCACATGCAGCCAGGTGAGATGATAGCTGCATAAGGATATTGTGTAGCATGCCTTTCATTTTAATCAGGCATTGTCCTTGGTCTCTAAATACTCTGTACCCAGACATGCCTTAGGCCTCCTAAAAATGTGGTTTCCTTTAATTTCCTTATCCCTCCACATCTCTTGCAGAGGGACCATTCTAGCTGGTGCTTCTAGCCCAGCCTAGGCAATGGCTATGCCCCTGGGGATTTCTTCCTTATTTTATTATATCCAATCTCCTGAGTCCCTGATCTTTGAATGTCCAATATTAAATTCCATTAAAGTATACCCCCCGCCTTTTGTGTTTACTCACCTTGCTGAGAAGCTGCCTGTCTGTTTTCTTGGTTCACTCCACAGAGCAGCCAGGAAACAACCTCCTCTATTCTGCCATCTTGAAAAAAATCTGGATAATTATTTTATGAATAAAATCATTGCGCTTCATTGCAACAGGAATTTTTTTTTCTTTTGAGCCTAATGGGAACAGACTGCACCAGGTCATAGAGTGCTTCATTATTAATGTAGTTAATTTGTCACAGGAGTCAAGGAATATTGAGCTGATTAGTGGAAACTAACAACTACCATTCAACCCATGTTCTGCTGAAAATAGGAAATAGTATAAACTATACTAATAGTACTAGGAAATAGTATAAACATGTATACATACACATTTTATTTTTAAAACCAAGAAATTATTTGATATTCCTACTATCATCTTGGTGTTTTTTGTTCCTGTATCTGAAAAACAAATTTATTGCTGGATTTCTGGGTTCTGATGATTTTAACTCACGTTGTTAGTACCTAATTATATATTTTTTTAGTTCTGTGTGAATCTTGGAAAAAAATGAAGCAAAATTATTTTAAAGAGTCTAATAATAAGAGAAAATTTGATTACTTTTATGCTAATTGAATTTCTTTCTCTTCTTAATATAGGAGATTTTTCAAGAGCTTGGGATGTTCTTCTTGACCATATACAGTCAGCAGCACTCAGCAAAAACAATGAAGTGTCTCTGGCTGCTCTGAAAAGCTTCCAGGAAATTTTACAGATTGTGTCCCCTGTCAGAGACTCAGATAAGCCTGAGACTTCACCTGTAGTTAATGTACCTGTGCCTGTCCTTATTGGGCCTATCTCAGGCCCTGGTTTAAGCCGGCCATTCATAAGAACAGATTCTATTGGAGAAAGACTTGGAAGATATAGTAACTCTGAGCCACCCATAGTTACTGATGAGCTTGAAGACTTGAATCTCTGGTGGGCTGCGTGGAATACTTGGTATAGAATTGGATCTGAAAGCACTAAGCCTCCTATTACTTTTGATAAACTAACTTTTATTCCCAGCCAACCCTTTCTTACAGCTTTAATTCAGATATTTCCAGCACTTTACCAACACATAAAAACTGGTTTTAACATGGATGACTTGCAAAAGTTGGGAGTCATATTACACAGTGCTGTTTCAGTTCCAATAAGTTCAGATGCATCTCCTTTTATTCTTCCATCTTATACTGAAGCAGTTCTGACAAGTTTACAGGAAGCTGTACTTACAGCTTTAGATGTTCTCCAAAAGGTAATATGATTTTATTGGCTAAGCAGTAATTAATATGGTTTTCTGAAATTTTTTTAACTTTGCTGTATATTTTCGAGGATAAATTCTAGACCATCAAATTGTTCTGTAAGTGTACTTGAGGATAAATTCAGGATTGTCAAGATCTAGTTACTTAAAAGACTCACAGCTTTCTGGTATTTTCAAGAAGGTAATTAAGGCCTGCTTTGAGTCTTTTAAGAAGCTGCCTGCATGCTCTTATTCCAGTTCACCAGCATTTTTGATATGTTAATACAGTTTTTCACAAAAGAATATGGTATTATTATTCAAAAATTAATAAGAATTGCGATTATATTTTGGTATTGTTTTCATTTGTACTTAAATTTAGTTCCTAATTTATTAGAAACCCACATTAATAAAGGATAAGTTTATAAAAGTCTTTTTCTCACAGAAATTTTAAGAAGTTATGTTTTTAGCTTTGGGTTTTGTTATTGCAAAAATAGCTAATCATTAAAACAAGCAGACCTAAAAATCATTGAAAAAGCTAGGCGTAATGGTACATGCCTGTAATCCCAACGGCTTGGAATGCTGAGGCAGCAGGATCATAAGTTCAAATCCAGCCTCACCAACTTAGAGAGGCCCTGAGTAACTCAGTGAGACCCTGTCTCTAAATAAAATACAAAAAAAAAAGGGCCAAGGATATGGCTAAGTGGTTAAGTGTCCCTGGATTCACTCCCCAGTAAAATAAAAAAAAAAAAAATCATTGAGCAAATCCAAATTATGAAGTAAAACTAGATAAAAATAAAAGTGTTTTTTAGATTATCAAGGAAATTGATAGCACAATTCAGAATCATTATAATGTTAAACAAAATAAAGGGTCAACTCAAGGTTGGGAATATAGCTCAAATATACACAGTCAACTGAAAAGCCTGCCATTCCAAGACACTCTAACAAAAGCAAAATACAACTAGATTCTAGGTAGGCATGCCTAAAACCCCAGCACCTCCAGAGACTGAGGCAGGAGAATCGCAAGTTTGAGTCTAGCCTGGGCAATTTAATGAGACCCTGTCTCAAAATTAAAAAGGCTGGAGATATACAGGTCAATAAACACTCTGGGTTTAATCCACACTACAAAAACAAAAAACAAAACTAGATTCTGATCACATAGAGATTTTCAGTTGTTAAATAATGAAAATCATGTTTTCTAATTAACCAAATTTTTTTGTTTGTGTTTTGTGTGTGTGTTTCTCGCACATTCTGGGGATTTAACCTAGGGCAATTTGGCACTGATCTACATCCATGCTCCCTTATTTGGGGGTTGGGGAGGCAGTATGGAAATAAGGAGCACTTAGCCATTGAGTCTCATCTCCAGCCCTTTTTTATATTTTATTTAGAGACAGTGTCTTGCTAAGTTGCTAAGACTGATTTGAACTTGCAATGCTCCTGTCTCAGCCTCTCAAACCGCTGGGATTATAGGCATGTGCCACCATGCCCACCTAATTGATTGTTTTATCCAATTAGAGTGATGAAAACTTTCGTAGTAATAATGAAAATACTTCTAATAACCATGATATCACTTAATTGTCTCTGAAGGCAATATAGCTAAGTAGTAACTTGTTCTCTATTTAACCCTTAGTTGCATTATACAGGGAAACAAATGTGGAGAAAATTAAAATTTAAGAGAATCTGGCATTTTAGAAAATTGTGGGGAATACTTAATATTTCTGCCCTGCCTCCCATCTCTCCAGAATGGGAATTACTTTGTGTGTGTGTGTGTGTGTGTGTGTGTGTGTGTGTGTGGTGGTGGTGGTGCTGGGGATTGAAACCATGGGCTTATGCATGCTAGGCAAGCACTCTACCAACTGAGCTAGATCTGGATGGGGAAGCAACCTGCAGCTGAGGTTGGCGGCACCTTTTTCATTTAGATGTGAGGGAGGCCAGGAAAGGGTTAGCTTAATCATTTTCTATACACCAAGCTGTGCCAGCAGTCCATGGGCCCCTGATTGTTTCTCTGTAGACTCTTCAGACCAAGATACTATCGGGACAGTTAGTTGGTATGTGTCCAAATCACTGCTCACCACTGATGTTCTAGAGATGGTGAGCTAATAAACTGTTAGCTCTTACTATGTTTATCACAGTCCCAATTCCCCATCACCACCATAGGTGGTGTTAGAAAACCTTAATTCCCACCCCACCCCCACTTTTGTATGGACTACAAATAAAACTTGGGGCAATTTGCAGTTTGGAGGAAAAAAATATTAATTTTCCACAATTTGAAGTGAAAATAATTTTTTGTTTTCATTGGGGAAAAAAAATGTAGTCTATCAATAATTACTCCCCCCACTGGACATATAAATAAATTGATTATAAAGGGAACCCTCAGTTGATCCTTTTTATTCCCTAAAGGGGAATAAAAAAGTTTTTCTAACAAAATAAAATTATAGGCCTTTCAGAAATACTTATAATCTAGATCTCTCATTGACATGTTTGATTCAGGTTTTAAAATATATGTAGAAGATAAAAACAACACCTTAACTACCTTTCAAGGAAAAAAAGTATATTTCAATTTTTAAACTCTGTTTTATCAATAAGAGAACAAGTGGAATCATTCATCCAAGTATTAGGAGTTTATTCTGAGCTTTTGATACCTTGAAAACAAAATATATCTTTAAGTCTGAAATTTAGGGAGCTTTATATTTCATTTATATCAGTTCATATCCTTTTTATATGATTATTAATTTATACTCTAGCCATTGTTTTATTCTTTGCATAATTACCTGATGTTGCACAAACCTTGAGTGTGAAATTTATTTTAGTATCTTCTAACAGAAAAATTAACAATTTATTTCAGTAAGTGATTTTATACTTTCTACAAGTGTTAGAAAATTTTTGCACAAGCAAAATTTACTTTGGGATTTTATCTTTGAACTATTTAGCAAAACATTTCCTTGATTACAACCAATTTTCTGTCCTAAAGGAAAAACTCTCTTCAACATTGTTAGTTACCCTTATATTATTTAGTGCTTCATAATCTTAGTCTTGTTTCTCATAGGACTAGTTACTGACCAGCCTGACTTGGTTATGTGTGCTAATTGACTTTTTTCCTAAATTATTTTTGCATACATGGGGAACTGATAATTTGATTGTCTGCTTTGTGTATGTAATGTACTATAAGTTCTGATGTCAGGAGACTACATCTGACTTATGTATTGCTAAGCTTCTTTAGGTCAGGTAGCTGGGTACAACGTATGACTGCTGGACTTGTACTTCACAGACACTATCACATTGTGTGTGAATGTGTCTTTGGAGTTATGTAATGAAGCCCTATCTTCTACAGAATATATGGCAAGTTTCTTAATCTTTTTATATTAAGCTTCCTCATGTGTAAGATAAAAATAAATCTACAACTTTTTGCCTTTTAAGTAGAATTTGTAAGGCATTTTTTTATTTATATATGACAGCGGATTGTATTGCAATTCTTATTACACATATAAGGCACAATTTTTCATATCTCTGGTCGTATACAAAGTATATTCACACCAATTTGTGTCTTCATACATGTACTTTGGATAATAATGGTCATTACATTCCACCATCATTTATAACCTCATGCCATCTCCCTTCCCCTCCAACCTCTGCTGTATTTAGAGTTCATCTATTCCTCCCATGCTCCAGTACCTGACAGAAGGTAAACACTGAGTAAATGTTAGCCCTTATTATTTTTATCATCATGTTCTCTGGCAAAGACATTAGTACAAGGCTGTGACTAGATGATGTGTTGGTACATGAGTTATTAAGCAAAACCTTAAACTATTTCTTCTTGTTTTTATGTATATGGCTTTCAAGGACTAATAAAGAAATATTGCCCAGATTATCAATTTTCATCTTTTTACTAAAATTTGTTTTTAGGTTCATCCTGTATATTTTTCTGATAAACTTCAGAATACTGAAGAAAAGCCAATAAAAATTTTTCTTGGATGAAATTTGTTCCCCAAAAGGGAAGGGGGCTTTCATATTATGCATTTCATAGTCCTAGAATTGCTTAATAAGTCAGCAGTACCACTGTTAGTATGTTTTCAAAAAAAGACCATTGGAAATCAAATGCATAATCAAAAATACTATCATGTAAGATACTTCTAAAGAAATTGTGATACTTAGCTTTCTGGAGCATCCACATGATTAGAGCATCCAACACTTAGAGTGGTAACAGTATCCACTATAATTACCACTTGTTTACTTCCAAGAGTTGAGATCCAGCAAAAGGTTAATAAAGAAGAAAGTAGAGCTATTAGAAGCAGTCAGAAAAGATAATTTTCTTTAGAATGTATAAATTTTATTCAAGTTCTCTATTCACTGCTTTTGAGAAAAATAACCAAATGTTGAGAGTTGTTATTAGATGTCTTTATTGTATTTTACTACACTGTAATTGTAGGATGATCTAACTTATGTATATATGGACAGCCCTTGCTTATCTGCTTTTTATCTCAGTGCAGTTTTATCTAAATTTTAGTCATAGATAAATGACTAGGGGGCAGGGATGAAATAATCTGATAAGTTTTAAAAGCCATAGATGGGGGGGGCATGGGACAGTGGAGAAACTTTGGACTGGGCAAAGATGAGGGAGGGGAGGAGAGAGGGAATGGGGGTAGGAAAGATGGTGGGATGAGACAGACATCACTACCCTAGGTACGTGTATGATTGCACAAATGTTGTGCCCCTACTTCTTGTACAACCAGAGAAGTGAAAAATTGTGCTCTGTTTGTGTACAGTGAATCAAAGAGCATTCTGCTGTCATGTATAACTGATTAGAACAAATTAAAAAAAATTTAAAAAGCCACAGATTGCATAAAAAAAATTTTAAAGTTTTTTCTTAAAACTTTTAAATGCTTTTCTAGCATGTGCAAGGCCCTGAGTTATATACCCAGTAAAATAAAAAAAATAAAGCTAAATAAATAAAACTTTAAATTTTAGTTTAGTGTTTTGAGGGTACACTCAAAATACCCTTTTAAGTGTACAGTGATTGTGTTTTTTATTTTGTACAGCACAATGGTATTTTAAATACTCCATAAATATTGCCAATAAATATTTAAATATTTTTAGCATATTTGAAGTCATAATCTACAGTATCAGGATATACATTTTATTCTTTCTGTTTAATTATTTGAAGTAATATATCTAGAGAAACTAGCTAGTATTCATTAAAATGATATGTTATTAATTTGTATTAAAATATTTTCTTGTTTTTAAATCAGATTTATTCAGAGACATTAGATATTAAATATTTAGCCTGTTAAATTTAATATGTAATTTTTTAAAATAAATTTTTATAGATGACTTATTTTCCCAACTGTAATGCACATGATTATTTGTTAAGGTTGGTAGACCAGGCATGATGCAGAAATGATCTATCATTTCAGTGAACTGATATCACTTAAGTAGAAACCAGTATCATCTTGGTCAGTGAAGCACTTTTATTCTGATAGCTATATTACTGAACAAATCAGTTGTAGAACCTCAGGACTGCCTGGGACTTTAAGTACTTGCCCCTTTTCTTCTGTGCTAAGAAATAAATTGTGCTTTATTAACAAGCATTTTTAAAAGCTAATTAACACTTTGAGGCTATATTTTATTCAATAATAGTTTTAAATAGTTTAAATATCTTTCAAAGTATATAAAAGATGGTATAATACTGACATAAAATAGTACAGTCTTTAAGATTCTTGGGTTAACCAAATATGTATATAGTAAAGAACTTCTGCATTCTAATGTTCATATTTTGCTTTTTAGGCCATCTGTGTAGGACCAGAAAACATGCAGATAATGTATCCAGCTATATTTGACCAGTTACTGGCATTTGTAGAATTTTCCTGTAAACCTCCACAGTATGGACAGCTGGAAACAAAGCACATTGCAAATGCAAAATATAATCAGGTAATTTACTATAAATTTTATTTATTCTGTGAGATTTCATGGCTTATAAAAACAGTCAATTCCACTTAAGATGGACTTTGATTATCTTGGAAAAAGAATGTTTTTAATTCACATATGGTCAGTTCCAATTAAGATGCACTTTATCTCAGAAAAAGAATTTTCATTCAAAATAAACTTACAGGTGTCTGTTAACAATTTAAGCTGAACAGAATATTATTTGAGAAACCATTTCTGTGTTCATTCCTCCTGGTTTATGACTTTCCCAAGTTGTTCTTCAGAAAGTTTTACCTTTCATGTTACTCTCTAGTACATGTTTCTTGAAAAAGGGTAAATTCCTTGGAACCTTTTTCTTGGTTGCCCTATTGCACTACAAAGCAGCTTTTAAACCCCTAAGCCTAATCTTATCTAAAATAGATACTTAAAATACAAGATGAAGAAATATGTGTGTACTGAATAAGAAGTTGTCTATTACTGGTGTGAAATTTAGTTGGATTTTATGTAAAACATTTTTATAGCAATAGTTGTCAAATTTTGACTTCATTTGGGCTTAGGGGAAAAGTCAATTTCTAAATGCATGCATATGCTGATTTTGTTCACCCAACATAAAAAAATTATAGTTTATATAGTCCAAAAAGTAGTTTTAATATGTATTAACTTTTCTCATTCTATTTGTCTTGCAACACAATGGAATCACAATAGATCCAACTATTTGCACCGGTGAGTTAAAGTTCCTAAAATTGTCCTAACCTATTGGCAACAAATTAAGTATGTATTTCCCAGTTCTTCATAGAAATGCTCTCTGCTTTTTCCAATAGTGTTAATTTTTGCCTGGCTAAAAATTATTTTTTCATTTAGCACATATCTCTTCGAGAACTTTGCATGTAATGTGATCTGACTTAAGACCAAGGCCTGAACTTTAAGACAAAGCTTTTTTTTGTTTGTTTTTAAAACAACATAATTTTCTTTAATCTCTGTGAAAATATTACTTTCTAGGCGGAATGGGTAGCCTTGAATTATGTACCATTTGCTGAAAGGTCTTTAGAAGTAGTTGTGGATTTATACCAAAAAACAGCCTGTCATAAAGCAGTGGTGAATGAGAAAGTTCTACAGAATATTATTAAGGTATTTTTTTTCATTTCTATACTTTTATGACTATATCACTGAAATTACTCTTTAGGTAATAGCATTATATTGGGATAAATGAAAAATACTTCTTATTGTTTATTTAGTAACATGTCCTCAACATTCATGAATTGTATTTAGCAAGCCATTTTTCTAAACCATGAGGTCTTTTTAATGAAACATTTAAGAACAAGTGTGCAGACTGGCGGTTATAGCTCAGTGGTAAAGTTCTTGCCTAGCTCACATGAGGCCCTGGGTTTAATCCCCAGAACTGCAAAAAAAAAAAATAAAGAAAGAGGAAAAGAAAAAGAAAGAAAAAAAGTGTGCAGTAGATTTGGTAGATTTGTTACAGTTTTTAAATTTTGCCATGTAAGACAATGATAATCCTGTCTCTTAAGACAGTATATATACCTCAACCCTCAATGTTGACTAGTGTTCAGGGAGAAATTGACAATTAGTTTAATGATCATGTAGACTGTTTTTAAAAGTCAGTTCCTTAGTGTGTGAACAATGACTTTTAAAATTTATCTCTTGTTGACTGTGTCTCACTCCTTGTATTTCATCTTTCCCCTTCTATTTTTGTTTTTTTGTTTGTTTGTTTATTTTTTGTGATACTGGGGATTGAACCCCAGGCCTTGAATATGCTAGGCAAACAGGCTACCACTGACACTCCCAACCCTCCCCTCTATTTTGAAGAACAAACCTGACAGATTTCTTCCCTAGCCTGTGGATATACCTTCTGTTTACTAAATAAATACAGGCCAATTTACTTTCTTCCACCAAGAAAGATGGTCTTTCTCTGTTCTTCCTCTTGCTTTTGGCTTCTGCATACCTTTTTTTTTTTTTTTTTTTTTTTTTGTGATTCTTTCATGTTCCTTTCTGCATCTTATACATCCTTCGAAAAATGATTAAGCCTTTTATACTACAAGAACTTTCTCTTGCTCGATGCAGTAGTATGTATGCATGCTGGTAATCCTAGTGGCTCAGGAGGCAGAGGCAGGAAGATCTTGAATTCATAGCCAGCCTCAGCAACTTATTGAGGCCCTAAGCAACTTAATGAGACCCTGTCTCAAAATAAAACATAAAGAGGGCTGGAGATGTGGGTTAGTGGTTAAGCACCTCTGGGTTCAATCCCTAGTACCAAAACAAAACAAAACAAAAACAAAAAAACTTTCTCTTAACTCTACTTCCTTGTTGTGACCAGTACAGGTATTAATTCAGAAATCTAGGGGTAATGGGGATTGAGAAAAGAAAAACACATAGAGAAAGGTGGGACCAGTGGTGGAACACTGTCCTCTGATGGACAAACAGTAACCCAGAGATAAGCTCAGCATGTTTATTATATAAGTTTTATCATTAAAAATTATTTGTGGGCTGGGATTGTGGCTCAGTGGTAGAGCGCTCGCCTAGCACATGCGAGGCCCTGGGTTCAATCCTCAGTACCACATAAAAATGAATTTATAAAATAAAGATATCTAAAAAAAAAAAAAAAAAGGTTATTTGTGGGAAAATTTCTGCAAAGCACACAGACTAAAGGACCCAGCACTGATGAGATATTAGTGTTATCTTGTTGCGCTCAGAATTCTCTATCCTGCCTGGTGCAGTGATGCATACCTGTAATTCCAGCAGCTCGGGAGGTTGAGACAGGAGGATCACAAGTTCAAAGCCAACCTCAGCAACAGTGAGGTGCTAAGCAACTCAGTGAGACCCTGTCTCTAAATAAAATACAAAGAAGGGCTGGGGATGTGACTCAGTGGTCAAGTGCCCCTGAGTTCAATCCCCTGTACCCTGCGCCCCGCACCCAAAAAAAAAATCTCTATCTCTGGGAGCTGGTGCCTGAGCTCAAGGTCCAGACTGATACAACTTCATGCCTTTGCACAGAGCCACTTCAGGTGTCATCATAGCAACTGGGAAATCTTGACTTGTATCTTTGTACAGGAAGTTCCCAGCGCAAATACAGCTGTGATGTAGTCAGAGATCGGGATCCAAGTCACCACTTTCCACACGTCCTACACAAATTGCCATCCTCTTTTTGCTTTCCTTTATTTCCAAATCCCATATGACAGCTTGTGGCCTTCATCTAGCCACCACTTACTCTTACTACATGTTGGCTTATGTCCATATTACTCTATAGAAACTGATTTCTGAAGTGGTAGAAAACCAAATTGTTTTCTTACTCTTTATCTTCTTTATAGAATGGGAATACTTCTGCTCTACCTTCTTAAATTTCTTTTTTCCCCTGAATTTTGTGATACTTCTTTCTATTCCTCAACACATATCTCCCAAAACTCTCCCTTCATTCTTCATTTTTTGAACATATTTTTAAGCATTTCTATGTACCAGGTACTAACTAAATACTGGAGATTATAAAAATGTAGATAAGTTCTTATGTAATAAATGATAGAGTATGCTGAGTGCTAAGTGAAGACCATAGAGTAAAGGTCACTTTTATTCAGGTAGACCTTACTTCAAATAGTGTCTGCTGTTTACTTCTTGCCTTTTGAGTTTGGGCAAATGAATTTATTTGAGAGTGTTTCTTATCTGTGACAGGATAATTGCAATATTACTTATATGTCCTAACTATAGCAAAGAGAATTTGTTGAACATTTAATGATGCTTGTCTTGCCAAATAGTCAATGCTAAATAAAAAAATTATTTCCTACCACAGACAAATAATTGAACCGCTGAGAGGATTTGGGATAGGATTAACAGAAATGACACGTGGAGGAGTGAGAGTTTGCTAAAACAGACAGGGAGGCATTTTAGCTAAATTAAGATGATGGAGTATTTTCAAGAAATCTAGAGAAATTCCGTTTAGAGAGGTCACGGAACCTGGAATAAGTCTGAAAAGGTACCTGCAGGTTTTAAAAATCATCATAATATCAGACTTTATTTTTCAATCATTGAAAGCTCAAACACTGAGGAATGCCATCATATCATCAGCGGTTTGGTTTTTGTTTGCAGTACTAGAGAGTCTTATGCATGCTTAGCAAGTATTTTACAAGCTACATTGCCAACCCTTATTATTTTATTTTGTGGCAGCCTCTCTGAATTGCTCAGGATGGCCTCAAATCATCTGCCTTAGTATCCCAAGTAGCTGGAGTTACACAGTTTGTATTTTTAAAGGAATTAAATGATCCCTTTTCTGTACTCTCAAACACTTTGTTGATACCACTTCTTACTGCATTATATTGTGTTTAATTGGACAAGGCTCTTTTTTTCTTAGAAATTGGACACCTGTGATGTCTGAAACTAAATTTCCCAGTTCAGTATGCATTTACTGAGCATACACCGTTGTACACTTATTGTACACTTACTCCTGTATTATTTCTTTAAACATTCTAAGAAATAAGATGTTCCAGTTGAATAGATCAACTGTGCTTAATATTCAATAAGATATTAATTGCAGAAGTCTATCATAATTTTCTTTTATCTAAATTTGAGTTATGAAATGTTTACTGAAAATGATCTGTGTGGCATTTAGTATTCCTTTGGTTACAAATCACATACAGTCAGGCTCTGATTAGCTTTAGCAATAAAGAGAATTTTCAGTATGCTTAATTAGAAAATTCAAAGATAGAGGACGTTAGGACTGGTTGATCCAGTGGTTTAACAGTATCATTAAAACTCAAATTTCTTTCTCTGTTTTGCTTTCTAAGGGTTGACTATATCCTGTGTTTCTCCACATATCCAGTAAAAGGATTGTGTGTGTGAGCACACAAATACATGTACACACAGTTTTTTACCACATTCTTAAATTATTAAAATTAATGTTAGAAGATGGACCAGCTTTGGTCCCATACACATTTTGTGGGTGGAGGGGATACCAGGAATTGAACCCAGAGGCTCTTAACCACTGAGCCACATCCCCAGCCCTTTTTTACATTTTACTTAGAGATAGGGTCTCACTGAGTTGCTTAGGGCCTCATTAAGTTGCTGAGGCTGGCTTTGAATTCAAAATCCTCCCACCTCAGCCTCCCAAGCTGCTGATTTTACAGATGTGTGCCACCATGCCCAGTCTGTACCCATTCTTGAACCAGTTCACATGGACAGGGAAACGACATGTTTTGATTATCTTATTAACTTAAGCATGTCTTTACCTGAATTCCCAACCTGGAAGTGGAGTTAGCTCCTCAGAAAAGAAATAGGTTTTGTGGAATTACATGCATGGGAAAGCAGTAAATAGATTCTGAGTAGACTAATATCTGTTCTTGGAGGCCTGTTTCATGCAAATAGGAAATGGTTCATACATTAAATTGGGTGGCAGAGGATGACACTAGGTATTATATCCTTGAAATATAAAAATTTATCTCTTAGAATTTTTTATGTAAAAGCTGAATTTTATCTCTAACTCAGATTATCTAAGATGATACCAAATTTTTAGTGATTGAAATTTCTGGGATAATTTGCCATAATAGTTTTGTCAGTCTAGTCTTCTAATTGTTGAAAGAACTATGACCCAAAAAGTTCATTCTCAATCACCAAATTATTTTTACAAAAGCCATTTTTTTGAAAAATTGACCAATTTGTTAAAAAGAGTCTTAACATCTTGGGCACTATACATAACTCAGATGCTCTACTCCTGTACTTTTGATAGTCAAAGATAAGTCATATTAATTGAATTTTCAGTTTCATTAAAATGTTTGGAAAAGAAAGATACATAAAAATATTAGAATGGAATATAAAATTCAAAGAATTTTAGAGATAAAACTTCAAAGTAATGACATTTTAGGTTATGTTTACTCTCCCCTAACCATTAATGGAAAAATATAAGCTATATTAACCTCTTTTGGACGGGGGAGCCACATCAATGAAATTACTTTTCTCTTAGAACAAAAATGGCATGATTTTCTAAATCCATAATGTCGAGTTGAGAAAAAGTGCAAAATTGTAAGTTTCTTACTCTTTAACTTTTTAAATAATATCCCCCTTTTTTATAATGAAAAACTGGAAATCAGGGCGGGGGCTGTGGCTCAGCAGTAGTGTACTTGCCTGGCATGTGTGAGGCACTGGATTCTATTCTCAGCACCACATATAAATAAATAAAATAAAGGTCTATCAACAACTAAAAATATATATATTTTTTAAAACCCTGAAATTCGAAACCTTATTTTTTTTAGAGTTATTGTTTAGAAGATAAAGACAGGATTTCAAAGTACATCTTTTGAATTTGAGGGTGTAGGACTCGGTGGAAGAATATGTGCTTTTAGCACTACAATCCCCAGCATCCAAAATAAATAAATAATATGTTTTTAATAATTAAATAATATTTTTTTTCGGAATTAGGTTTGAAGACCATGTTTGAGACTCTGCCTTTCTAAAAAAATAACATCTTCTCTGAGTGAAAATACCTATGCTATTATTTTTCTCTCTGCTTTAGTATTTTGTTCTTAAGTAATTTAAGTTGTATGTGTGTGTTTTAATTAATACTTATCTTAGACTATCTTTATTTTCAGGCTCTTAGAGTTCCTCTCAGTTTGAAGTATTCCTGCCCTTCTGAAAGCACATGGAAGCTAGCAGTATCTTCACTCCTCAAAGTTCTTTCTATTGGGCTACCTGTTGCCCGACAGCATGCTTCTTCTGGAAAATTTGACAGTATGTGGCCAGAACTAGCCAACACTTTTGAAGACTTTCTTTTTACTAAAAGGTCAGCTCATTTATTTAAAAGATTAAGACAATTTTTCAGAAATTGGCACATGATATATGCAGTTGTTCTAAAACCATGTTGTTTTTCAATAACAAAGTAATTGATTAGTAGATTGTTAGACTATATATAAAACATGGCTGGGTTCGGCATTTATCCACTAAGTACATTATCCATGGTCAGTGGTATTTTTTTGCTTTTTGCAATGTTTTGTAAGACAGGAATCATACATATAAGACCATATGAGTGCAACATAATTAAGGAATTATGATTTTTAACTTAATGAAACTAAGAAGATTGATTTTTTTTTTTTAAATCTGAGCCCCACTTGGTGTTACAAGAGGAAAATTATTTTAGAAAATCAGTGTTTTCTATGTTGATATATTCTTGAATTCTTTAACTGATTTATACATATTAAGCCTCCACGAATAATCATATCTTTTTCCATGATATTCCTCCATTTTTTGATCTGTAAGCTGCTTTGCAAAGTAATCTAATAACAAAAAAAATACAAGTAAAATCAAAATCAACTTGAAGAAAAGAAAGGCTTTGGACTGCATTAAGGGGTGTTATAAGTAAATAATTTAAATAAGAAAAAAGGTAACAGAATTGAAAAACATAGGGACTGTAATCTGGTAGACACTTCAGGTGTATTAGAAATTCATTCAGCCAAACTTTTAATACCAAAACATGGTACTTATTCTAGTGTACACAGTGGGCTATCAGGAAATCATACAATTTATGGTCTGTATATAGTACATTAAAAATCACTAAGTACTAAGTTGGGCACAGTAGCATATGCCTGTAACTCCAGGTACTTGGGTGACTGAGGCAGGGATATTGCTTGAATCTAGGAGTTAGGGCCAGCCTGTACAACACAGCAGAACCATGTGTTTTAAGAAAAATTACTAAGTACTATCCAAAACAGTTGAACACACATATTCATACAAAAATTTGTATGCTAGTATTCATTGCAGCATTATTTATAATAGCCAAAAAAACGAGAACAACCCAAATATCTGTCAGCTGATGAATGGATAAATTAAGTGTGGTTTATTTATACAACAGAATGCTATTCAGCCATAAAAAGGACTGAAATAATAAAATAAAAGGACTGATGCATGCTATTAACATGGATGAACCTTCAAAGTATGCCAGGTGGGAAGAAACCAGACCCAAAACGTCATATATTGTACGTTTCATTTATGTGATGTATCCAGAATAGGCAAATCCATAGAAATAGAAAGTAAATTATTTGTTTCCAGGAGTCAGAGAAGGGAGAAAATGGGGAGTGACTGCTACTGGGTACAGTTGCCTATAGGGTGATAAAAATGTTCTGGATTTTAAATGGTGATAGTTGTACAATTTTATGAATATGCTGAAAATTACTAAATTCTATACTTTAAAAGGATGAATTTGGTTACATGTGACTCCTATCTCAATAAAAAATTTAATATACCATACAGAGAGAATTTGATAAAAAGTACAAATAATACTATATCAGTTTGAAGGTTTTTTTGTTTTTGTTTTGTTTTTTTAATTTTTAGATAAAATCCTAGAAAAGAATTTGTTAAAAATTACTGTACTCTTGGGCTGAGGCTGTAGCTCAGTGGCAGAGCACTTGCCTAGCATGTGTGAGGCACTGGGTTCTATCCTTAGCACCACATAAAAATAAATAAAAACATTCTGTCCATCTACACCTACAAAAAACTTTAAAAAAAAATAACGTACTCTTTAAATGCAGAGAATTTAAGTCTTATATAGGCGATTTTTATCTACAGTATTGTGATTAAGAGGAGTAAAATTTTCAGTTATTAGTTTTGTTTGTACCTCTCCTCTCTTACATTTTATGTGACAACCCAGTCTGGTATTTCTGATACATGATGCAAATAGCATTAATATTATTTGTGTGTGTTCCCAATAAGATGTATGTATATATGGGGTGTGTGTGTGTGTGTGTGTGTGTGTTGGTTGAGGTACTGGGAATTGAACTCAGAACTCCACACATGCTACTCAATCACTGAGCTACATGCCTAGCCCCTTTTCATTTTGCGACAGTGTCTCACTAAGTTGCTGACGCTGCCCTGGAACTTGGAATCCTCCTGCTGCAACCTCCTGAGTAATTTGATCGATTACGGGCATGCTCTTATGTGCAAGGCTTATGTATTTTTTTTATTGGTAACCCATCATTAATTATCTCCACCATTATCAAAGATCTTTTAGTATGACTATAGACATGTACATTCCTTGGTTGTAACTTAGAATTAAACAAATTTTATCTAGAGATACAGATAGGATTTGTGAAGCTGCTTTGCTGGTAGTGGTTATAAAATTCCTGCCATTGGTTTAGGTTTGGGTTCATGTCTTTGTAATTTTTTTCCTCTAGTTCCTACTACTAGATTATAGAGTTAGTTGAGGACTTGTACACTAGAATGTAAGTTCCATAACTGAGTCTGTCTTGTTCACTACTGGATCTTGAACACCAAGAATATAATGCCTGATACAAAGTAGTTGGTACTCAGCAGATATTTGTTGAATGAAAAATGTGGAAATCATGCAACCAAGGTCCACTCCCATATGTCCTAGGTACAGAACTGTAAATACCTCTAAACCCAAGTGTACTATCATTATTGTTATATTACAACATAAAAGAGAACAGTGTAGGCTTAAATATCAGATAAATCAGGTTCAAATTGCAGCCTTGTGTTTGCAGTGTGTTCTTGGGCATGTTATTGACCATTTGAAGCCCCGGTTTTCTGTTGATTAAAGGATAATTATAATACTGCATGGGATTGCTGTGGGAACGTGAGATTAATACAAATAAAGCTCTTATTATAATGTGTAATTTAGCCATCATTATTATTGTAATAATACTATCCTATTCTCAGCAGTTTTTTAAAACAGTGTTATTGTATTTTTTTTTTTTTATATTTATTTTTTAGTTTTCGGCGGACACAACATCTTTGTTTGTATGTGGTGCTGAGGATCGAACCTGGGCCGCACGCATGCCAGGCGAGCGCGCTACCGCTTGAGCCACATCCCCAGCCCCTTATTGTATTTTTTATACCTTTATTTTTATTCGTTTATTTTTATGTGGTGCTGAGGATAGAACCCAGTGCCTCACACATGCTAGGCAAGCACTCTACCGTGGAGCCACAACCCCAGCCCCTTTCAGCAGTTTTAAATAGTTAATATTTCACTGTTTATGTTCATGACCATTTTATTATTCATTCATGTGAGCCAGAGTCTGAAATCCCCATTGGTTCTCTCAGAATTATTTATTTCCTGTTATTGTTGAAATAATTATATGCTTTATAAAATCTGAATTAGCCCTCCTCTTTGCAATTGTTCTCTTTTTTGTATAGAACTTTAATACATTATATTTATTACACATTAATGATTTAATTTGTCTCTGAGTAAATAATTCAGCAGCTTGACCCAGGCTCTCTTAAGTCACTGCCTTAAGTGAATTCAGATACCATTACGATAATTTTTACTGCAGTTGCAGATGAGGCAATATCTTTGCCTTTCTTTCTTTTTCATAGTACTGAAAGAAGTTTAGTGCTACCGGTTTTTAATTTGGAATTGGACCAAAGTGGGTTTTTTTTAGTGTTTCTGTAATTAAAATTTTTTTTTTAAATATCTTTTATTTGTTCTAATTAGTTATCATGAAAGTAGAATGCATTTTGACCCATCATACATAAATGGAGTATAACTTCTCATTTGTCTGGTTGTATATTCTGTAGACTTACACAGGTCATGTAATCATCTATGCACACAGGATAATAATTGGACCAAGTGTTTTTATAGTTAAGAGTTTTTATATTTGTAATTAGCCTAGTTTTTAAAATATTTAACAATGTTAATTAGAAATAGTATTCTTTGACATAAATAACAATGTCCCAACCTGGGTGGAAAGATATAATTTTTTATCATTTGAGTACTGTTTATCTATTTTCTGTTTGTTTTTCCAGGGACTATTTTACTATTAAAAACTTGGTATTTTGTTTATGTTTTTTAGCATACCTCCAGATAATCTCTCTATTCAAGAGTTTCAAAGAAATGAAAGTATTGATGTTGAGGTGAGGAAGCTATTTAAAACATTTTCCTGTGATCATTTGTGAAAACCAAATAGTAGAAATGTTGAAGTTATAAAATTGCTAACAGAATAAGGTAAATAGATTAAGACTGAACCTAAAAGCATTAAAACTCTTACAGATTAAAGGTTGATTTTTAAAGCACTGACATTCTAAAAATAATCCCTTACGATTTCTTATAGTCTTTTGCTATATGCATGTTGTCTGTCCATTTAATAAGTTTATTAAAAAAGCAGGTTGATTCACTAAAATAAATCCATAAGTGAACATGTATGTGTATTTAAATGTTTATTCTGTAATTTGGCATGCCAGGTATCTATACTTCAGATCAGTGACTTTGCTTAGTGTTTTTTCATTTTTAACCAGCTGTACATACAGCTTGCAGAATTATTAAGGCAATAGTTTTTTTAATAATACATTTTGAGGATTATAAATGGAATTTGAAGAAGCAGCATTTTTAGCTATGGATGTTTTGTTGATGGCCTTTTGGGATCTTTTTTCTTTAAGTTAGAGGAACTTTTAAATAAATAAAGTTATTTTAAAATGTACATTTAAAAAGCATAGACATCATCACATATATATAAAACATTGCTTTTTTGACATTACTGTGTTAATACTTATGTGAACTTTTCTTTTTCTTTAGAGGACAAAATAATAAGCTGTATGTTAGAATAAATTATTTGATCAAAATGAAAACAAGTAAATTCTCTTATAGCTCATAGTTTCTCATTGTAAGAAGGTGATTTAAATCTTAATTTGGGATATTTTATTCTAATATGGGTAAGTTTCATATGCTGGCTATTTTCTTTCTATAGCTCTCCTTATAGTTATGCTGAAGATCAACATGAATCCAAATGATGGCATAGTAAATAGTTATAGTATTGACTGTTTTGATAGATGAGGGAAACAGACTAGTTATCAAGTACAGTAAACCCCAAAAATGTTTATATACTAATATTAGGAGGGTTCTTTAACTGATTTCCTTTCAAAATAAATTTTAAAATTTACTCTAGAAGTTATGAGTTAGTCTCTTTCAAGAAGAAAAAATGTATTTGAATTTTTCCTTTTTTTTAGGTAGTTCAGCTTATTAGCACTGAGATACTACCTTATGCCAATTTTATTCCTAAGGAATTTGTTGGTCAGATAATGACTATGCTTAACAAGGGCTCCATACATTCTCAGTCTTCTTCATTTACAGGTATGTTATTTTAATGATTTTTTTTAATTTTTAGGTGTTAGAAAGTATTGAAGAAAGTCATATAAAATGTTTACTCTCTGTAGTAAATATAAATTGGAGACTGGTAGGATAATTTTTAGGAAGGTAATATAGAACATTAAACCTTATGAGGAAAAATGTAAATATTCTGTGGATATAGTTATATTTGTAAAATGATTAATTAAATGACCTAGCATTTATGTAATCTGATACAGACATAGAGGCTGACCACAGTTACCAGTTTTGTGAGGTCATGGATGCCACTTATTATTTTGGTTAACTTCTTTTAACTCTCACTTCTGTAATTTTTAAAATGAAAATATTAATACTAACCTCTCAGAACTATGAATTACAGAATTAGTCCATAGGGGAGGGAAAAACATGATACCTTAAACATTTATTAAGGGAACATTTAATGAATGACTGCTGTATACAAAATACTATTCTAAAATGTTATTCTTCAAAATATTTCTTTGAGGATAGGTACTGTGATATTATAGAAGGGGAAAGGGATTCATTATGGTTGAAAAAATTGCCCACAATCTTAAGGCTGGAGGCCAAGTTCATACTAAAAAGAACTGTATGCTTCTTTCTATCCCATCATTGTACCTTATTTGGGAGGTGATATATAAGTTGGTTTTTGGTATTTTAAAAAAATCTAAACCTCTGCTTAAGTCTTAAATGTAATTGTGGCATCCCAATGTATTTTTTCAGCATGATTATTTAAAAATTGTAAATTTATACAATGTATATTCTTAATCCGCAGAATTTATTGGAGTTGTGACTAGTATTTTGTGCTGAGTACTTTAAAGAACATTTATATATGCAGTCTGACCACTAGATGTCTCTCATACTGCTTACTTTACAAACTTGTTTTTTCCTAGCCCTAACAATTTTAAAAGCTAACCTGGTAACTTGCAGGTTTAACAAACATGAGACTCTCAGAGAAAAAAAAAATTTAAGTCCATTTATAATGTAATCACCTACAATCCCAGCTACTCAGGAGGCTGAGATAGGAGGATTGCAAGTTTGAGGCTAAACTCAGCAATTTAGAGAGGCCCTAAGCAACCTCGTGAGAATCTGTCTCGAAATAAAAAGTAAAATGGGCTGGGGATATAACTCAATGGTAGAGTACCCTTAAGTTCAATCCCTGGTACAAATTAATTAATTAATACATTTATAATATTTTAAATTATATTATAATATAGTTCTATATATATATCTGTATCCAGGCATGGTGGTAACGCATTTGTAATACCAGCTACTCAGGAGACTCAAGCAGGAAGATTGCAAGTTCAAGGCCAACCTGGGCAATGTAGTGAGACCTGTCTCAAAATTAAAAACAAAAGAATGAGGATTTAGCCCAGTAGAGAGTGCTACTGAATTTAATTCCCAGTACCCCGCCCCATACACACAAAAGGTGTGTGTACACACAAACACACACAAACATATAATCTTTAATAAAATGCATTAAGAATTAGGTATAAATATCCTAAGCTAATTGAGGGCTGAGTTACCAAGTATTCTTTTTTTAGCAGTTTCTTATTCATAGTACTAAATGTACCAAGATAAGAAAGCTACATGGACATCCTTCCAGGTATTTTTGCCATAAGACACAAATATCTTCTGAGCTTTAACTTGTATTTTTTTAAAAAAACATATACACACAAAGTCATTCCTTGCTAAACAAGGCCAACCTATAAATAAAGAAGTCACAGTGCTCATATTGGTTCTCCATTCTTAAGTATGACCTGACATCCACAATTCACAGACAGAAAAGAGAAAGACCAAAATAAATGAAAAGGGAAGAAAAGAAACTAGTGAAAGTGGGGAACAATAGCACATGTCTGTAGTCCCAGTAACTCAAATGACTGATACAGGAGGATTACAAGTTCATAGCCAGCAACAGCAACTTAGGAACCCTGTCTCAAAAAATAAAAAGAACTGGGGGATGTAGCATTACACCCCTTGATCTAGCACACACAACCCCACCCCCACCAGGAAAAAAAATAGAAACTGGGAAGAAACAGATAAATGCATAGCCGTAGAAAACATAAGAACACAATAATAATTAGGATGGTTGAAGGGATAAGATTTTTATACTCACGAAACAAAAAATGTTATGAAAAAGGAACAATAAGAACTCAAACACTAAAAATATTGTAGCTGAAATAAATTTAGTGAATGTTGGCAAAAAAAATTAAGGAAATCATCCATAATATAAAGTAAAAACAAAATGAACAACATAAGCAAAAAGAAAGGAAACAAATCCAGGCAGTCAAACATCAGACAGCAGATCTTCCAAAAGGAAAGAACAAAGAAATCTAGGACAGGAAATTGTCAAAGAAATAAACTGAAGAAATAGAGCTACATATTTAAAATGGTCACTTAATACCCCAAATCATGAAGTCAGACAAAAGACCTTCAATAAGGCATGCCATCAAAAATATCAAAATACCTAGGATAAACAAAAGATCCTTAAAGATCTCAGGAAGAAAAAATTCCAAAATAGCATTAGAATTCTTAGTAGCAATACTGGATGCTAAAAACATGAAACAGTGGATGTTTTTAAATTATTATTATTTTTTGGCAGTACTGAGGATTGGTTGGTCCCCTGGCCTCAGGCATGCTAGACAAGCACTCAGTTGAGCTACATACACCCTTAGCCCTTGAAGCAGTGGTTTTAGAATTGTAAATGAAAAGGATTTTTAACATGAAGTTTCTTACCCAGGCACACTTTGGATAAGTATTAATACACAACACTAATTCTCAAATTTTAGCATGTATTATAATGGAGGACAAGCTGTACTTCCAGATTTACTTCTGCAGTATGACCAGAGTAGGAATCACATTTCTCACAAATGCTCTTGTGATGCTGATGTTGTTAGGAACCACACTTTGAGTACCACAGTAAAATGATGACATTTTCCAGAAGTACAAGGTCTCAAAATTTTTTTTTGTCCATTCAATCTTTCTTAGGAAGCTACTATGCTGCATGAGCCAGGCACGGTGGCACCCACTTGTAATCCTAGCAGTTCAGGAGACTGAGGCAGGAGGATTGCAAGTTCAAAGCCAGCCTTAGCAACTTAGTGAGGCCCTAAGCAATTTAGCAAGACTGTCTCAAAATAAAAAATAAAAAGGACTGATGATGTAGTTCAGTGGTAAAGCACCCCTGGACTCAAATCCCCAGTACCACCAAAAATGAACAACCCCACAAACATCCATGAAAACAAAGAAGTAAGCAAAGACAATGATGTGAGATCTAGGAAGTAAGATATAAAAGGAGGAAGGATGAAATTGGTTCCCAGGGTGTTGGCCAAAGACTACTTTTAGATCACCACTAAATAGCATAATTGGAAGACAAAACTAGTCCAGACTGGAAAAAGAAGTCATCTTCCAAAAATGATGTTGCCAAGAGAGGGGAAGAGAGAGTGATTATTGAGTTTGGCCCACAGAAAATTGTTTTATTTAGAAGTATTTTTATAGTGCTGTTGAATGATATAAAAAAACTTAGATAAGAAAAATGGTAAATAGAAGAAGTGACATGGGGTAGATGGTTTGCCTTATTTTTAATCTTGCAAGGGGGAAAACTGTTCATTATATATATATATGTGTGTGTGTGTGTGTATGTATACACACATATATATGTACATGTGTGTGTGTGTGATTAGTTATAGGTTGGTCATAAATACTTTTTCTGAGACTGAGAATTTCTTTACATTTCTAGTTTGGTAGAATTGTTATTGATGTATATTAATTTGACATTTTATTAACCATCAAAAATTGTTAACTTTGCAGAAGCAGAGATTGATATTCGTTTGAGAGAAGAATTTTCTAAAATGTGTTTTGAAACACTGCTCCAGTTTTCCTTCAGTAATAAAGTCACAACACCTCAAGAAGGCTACATCTCACGAATGGCACTCTCAGTGCTTTTAAAAAGGTCTCAGGATGTACTACATCGCTATATAGAGGATGAAAGATTAAGTGGTAAATGCCCTCTTCCAAGGTGTGTTTTTTATTAAAGGAAATGTACTTATGTCATGATTATTAATAAAAAATACCAAAAAACAAAAATAAAAAAGATAACTCTGAAAACCAAGTATTTTCTTAAGTGATTTGAACTAAGGATGTTCATAGTTTTATTTATTCCATACAGTGTAAATATTCATAGATTTTTCTGCAGATAACATTAATGTGTTTTATTATGGGGTGGTTTTTCAGACCCTTTGTGGAGGTTAAGGTACTATGTAAAGTATGTACTAAATTACCTTTTTGAATCTGAAAAAAAATTTGAATTCCTAAATATGTCTTCTACCAAAGATTTCTAGATAGAAAAGTATAAGGACATGATCTTATTTCTCTAAAGTGAAGATAAATTACATTCTAGGAACATGTTTGTTTTATAGTCATTTCTAGGTTTCTCTCTGTATCAACTATTTACATCTTAGATTTTTTTTTTATCTAGTCTGTATATATATAAGCCCATGATCCCAAACTGATCTCCTTCTCATCTATCCCATTTCTGTCAGTAGAAGGGGCTCTAGGCCTTTCTGCTAAGCCAAAGCTAATCAAAATTGGTATACAGACCAGAATTCATCAAAAGATGCAGTCATAAATTAGGGTAGACACGGGCATGGTGGTGCATGCCTGTAATCCCAGAGGCTTGGGAAGCTGAGGCAGGAAATGGATTGCAACTCTATATTTTAGAAAGGAAGGAAATGTTGGATTGCAACTCAGTTTTTTAAATATAAAAATTAGAGCTTAAATCAAAGCGAATGAAGCAGACAGAAAATAATGTGGGAGGACAAAGTTATCAAAGTTAGGAAAGGGTCAAGAAAATCACTGTGACTTCCATCTCATAAATTACTATAGGAGAGGCAAATCACTTACCTTAAATCTTTGTGTACATTCTTATTTACTTATAATAAATTTCAAAAGTTAGAATTGATTTGTCAAAGGATGTAGACATTTTAAAGCTTTTTATATGTATTACTAAATTGCTTACCAGAGGTTTATATTTATGTCTGGAAATTTACATTTTCCAGAAGTGTATGTATGAATATCCTTTCCTCAGTTTTTAGCATTTTAAAATGGTTTACCAGTTTATCATTTATTTCATCTTTTTCTAATTGATCAATGAAAAAGAGCCATATAATAGCTTACCTTTTTATTTAATTACTAATGCTTATTAGCCATTCATAAATCTTCTTTTAGAGCTCAGCATATTTTGAAATTTCTGGAACATAAATTATAAATCTTCACATTTAAATTTAAATGAAAGAACATTGTAAAGACAGGTGTTAGTAATTTAGTTATGGGCATGATTAAAAATTGATAATCAAAATTGATTTCTGAAGTGTATTTAGAAATACAGAAATAAAGTTGCTTTGAGTGGGCTATTTTATTTATTAGATTATAATATATTGATTTCAGAAATCATCTTTTCCTTTATGTTTTTATGTTCTGAGTATTTAACTATTACCTTTAAATTGACCTTATTTATGGATGTCCTGTGGCGTTATATTGTGTCAATCTGTTTGTTGCAGTATTATTAAATTTTCTAAAAAGCTATACACTGCAGCACAATCAAATACTTTCTATGCCTACAAAAATGACTTAAAATAGTACCATGTTTTGGTATTAGGAAAGTCCTATCTATAAAATGAAAACAAACTCATGTCAGGAATAAGTGGGGGCAATGGGGGCTATAAAGCAGAAGAGGTTTATTTCTTTCAGGAGAAAGAAGTGAATCAAGCTATTCTTGTTGGTCCTGTACTCCTAGGTTCATTCTTTGTTGCTAATGTCTCCATATAGTGCTACCTTAGGGTTGATTTCTAGCATGTTTCTTGTTTATTAGAAAAATTGTCATTGCAATTTATCTACCTCCCTCCCTCCCTCTCTCCCTTCCTTCCTTCCTTCCTTCCTTCCTATTGGTACTGAGTATTTAACCCAGGGGCACTTAACTACTTGAGCCACATCCTAGCCCTTTTTTTTTTTTTTTTTTATTTTGAGACAGAGTCTCACTAAGTTGCTTAGGGCCTTGCTAAGTTGCTGAGGCTGGCTTTGACTTTGTGGTCCTTCTGCCACATTCTCCTGAGTCACTAGGATTACCCATATGGCCACTCTGCCTAGCATATCATTGCTATTTTGAATGTGCTTTTAACAGCATGGTAAAATATATGCCAAGTGGTAAGTGTATTCTATTTCCATTTAATTTTTGGCAAATTTCTTATACTAATTAATTAACAACAATGAAAACCTCTTGTAAAGATGTTTTAAAATCACATTATAAAGTATTTTAAGTAGTGCCAGGCATGGTGGCCTACGCCTGTAATCCCAGTGTCTCATGAGGCTGAGGCAGGAAGATCTCAAGTTCAAAGCCAGCCTTAGCAAAAGTGAGGCGCTAAGCACCTCAGTGAGATCCTGTCTCTAAATAGGGCTGGGGATGTGGTTGAGTGCCCCTGAGTTCAATCCCCAGTATCTCTACCTCCAAAATTTAAGTATTTACATGAAATATTTTACAAATAAATTTAGATTTACATGAGTAGTTTGCCCTTTTTAAATTGATAATTTATAGTAAGAATAGCTACTAATCAAATTTGCACACTGAAAAATACATATTTATATGTACTTATTATTTAAATAATGTATGAAATGACTTTTCCTTTTGTAATAATTTTAAATTAACATTAACTTTTAATTACATTGTGTTCAGTATTTTTCTGAAGTACATCTGTGTGTACAGACCTTGAAGACACACAGTATTCACAGTATATTTTAAAATCTTGATGGAAATAATTTCTTATTTCTTTTAGACAACAAGTAACAGAAATCATATTTGTTTTAAAAGCAGTCAGTACTCTCATTGATTCACTTAAGAAAACTCAGCCTGAGAATGGTAAGTGCTTAGAAACTCAGTTATCCTAAAATTCATAGCATTTATGTTCTATTTATGATATACTTTTATGTTAAATTTTAGGACTAGACTTTATTTTCTCCCCTTCTCATGACAACAAAACACTAAGTCCATTAGGTTGTCAACTAAGTTAATTTAATTCATAATGGGTTTTTTTTTTTTTTTTTTGGTCTTTAAAAAAATATAAATTGGTTTGAATTCAGGGTGTTGCATGGACAATTCATATTTCATAAATTTTTAATGTAGAAGATCATTAACGTTGGGGTGATAGGTGAATGGAGGACTTTCATCTTCTATTTTTACTGATTTTATAAATAGAAGCTGTATAAATAACTTAAAGTTATTTTCACAGTGCTTTCTCATTTGTTTTCCTTTCTGATAGTCATTCCTTTCCAGTCCATTCTTTTTTTTTTTTTTTGGTGAACTCAGGAGAACTCAATCATTGAGCCACATCCCAGCCCTGTTTTGTATTTTATTAAGAGACAGGGTCTCATTGAGTTGCTTAGCACCTTGCTTTTTTGTGTGTTCCTATAATAATCCAAGAGTCTATTGACTTTTCATCTGGCTATCTAGGTGGGTTTCAATGTATATAAGTTTGTATTAAATGATGAATGTAAGGTTTCCCAGAAGATGACTGGAATAGACTCTTTAAACTTCCTAGACCAGTGGTTTTTTTGTTTTTGACTTCTGTTAAGTTGCAAAATTCTTTTTACAAATGAAATGTGATATGGATTCCTAACATAAAAACAGATAAAAGCAGAACAGCTCTAGTCTGACTTTCCACACCCTTACCAATACTCTTCCTCTTTTCTTTTTCACACCTCTATCCTGAGAAAGCTTCTTTTGGGGAAAACAGATTTAATGAACAGGTCAGCATTTTCCAAGATGTATACTAATGAGTTACCTTTATGATGAATGATATTTTATTCTTTTTACATTACAGTTGATGGAAATACCTGGGCACAAGTAATTGCCTTATACCCAACTTTAGTAGAATGCATCACCTGCTCATCTTCAGAAGTCTGCTCTGCACTTAAAGAGGCACTGGTACCCTTTAAGGATTTCATGCAACCACCAGCATCCAAAGTTCAAAATGGAGAATCTTGACCAGCTACAATACATTTGAAGGAAGAAAAATATCCTAAAGATTGTTTGCTTCTGAGTCTTCTGTAAGAAGGACATTTCTTACTACAAATGATTCTTGGCAACTGTTGTTTGCCTCCTTTGAATTGTAATTACCTGAATTCAGTAATTCATATTACAAGCTTACACATCAACAAAGGCTCATGAATGAGTAGCAGTGCAAGCCTTTAATAAATTAAACTGATGGAAGGGATCAGTTAATGCTATAACATAGCTGCTACCATATCTTCAGTTGGTGATTTAAAAGTGAGCTTATGTACAGTTTGTGGTGTATGTGTTAATGATGTACTTTTTAAAAAGAAAAGATATTTCAATTCCGTCAGATTTATTAGGCTGGTGTTTTTGCACCCTTTTTCAGGTACAAAATTGTACTAAAATTTTATGCAAGATTGTACTGTAACATTCCATATTATCTACAACCAGCCTTTGTAAACAAAGGGAACTGATATACTTGTGTGTATAATAAATGGTACAGTTCTGTATAAAATAGTTGGATTTATTGTTTAAATTTTAAAAATATTGATAATGTTAAATGCTTGAAGCTCTATTATTAATTCAAAATTATTTGCCCACCTTTTTTAATTTGCCTTCTTATGCAGCAAATAAGTTTACCATGTAAATCATACAGTTAGCTTCTTGTTTATTTTATATGTATTGTTAGTGACCATTAACATCCAACTAGAAAGGTCATGAGATTCTAGATTCACTAGATTCTCTAGATTCACTAGAAAGTTTCATAATCAGCAAATAGTCTATGACCTGCTGATTTTGCAACTTTGAAATATAGGTTATTAACCTAATACATTGAGATAATTATAGCACTATGACTCCATCATACCTCATTTATTTAAATATCTCTCCAAACTTTCACTTAAGTCTGTCTGTTTTTATATTTGCTGTCTTTTAAAGACTTTTCATATTTTATATTTCTACTGATTTTTTTCCTGTGACTAACATTTGTCACTGTCTTTGAATTATTACCCAGACAAGAGTTCAGATTTCCCAAAATTTTGCCTGGGAGATTTTGTTCATTTCAGTGCTTCATTTTGTAATGTTTTCACGAGAAGGAAAATAACTATAGTAACCCACATGTAAAAAATGTGTGTATGTATTTCAAAACAATGACAAGTGTATTTTTGAAAATAGACAAACATTTAGAAGTATAGTAAACTTACTGTCTTGGAGTAAAATGCTAGTTTTTGTTTCACTCTCCTATCCTAGTGAAGAAGAAAAGTGCTCTTGAGTACATTAACTTGTTTCTTTAAAAACTGACCTAGCTCACTGTATTTTTTATTTAATGTATTATGCTATTATAATATTTTTCTTCTGAGTTAAATTTTCATAATCACTTATGTGAAAACATGAAGATGTTTAAAACAAATGATTATTCATAAGAAATAATAATGGTCTTGGTATTATTTTAGTGTACTGGAAGGATTTTTTATTTTAATAGAATTTATGAATTTCAGCCCCTCTAGAATAATCTTAAAACTGCAAGGAGATGTTAGAATTGAGTAATGAAGGGAATGCAATTTGGGAGTCTCTTGTAATTGTTTAATTATTTAATTTGCACTATTATCTGTAAACATGGTAAGGCCTAGTTTTTGAGGGAATGTGTTTATTTATATGAATCAGTGAATTTCTATTTTATTATTTCACCTGATATTAAGGTAAAATATGGCTTTTCATAGATTTTACTTTCAGCATTTTCCTTAAAGTTGTGGGGAAAAAAATTACCCAAACTTAATTTTCTATATTTGAATAGGTTAAGTTGGGAATTTACAAAGTATGAATATCATGATAGAGTATTGAAGTGGAATAACAAGGGTAGTATACCATTTTAGTAACATGTTAAAAATATTGCCATGAACTTACATGAAGTAAAAATGTTTATTTTTGAGAAATAACAGATCAATTGCATTCAGAATGATTGTTCTCCAGGTTAAATATGAATCAAGGGTATACAGCATACATTTATGTAAACTGAATAGTTTGAGCTAATACTGTTTAACTTTCAATACTAGGACCATGCCCTGCTGTTCAGAACACATTAATGTGATGAATGTGTTAATACCATAATCAGTGAAAGTCTTAGTGTCAAGCATGTGAGCTGCCCCCTGGGTAGAATAATTGACAGACCTTTTCCCCCAGCATATCTCCTACAGCTCTCCAGGAGTCACTGATAGCAATTCATGCTCTTGAGCCAAGCTTTCCTCTAGACTGTATTTTTCGAAAATATCCGGACTCCAGGGAGGTTAACACATTGACCTGGCCTTATTAGTGTGAATTGGGTTCTTTAGAAGAACTAGGTTGTATAAAATTGCTCGATGCCAAGAGATTCAAAAAGGAAGCTCCCAAAACTATGTTCATTTTGTTGCACAAGTGAGCCTGTTAACTAGTCCTTGAAATAGTACTAATAATGTTCTCTGGGATACATATTAGAAATACAAAGTATTTAAAGCCTCACATGATCACTTTTTGTCACTGACAAGGCCTATGTTGTAGATTGATGAACAATAGGCAACAATTGGATGATTAATGAGGTTCTTTTCTATTTTGTTCTTTATAAACAAACAGTTTTTAACTAGATTGATTTTCAGTTTCCAACAATGTTAGCACTGCCAAGAAAGAAAAGTCGTTTTGTAGTGTCTTATTTAGGATTTCTTTTTAACTAGTGTTAAAAGTTTTATTAATTTTATTGCATATATTCATGAGTAGCATTTACTAGGAGCCTGTTTGATGCCAAAAGGGGAAAAAATGCTATGAAGTCTGACTTTAAGACTTTATTTTTATTTTTAATTTTATTATATAAATAGCTAACTTCTGTGTTGTTTCTCTCCTATTTTCCTCCCTGTGGTTATTGATTCCAATTTTGCTACATTCTTTAAAGAATGTCAGCAGAAGGAAGAGATGAACAAGTTAGTGATATATTTTATCATGGATGATTAACATTTACTTTAGGTAGCAGGCCAAAAACAACTGTTATATGTTCTTTCTCATATAACCTTGAGTATTTTGTTCATTATCACAATTTGGTACCACTAGTCCCAGGTAAAAAGATCCAAATTAAAAAACTGAGGGTGAGGAAGCATAAATTATTGAACAGAACTAGGAAACAACTGAAAAGTATAGTATGCATTAATGAAGTGGTCATTATTACATTGATGTCAATGAAGGGCAGTGTAGTTATTGTATAATGGCTAATACATCCTCCATATAGAATAATCTAGATGGGTAACTAAATCCTTAAAAAGACTGCTTGCTATATAGGGGGATCTGTCTAGCCAAGGCAGAATACTTTCAGCAATGAACCTACCTTTGATTACTACAGAAATTAACTGGAAATGTAGAAACCCTGGAATGGATCAAAGTCTGGACCCAAAATATTGTGGTCTATAGTATTTTTGTTTTTGTTTTGTTTTTGATAGAAAACTACCAAAAATGTGTACAGAAGTGGTCTCTTTGGAAGCCTTGCTAGCGGCCTAATATGTTCCTTAGATTTCCACTTAGTAGATTTGGCATTTTGGCAGATATGTGTAATGTATTATATTTTACTATGCTTAGTGTTGCTGGATCATATTTATTTACATTATTAGTGAATTTTGCTTTTTTAAAAAAATCACCATTTGTGAGAAGAACAAGAATTCATATCACATGGTGTGTCACCAACTTATATTTAGTGGGTAAATAGTTTTTTAATATTTCATGACCATTTGGATTAAATTTTTTTGTACTTCTGGAAAGTAGAGTGATGCTTTCATTTTGCATGAAAAGTTTTTATAGATTGGAAAAAGAAAAATAATATCATTATGTCTTGAATTGTATGCATACCACTTCAGATGGGGTTAGATAAAATAAATTTCCTATAAATTTAGTAATTCAGAATATACCAGCAGTGTTTTTTTTTTGTTTTTTTTTTTTTTTAAAGACATGCCACGAGTCCTTTGAATCTGAATACACTTAGTAATTTTGGCTAATTGAAGGCAGTGAAGCTGAGATTCTGCCTATTCTTTGACTTTTAGCAGTATATTAATTTCTCAAGATTCTCTTTCTTTTTCTTTTACAGTACTAGCTATTAAACTCAGGGGTTGTACCTGCTAGGCAAGTGCTCTACCACTGAGTAACATTCCCAGACCTTTTCTTTTATTATTTTGAGACAGGGTCTCACTAAGTTCTTAATACAAGCCTTGGACTTGTGATCCTCCTGCCTCAGCCTGTGGAGTTGCTTGGGATTACAGGCATGTACCATTGTGTCTGGCTCTGTTTCTTATTTCTAAAACAGATATTATAGGTTGCTACTTTTTAAAGAAGAAATGAATAATTTGAGTTTGAAATTGATTTCATGCATAATTATTCAGGTCATTTGATAAATGTACCACTATATTCTAACGTTTTTATCATCCCCCTCCTCCCTGGCCCACCATAGGCATCTGTTCTGTTTTTCTTTTCTTTTTTTTTTTTTTTAAATGTATTTACCTTTTCCTCTTACTTTCTTCTGACTTTTCTCTTTTCATTTTTTTATTCTCTGCGTCTTCTCATTCTGTTTTTCCTTTAATTCACCTCTCACTTGATCATAAGTAGCAGAACTATTAATGGTAGAACCACAGTTCACTACCTAATAAGATTTGTAAGTCCTTCACTTTGCCCACTATGCTTAATGTTAAATAGAAGAACTTTAACTTGTTCTTCATTTTGCAAAAAATGAAGTTCCCCTGCCATTTCAAAATAGAAGAACAAGATAAAGTAATTGGTGACTATAGCTTCTACTGTCTTTCTGAATCCACAGGATGCAGCAAGCAAGATGCTCCCAAAATGGGATTCTATAAACATGAGGGATGCAACTGCTAAATTTGGAAACAATCATGTCTTTGCTGTGATGTGAATATAGAGAGATGATGCCACTTTTCTCAAGGAGGAATATTTAAAATCAATTTACTTGAGGGTTTTTTGTGTGACTGTGTTTTGTTTTTTTTTTCTTTTGGAGGAAGGTTGTTTTGTTTTTTAAAGATAGGTGCTTTGAACTGTTTTAGATTTATGTTGTCCAAATATTACTTATTGATAATATTTGCACTGTCTACTTTGAGGAAGGATTTGAGGAAGCCTATTGTCCTTATATTTCATCCATTTGTTTTTCTGTTGCAAAGTAGTAATTTTGTGGAACACCTAGGACACCTAGTTCTTATCTCTGAATCTTTCTATACTATCCATATGCTTGTTGCTTATGGTTATGCAGAGGTCAATTAAAACATTCCCAATTATGCTATGGGATTGATTCTAGTCCATCAAGTAAGAAAAAGGAAACTATTGAGTTTTGAGAACATTTTTAGTTGCTGCAAATGATGTTACCTTAAGTTATATTTTAGACTAAAAGTCAATGAATAGAGCAGCCAAGAAAGATCTCCTAAACCATGCCTTTATTTGGAAAACAATTGCAATATATTAACAAGTACTTTTCTGTATGAAGCTTTACTAGATGGAGAAAAATTCCAAAGCTACAATATTTCAGGCTTATTCTTTTTATCTAAATAAATAAATAAAATATTAAGCTTTAGCCCCAACTATGCAAATTTTGTTTGCTTTCCCGCTTTTACTACCTCTGTCACAATTTTAACACCTAGCATACAACCCCCATCTCTTAAGGCAGTTACCATATGGTGTTTATGTCAGACGATATATTTATCTAATTTTGTAAGATTCTGTTTCAGTTCCCAACACAGTTCTTAAAAGTAATGCCACTGTTGTACTTTTTCCTGATAATTTTTACATTGTTGATGTGTATCAGGCTACATATTATAATCATGAAAGTCTTTGAGCTTCAAACTGAAATGTTCTTTGTAGTCAAGGATATATTTTTCAAAAAGCTACATTGTCATAATGGTAATTGTATATATAGATCCTGAATTTCTTTTACAGTTATTAGCATGATTCTAGGTTTTTATTTATGTGCCAGCAGAACTAGTTTTCTCATTATAATATAAAATCATAATTTTTTTGATAGTGTACCTTCAGATTTGATCATTGATTCATTTTTCTTTACTATCTTTTGTTTGCTTTCTCATCCCCATTAATTCTAGACATTATTGACACCCCACATTATTTGACTGTTTAAAGACAATAGTAATTCAGGTGTTGCACATCTGTAATCCCAGTTACTTAGGTGGCTAAGGCAGGAGGATCACAAGTTGCAAGGCTAATTCAGTCAATTCAGGAAGACTGTTTTAAAATAAACATTGTTAAAAAAAAAAAAAAAAAAGCTGGTATTCAACTCTTTGAGTTTAGTGGTGGAGTGTCCCTAGTCCGTCCTTGATGTACTGAGAAAAAGGGTGGTGGTGGGGACTTTATAAACCAAGTCTGGAGCCAGACTGGTTAACTTCAAATCACAGCTCTTTTATTTACCAGATATATGACCTGAACAATTTAATTAACTTGTTTTGGTTTTCTCATTTATGAAACAGAGTTAACAGTGATATTAACTATTGTTTATTGGAATATAAAGAGTGTTATAAAGCATTGGGCCTGGCACATGGTAAGTTTTAAGTAGTAAGAAACATTTGGCACACATAATTCAAGAAATATGCAAAAAAACCCATAACTTCTCATGCCATAATAGGAACTAATTATTCCTTTTACTGGACAACCACCAACTATTAAGAATCTACTGTGTGTTCTTTATTGTGTCCTTGTTGATATGTGACAAAGTCATTAGAGGATCTTAGGTGCTGCTCATAGCTAGTTGGGGGAACCACGTGCCTAAAATAATAAGAAATACAAGAGTATACCAAGAATAGATTTGTCATTAACATTTTAGCTCTGATTTTGTGTTAAGTATTGAGTTATTAGTCTCTTCCCTTATGGAGGTCACACTATAAACATGAGGGATGCAACTGCTAAATTTGGAAACGATCAAATTTAACAAATGTTAAATGACCTTTAACAAATGTCCAAAGTACAAAGAAAGACAAGCTTAGATTAATATGGGATCATAAAATAAGGAAACTTAGCCTAGTCATCTGTGGTTCAGGTTATTATTGCTATTAGTATTCAACAGAAAAATCAATAAAGAAATGAAAGAGATGGGCATGGCAAAGACTTCAGGAGGCTGAGGCAGGAGGATCTCTAGTTCAAGGCCAACTTCAGCAACTTGAGCCCTAAGCAGCTTAGCAAGAACTTGTCCCCCCACCAAAAGAAAAAAAAGAAAAGAGGGCTGGGGGTGTAGCTTAATGGTGAAGTGCCTCTGGGTTTAGTTCCCAGTATCAAAAAGAAAAAATAGAAGAAAGAAAGAATCAGTGGTGGAGACAGAACTTAAAATGAACCTTAGAAGCTCAGGCTTTCCAGTGAGTCTAAAGGATATTGGAGGGTATTTTGGCAAGTAAAAGTGAGAAGGCACATCTGAAATAAGAGGAAACTGATAATGCATTTTGGTTTGTAAAACAAGTCGGCTGTGAGAGATTGAGGCTCAATCATGAAATTCCTTGAAAGCTAAGCAGAATACTGTGTGGCAAGGTTTGGTATTTTTAAGAATAAATAATGAAACTAAGGAAGAAAAAAAAAAAGTTATAAGCAGGATAGAGTATAGGAAATATGGAGGAGAGAAATCTAAGGTGTTCCAATTTTCCTGCTGAGGTGATGATAAAGATTAGCTGAAGGTGGTCACATGCAAAGAATGCTTAGACTCCCACATATTATAGGTGGAGAGAGTTGATGATGATAGCACACTGTGGATGAGTATACTGATGTCAGCACTGTAAAAACAGGTTAATTGTGGAATATGGTAGGGTAATAGCTTGATTAAATTTGGTTGGAGACTTTATTGCTCTAGCAAATCTGTATACCTTAGACCAAACAACTGTTTAATGGCCACTTAAAATGCTATGCCATTATGACAAATGAATTTGCTATGGTGCAAGATAATGTGATCCACTATACAATGAATTAGCAGTAAGAGTGGGGTCACAGCAGCTGTATCATTGCTTATCAAGCAGGGTGGTGTGAATTTTCTACACTTTCTAGAAAGGATCATTGTGATAAATAGTTGCATTTATGCTTTGTCAAGTAAAGCATTTAATTCCAAGTGTATATATACATGGACACCTAAACAAATACATAAATATTTTTAATTGGAAATAGTTCGGGCAAAAGTGCTTCAGCAGTTGCTTTAAAATTAGCATAACATTGGGATCTAACAGTGGACATATCCATATATATTTTATTTTCTGAGTATGCACATATAAATATGAAGCCCATCTGGGTTTTGGTCCTGAAAATGGTTTTTGTCCCATCACATAAAGCATATAGAACAAAAGTGGGAGGCAGGCGGTATTTAATTTGCAGTGAGATTCTTGGCCTCACTCTTCTCCAAAATTAAGATTTTTTTTTTTAATTTTAAAGAATTACATTTGTTTTGTATGCATTTTTGCCCAATTTTGCTGTGAATCCTCCAGATGCTGTGAAAGGATCAAAATATGGACAAAGTCCCAAAGTGTTATCTGAACACACACTTTATTTCTCTCCATTCCATGATTTTGCTAGCCTGAATTTCCAGGAGCTTCATGACTACATTAAGTTAAAAGTGAACGCCTAACTGGTTATGGTGGCATAAGCCTATAACTCTAGCTACTTAGGAAGCAGAGACAGGAGGATCTCACTTTGGAGGCCAGCCTCAGCAATTTAGCAAGGCCCTAGCTCAGTGGTAAAGCGCCCCTGGGTTCAACCCGAAATATCAGGGGAAAAAAACAAGATGTCGAGATAAATTTTAATTTCAGCTTAACTTTTAAGAAAACTGTCCAGACATATGCTTAAAAAACGTACTCATCTGAAATTTAACTGGGCCTCCTGTGTTTTATTTGGCAACTTCTAGGGACTTCTTCTTTTAAATAACTTGTTAACGTACTTAAAAATTTCTAAACGAGAAGTTAAAAAAAAAGTTTGTTTGTTTTTTTTAACAACAGATGAGGCTCCATAGCAGTCAGCCTTCTGCCAAATTTGGCCTAAAAAAGTGGGAAAGAGAAAACAAAAACCACAAGTCTCAGGAGCCTGCGCATTAAAAGGAGCTGTGCAGCAGCTTTCCCGCCAGTTTTCCGCGGAATGTAGCACAGCGGCCACGCAGCGGGGGTGGAGCGCTTACGGCTGTGTCCTTGCCAGATAGGAAAGGAGGTGCCGGAAACTTTAAACGCCGGCCAGAGTACAACGTGTCCACTTAGGCGGCGGTAGGCGCCGCCATCTTCTTCGCCGGCCGAGACGGGGAACACACGGGCTCCACTTTGCCGGCTAGAGCAGATTGGGGGGCCTTGCCGCGGCCTCAGCACTCTGGTGACGTGGAATCGGAGTCCCCCTTTTCGGAGCTGATTTCTGGTAGCACGTTGAAATCCGCCAAGGCGGGGAACGAGGACGCCGCCTCGGTCCCGGATGTAAGATGGCGGCGCAGGGGGAGGACTGGCTGGGCGGTCACGTGGTGGGGAGTAGCGCGCCAGCCTCCTTAAGTGATCTTTATGGTTCGTCCGGACGCACTGGAGCAGCGGAGCGCGAGACGGGTCGTGTGTCCGCGCGTGCCGAGCCGTCGTCACCCAGCCCGCCGCGCAGCCCGGTTTCAGTTTGACAGGGTTTCTGTGTTCTGTTTTCGCCTCTTGCAGAGCTGAGCGGGATTTCCCCGAAGGATGCTGGGGAACGGGTGGCTTGGGGACTTCCGGGCTATCCCTCAGCTTCGTCGGGGCGCTGGAGCCCGCGGCCGTCTCGGCCGGACGCGTCCGCGCGGAGAGCGGGCAAACAGTGGCATGGCAGGGGTGAGGCGGGAGGGTGCGGGCCCGCCCAGCCCCCACCTCGGGCTCGGGGCGGCGGGCGCAGGACGTGGCAGGCACCCCCGAGGGCGGCGGGCGAATTCTGGAACGATGCTCGCCGCTTTCGGGGTTTGCTGGACCTAGTCGGCGCCTCGCTGCGCTTTTACCGCCCATTTCCTGCTTTCTAGCGGCGCAGGGGACGAGCGCCCCACGGGGCAGAGGAGGGCGCGGCTTTCTCCGCAGGACCCCACCGCCCCTTCTCCAGAGCGGTCGATGGCGCGGAGATCGCGCGGGTAGCCGAGCCGCCTGTGGCCCCGCAGCTGGGCGCGCGACGGCAGCGTCCCAGCTGGGCGGGGTCTCGGGCGCGGCGGGGAACGCCGAGGAGGAGAAGGCGAGGCGGGCCAGCGACAGCCGAGGAAGGACGCCGAGCGGCCCCAGCCGCGCTGCCCTCCGCGTGGTCCGGTGGCTCCCGACACCATGGCCCTGGCTGAGGTAGTAGTTTGTGCTGTTGGTCGGGTTGTGACATTGCCCGCTGTGGAGATAACTGCGCAAGCTACTGCCTTGCTAGTGCTGGTGATGCTCAGCGCCGCGAGGACAATGGCTGGGAATCCCCTTTGTTTTCCGGGGCGCGGGGGCGCAGGGACAGCCCGCGGAGCCCCGGTACCAGCGCCGTGGAGACCGTTAGCTTCGCGTCTTCCCGGAGGAAGGCGCCAGGGCGGAGGGGTGGAGGCGTTGCGTGGGAGAGCCTAGGGGAGAGCGGAGCCGTCCGATTCGCGCTCTGGAGGGAAGGAGTGGAATTGTGTGAGATGCCGACACGCAACTTTTCACCCCAGATCATTTTAACTGTGCTTTCAATGGTTAAAGCCAGATTTAATTTGTACCTGCTCCATTCGTGATCTGTAGGGCGGAGTGGAGAGAACTGTGGTGTCGTGCAGAACTGGTGTGGGGACAGAAGGGTGAACCCCGTAATTACAGAGTTTATGCCTTACCACCTTAGATCTATGTTTTAAAAATTTTAATATTGTCTCGATAAATTTAGAGTTTCTTGAAAAATGTAAACCTAAAGCAATTTATAGTTTCTGTTTTAACTTTTGTTTGCAACTCCTTGAAGGAGATTGAGTTTGTAGTCGAACTGCACTATTCCGATTTTTTAAATGTGTAAAGCAAAAATAAATTATTTCTACATTGTGCTGTGTTTTGTTTTTGTTTTTTTCTGCTTTTTAGTTAAACTTAAGAAGGTCCAATAAATTCTGGTGCAGTGGGATTTCAGGCTTTCAATACCCATGTTATGTGGTACTTTATATCGTGTTTTAGTATGGAAGTCAAGACTGTAGGAGTTGTAAGGTATGTTTTCTAGAAACTAAGAGTTTAAAATCTAAGAATATCTAGTTTGATTCGTCAGCGACTTCTACTTCTAATAGGAAAATACAGTTTTTATAGAGAAAATGTAATTTGGGTAACTAATGAAAATTACTTGATATTTTAAATATCCTGAAGTCTGTGTGGAACATAACCTATTTTTAAATTTTTTTCACTGAGAAAAGTAGGTGGTAAATATTAGTACTTTTTTCTTAAAAACTTGTATTTGAGTTGTGCAGATCGTTTGAATGTATTGTCACAATTTTCTATTGTTTTTAGATGCTCTGTAAAAAAGGGGAAAAAAGCAATTCTTTGCTAAGAAAAATGCACATACAAGGAAAAAACTTCTTGAAACCAATTGAATCACCTTTGTCCTCTTCTGTAGGAGTTTGGTGCTTTTGTAATTCCAAAATGATCTAATAAGCCTACCTTGATTGGATTTTGGTTTAGCCTTGTGGATGACCTTAATCTGATCTCAGGATGGAGCCATCTCATTGTGAGGACATGAAGAACCTTATCTTGAATCTTAACTTGCAAACAATATTTGACTATTGGCTTTGTTTGCTTTTGTTGATTGCAAAGAGCAAAGTAAATTTAGGACTTATTAAGTGCCTGTTATTTTAAATGATGAAAACCTCTGGGATGCTTTATCAATCTTGATTTACAGAGAAATTAATAATAAAATTTTTAAATTTCGTTTTCCAGGACACTTAACCAAGATAATTTCTAACCACTACACAGTTTAACCTTTTATGGAGAATCAACAGTTGCTAATTTACATCCACCTTGAAGTAATATAAATTCTGTTGGTAGTTTAGATCAGAAACTCTCAGTGGCCTGAACAGATAAACTTACTTGTAGTTTGTCTTGTGCTATTAAAGTAAAATTTGTTCAAACTAAACTGCCTACACAGGTAATATTTTAAATTATTAGATATTTAGGAACTTTCATAGGTTGTTCTTGTTTGCCAAGTTACCAGAGAAAATGCTGCCATCAGCTGACTTTTTAGTCCCATAGTTATATTTTGCTTTAATCTTTTACTTTAAAAATGAATCGGCTTTTTACTTTCCCAGTTTTCTACATGCTGATGGAAACTACCAACTGAATATTTTCATTGTTGACAGTTGCCTACAAGGAGAAGTTGCCTTATCAAAAAATATAGCTTTCCAAGTCAGTATTATTGACATTTACTTGGTGTAATTAACTTTTTGTAAAAGGTCTGCTGTCAAGCATTTAAGTAATTTGTAGTCGCAAAAAGCCACCGATGAGAAGAAATAAGGCAGTATTTTGAGAGCACTTCTCAAGAACTGAATCAAAGGAAAGATGGGTCGTGGCAATGATATTTTAATAAATACCATTCTCAACTGGAAATAGATAGCATGGTATATGTGTTGTACCTTGAAAAGACTCTTGGGGTGCACAGTTTTGCTTCATATCCCAAGACTTCCTAAATGTTGTATATATATATAAAAACTTCATTTATGAGTTATTTTAGATAATTGCCTTTTGACATGTAGTCAAGGCTGACCAACAAGGATGCACCCAAGACATTTTGTCCTGTGAAACAGCACCAAAGGATTTTTTTTTTTTTTTTTGGTGAGAAAGAGACACTGGGAATTGAACCCAGGGCCACTTGACCACAGAGCTACATCCTCAGCATTTTTTATTTTCTATTTGAGACAGGGATTTGCCAAGTTGCTTAGGGTCTTGCTGGATTTTTACTGAGTACGGTCTAAAAGGTGAGATCCTCTTGCCTCAGCCTCTTGAGTCATTGAAATTATAGGATGTGCCACTCTGGCTGTCTCAAAATCATTCTTCCTAGAGGCACTTGACAGAGATTAGTTCTTAGGAATAGGACTGAGGAGCCAAGAAGGCAATATTTCCTCATAACTACATATTCACACTCCTGTTTATTCCACCCCACCACCTCCATGGCGAAGAAACCTGACAAAAGAGATACTTTACTTTCCCACCATATAGCCCCCTTCATAATTTCTGCAACAAAAGCAAATGGAACAATCTTTAAAAATGAATTAGACCAGATCTTTAATAACGAAAAGGAGATTTGTGACCATCATATAATCCAAAAAGCTATTGATGCCACTAATAGCTAGATAAGGAAAAATATTAAAATTACCCACGATTGTCTAAAGAAGTTCATTATTTTTTCAGATTGCACTGTTAAGTACCATGGGGAAAGTGAAGTAATTTTACAGGTAGGTCATTACCCCAAGGGAAAACAGAAAAGATAAAATGTGAGTTGTTTAAGAATCAAAATGTGGACAGATGAAAAAGTTGCTAGTGACCTACTTCCCTTTTGAGACCTGGCCAAAAAAAAAAAAATGGGTGAAAGAACTGGGGGTTGTAGTACTTAGAATCATATAATAAAATAATTTTGAGTGTTCTATTATGTTTGTTGCTTGAAATCTTGAAGATAAAATGCAATTGTAGTTGATAACTGAATAACATTCTAGGTGACTAAGGTTTTAATTTTGTATTACCTGCTACTAATAAACTGCATGTCATCTAAATTTAAGAGAAATACTAGTTCTTCATGGAATATAGTATTTTCTTAAGTTGAGAGTTAAATATTTGCTGGAGGGAGGGGTTGCTAAATTTCCATTTTATGCTTACCTTTATTTAAATCATCCAGCAGAGCGCCTTTGGATTCAATTCCTGGAATGGGATTGGTGAGAGGGAGGCATGTAGATCCTGGGGCATGGATGAGCTGGTGTTAGTCATATTGCTCAATAAGGCAAAACAAATCCTATCTGTGTTTAATGTCTTAGTGAATGAAACGATATGTTCTGGATAAACAATTCTTCATTTTATTTAACAAATAAGTTGAATACCTATTATATTTCAGACACGTGGAATACAGTTGATAAATGTGTTATGAAGTTTGCATTATAATTTATTTCTCTAATAATTACAAATAGGTAGTGAGGACTGTCAGGGTACCTGAGATTGTTTCAATAGGAGTTACTCAGGTACCTCTTGAGCCCTTGCTCCAGAACCACTATTGGTATTGTGCTTCCACTTAAAACACACCCATTTCCCATTGTTTTTTTTTACAATTTTTTCTTCTTCCTCTTTTTTTTTTTTTTTTTAGTGTTATTCCCAACAGAGCTGCCTTCTATCCCCCCAACTGGGGATAACACAGCAGGAAGTATTTGTCGGTGGAACTATAAGACCTTTAAGAGCTTAACAATGTAGCAGATGTCTGACAACCTTTTGGAGAAATTCTACCCATGGAGAAATCTAAAGGCTATACACAAGATGTCACATTTTGTGATGGGCCTTGTAAATGTTGCGAAAAAGTTCGAAAAAGCAAGAGCACGATATTGAGGGTGTCCAGTGTGGGGTGTAGAATTCACCTCTCTGGAGCTGAAGTGTGGGATTATTTTAATGGTATTAAAGACAACCCATAAGAGCCTTGCAGTCTGAGAACAGGAAAGTGGCAGGTGCTTTATTTATCCTATCTTCTTTATGCCAGTTACACCTAAGGGTAATTAAACAGTTGTGAGGAAGATTTTTTTTTTATATTTCAGTTTAACAATGTAGAAGGTATGATGAAAATAGATGTTGACATTTACAAAATCTAATGAAAAAATAAAACTACGTCTCTTCAATGGCTGTTGAAACTATTAAGGCAAATGCTGATGGGCAAGTATTTAATTCATGAATCAGGCTGGACCCACTGATGGATCTTCACATGACAGGTAGATATTCTGTGCCTCCTGAGGTGATGGAATAAAGAACACCATCAGGGAGTTACAATGATTCAAGTTAGATTTGCATCAAGCTTCTAGATCTGACCATCAAGTTATAAGAAACTTGACAGAGGAACATGTTAAGTAACCACAGGGGTGCAAGTAGCAAAATTCACGTTGAGAAACTACAGGATAAATAATCTTATAATAAGTTGCAGGAAAATGGGAGGTGAAATCTACACATTAAAATTAAAGCTGGGGGGGTTGGGATTGTGGCTTAGCGGTAGAGTGTTCGCCTAGCACTGACGGGACCCACGTTCGATCTTCAGCACCACATAAAAATAAAGGCATTGTGTTGTGTCTATCCACACTTAATGTTTTTAAAAAATTAAAGCTGGGCTGGGATTGTGGCTCTGTGGTAGAGCCCTTGCCTAGGACATTCGAGATCCTGAGTTTGATCCTCAGTTCACATAAAAATAAACAATGAAGACATTGTGTCCAACTACAACTAAAAAATAAATATTTAAAAAATATTAATTTAAAATTATCAGTTAAAATGTATAGCCCTTGTTTGGATTCTGGTTGAGCAAAGCCACCTGGAAAAACATCTTTGAGACAATTGGAATAATTTTAAATACAATGTTTGAAATTGAAGAATTGTTAAATTTTGATAGTAGTATTGTGTTTTTTGTTTAAGTCCTTATCTTTTAGGAAATATATACTACTAAAGAATTTACTTACAAAGATATGATACATAGACTTTGCTTCATGCTTCAGAATAATTCATGGGGTCAGGGATGTGCACAGTGGAACTACACATGACAAAGTTGACCTTGTATGGGTATTTGTTGATGCTCAGTGATGAGTACCTAGGACTTCTTTATACTCTTCTACTTTTACATACATTTGGAATGCTCCATAATAAATAAATTAATAAACAAATAATACCTTAAGAATGGCAAAGGAAATATGAGAAACAGCTTGGTTGTTGGAAAAACCAAAGTGAAATGAGAAGACATATGAAGACACATCAAAGTCAGTAAAGTACAGGTAAGTGTTCTTTGGGTGTCCTCCCAGACCACTTTGAAATAGTACATTGATCCCTATCATGAGATCAATCCATTTCCTTAGAATCCAGATCAGATTTACTGACTGATACAGAAGTTCATGCATGCCTAAAACATGATACCACTGTTTAAATATAATTAAAACAAATTAATAAGGGATGTGTTTAGAACTTGTACTGAGTACTTTGTATAATACTGGCTTTAATGTTACCCTGTTAAACTAAATTAAATATAGACATTTTGTTGGTTCCAAGGTCTTTTTATAGAAGTATGCCTTCCTAGCATACTTTTAAAAAAAATACTCTAAAACAAGTACTCTAATCTAAATCAGTTTACTGGGGGAAAAAAACTGTCACGAACTGCTTTCATTTAGTTGTTTTTCCTCTTATTCCTCCTAACTGAAACCTTGTACCCTGTGGCCAACATCTCCCAATACCCTTTCCTCTACAAATACACACCTGGCAACTATCACTCTAGTATCTGCTTCTATAAATAACATTTTTAGGTTCCACATGAAGTGATACCTTGCAGTATTTGTCTTTCTGTGCCTGGGTTAATGTCCTTATGTCAGGACATTGAGCATAATGGCCTCCAGGTTTATCCACATTTTGCTGGTGACAAAATGTTTTCTTTCTAACAATTTATGAGATTTTTGTTCTACTTAATGATTTCAGTTTTTTCTTATTGTTCAGTATATTTTACTGATGTGATATGCAGTATTCCCACTAATGTATTATAACCCTTAGCAATTGGTTGTGTTTCTTCTATATATTAATTATCTAAATAACTGAGTGCCATTCTTACTTTGGATATAATAGCACACTGTAATAGTTAAAGAAAATGTAATCAACAATTTGTTGTGGGTCAAAATAAACAATGATTTTGCATTTTACTAAGCACAGAAATGATTGTGTTCCTGAATGTCTGCCACCAGCCAGGTATACACATACATGTACAAATAATATAATATTGAATAGAAAATTTTTATTGAAACATTATTGCAGATATAATTCTTTTAAATTTAGAAGTATTGTTAAATAGTTTACTCAAAGTATATATTCTGGTGGGTTTTTAGTTTAGTGCCTCTTAACTGTGTATATTTAGTAAACCACTGCCTGGACTCATTATTTACCTTTTGAACTTAGCTCTGACCTTAGCTGTTATGTGGACATTTTCTAATTTAACACTGGGACTTCATTTATCTTAGAGGACTATAAACAATAATTGCTGTTTGCATAGATGTTACAACTACTAACACATTTAGTATACTCTGGTGACTATTCATGAACCCTATGGAGATCATTGTAGGGGAATTGGCTTAATATTTCTTAAGCTCTTCCAGTTTCTACTTATAACCTCCTCCCTTGTTGACTATCTTATTAAAGGGATTCAGAGCCACTCTTTCCACAGTTGGGCATTCTCCAGTAGTCAAACCAAGAAGGAAAAAGTTTTACCACTTCCAGGAAATCGGGAAAAAATAACCAAACAAACATGTTACTCCCAAAGTTAGTATGCAGGTTCCCAAATGGCCTCTGCGCATTTTGTTTCACAGTCCATCTTTTTGTTCCCTTATGTACTACTTATTCTTCCCTATTAATAGAATGATTTTTTTAAATGTTTTTCTGTGTGACTGTGGTAAAAATAAAAGTCATGACAAATTGATGTATAAATGCAGTTGTGATGAGATGTCAGGCCTTGTATGTGTGTTTAAGAAAAGGTAAGAAAAATATAGTGGTGATCTTATAGGTACATATGTGATTTATGCACTGTGAAACTGTTGGAACTGAAGATGATGAAATGCATGCAGTTGAGCTAGACTAAGTGGAAAGTCATGTTAGGGGACAGATGGAGTTTTGAAGTGCTAAAAGAATGAGAGAATGAAACTGGGGCCATAAAATTGCTAGAAAGAATGTAGGTTGATTTATTCCATAAATTGGAGGCTCTGGGAATAGAAAAGACAGAAGAACAAAAACAGGAAGAGATGCACATCAGAACTGCACCTCTGGATGAGCTCTGGGGAAAGGTATGTTTTCGGAGGGAAAAAAAACAAAAAAGAAGAAGAATGAGGATTATTCGCTTTTTTTTTTTTTTGAGAAAGGATCTTGCTAAATTCCCCAGGGTGGCCTTGAGCTTGGGAACCTCCTGCCTCAGCCTCTAGACTTGTTGGGATCACAGGCATGCATCACTGCACCTGATTTTTGTGTCTCTTTTCACCTCTTCTTCCTCTTTTTTCTTATTCTTCCTCCTTAGAAATGATAAATCATTCTTAGCCTGTGAGCCATTTGAAATAGGCCATAGGCCACATATTTCTGACCCTTACTCTACACCTTAGCTTTCTCAAAGGAATATTCCGTGTTCTCCCCCATCCCTTTTCTTCTCCTCCTTCTCTCAATAAATGCAAGGGAAAAAAATATTTTCTTGGAGCACAAAAATTTGGAATAATTTAATACATTTAAATGTATGTGGCCCCTGACCTGCTTTTATCCATCATCACTCAGATTTGTGGCTGTAATTGTCAACCATTTGGGGCCACAGGACAACAGTCTTTAAGCCTTCCTTTCTGTCTGTCATTTTCCCAACTGCAGTGTTTTAAAAACATGTCTGAAAATTCAATGACACTTACTCCAGTAAAAAAAAAAAAAAAAAAAAGAGTGTATTCCCTTCCCTTCAACCTAACCTCAACAAAGAGGGTATGACAAAAATGACACTATGTGACTTCTGAGACAGGGATATAAAAGGTGATAGTCTCTCTCCTTCCCTCCCTCTCTGTTTTTGGAGTTTTGACCTCCATGTCAGAATAGCTACCCTGAAGCTACCATGCTGAAGGGACCACAATGAGATCACATAGAGATGGAGAGAGGTCAGCCAAATCTCAGCTGCTCCTGCCCAGCTTGCCAGGCTGGGTACACCAGGTGCCATTTATGCAAATGAGTAAGCCTCAAATAGCTGGAATGACTGTAAACAAACACAAAAATTCTCCTTCTTCTCAATCTCATATGTCCATATAGGCCGGGTGTCTAGCACAGGTCTTCCCTGGAACATAGTTATTCTTTTGTAAATATTAGTTTCCTTTATCATTCTTTTTCCCTGTCAGTGATCTTTCTTTCCTCAAGATATCCAGCACCTCCTGCTGACTTTTAATTCACCAGGATGAACCCCTACAATCCCCTTTACCTCCAGTCCTCTCCATATGCTGCACTTTCTGATCTTTTACTGTCATCCATCCAATTTTGAATTTACTTACTTTATTTTTTCAAAACCTTGCAGAAGGACTAGATAGCTAATGGGAATAATGCTAGAGTATTAACACAAAAATTTTACTTGGATATATGCAATAGGAACTCTTGGTGTTTGCTCCATGAAACAGGCACTTCTATAGGTTAGCTGAGTCTTCTTTGGGTAAAGCCCCTGAAGTTCATACTCAAGCCATGGCATTCAATACGCTTTTCTAGTGGATATATTTTTTTAATATTTATTTTTTAGTTGTAGTTGAACGCAATACCTTTATTTATTTATTTTTATGTGGTGCTGAGGATCGAACCCAGGGCCTCGCACAAGCTAGATGAGCACTCTACCGCTGAGAGCCACAACCCCAGCCCTCTATTAATGGAGATTTTTTAGGGATACAGTGCCATGTAGAAATCTGGCTCCTCTTTTTTTTTTTTTTTTTTTTTTTTGGCCATCTGAGAAGATTTGGGATCTAAGTCAAATGTATCTTGTCTCTTCCATCATTGGTGTACAAGTTTCCAATCTAATCCAAATGTCAATAGAAATATTGGAGGAGAAACCTAGAAGAAAGAGCATTTTTGAAGGAAAAGGAGTTGGAACAAAGGAGAGCAGTCTTACTTGAATTGTTTCATCTTGGAAAATAATTTTGCTCATGTAATTATGTGAGTGAATAAATATATGCATATAAATATACATTATTTAACTATTTTTTATTATCACTATGTGACCAGTGTACTGGCTACTATAAAATTAAACTCCTTTTTCTACAGAACTAGTTCCAACAAGAGTTTGGCACTGTGCCCTGTGCAGGCCTGGGAAATGCTATTTTGCCATACCTCAGAGGAAAATTTTGCATGATATTAGGCCCTGTTTCTTACTACAATGATATGCATTCTTAGATTTAGAAATTATATAGAATTCTCGGGAAATTCTATCAATAATAGCATCTTTCCATAAACTAAAGGCTTGCAGAGCCTTAATTTAAAAAAAGAAATCATCTAACTTTAAGAATGAATTTATTACTAAGTGAATTTAATTCACAAGAAGAATTTTCCCTATTGTTGGTTTTAGCTTTGTTTGTAAGTAACATTCGTAGTTGTTTGGTTTGATTGAATATTGAATTTGAGTTCAAAGATGCATTTCTTTTGAGGATGTAATCTAGAGGCCAAGTAAATAATGGAAAATCATAGTTTCTAGGTTTTGCCAAACAATGTTCTCTTGTTTTTCAGTGGCAAAGAGTACATGTGGTTTTCCTCAGCATTTTACAGAATGGAGCTTCTCTCTCTCATCAATCAACCAACCAACCTACCAACCTTCCTTCCTTCCTTTCTTTATTCCTTTCTCTCTCTTTCCTTCTTCCTTCCTTTCTTTCTTGTCCAACAGTACATGTCCCCCCCCCCCCAGTATGTTACAGATTGGAGCTTATCAATCTTTCTTTCCTTCCTTCCTTCCTTGCTCAGTCTCTTTTCTTTCCTCTTCTTGTTTGCCTAGTTTGTGTTTTTCTTACTAAGTAATATGTGGTTATCTTTAAGGAGAAAGCATGTGGTACCAGAAACAAGGGGCAGAGTCAATTATGTCTTGCTAACTTGATGTGGGATTCCAGATGAGTCACGAATCATGTAGTTGGGGGTGCAAATGCTGTTTAAGGAGTTGAGAAGATGTAGATAAAACCCAGTATCTTCAGGCCGTCAATGATGAACTCCTACATATTTCCATTTTCACCACTTAAGTTATAGCATTAGATGATTAGATGATTCTTCAGTGAGTTATTCACTGCAAGAGGAGGCAAGGACTTCAGAATCATGTAGCTAGGTGTTATTTCCTCTCTGTGCCATTTAATAGTTACGTGCCATGAGGTGAATTTATCCTTAATTTCCTTGTCTGTAATACCTGCCATGAGTTTGTTCTCAGTACCCTAGATAATACACCGAAGGTACCCAGGAAAGTGCTGATGTGGGGAGGTGTTTCATAAATGTTAGCTACTTAAGATAGTATAAAAGGTATTTTTCGAATGTGTAATATGCCCATATATTCTCAATGTTAATCTCTCTATCTTACACTCATACACACAGTGTTTACCATTCTAACTGTCTGAAATTACATATCCAGTCTACTATTTTAAGAGTGGATAAAACCTAGTATCTTGGTATCTTAAGAGTGGGCTTTTGTAATCAGGGAAATGGCCCTGGTTGCCAGTGTAAAGGAATATTTAGGAAACAGCTCAGTAAATGATAAAAAGCAGAAAAGTATTATTCAAAAAATTATCAAAGAATATTCTCCTTCCCTTGCCCAATTTTGATGTCAGCTTTATAAAACACAATAGCCAATCTGACTTGTTTCTTATTGATTGAACTCCGGCCAGCATAAGACTTGAGTACCCTTCCTTGCTTGCTGGCAATTGCAGCAATATTGCTTGGATTGAAAAATAAACGGCCAGGTGTCATTTTGCATGACAGCCTTCTAGTTCTGCAGAAACTGTAAAACTGACCCAAACAAATGGTTAAAGTCCCCTGGGATTTTGGATTTGTATATTGCTCCATCATTAGAGTACTAGATCCTCTTCACTGCCCTGCAGGGCAAGGATGCAAAGGCACTGGGCACTGTGCAGCACTGGTGACAAGAGGCGGGGCCAGGTGGCATGCTGCTAGTAGGCTGTCATCTGTGGGAGGGACTCTGTCTTTGCTGGTGTATTGTTATGACAAGTGTCTTTTTAGTCAAAAGTAATAAATGTCCCCTTGTTTAAATGACAGATGGTTAGGATTATTACTTCTGTTTGTAGCAAACCCATAAGTGGGAAAACAAACAAATAACTGACAGAGTTCTTGGTTTCAAGAATGCTAAGGGAAAAAACCAGGTGCAGTGGTGCACGCCTGTAATCCAGTGACTCAGAAGGCTAAAACTGGAGGATCACAAGTCTGAGACCAGGGTGGGCAAGCTAATGAGACCCTGTCTCAAAAATAAACATTAAAACCCCACAAAATTAAAAGGGCTGGGTATGTAGATTGGTGGTAGAATACCCCTGGGTTCAATCCCCAGTAGGATGGGGTGAGAATACCAAGTGAAAAAGTGGAGTTAGTAGTTTCAACAAGGTTACATAATGCTTGTGGCCAATAGAATAATGGTGTCCAATGAGGTCTGAATCCTAATTTCCAAAATCTATGAATATGTTAGATTTACAAGGTAAAGGGCAATTAAGACAGCAGATGGATTTAAAAGGTTGCTAATTAGCTGACCTTAAACTAGGGAGATCATTCTGGATGATCCAGATGGGCCCAATATAATCATAGAAGGACGTCTGAAGAGAGAGAGAGAGAGAGAGAGAGAGAGAGAGAGAGAGAGAGAGGTATGACTACAGAAGCAAGGAGCATGATGCTTTGTAGGGACTCCACCTGCCATTGCTGGCTGTGAAGATGAAGGAAGGAAGCAGTGGGCCAAGGGTTGCAAGCAGCCTATAGAGACCGGAAAAGCTAGGAAACATAGCGCACCTTAGAACTTCCAGAAAGTCCTTGATGCTAGCCCACTGAGGCATTTTGGACACCTGAGCTCCAGAACTAAAAGATAATATAGTTTGTGTTTTTTTAAGCCATTATATTTCTCATAATTTGTTGCCACAGCAGCAAAAAAAGAAAAATGAGTATAGCATTTAAGTATGAAATATTAAATATTTAAAACTGATGAATCCAAATTTCATCTCTCCCCTCTCTAAGACAGGTGTTACAAACAGTGAAATGGCAAGGCAAAAGCAAAGCAGAAGAAAGCAACGGTGAAGGGCATGGCTGGCCAGCTGCCGACTGCAGTGGTCTTTCTTGAATTCCTGTATTAATAGAGCATCTGCTGCCTTTGACCATGAGGGGTCTTTCCCTCACTACCTCAGTCTCTGTGTCTTCATGTTGCTTCCATTGCGCTTTCTTTCTTTTCTTTTTATTTTCCCTGCTGTGATTCCTTCTTCATTTTCCTCTTCTTGCATTTTCCTAATTATTTTCTCTCCGTTCTTCCCTCTCTATCCTGATAGGAGCTAGCAATGGTCCACGCTGCTAGCGTGGAAAAGAAAAAAATGGGCATTCCTAATGCTTTCTCCCTTATTTACCACACCAACATGGCCCTGTGGGAGAATCTTGAATGAAAGCTAGTGAAGAACAAGAGGAGTCTGCAGAAAAAGAGGAGGCTCTGAAAACAGTAAGGGCAGAAAGTCATGGGTATGGTGATACATAGGAGATGCCACCTCATCTGGTTGACTTAGCTGTCACCATTTTCCTTAAAGAAGTTATTACAATGTTTGTGACGCCATTGCAGAATTTCAATATTGTTCCTGTGCACCTGGTAGGACAGTAGAAGTTCCTCTATTTCTCTAAATAGTTAATGGCGCAGTAACAGTTCTTGACAGAGTTTTGAATGCAAAGTTAAGGACTCTGAGCGCAGCCAGCCCCATTACCATCTGTGATCTGTTCAAAATTTGATACGTATTTTAAGATAGATATTTACTGAGCCTCACTGTATATCTGGTGAAGCATCAGTTAGAGGTAGTGTGGTGGGCCTCGAGTGGCACATCCAGTGGATTGTCCTGGTGGAGAACAATCTCTGGGTATCACTATAAGAAGCCGCTATTGTTTGGCATAGTAGATAAGCAATGTACTGGAGTTGTGGTCCTGAAGACATGGGCTCACCTAATTTAGACAAAAATAACAAAAAATTCCTCACATGGGCTCACCTAATTTAGACAAAAAATTCCTTAGCCTGTAAGTCTGGGACTCCAAAAGGAATGGTAACGTTTTTCTTTGGATCCAGGCAGGTGCTTCTGGAGCATAAGGAAAGAACACTACATTGTTTCTGTTTTTTCTGCTCCTTTGACATGCTCTCCTAGATGTGCCAAATGATGCCTTGATATTGTTTTCAACTTGTGTTGTTATTTTCCAAGTTTTACCAGAAGATGACTTTGTATTACATGGAACCAAATTTTTAAAAGGGACCATCCCACAACTTTAACAGGTCATCATGCTCTGGGCATACTGTCAGAGAAACATTCTCACTCATTAGAAACAGAGGAGGGGATTTCAAATGTTTAATTCTAAACATACACCAGCATTGCTACAGCCCTCTGACTGGCCTCCTTGGCTTTCCCTCCACCAATATCGTCCATGAGCTTTTGCTAGAGGACAACAAAGCAACACGGGCACCACCTCCTCGCTCCTGCCTCCTTATCTGAGTTAGGTGTTCTTATAACATCCTACACCTTCCTGTTTGCCAGCAGTAGTGACCCTGTAGTGTAGTTGCCTGATTACTTATTTGTATCTCCCACTAAACTCTGATCCATGGTGTCTGGCCCTGGCCAGTCTTTGTGAGTTTGTCTGTAGACCATTTAGCTCTTGTGCTGGGAGCATTGAGGGAGTGAAAGCCACTTTGCTCCCTAATAACTTATACTGATTCCCCAGTGTTTTCCAGATCAGGCCCAGACTCTGTTTCAGTTTTCAACTCCTCTGACTTTTCGTGTGTACAAGCCTTCAGATCTCTTCTTTGTTCTCATCTGGTTCTTGCATCTTTATACTGTGGGTTGTTTCCTCTGCCTGCCCACCAGAGGCAGCTTGTCTCCAAAGACAGCTTTCATCAATTTCTTCTCTTCTATATAAACATGCCACTCTGTCACCGAGAGAGATGGAGTCTATTAATTTGCCCCCTTGAATCTGGACTGATCAGTGACTAATTTCACCAACAAAATATGGCAGAAGTCACATTGCCAAGTCTAGATTTTTCATTTGCTCTTTAGAACTGATAGTTTCAATTCAGTTTTTCTTTAGAACTATAGCTTCTATGTCTCATTTCTCAGAACCCTGCACTGCCCTTAAGTCCTGGGAATTCCTTTGGAGAGAAGCCATGTGGAGGAGTCTGAAGCAGCAGACATGAAAGTGAAGAACCCCATCTTGGACAATCAGCCCAGTAACTTGAGGTAACTCAGGTCCCGGGTGCTATCTAATTATGCTATTAATGTGACAGACCCCAAGTGGGACATTCCATGAACAGTCATCCAACAGAACCACTGACTAATGATATTGTTTAGCCAGTCAGTTGTAGGGTGGTTTGTTATATGTTAATAGATATCCACAAGACCATTCTTCAAAGTCGCCAACCTAGATTTTTCTATGAAGCCTTATCTTGCTAGTTTAGTTAACACTGATTTCTTTCTTCTCTAACGCATATAGAACACATTGATACCACACACTTTGTTGTCCAACTGTAAACTATTTTCTAGTTTACAGTATGACCAAACAATATAATCTTTGAAGATACCAAACCATCGAAATACATCTTTTGTAATTCCTTCAACAACTCCTACTACTGGACAAAATGTAAAGGATAAGCTGTTGAATAGAATTAAACATATTCTTGGTCAGTTTTGCTCTCTGCCAGTATTGTAGCTTTGACTTTTCTTCATAGTATCTTTTAGAACATTCTTTCAAATCATGACTAGGGAAAGTTTGGCAGCCTTTAGGATCCTTCCACATAAAGCCAACGTATTGTAGTGCAGTGATTCTCCAAGGGTGGTCCAGAATCAGCAGCATCAGCACCTCTGCTGTCTTAGTCCATTTTGTTCAGCTACAACAAAATACCTGAGACTAGGTAATTTGTAAAGAACAGAGACTGACCATTCTGAAGGCTGGGAAATCCAAGGTCAAGGGCCCTATATCTGGTGAGGGGATTCTTGCTGAGTCATCCCATGGCAGAAAGCAGAAGGGTGAGAGCAGAGGAGAAGGGGCCAAGCTTATCCTAAAGTATTAAAGTATAAGGATCACTCTCATAGTAGAAAGAGTCCTTGGTTTTATAGCCAGAAGGCTTAGAAATTTTTCATTCTGATACTTACTAGTTGTATTTTCTACTTCTCTCAGCCTCTCTTTCCTTATTTGCAATATAATTCCAACTCTGCTAACCTTCCAGGGATAGGAGAGTCAAGCGATATTTCTGCGATCTTCATTCTTAAAAACTGTAGAAGCAAAATAATAAAAGTCAAAGTCTGGTTCTTCACTCACAAGGTAGAATGAGATAAACACAGGGTAGGTTGCTTTTATATTTAATTATTTTTCTTCCTTTCCCTTCCTGTCCTGAACTCCATATTATTGTGATTTGGCAGGCCTTAGGTTTCACAGGTTCATGAGCAATGGCTTATGTAACAGTCATAAGTCAGGTGCCAGATTGTCTGTGTAGACTTCTGCAGCAGTGGTTACCTTCACAGCAATTTTTACTTTCTCTCTCTCTCTCTCTCTCTCTCTCTCTCTCTCTCTCTCTCTCCTTTTCTTTTTTTCCAAGAGCTGGGGATGGAACTCAGGGCTTTGTACGTGCTGAGGACACAGTCTACCAGTGAGTTACTTCCCAGCCTTAAAGTAATTTTTAAGACCCAGGTGATTTTATAGTGACGTAGCTGAAAAAAGACAAAACCCCATTAAAATTAAGACATTCAATAATTTCACTAATAGAGGTAAGAACTGAACCAGGGGAATGTAAGCCAACGAAACAAGTTTTAATTGAATTTAACAAGTATTCCTGAAAAATCAAGCCATATTCATAAGAGATATCAACTAGTGAAGTTCAATTTACTACATGGGAAGTGCTGTACCCTAATTATAAATCTGGTGAAATAAAGGGGAACTAAAGAGGAAGCATAATATAGTTTTGAGTGAACAAAGTGATGAAGGCCCCTTTGATGACTGGACAATTTCATAAAAGAAAAAGATCCCTTTCCAGAATTCAGGGCATGTTTCTTACAAACCACCCATGTTTCTCAGTTGCAGTTTACTGGTCCCCAAGATAGTAAATCCACAGGAGGGTAAAGGAAGCCAGTGATTCTTCAATCTGTGTGATTGTCTAATCTCAAAGATTGCCCCAGTGATTATCTAATCTCAAAGAAAAGCAATCTCTGCTGTCTAGGGCAAGCTAGTCTGGGAGTTCCAATCAGATACATGGAGCTGTTGCTCAGTTTCCAGTGCCTTCTATCTGCATAGGATGTGAGTATGTGATTTGGGGTAACCCTTGTCCTGGACCAGAAAGATTCAGGCCTCACGGTTCCATCTTCTAACTGATTCATGGAGTGAAATTGGACACATTATTTCCCCTTTCTGGACCTCAGTGTACTCTTTTGTACAATGGTTGTACTCTCAGGCTTTCCCATGCCTAAGATAAAGAGGTTCAGTCTGGAGGTGGAAAAACAGAGCTAAAGTTTAAGGAAGGAATCTGCCACCTTTAATAATGGAAGGCAGTGGGGCTCCCTTCCACATGAAATGTCAAGGGAGTGGCCGCCATTGACAGTGCTGTAGTGTATGTAACATTGCAAACAATGATTCCCTCACATAACAGTGACTGATGAGTGGACTTTTGGAATAATGAACTGCGTGGTGGACACACACACAAAAAATAAGGAATATAGCTCAAGAAAAACGAAAGCAAGAAAAGCAAATTAATTACCTATAGGCGTGTTGCGGTTTCTGTGGAAGAGTAGAGTAGCACAGGAAGGCAGGCTCTGGGTCTCTCCCAATGCTGCAGTCACCTCATTCACAGGGCTCTTGGCAAGATTCAGTTTCTCGTGGGCTGTTGGTCTATCCTTTGCCATGTGGGCCTCTCCATAGAGCATCTCACAATGTGGAGCTAATGGTATCAGAGCAAGCAAGGAGAAGGACAAAAGTAAGTGCCAGCAAGAGAGTGCTGGCAAGATGGAAGTTGAAGGGTTGTAATTGCCTACTCTCAGAAGTGATATCCATCATGACTCTTGTATTCTGTTTTTTAGATCGAATCACTATATCCACGCTCAAAGGAAAGGGGTTGACACAAGGGAGTCAGTACAAGGAGGTGGGATTATCGGGAGCCACAGCAAGGGTCCCTCCCACAAAAGGCTTTCTATATCCATTTTTATCTGGAGAATTGCCTAGTTCTGAGGCGGTGAGGGAAGACAGTCACATGGCAAGGAAAGACAGAATCTCTCCTCCTCCTCTTCTTCCTCCTTCCCTGCCCCTCAACCTCAGGATGCCTCTAGCAGCCCATTGTGCATCATTGGGTGAGATGGATCTGGTGTAAGTCATGATGGTGCTTGCCCTGGGAGTGAACCTGGCTCTCCACAGCATGGGTGCAGCTCACTACCAGAGAAAAGCACTAATTTCCCTTTCCACTCTGTTGCATTCATCTTTCCCTTTTGTTCACGCTCTCTTTTCAGTCAACCTCATACTCTTTCAGGCCTTTTCCCTCTACCTATCCCTTTTCTTCTCTCTTGTAAGCTTTACTGTTTGCCTGTGGCTAGCATAACTTTCCATCCCTCTTCCCCTTAACCTGTTCCTCACCCTTCATGACCCAGTGAAGTGGGCAGCATACATGGGAAACATTCCCTGGTTCTAGAAGATTCTTCAGCACTCTCTGATTTTCTCAGAGCTCTTTTCACCTCCATTGTACTATCTCACATGAGCATTACATATTTAGGTGTTTGCTTCCCTAAACTTTGGGCTTCTTACTCATCTCCACATTCCCTGTAATATATGAAAGGGCTTTTGTAATGTTTGCAAAATGAATAAATAAAAACCCAGAGGCTGTCAGAGTCCTCGGGAACTGCGGTTCACAAGCTCAGCTTGGGCCCCTGGCAAGCCCCTGGGCTATCCAGCCTTCTGCCCTTGTTATATAGGCTCGGTGATTCCTCCCAGAAAAACTCTCCAAAGGCTCAAATCCAAAGCACACAGAGAGGTATTGAATAATGCAGCCCAAAGGGAAGTGCTGTGCTTTCAGGTAAGATAGGAAATGGGCAGTGTGTGAAAGAGGTGTTTTGAAAATGCTGTTTGTGATGTCTTAGAATCCATGACTAAGGAAATGTGTGTTCTCCAAGACAAAATTAGCAGCACTCCATCTTTGTAGAGCATACTAGAACTGCTACAGAGACACACAGCCTGTGAGGTTGAATGAAGTAAAAGAGGTGTTTTTGTTTTTCTTTGAGGACAGCTATCCATTGTGCTTTTATAATTCTGATACTGGACAATGAGTTGTTCAGAGGGAGGAGATGAGGAGGCTAAAGAAGAGAGGAAGAAAGAGAAGCATCCACTGTGTGACCTGTGAAGGAGCTACCCAGTGAGCAAATGAATGCAAAGGAACTGAGCTGATTTCTGTTGTGATGACAGATGAGTTTCCTGCAGGGTCCAGAGAGTGGCCCAGCAGGAAAAGGTGAAGGGCAGAACCCATCATTGTGCTAGATGTAGGGAGTGCTGCCACTTAGCTGCCAGCTTGTCTGTCCTTAGAGGAAAAATACCACCAGAGTTCAAGTTGGAACTGGGATTTGTTTCTGTGTCACATGTCATATTAGTGGAGCAGGATTATTTTAAGCTATAAGCAATTATTCTAGGATTTCAGAGTTTAGTTCTTTTATAATTTTGGCTTGCCCTGTGATCATTATGGTTAGATGCACTTCAAGAAAAACATAGAGGTTTCCATTATTTTCTTTAGGAAATTAGAGAAAAAACCTGACTCCTCTTCTTTACTAGGGAGTGAAGTTTAGAGGTGAGAACAGGTTGCAGTCATACCTTTAGGATCTTCAGCATTACACAGGATCGGGAAGCTTGGACCATTCTTTTTGTCTTTTCTCCTTCATGCTTGTGCTCCATCATGGCTAGTGAAACTTACGCCCTTTTTCCTTGATCAACTCCTCATCCTCCATGATCCAGTGCAGTGGTCAACATGTAGGGAAAACCTTCCCCACTGACGTGTGTTTGTGTGTGTGTATGTGGAGGGGATTGAACCCAGGGCCGCTTTACCACTGAGCTCCAGCTCTTTTTAAAATAAACTTTGTTTTGATGGGCTGGCCCTGAACTTGTGACTCTCCTGCCTCAGCCTCTTGAGTAGCTGGAATTACAGTGTTTGCCACTGTACCCAGTCCCTTATCGATTCTTAAATTCTTTGTCCTCTGGTTTTCCACAGCACTCGTCTTTCTATTATTTACCTATCTCATGTGTTACACCTTTAGGCAGCTGGGCACAAGACCTTTGTGTCCTGTGTACGTGCTATGGGCTTGTGGCCCAAACAAGTTCCTGCCCCTGACCTCCAAATCCATTTTTGTCTTTCTGGGGGTTACCTTTACCTTCTGTTCCATTTTGTTCTTGTAATAGGACTAAATGGGCCACCTTCATTTCTACTCAAACAGCATTTGATGAGAGGAGTCAGTGAAGACAGGCGGCCCTTGTTCCCCACTGAGGCAATTCCACCTGGCAGGATTGCACTTGCCCACCTTGATAGGTGGCAGGACAATCACTGATCACCTTCTAGACCTGCTTCAATGCTTCCTGTAACCTGGCAGTGAATGAAATGCACAACCTTCCAACTCAATGACATTTAAGGCGACCACTCATCGGTTCAGGCAGCAAAATAAATTGGTACTCAGCTGCTCCCAGTCTATTTTTCTGGTTTGAGCTATAAATAAAAGAAATGATTGTGCCACCGCATGTGTGACACCAACCTGCCCCCCTCCCCCAAAGCAATCAAGTTCTCTCGCTGTCTTTGTTCTGGTGCCCCTGAGGAACACAGTGTTAAGGATTATATTTGGAGGTTGCCTGGTGCTCTGTGTCTACATTTCAGTCCTATACACACAGATAAATATAACAAATGATCGGGGGTACATTGAAATTACACATGCAACCCTGCCAAATTTGTAATCCATTCATATGAAAAAATGTTCTATTAAATATTATAACCCCCCAATATTCTTATTTAGTCCTTTATTCATGGGACTAAGTTGCATCACTCAATGGTGACATTTAAATGACAGTTACTGCAGTAACACAGAGTAATGACCTAGTGAAGTGTGGTGTATTGGTGTGTTTATCCAATAATTTATAGATCCCATAAATGCTAGTTATGATGTCTGATGAGAACTCAAAAGGCAAAGAAACATTTTTTTTCCACATAAAGATTATGAAGTTCAATATTTTTAAAAGCACATCCGAATACTTGGGCTCCCCACATTCTTTCCCATAAGTGTTGCATTCCCCCACCCACCCAAACCATCGAAAATAAAAACAAGAAAACACCCTTCCTCCCACCCTGAAAGCACAGATGTCTTTGGTCTGTACAAACATGAAGAGGAAAAAAAAAAAAAAGGAATGAGCCTAAATCAAACCAAACAATCTTCACTTTCTTTCAGGCGAAATCGGCTTTAATCAGCATGCTGCACATTCTGTCAAACTGCCCCCCCTCCGCTTTTTTTTTTTTCTTTTCTTTTGAAAGCAATACATTATTTCTTAGATTTTGGCAAAAGCTAGACTTCTGCTAGCCACAAAGTGACTACATAAAGGCTGTTACCAAGCCGATTTCCCGTCTCTGCCAAGAGGCTGTTCCCCGGCACTGCCCTAAATTAATAAGGCCAATCAGAAATGCACAAAGCCTGGATGGCCAATCACTCTTCTGGAGGTTTTTGCCATCTTCTCTGCGGTCAGATAAATCACGTTAAAGCCATTACACCAATGACCATAAATTAGGGGGCCTGGCTGTCCGTTCCTCCGAGGACGCTACAGACTAAGATGATTCCCGGGGGCTGCACTGGGGCCTCGGGGGTGTTACTGAGTTGTGGGGGTCCTTGGGGTGCGGGAGGGTGGATGGGCGAGGCGCCGGGTATTGGTTCTTGCAGAATGCGGGAGGTGGACTCGCGCAACCTCCAGGGTCCACATTTGAGCTGCACCCAGCTGCTGACACGCGCTGCTCAGAGATGGCCTCGATTCCCCAGGTGCGGGGACTCCATCTGCGCGGCTCCCGAGACTATTTACAACCGAGGTTAGGTCGGTGATTGCTGGCATGGAAAACTCATTTCTCAGCCTGACTTTTATTTACAGTCTTATTAAGGAGGCTTTCGCTCACGTAGGACTGGCAGCAAGAAGCTGGCGGCCGATTGCGCGGTGGGGGGAGTGACCGCGGCCCCAGAGCCGACAGGAGAGTGGCAAAGCGCGGGGACAAAGGCGCGGGAAGCCTGGGCGCCCGGCTCTGCAGACGGCAAGGGGCCGCTGCTTTTCCACCACCCTGGGAAAGTTCGATGGCTCCGTGGCTGAATTTTTCCTTGCAGTGTTTAGCTGGTTCCTGGCTCCATTCTCCCCTGCCCCCGGCCCAGGCACTCTTTGTAAATTCATAATAACACGCACCGGTTACCAAAGTGCTTCACCCCCATCTAAAACCCGAGGTAGAGGTCTAATCCTTCTCCCGTAATAGACCCATTTCCACCTGCAGCTCAGGATGGCTGGAAGAAGGCTCTGAACGCCCTCTGGGGTCTCCGCTGCCTGGCCAAGCCCGGAGAAGGCGGCGGGGTTGGACTCAGCAGTAACGACTCCCGGGAGGAACAGCTCCGGGCTGTTCTTTTCATTGGCACCGTCTCAAACCCGAGCAGGCCCTCGTGTGTGCGTGTGAGCCTGCATGTCCTGAAAATGCTCCTGCAGCCCCGGCACATCTGGGTCCCCTAACCATGCATATTCATGCCTGCCAGCAGTAAAACCCAGGTCAGCTGCTAGGAGACAGTGAACTGCCTTCTTGAAAGCTGACCAAGCCCCAGAATCTAATAAAAGACCCAACTGTCTCCTCTCCAACTCTATGCAGAGCCTCATAACACTTGAGACATTATTTTTGTTGTTTTGGTTTTTTTCGTAAAAGGAACAAAGGAAACCTGGAGAAGTCTTGCTGCTGTAGAGCCGAGGAGGGGTTTCTAACCTTGTTCCCACTGCCATAGAAACTGATTTCACTCTGGTAGCTTGCCTGGTTCCCCTGGCCTCTTGGATGAGGGGATGACATTTTCTTATTCTGTCTTCTGCACAGGGTCCCTCCCATTTAACATGTTTACCATCCCTTCTTTTATCATTTTCCTTTTTGTGTGAGTTGCTCTTTCCCTTCCTCTTCTTCCCAGAAAAGAGTGGATTCCTTTTCTACCATCCTACATTTCTGTCACTTTGTTCAGAAATGCCCCTTTCCTTCTCTTTAGTAGCTCAGGGGTGCAGCCCCTCGCTGGCACAGCCTGGGGGATGGGGAACTAAACCTGGTGCACTGGAAAGAGAACATCAGAGCAATGACACTTGGTTTTCCTACCAACTTGACTACCCACAGTCCCCCAGGACTCCCATCTAGTTGCGGGGCACTGCACTCTATCCACTTCAGTATTATGGGCTGATTTGTGTCCGCCAAAATTGATGTGTTGAAGCTGTAATCCCTATCACAGAATGTGACTGTGTTCAGACACAGAGCCCATAAAGAGGTTTAAGGTTAAATAAGATCACATAGGTGGACCCTAATGATGCCCTTGAACTTGCCATCCTCCTGCCTCATAAGAAAGAAAATTTGGATACACGAAGAAATCCTAAAATGTATGGTACACAGGGAATAGACCGAGAAGGAGGCAGTCTCTTGCAGAGAAGCTTCAGGAGAAACCAAACCTGCTGGCATCTTGATCTTGGACTTCTAGGCTTCAGAACTGTGAGAAATAAATTCCTGTTATTAAAGGTGCCCAGTCTGTGATTTATTGTTACGGTGACCCTAGCTAGCCAATACAGGCATGAAGGAAGCCTTCCTGGACCGTTTCTGTGGCCCTCCTTCCTCCTCCATGTCTCAGAAACTCTTTCCCTCAAATTGGCCTGGTACAACTTTTCTTTCTGTTATGTTCCAGATAATCCTGTTTTTTTGAGACAAAAACTTTTACTTAATGACAATTTTCTGATAAAAGAGTTTTACTTCTACACCTCTTGTTTGATTTTTGGTTTTATTCTATGTAGGGTTTCTAGATAAATGCAGGACACCCATTTAAATTTGAATTTCAGATAAACAGCAAATAACTTTTTAATATAGATATGCCCAAATATTGTATGGAACATGCAGTACTGAACAAGTAAATTATCTGAAATTCAAAATTAACAGAAGTAGGTTTGTTTGTTTGTTTTAGTCCTAGGGATTGAACCCAGGGAGTGCTTTACCAATGAGCAACATCCCCAGCCCTTTATAATTTTTTAGTTAAAGACAGGGTCTCACTAAGTGGCCACGACTGCCCTTGAACTTGCCATCCTCCCAAATCAGCCTCCTGGCAAATTAGATGTCTTTGATATTTTGTTTGCTAAGTCTTCCAACATTGGTTCAGTAGTGGATCCTTAATGTATTTACACAGTGGGTCTCACATTTGAATCATCTGGAGAACATTAAAAGAGTTCTGATGGTAGGGTTCCTCTCTGAAGAATTCTGGTTTAATTGGTCTGTGGTCTGAGCTGGTTGACAGAATTTTTTTTTTAAACTCCCAGGTGATTTTAACAGGCAGCCTGGGTCTAGGACCACTTTAGGAAGTGAGAGTTGCTAACTATTTAAACACTCTTAGCTATCAGGTTGTTGGATTTAGGCTCCTTTAGACTTGGAATGTCATCTTATCACTCTTCTTATAGCTGAGTCCAGAGGCAAAGGTCAAGCAGATGAAAAAAAAAAAAAAAAAAGGCCCTGTTAGTATGTGAAATGGTCAACTTATTTCAGGTTAACTGAACCCATAAAGAGAGATGTCAAGAGCTGTATATTGATACCACTGTAGCAAATGGCTCTCCATCCTGACACTTTAGGTTTTGTAATAAACAGTGCAGCTGGGTACCCTGGTAAAAGATTTACTTTGTACCATTGATTTTATTACAGGCCAATGCTCAAGAATGTAGGATATGTTTTAAGCACACTTGTAGTTCAAGAGGATTTGAACATAATTTTGTTCAGCCTCCAGAGCCTAGATATCTGTCCTTTTTAACTATTAGTTGGCATAAAAAGAGAGCTAAGGCTTGCTTTTTACTGGAAAATTCATAGAAAATCCATATACTACAGTTACTACACCTGGAGTTGAACACCATTCATTCTGCTTGGGCAAAGGTCTCTGAATTGAGTCTGGTATTCAATTAGCAATATATACCTTCACAGCAAGTGGTAAAGAGCTGCTGGCATAGAACTTCAGGCAAGTTAAGAGTCAAGATTAGCTGGATCTTAGGTGGTGGATATTAGGTGGTGCATGCCTATAATCTCAGCGACTGGGGAGCCTGAGGTAGGAGGATCCCAAGTTCAGAGCTAGCCTCAGCAACTTAGCAAGGCCCTAAGCAACTTAATGAGGCCCTGTCTCAAAATAAAAAATAAAACAGGCTGGGGATGTGGCTCAGTGGTTAAGCGCCCCTGGGTTCAATTCCCAGTACCAAAAAAATAAAGTGTCAAGACTAGAGTGAAGTTTGGTACTATGGTACTTGTCTTTAGGCTCAGCTATCAGGAAGGCTAAGGGGGGAAGATTACAAGTTTGAGGCCAGCCTGAGCAACTTAGACTCTCCAAAAATAAAAAATAGGTTGGCAATGTAGCTTAGTGGTAGGGTACCCTGGGTTCAGTCCTCAGGACCACAGTGGGAGGGGGAGAGCAAGAAATGGCTGAATCTCAGTAAGAACAGGGAGCTTTCTGACCTTTTTTGCTTGACAGTTTCCATACCCTTTTCCCCAGATCTGTGGTAGTCTTGACTATCAACAGCCTCAGAGCCATGGTAACTGAGAACCAGCAGACTAATAGCTACTGGAGGGGCAAAATGGATTAGAACCTCTTCCAAAAGCTCTAAGCCTGGAAAATTGTCACTGTTTGACCTGTCTGAAAGCTCCTGAAAAGGCCTCATTCTCAGGGCTTGTCTTGACCTGTTTTGTGTTCACAACTCTGTCTGCAGGGAATTAGTTGAAAATAATCATCAGCAATTGTTTAACATCATAGTCAGTGATAGCAGTTGAGGCTAACCAGGAGGCTGACCAAAAGACTGAAAAAGAAAAACTCGTGAATGAGATGTCCACAGGGTGCTTTGAAAAGCACCAAGATATTATTGAGGATCTAGAAGTCTTTGAAAATGTGCAGGGCAGCGTGTGCTTCCAGGAAAGACCCAAGAAGGTCTTAATCTTTCGTCTCTGTCGATTGTAGAGCTCTGGAAAAGAAGGAAGTGAAAGCTAAGCCAGAGTTGTAAATTGCTTACTAGAGCACTGAATGTATGCCTGAAAAACAGATCTGATGAAAAAAACATGACACATTCAAGAAGTACGAAGAACTCTATGTAGGATGAGAGACAACGGTGACTCATCACATTCAAGTGACTCAATAAGATTAACAACTAGCTTCCCATCAGAATCATGGAGGCCGGAAGTTAGAGGAATGACATATCTAAAGTGCTGACTGAAAAAAATATCTGTCCATCAGAAATTCTAGGTCCAGCAAAACTCTTTTTTTAAAATGAAAGAGAAGGTAAGACATTCCCAGATAAAAAATGGAGAGAATTTATCCCTAGTAGACCTGTTTTACAAGAAATACTAAAATGGGTCCTGAATTGAAAGAACACTACACAGTCACTTGAATCCACCAAATGAAGAAATAAAGAATTCCAGTAAAGGCAAATGCCATAGGAAATATAAAAGAAATATAAATGTATTTTTGTTTGTAACTCTTTTCTTCTTATATATATTTAAAAGACAACTGTATAAGATAATAATTATTCATCTGTTGATGGGCTTATATTTGCATGATAAATAATAATATGAAATGAGAAGGAAGAGAATGGAAGTATATATTGGACCAAAGTTTTTTTTTAATACTAGTGAAATTGTTTCCATTAATCCAAACTAGAATGTTTTAAAATAAGATGTTAATTATATTCGCCAAAGCAACTGCTAAGAAAATGCCTCAAAAATAAAGAAACAATTAGGAACTAAATTATGTATTAGAAATTATTTTACACATAGGCAGCAATGAAAGAATAAAAGACCAAAACAAAACAAATAGCAAAACGGGACAGTGCAGAGGTTCTCTACCAGTGAGTTACATCCATAGCCTCAAATAAGTCCTGTCTTATCCATAATTACATTAAATGTATGTGGATGAAACATTCTAATCAAAAGGCAGAGATTGACAAAATGAATTAAAAAACATGATTCAGGGCTGGGGATGTGGCTCAAGCCTGGCATGCGTGCGGCCCGGGTTCGATCCTCAGCACCACATACAAACAAAGATGTGTGTCTGCCGAAAACTAAAAAATAAATATTAAAAAATTAAAAAAAAATAAAGAAATAAAAAACATGATTCAATTATGGTCTCTTTTTTTTTTTAAGAATAAAAATCACAAATAGGGTGCGAATGAAAGAATGGGAAAAGTTATACTATGAAAAAAGTAACCAAATTAGAGCAGGAGTGGCTGTATAAATATGTGAAGTAGCCTTTAGATAAAAACTGTTTCTGGAGGCAAAGAAAGACACTTTATAGTAATAATGAGATCAATCAATGAGGAAAACAATTATAAACTCACATGCACCTAACAACAGAGACTGAGCCACAAAATACATAAATCTTACAGGATAAAAGAGATAAAAAGACAATGCAACAAGAATAGTTGGAGACTTTCATATCCCCTTTCAATCATGGATAGAACAAGTAGGCAGAAGATTAGCAAGGAAATAGGAACACTGAATATGATAAGCTAACTAAAATCTAAAGAGATCTATTGAATGTTCCATCCAACAAAGGTAGAATACCCATCTTCTCAGGTGCACATGGAACATGTTAAGCCATAAGACGAATCTCAATACATGTAAATACATGTAAAATACATCTTAATACATGTAAAAGAATCGAAATTATACAAAGTTTGCTCTCTGATTACAATAAGGTTGTCTTCTGGTCTGTAAAAGATAATCATTTTTACTTCAGAAGGGGATAAAAGAATCCAGATCTCAAGTGCCCTGCATAGGGCATTACACATAGTAGGACAAATTCCATGTAAGTTTTTCTTTGCCTCATGGCTAGAGTTTGACAAACGAGGAGTTAACTTACTCCTTGCAAATTAGAGAAAAAAATTAACCATTTAGAATCGGTGGTGGATTATATTACTGATGGTGTGTTAGTATTAAGGAGACAGCTTCAGAACCATGATGTAGCCATCTTCAGTATAGCTAAAAGCCAGATGGAGAGAGAGGACTGTTTAGGAAAGAAACCAGCAAATTTCTAAATTGTCCTCTGTTTATGACTCAATAGGTCACTAGTGTTCATTAATATGTGTGATTTTCTTCATTTATTTCCCACCAGAGAAGTGAGATGAGGCTACACTTTAAGGAATCAATTCTTCTAAAGCTTGACTTTACACTGCCTTAGAAGAGATCCTTAGTTCAGCTGGTCTACGGCTGCTTTTATGTAACGATAGCTGAGTTGAGTAGTCGTGATAGAGTCCAAATGGCCCATAAAGCCTAAAATATTTACTGCTGGGCCAAAGTTTGCTGACCCATAACCTAATAACTAAATAATCCTTGGGTGGCCCTGGCAGGAGATATTACAGGAAAGACATTGAAAACATGTAGTCATCCTATTTTCCCAAGTTTGCATAACTTTAACATGGTCAATCTTGTTTCATCTATAAACCCATCCAGCCCTCCCCCTTAACTGCTCTGAAACAATTCCAAGACATACATTATAAATATTTCATCTATAAATATGAGTTTCTTTACATTGTATTTGAAGGCGTGTAATACAAATGATAGTACTTATCTTTTTTGTAAGTGTGAGACCTATATTGTTGTTAATTTTTCTTCAAGTTCCACTTTGCAAATAGTAGACTGGGGGCTTGGGTTGTGGCTCAGCAGTAGAGTACTCGCCTAGTATGTATTCAACCCTCAGCACCACATAAAAATAAATGAAAATAAAATAAAGGTATTATGTCCATCTACAACTAAAAACTATTTTTTAAAAAATGGTGGACTGGCCAAATGTTCTCAGACTTGCATTTAAGGATTCTAAGAATAGTAAATTTCATTTCCTAACCTAGAATAATGACAGTGGAGATTTTACAGTTCTCCAGAAATTTCTCCCAACTTTTTTTCTCACTGAACAAACTCAACAGGCTAACAGAATCACTAAGACCTCTGCTGGCAGGTTCTAGGATTCTTTTGTTTTAATAAGTGATGTGAGGTTACTGAGCATATTGATCCCAGAAGTGTTTAAAGGCTTTGAGGTGACTTGATTTGGGACATTTTGCTGTTGTGATTTCACTTTTCTCCCACTCTCATGTCAACCACTGTCTTACTCCCCACTCCACAATAGTGCCTTCTAAATGAGCTCATCCACTCTTACTTCATATTGACTAAATTTGCCAATATTAACATTGAAAAAGAAGATGGGGGAAAAAAAAGCTCAGATGTATATGCCCCCTTTAGGGAAGTGTGCATTCAGATCTTCCAAAGCCCTGATCAGACCTGGTCCCTGGAAGACAATGGAGGTACACTCTGCCCCTACATTGTGCTTGGACATACCCTGAATCTCTTGTGGATGGCCCAGTTGGAATCAATGAATCAAGACAGATTAGTTGGCTGAAAAACTGAAAGACAAGAGACTGAAAATGTGGAGAGATACATGGAGCCAGCAGCAGCCTTTTAAAGGCTCTAATGTTAGAAAAAGCAATTAAAAGAGAGACTAATTGCTGGGATATATAATTCATTCTTTGGCTTGTCATTTAGTTAGAGGAAAATGGCAACAAATTTGAAGTATTTTGTAGATAGGGATTTTTATTTATTTTTTCATTAATTTTTTTTTTGTTTTGTACTGGGGATTGAACTCAGGGGCACTTGACCACTCAACCACATCCCCAGCTCTATTTTGTATTTTATTTAGAGACAGGGTCTCACTGAGTTACTTAGCACCTAGCAGCTGCTGAGGCTGGCTTTGAACACATGATCCTCCTGCCTCAGCCTCCCGAGCCTCTGGGATTACAGGTGTGCTAGATAGGGATTTATTTATTTATTTATAAGTTGTAGATGGACAGAATACCTTTTATTTTATTTATTTATTTTTATGTGGAGCTGAGGATCGAACCCAGTGCCTTCCTTGCCTGCGCTCGGCAAGCGCTCTACCGCTGAGCCACAACCCTAGCCCCTAGATAGGGATTTTTAAATGATAACTTTTTTTGATGATGAGATTTAAAAAATATATACACTCACATATTATTTTAAAATTGTCTTGTTTTCCCTAACACTCTCAAGCAACACAATATTGGAAACCAAAAATCCTAGGAGTGATAAATGTTACAACATAGGAAGGTCTTATCCAAAGCAAGGAGTTAAGGTTTAACTTTGTTTTCTCCTTCTGGGCTCAGTGTCCCACAATGGTCATCATTTTCCTGGATTAATACTGATCAGTACAAGTGGCATGAAGAACTAAAGGCAGTGGAAGCGGTGGTGTGTCCTGTAATCCCAGTGGCTTGGGAGGCTGAGGCAGGAGGGAGGATCCAAGGTCCAAGTCAGCCTCAACAACTTAGTGAGGCCCTGAGTAACTTAGTAAGACTGTGTCTCAAAATTAAAAAATTAAAACAGGCTGGGGATGTGGCTCAGTGGTTAAGTTGCCCCTGGTTCAATCCCTGGTTGAAAAAAAAAAAAGTAGAGGGATATATATATACACGTAGAGGATCAGCATGGTGTTTGCATTACAGCTATAAATTGGTTCTCCTCTCCCCTACCAGGTTCCACATGGAGGATTATTTACCAAGTCACAGGTGTATTTTCTGAAAGTCATTTTCTTTTTTCTTTTTGGTGATGCTGTGGTTTGAACCGAGGGCCTCACACATGCTAAGCACACACCCAACCACTGAACTACATACATTTTCCAAGTTTTTATTTTTAATCATTTTACCCCAAGCTTCCCAGAGCCAGGTTCTCTCTATACCTTATTCTAGTTGCCTTCTCCCCACCTTGGAATGCTGGGGATGGAACCCAGGGCCTTGCACATGCTAGTCAAGTGCTCTACCATGAGCTATACCCCAGCCTTCCAGTTATCTGTTAATAGGTAATGAATTGTCCAAAACATGGAGGCTTCAAACAAAAACCATTTTATTTGCCCCTGGTTCTGTGGGCCAGGAGCCTGGGCAGGGCTCTGTGGGGATGGCTCTTCTCTGCTCCATGGTATCTGTGGTCTCCGCTGGAATGCGCTGGACAGTCCAGAGCTGCTGGGACTACCTTTTTTCATGGTATTACCTGCAGTGATTCAGTTGGAGCTTTAGGGACTGAAGGCCTAATTCTTAATGCCTGGGCATTGTTTCTTTCCAACATGGCCTTTTATTACTCAATAATCAAAGTCTGTCACTTTCAAGAGTGAAAGCAGGTGCTATGAAACCCCTCTCTGGCTGAATGTCTCAGAATGTCACTTGGGTGGTCCATTAATCAAGGTGAGTCTCAAGCCAGACTGGAGTCAAGAGGTAGGGAAACAAACCCCACTTCTTCCTGGGATGGGGAATATCTGCATCCAGACATACAGGCATTGTTGGCAGATAAACTACCACTCCTCTCAGAAGCTAACCAGGTAAACTGAACAGAGCTCGTAGAAAATTCCAAGATGCCTCCATTTTCCATAGAGACATCCCAATCTTTAGGAATCTAATCCAAAGATGGACCCTTTCCATTCTTTTTAAAAAATTTTTTTTTTAAGTTACAGATGAACACAATACCTTTATTTATTTTTATGTGGTGCTGAGGATTGAACCCAGTGCCTCATGCATGCTGGGAAAGTGAGCTACCACTGAGCCCCAGCCCCTGCCTGCCATTATTTTCTCCTGTTAACAGTGACCTAAAAATATGAAATGGAAAATTTCAGGAATAAATAATACATAACTTTCATTTATTGTTACAAAAAATTGTTCTGTTTTATTAGTTTTGTGATTTCTTGTTGTTCCTAGTTTATAAATTTATTTAAACTTTATCATAAGTATGTATGTAAAGAAAAAATATATAATATGTATAGGGGTAAGTACATCCACTAGGCGTTCTAGAAAGTAGCTCCCATGGATATGGGGGGATGATAGTACTTTGATCATATTTTAACAATTTGTTGATATTTTCTAGATTGTCTTTAACTTCCTGAATTCTAGAACTAAGCAGAATTAGCATTCTTGGATGCTTTACTCCACCTGTTAAGGAGCTTTTTCTATATAAGATGGTACATTTTACTAACACTTGGTAAGTGTTTAAAATGCTTATGTGATTAAGGGTCGTCTAGAATCTTACTGTCTTCAGCAACATTAAGTACTAGCCCTCTTGCTTAAGATTACCTCTTGGGAGTAATTTTTCTTCTGAATTCTTTGTGTTTATTTACATGCCTATCCATGGTAGTTCCCCCAGAGGCCTAGTGGAAATGCACTAGGCCTCGCTGCTGTGAAGGCTTGGTGTTAGCAGCCCTCCCCTTTTGGTTTTGACTCTGTGCTCACAGTTGATAATCTCACATTGACCCATTAATTTCATGTCACTCCATTACCCAATATGAAGAAATTTCATAGTGAATTCAAAGACAAGACACAAAAAGTTTTGCTAAAGATGTCCTATATACATATATATATATATAATATTTTATTTTAAAATGTCATTGAGCATATACATTTCTTTAGCTTCTTCCAGGGGACATTGCACCTAAGTTTCAAAACACACAAAATAGATCCCCTTTGCTAAACAGTTTTCATTTTTGGGTTACAAAAGTCAATGTTTCACAATCACAAAGCATAAAGGTACATGGTTCTGAAACCATTTTCAGGCAGATTCCTCTCAATTCACTGTACGTAGGATAGTTTTGGAAACCCAACCCATGACACATTTCCTGATAGATGATCCTCACCAGGGCCTCCCTGGGTCTCCAGAGAAACAAAAAAAACACTGGAGGCAAAATCAAAGTGAAAGAGTAACCTCAGGACTCCTCAAAACAAACACAAAATACTCATAGGAGATGGGAAGAGTGGAGGACACAAGGTTCCTCTTCTTCAAGTACATCACAGGAGAAAACAACAGCACTTTCACAGCCTTACTTGGTCACATCTACCTGGTCGCTACATGAACAAAACTTCATCTAAGACGCAGAGGAAAAATTAAAGCTATTTACACAGATAACATTGTGGATCAGAAAGAGCAGCGCTCCCTGGACTGGCACTCAAGTCTGACAAAGAGCCATGGTGCTTACCCAAGAGGCAAGTTGAGCTGCTCATGTAGTGTCCTTTGAAAATCCCAGTGTACACATATAAGCCATGTCACCACACAGAACCAAAGCTTGCCAGAGAGGTGGGTGAGGTGTGCAGGCTATACTTCTCTGCACTTGGGAGTCCTCAAAAATCTGAGTTCTTAACACAAAATTCTCTCCTGGAGCCAGAGACTTTTACTATTCTCTTAGATCCGGTATTTTTTTTTTTTTTGTACCAGGGATGGAACTCAGGGGTACCCAACCATTGTATTTTATTGAGAGTCAGGGTCTCACTGAGTTGCTTCATGCCTCACCATTGCTGAGGCTGGCTTTGAACTCGAGATTCTCCTGTCTTAGCCTCCAGAGCTGCTGGGATTACAGGCATGCACCACCACGCCCCGCTTAGATCTAGTATCTTTTAAGGTCGGGATGGTTGTGCTTTGCATAGGCGATGAATCTCCTTACTTTTGCCAACTGTTCCAGAAGCATTAACTTACTGAAATTAGAATCTCACCAAGCTTAACATATTCCCTCTGAAAACTGTGGGACTGCTGCATCACTTTAAGGAATGGTTAGACCCTCAAACTGGTGTAAACAAAACCACTAACCACGTGTGGCCTTATAAATATAGCTGACTGGCAGGTGAGGGAAGAGGTGAGGAAAAGGATAACAAGAGGAAAATAAGAATTTTAAAGACGTGGGAATCTTTTCCCAGATGTTTCCATACTAGTGCTCTTGGTAAACTGAAAACCCTGCTCAGATGGCCAAGATCTGGGGCTGAATCTGGTCCCCTGGATTTTCATTCTTGCCCACCAATATCTACCCACGTTTCAAATTCCTCCCAAGGAGTATATGAATACTTACAGAGAAGAGTAAGTATGGACACACTGACTTCACTCAGTCCCATGGAGGCAAGTTGCTAGGAATTTAAAAAATGAAACACTCCAAATTCTCCAAAGCTGAACACTACAGAAAATACCAGAAGTCCCACTTAGGTTTTGACCTATTAGACAGCTGAGTACTTGGCCTAGCCAGATTTTCTCCTCTCCCACCCCACTTCAAGAACAGGAACGCAGAACCACGGTTGGACCACCCTCCACCTCTCCGACTGCTAACCCTGCTCTGGCTTCGTGGGTCACAAAGTTCACGCTTTGGTAGCTGTCTGGCAAAGCACTGAAGAAGACAGATGGACTGTGAGTTCACACTTTTTAAGAAAGGGTGTCTCAAACAGTCCAAAGAGCAGGGGCCAGCCCAGCAAAGAGATTTAGAGTGGAAAGAGACTTTCATTAAAGGAAGTAGCCACACAACCCCCAAGACAACCATTAAGACTTGACTAGGAAATCAAATGCTTTTCATTATACCAGACTTCCTCTGAGGCTATTAGGGCAAGCAGATTTGGCTTTAAGTCAGATACACAAGATTTCAGAACCACATATAAACATGTTCTGCAGAATTCTATGTTGTCTTTTGACCTTTCCAGGAATGCTCCAAGGTCCAACCCATTATGTAGACACAGTTACTGTTCTGGGACAGGGTGACTTGGGGCCTGGGTGGAAAATAAGGCCAAAAATGGAGTCAGCTCAATGCACACAGCAATATCAGTGCTGGGTAGATCTGCCATGGGCATTAACAAATCACTGTTTCCACTTTTGATTTATTCACCTCATTTGTAGTCTTCCATCTATCCCCCAAACACAAACACGGCTTTAGCTTGCTACTAAGATCTTTCTAAAGAGACTTAATGGGAAGAATTCCTGGATACCTTTCTAACCAAAACCAGCAGGACTAAATGCTCAAGATTTTAGGATAATTTGAATGTGGGGATTTCCAGAGTTTTTCCTGAGACTGGCCTTGGCAGTAAATGAATTAGTGAATTGAATGGAAAGTTGTCATGATATCTACACCCAAATTCTGACTCCAGTGGCTTAAGACTAGAGAAGCTCAAGGTAGGGCCCAGAGAGAGGTCCAGAAAAGGAAATAAGAAAGTTAAAAAAAAAAAAAAAAGACAACAGGAACACAGGAAAGATCCCAAAGGAGGTGGCTCAGGGTCCTCCATGCAGGACTTTCTCAAGTTTCTATTTTGTATATAACTTTGAGAGTTGGGGCAAGAGCAGAAAGGGGACTACTCTGCCATGGGAGGACAGAAAGTTTCCCCATAGCATCATATTGTTCCAGTGAAGCGAGTGGCTAACCACCAACATCTCCCCACAGAGATGTTCAGTGTTGCTCAGATTTACTGAAGGCAGAGGAAACACACGATCAGATGGAGATGGCTCCCAATAATGCTGTGCCCAGCTCACCTCAGGCAACAGGGTGGCAGACACCTGGAGGTGTCTACATCTGCCACAGTGCTTCACCTGCCAGACAGGGCATGGATTCTACACTATGGAACAAATTTATTCCTGAGTAGCAAGACTCCAGGCCTTTCCTAAGAAAATATCGACAACTCCAGGAATGTAGGTGATTCACTCCCGGGAGGAAAGGATTTTCTCCTCTCCTCTGGGGAAGGAATTCAGATAAACATGGCAACTGGAACTGGCTCTCCAGCAGTTTGGGGAAGTCACCCCATGACCTTCTTTATTGGGCTGGAAGAGTGTTTGAATTACATGAAGTTGTCAAAATGGTGACAACACCATTTTGGTTTGGGAAGAGGACTAGGTAATTAGATGTCATCCTTCCAGGGAGATGGGAGTGATTTTTTTTTTTTTTTAAATCGACTTTGCCATTCCTCCTGGCAGAGAAGTGGCAGGTGTTCAGGGGGTCCAGTGTGTGCTGCTGCTGTGCTTGTGAGGTGTGCACAGAGGTGGATCCACAGTGGGCAGAGGGGTCCCGGTTCTTAGGTAGCTACGACATGATGCTCTGGAGAAGAGACTGGGAGGTCAGCATGAGGGAGACTAGCCTACCCGATCTGAATTCACTTTGATTAAAAGTACAATCCTGAGTGGATTCTGCACCAAACAGCAGAAACACAACTGCTGCTCTACAGAACTGATATTTAATCTGGAGGGAGCTGGAGGACAGTCACAGCTCATGAAACCTGGACCCAAAGCTGTCCTCAAGTGAGGTACGGTGAACTGAATGATATTAAGAGCTCTCTAAACTGCTCCAAACTTTCTAAACACTGCAGGTGGAAGGGGGCCAAACATTCCAGGATGAAAATCCAGACTCTTGCAGCCACACAAAGAGGGACGCTGAAGATAACAGAGGAACTGTTGGTCCAACGGAACACCCACATTTTCAAGAAAACACTGATTTGGTGAGAATGCACGACTTGTTATGCAACAGAGACACAGTCGGTCATGCAGGGCATCGTTCCAGATGGCTACCTGGGTGGTGGGGGCCGTGGGATATGGGGACAACCCAGCCTAGGCTGGACTTTGACACAAAAATTCCTCAGGAAAGGAGTTGGAAAGTCCCCGTCCTGTTCTACTGAAGGGAAACAAACAAGATTTAAGGAATGTCAAAAAGAAAAGAAAAAAAAAATCCCTGCCTCACCCCACCAATACCACAAAAGAATAAAGAGAAGAAAGAAAAAGAGGGGGGAGAGGTAGGGAAGGAGAGAGAGAGAGAGAAAGAGGAAGGCAGAATCCCTGAAATTCATCTTGAGCTTTCTAAAGGTGGACGATTTCATTTTCTGAGGTGTGATCCCCAACTTTCCAATGCGGCACTTCTAACCCGTAGAGAAGTTGGCACTTCTAACCCGTAGAGAAGAAGGCTGCGGAGTCTTCTGCCAGTTACATCTGAACATGGCTCTGCCCTCGATACTCTAGATCAAATAAATAGGATGTATGTGCCCCAAATAGGCAAGAGCCACCTAGAAGGCCTATTTTAAAAACCAACCAAAATATGACACTCAGTAGGAGGCTTTGTTTTCCCGGCTCTTGTTGAGTCCAGACCTGTTACTAAGGAAATGGAAACCTAAGGGTCATTTTGAAGCGCAGCCAGAGGCCTCTTGGCAAAGAACTCCCCACCTGGGCTGGGAAGAGATTGCATCACCTGGAACTCAGCTGGGGCACTTCCCGGTTCCGCCCTGCTCAGAGGCATCCCACTTTTCTTCCCCTCTGTCCTCCCAATCCCCTGGGTCATTTTCATGACAGTTTATTTCCATGTATTAAAGGAATGACATATACAGAAATGTCATCTCCTGAGCCCAGTCGGTCGTTCGATATCCGCCATCCTCTGTCCTTCAGGACACCCCGGGCACGCATCACCAGGTCCTGAGCTGCCAGTGTGTACCTGTGCAGGGAAAGGCAGGAATAGGACAGTCAGAACAGCATCAGGCAGAAGCCAGAGCAGCTGGGTCAGGCAAGAGGCGAGGCTGCCGAGGACGCACCACTATAGTTGAACAGTTTTCAAACACCTTTAAATTCAGAGAAAGCTGAGGTCATCATTTTCCCCAATGTGGGATACCTGATGTGAGATTATTTTTTAGGTGGTGAATGGGTAAGGCATTAACTATATCTCCTAAATTACTCTACTGCTTGGTTATCTTATTTTTATTTCTGGTGCTGAGGACTGAACTCAGGGCCTACCACTGAGTTATGGCCCCAGCTCCTATTTTGGTGTTGCTTATTACATTGAGGAGAGTCTCAGTCTGTTGCTAGTGTATCTTAAATCTCAGAGCTTTCCATGGCAAACAGCATCTAGTTAAAGAGGTTAAGTGGGGAAAACAAGAACTTCTGTTTTCAACGTATTTATTTTTAGGGCTATATTCCTTTTGTGACAAAGGATAGCCATTTTCCACTTATGGTAGGGGTAAATCTCCTTTTAAAATAAAATTTTTAGCTGGGCATGGTGGTGCATGCCTGTAATCTCAGTGACTCAGGAGGCTGAGGTAGGAAGATTGCAAGTTCGAGGCCAGCCTCATAAATTTAGTGAAGACCTAAGCAATTCAGTGAGACCCTGTCTCAAAAAAAAAAAAAAGGGTCTGGGGATGTACCTCAGTGGTTAAGTGCCCCTGGGTTCAATTCCTGGTACCAAAACAAATGAATAAATAAATAAAGTAACATAAAAAAGTTTTTTAAATTGAATTGATTTAAAGAAATGTATTAATAATAGAACATGTGTCATAGCAAAAAAGTCAAACTCTTTTTAAAATTTATTTTAGGTGAATGACAGATAAGCCTTGGTGGGCGAACTGCCCCACTCATCCTTACTAATGTCCTAGTTTCTAGATCAATGTAAGAACAGAGAGGGATCCCTCAAGAATTTGAAAATAAGATTGCTTCATTGTGATTTAAACTATAAAATGAAGAAAGAAAAAGAAAGAGAGAGGATGACCTGATAACCAGATGGAAAGCATTAACATGTAGACAAAGTCTGACACAGAAGGTGATTTGGGTAGGTGTGGGCACTGTTAGCCTGGAAACATAAAAAAATGAGACAAAATACTGGCAGGTGTCTCTACAAAATTCTGATCAGGGTAGAGAGAATCTCAGTTGACAAACTTTGAAGAAATTAAGTTCCAGTGGCAGGTCCCTAATTGGTGTGGGATGGATTACTCTCTAGCTTATGTCCGTGAACATGACTCACCTGTATTCTGATTTCACATTCGACAAATAACCTTCTGATTATAGTCTGCCTCACTGTGTAGGCTTGCCCACAGGGGAAGAATAAACTAGCCATTTGTAGTCTAAGAATATAAATCAGTTACACGTCTCTGTATAGTGTTAACTGGCTTTAAATTTTTTTCATCCCTACCCCTTTTAATTTTTTATATTGAATTTAGCACATTGGTTATGACTTAGCACACAGGGTCACACTAAGCTGTCCAGGACTTGTAATCTTTTCCCTCAGCCTCACGAGTCACTTGGATTACAGGTGTGTGCTGCTGTGTTGGGCTCGCATTTTGGTTTAGGAATCAATTTTGGGAGCTTAGTTAAAGTAAGCCCAACTGATAATGAATCTGTTCCTTGTACCTTGATTAAATCAGGTTCTGGACCTGAAAAGCTAAGAGCCAGAGTCTGGTAAATCACCAAGAAACTAACCATGTCCCTGTAAGGCTGTTGGAAGCCAGCCGTGGACTTTTATAAGGGACCACCCTGATATTGCCAGTGACCTTTCCCCACATGGAGTGTCTCAGTTGAGTCTTCTGAACTCTGAACTAGAGAATTCCTTCCATTAAGCAATGCTCCATTCCTTCTGTTAAAACACCTTATCAATTTACAAATGCTCATGTTAAAAAGACCTGTTTTTAAGAACAAGGGCTGTAGCAAATGATCCCAGGATTGTGAAGGTTCTAAGTCATAGAGTGTGTGAGAATCAAGTCTTCTTGTGCAGCCCAGGGAGCAGACAGAGGGTAGCATCACTAAAGAGAGGATATGGTGCCTAATGCAAAATGAATCCCCTTCCTCCTAGAGGATGGGGAGTCGCTGGGTGGGAAAGATACTGTTTTCTGTCTGTATTGAGAAAAGTATTAGCTTTGAGGCAGAAATTTCTCACTTATACTTGAGGGAAGACGCAACCAGTTCATCCTCCAACTGTTCTTCTGAGATTAGGAAATAAACAAAGACATCCAAAGAGGCCTTTGACTGAACACATAACTGTCTCAAAATCCACATGCTGCAACTCCTATACTACATTCAAAAGAGCCTCTCAGATGCTCACCGCAGGGTACTCTCCGTTTTATATTAAACTGTTTATGTGAAATACAACCATGCAGGCAAAGGCCAATGCTAAGGTGATGTTTATTATCCTGGTGACTGACCAGGCTCTGGAACTCAGCTGTCCAGAAACCTGGCTGAGTCAATAGTCATCAGAGCCGAACACACCTTAACCCCGCTCATAAGCCTACGTCGAGATGTAGAAAATTATGACAAGCTGTTACAAAAATATGGCTGACAATAAAAGACACTCAAAGAGGTCAAGAAAGCAGACAGGAGGACTCCAGACACAGCTGTCTGAAGCTCTTATGTCTGGAGGCAAAAAGGCCTCCACAGGTCCCTCAGTCCTGGAGAAACCGCTGAGTTCAAAACAAGGTTAGCTGAGGACGTCTGGCTGGCTTTGTTCAAGTCACGAAAGAGCATCATCCACAGTGAAGGCGAGAGACCATGCTGGTATGGCTACTGCTGGTGACTTTTGGTATTTTAAAAATGGTCAAAATTAGCTTTGGTATTTTAAAAAGCAGGCATTAGGTCACCTAGAGAAGCTGGTTACCCGGGAAACTCGTTTCTCTGAGGGCTCCTTATCATTAAGGTCTTATTGTTAAATATGATTATCGCTCATTCCAACATGACTTCCTCAGAGGCTGCTTCTCTCATCACCTTCCATTCTGTCTTCTCTCAGAAGAGAGAAATCGTTTGAGAGAGAAATCCACTCTTGCTTTCTCTGTTTCTTGCTTCCTATTTTCTTCCTCTGTCTCTTATCAGTAGGTCCAAAACCTTTCCCAATCCGTCCTCATAAAAGCTTGCTCCAGAGGCAGCGTCTCAATATTATTTCCAGCACAAATACCACTGACCATTTTCTTTTCTTCTTCTTTTTTTTTTTTTTTTTTTGATGGTGGCGGGGTTTAACCAGGGATTGCACTCAGGGGCACTCAGCCACTGAGCCACATCCCCAGCCCCATTTTGTATTTTATTTAGAGACAGGGTCTCACTGAGTTGCTAAGTTGCTGAGGCTGGTTTGAACTCGTGGCCTCCTGTCTCAGCCTCCCAAAGCTGGGATTACAGATGTGCACCACCGCGCCCAGCCTTCCACTGACCATTTTATTTATCCCGGAGATCTGTTCTTGAATCTTCCTTTCTTTTTTGGATGTTCATGACATGACACAGTCCAAGTTCTCCTCATGAGTCTGTATTTCCCTGGCATGTGGCACAAGTTCTCTTAGATGCTACTTTGCTTCCTTTGTGGGCTTCAATTAAGACTTAGGAAGTACTCCATAAATGTTCAGTTATTTCCACTTCCAAGGTGATTTCCCCTCCCTCATCCCAAGTTAACGGTATCTTTTTAAACTTTGCATTATTTTAATTATATTTCATTGGTGGCACATGGCTAATGAAAATAAAATCAAATATTAGAGAGTGAGAGTAATTTGTTTATTGTAAAAACAGGTATAGCTGAACTTACTCTCCCCCTTCACACACACACACACACACACACACACACACTCTTATTTTGTGCTTTCAATATTTGTGTTTCTTTTTTGCAGTGTTGGTGATCAACTCAGGGCCTTACTCACGCTAGGCAAGTACTCTACACATGAGCCACACACCAGCTTCCCTTTGTTCTTGTCAGGTTGATAACTTTTTAAAATACCCTCCTCCTCTAACAGGTTTGGAAGGATTATTTTGGGTGCTGTTAGGGATTGAACCTGCCGCAGTCCGGCTGCAGCAAAATAACCGGGGGGTGACGAGCAACTTGTGTAGATTGATACAGCAGGAGTGGGAGCCGTTTATTATAGGACAGGAGGGGTATATATACATTCCACACAGCTTATCTAATTAACATAAACTAGATACAGCAGTCAACCAATAAGGAATCTCCACACTTAATGGCTTGATGGCGTTACACAGTGGTCACAAATCACTCCCTCTGCAAAATGCCAGGCGCCATCTTGACTTGTTTACAGACTCTAACAGAACCCAGGGGTGCTCTAACACGGAACACTAACTACATCTCCAGTTTATTTATTTATTTTTTTTGAGACAAAGTCTTGCTAAGTTGCTGAAGCTGGCCTTGGACATGAGATCTTCTTGCCCAGTCTCCTGAATAGCTCAGATTATAGGTGTGTGCCACTGTGCCCACACACTTTTTTTTTTTCCTGTGTATTCCTTCCTTCTGGATTAAATTTCCTTCTATAGAAGTACATTTTTAGTAATCCTCTTAATAATGGTATGTGACATTATTAAGGCTAGGTTTCATCTAGCCTTTGAACAACAAAAATGGTTATTTTTTGCCTTTTATCTTGAATAAAAATCTTTTTGGTATAGAATTCTAGATTAGCTATTATTTTCCCTTAGCAGTTTTGAAGATGCTTTTCTACTTCTAGTTTCTAGTCTTATTGAGAAGAAATCTGTCTTTTATCATTCCTTTATTATTTTATTATTTATTCCTTTATTATTTTATCATTCCTGTTCTAACTGGTAGCATTTCATATTTTTTTTCCCCCTGGTATTGGGGACTGAACCCAGAGGGGCTCTATCACTGAGTCACATCCCCAGCCCCTTTTCTTTTTTATGCTAAGACAGTATCTCACCAGACATGGTGGTTCATACCTGTTTAATTCCAGCAACTCTGGGAGGCTGAGTCAAGAGGGTGGCAAATTCAAGGCCAGCTGCAGCAATTTAGGCCCTATGCAACTTAGTGCCCCTGGGTTAAATCCCTAGTACAATCAATCAATCAGTCAATCAATCTTGATAGGTTTCCCTGGCTGATTCCAAATTTGGGATCCTCCTGCCTCAGCTTCTCCTGTTTCTGGTATTACAGGCATGTGCCACTACACCCAGCTGTTTATGGTATGAAGTTCCACTAAGATTTAACAATGGGGATTCCTTTTTATTTTCTCACGGTTAGAATTCATTTTATTTCTTCAAACAGAAAATATTTAATTCTAAAAAATTCTCAGCCATGAACTTTTTGAATATTGCTTCTGCTCTAACTTTTTATATATTCTCCATAAACTCTAACTAGACTTTCCCATCTTATCTCCCAGATTTCAACTTCTCTGTCATCTAAGAGCTTCATCAGTATTTATTGTTCATTCCATTTAGCGAGCTACTTTATTTCAGTGACAGTGTCTCACTATTGTGAATTTCCATTTGGTTCTTTTCCGGGGCAACCTTACAATTCTATTTTCACACATTTAACTCTTTTCTCAATCTGTTTCTGTTACATGCAGGTTTTCCTTGGGGAGTCTTTAACTGGATCCAGTTATTCTTTCTCAGGGTGGGTTTGAAAGTGAGATATAAGCTGCTTTTCAGAGAGCATTTTATTATGTGCTCCAGGTTATCCACAGAAATTTAAAAATCTGCCTTTACCTGGTGTTACAGTTTGGAACTGGAATGTCCCTCAAGGTTCAAGAGTTGAGGATTTAGTCGGTAGCCACTGGTACTATTAGGAGGTGGTGGAAACTTTAGAAGATGGGGCATTTTTGTAAGAGGTGGGTCACTGAGGAAGTGACCTGGAAGTGTATACCTTGTCCCTAGCCCTTTCCTCTTGCTTTTTCTGCTTCCTGGCTGTCATGAGCTGAGTAGCCTCTTTCCCATCATACTCTACCTCACTTCAGGTACAAAGCAATGGAGTCAACTGACCATGATCTGTAACCTCTGAATCCATGAGCCAAAACAAATCTTTCCTTCTGTAAGTTGTTTTTCTCAGGGATTTTGTCACAGTGATGAAAAGCTGATTAACATACTATGGGCTTTCTACTTTCTATTGCTAGAGCATGTTTATGTTAATGATGATTTTGGCTTAGGATCCACTTGTCACATTAGTAGTATAAGGATTAAGTTCACATTTTTTTCTTATGTGGTAGGGCTACACAGCCATTTCCTCCTTATAAAACTTGAATTTTGTCATGTATCTGCTCTCATCCGGGTACCCTTTAAGTCCTTACTTAAAGGAAGGACTGATCCAACCTGAGGGAGAGCCTATGGAGACTCCCTAGGATCTCTTGGTCATGCACCATTCCCAGTAGTTGAGATTCCTTCACATGACTTTTCTTTGCCAAGCTGATTCATTAGTGTATGTGATATTCCTCCCTGTCCAACAGTTGTCTTACTGGACAACTGAAGGGGAATGACTAGACACGGCATTTGATAGGTGAACAGTGCAATAGAGCTCTAGAACCAGCTTGCTGACATGTTGTTCAGGTGCTACAGGATGAAAGGTGCTGGGTCAGATGAAGTCATCTGTAGGAAGCTTTCCTTATAAACTGGTAGCTCAGAACAACCCCAGGAACCCAGTTCTTAGGAGGCTATTTGCTCCAGTCTCCATACTGGAGGCTAGTGGACATCTTAGAGTTCATTAGCATCTACATTCATGAGTCACACTGCCCCAGGCATGAAATCATTTGAAGGTTGCTTATCACCAAGACTGGTGCAAAAAGAAACTGGAAGCTGGTCACACTGGCGCACGCCTGTGATCCTGGTGGCGTGGGAGTCTGAGGTGGGAGGATCCCAAGTTCAAAGCCAGCCTCAGCAAAAATGAGGCACTGAGCAACTCAGTGAGACTCTGTCTCTAGATAAAATACAAAATAGGGCTGGGGATGTGACTTGCCCCTGCATTCAATCCCCAGTATCAAAAAAAAAAAAAAAAAAAAAAAAAGGAAAAGAAACTGAAGGGAAAGAACTGCATCTTCTTCCTTCCATTTCTACCTCAAATTTCTACCTTACAAGCGCTGCCTAGGTTGGTAATGATAAAAACAAAACACAAAACAAAACAAAAAAAACCCCTGCTTACTGTGTCAGTAAAACAGGACTCTATTGATTTTGGTACTGAGGCTGAATACAAGGGCATATATGTGCCATAGACAGAGAGATGTAGGGAGAAAATTTGAGTTAAAACATAAAACACATGCATAAAACATGCAGGGGAGCAGTAAAGAACAGGGTGCAGCTGAAGGCAGGGAACAGGAACTGGATCCTGTTATATACCAACTGGAACCATAAGGCAGGGTGAGGAGGAGCCTGGTGTTTCTGGAAGCTGGATGTGGAACAGCCTTAGGGCGTTAGGGAATGCCTTATTCAGGACTGCCTGGTCAGGCTGTATTAAGGAACCCTTGGAGTGGTTTGAAGTGCCCACTCTCTCCTGAGGAAGATTCTCCCCAGGAGACAAGTTTTGAATGTTGAGTACATTTTTCTTCTCTGGCTGAAGCTTTCAATATTGATCAGCAAAGCTCTGCTGAGAGAAATGGCTGCTGGGGAAGGATCTGACTTGGCAAACTTCACAGGGCTGTGCTCTGAAGGGGAAGGGAGCCGAAAAAGGACAGCAGGGGCTGAAAAGGAAAACAAAAAGGGAAGAGGGACTGAAGAACCACGGGAAGGCCAAAAGCTCTTTTCACAATCACCTACTTGAAAGTCCGGGCAGGAGGAGGCCCATAAATCCTCGATTCTCTCTCTTGTCCTTGCCATTTCTGTGACAGTTCTTGATTCTTTCACCTCTTTAGTGGCACATAAAAAAGGGCTCAGGGTGTGGGTGTGGACTGCCTAGATTCCAACCCTGGCTTTCTCACCACCCGCACGAGTGGCTCTGGAAAGACTCGTTAGCCTATTAGAGGCCCTCTTTTCTTAATTGTAAGTCTGGAATAATAATTGTGCAGACCGAGAAGGTTCCTGTGAGGACCAAATGAGATTTTTCCATAAAGCATTCAGCACCAGCACGGTGCTGGCACATGGTCAGAGGTCAATAAATGTTAGCTATCATTTTCCTCATTAGACATAATATGCCTTTCTCCTCCTCATGAGATTTTTGCCTTAAGTCATCTACCTCTCAGAGTAGTGTCAAAAATAAGTCAATTTCAGGCTTTAGGCTCTAACCATGCTTACAGTCTTTCATAGTGCTAGCTGGGTGGGAACTTTTATTTGCCATTTGGATGGTATGGACAGGGTCTTATAAGAGGGAGGAACTGGGGAATTAATGGGTTCCAAATATTTGCATATAAAAGGCAGCCTCCATCTGCTGATACCCCTCAGTAATACCATGTGATGGGAACAGGAGGAGGAATCCTCTTTGCATTCTGAGCAGGCCTGAGATTTAAGAGGTGGAAGGCTCCCCCCACAGCTTTGGAACATTGGCCCTGATCTATGGTGACTGGGTGGTGGAGAGTGGGGGCTGGCTTGGAGGTGGCCTTTGTTGTGCTTGGAAAGTGGCAAATAGACTTGGTAGGAGGGACACATCTAGGTTCACCAATGGGAGCCAGGGCCATACCCTGGCAACCAAGCTCTGAAGCAGTTGAAGGCGGTGAAGCTGCTCACACCAATAGGTTCACCAATGGGAGCCAGGGCCATACCCTGGCAACCAAGCTCTGAAGCAGTTGAAGGCGGTGAAGCTGCTCACACCAGCTTCTGTCCCCAGCCTAGGGTACAGGGACTCTACCCTGAAACACTGGAACAAGGATAGGCTGGAGACAGCTCCCCACCCCTGAGGGAGGGGGGACAGGCTTTGCCCACCTCTCTGCATCTTGGCACTGTCTCCTTGGCTTTTTTAGATGGTGAGTGTATTTTAGTTCAAATTCCAAACAGTAATATTTCAACACAAAGGAACATAACACACCATCGCCTCCTCAGTTCCTCCTGGCAAGCTCTTTGAAATGCCCTGATGTGGCCACACTGCTAAGTGGCCACATAGCTCTGCTCCACCAGCCACACAAACAGCACTGGGGATAGAAAACTGGGCCTGTCTGTGCTGTGCAGAGGCTGCTGCAGCCAGGATCTCCGGCTGACTTCCAAATTCCCACGGATCTGAATATGCTAAACAGTGCACAAGAAACAAAAATGCAGATTTTATCTAGTCTTCAAACACCAGATCAAACACTCAACGAATTTGTTCTGAAAACCTGTAAATGACATAGTAGGGGGCAGGGTGGGGGGGGGGGGAGGAACGCTTCCTTTTTGCATTTGAGGCATGGTTATTGAATACCATATGGTGCTGCTAAGAAATTAGTTCAGCTAACTCATGGAAAGATTAAAAAAAAAAGGACCTTTGTGTCTTTGCCAAAATAAATTTTATTTTATCAGAGTAAGAAAAACTAGCATTTAATACCTATATTAAACTAGCATTTAATGCCTGTTATCAGCGTTGGTGGGTGTTTTACCATTAACCTTCCATGGATTAACCCCTTCTTTCTCAAGATTCACAACTAACCAGAGCGTGGCAGTGAAGGAGGATAGTGGAAGCAAGATCTGGCCCCTGAGAAGACTTCTTTCATTGGAGGGAATGGGATTATGGTGCACTGGTACTTGCAGACTGAATACTTCATTAAAAGATCCTGGTAGGGCGGGGGGGGGGGTTGCAGCTCAGTGGTAGCGTGTGTGCTCAGCATGTGCAAGGTCCTGGGTTCAATCCCCAACGTACATGTGTGTGCACACACATGCACACACCCTGAGTATATATCAGGAGAATAAAAGGTTGCTAGGTCCAAGACATAAAAACTAAGTTTGCTGCAAACAGGTTTAAGGAAATAAAGGATGGGCAAAGTTTTGCTTGGGCATTTGGAACATGAATCTATACCATGATTTCATGTTTGGTTAACTGTTCTCAGGCTTCAATTTCTCTTGACTTTGTCCACACCCTCTCCCTTTGGTAATATTAACAATTTATTCCTTTCTGACAAAATATTAAGCGTCTTTTTTGAGTGTTTACATACTTGCCTCCATTCTGACGATTTCCCTCAGGAGACCCCACCAACTAAATCTCTGGGACTAAACCTCTGTTTAGTCCCGACAGAGGGGATAGTCAATTGCAGATTGTTTTGCCTTAGGAAACCCCTTCCAGGTCTTTCTCTGAGTACCTTCTCCAAATCTTGTAGAATCTTTAGGTCTCAAAAGAGAATCTTACTGGAATTATGGGAAACCAGAGTCCTGCATAGCCAACCCCCATGACCTCCAACAACCCTACTCTCGAACGCACTGTGATGTGTTTCCTGTGAACAGTTTATTTCATGACCCCACAGAAGAGTCAAAAGAGCTGCCAGCTCTGCTACACTTCAGGGCAAACTCCAATAAAAAGAAAAGAAAGACAAAAACCCACTGCACTCATATTCTGGCTCGTCTACAAAGCTGCCTTTAAATTTTTTAGTTTCTTTGTCAAGACAGTTCAAAAGGAGCAAAAGGGCTTAACAAGATGCACTAGGGTCAAGAGGATCACAGAGCCATTTGTCCCCATCCCTGCCTGAGAGGAAGGTGTGAGGCGAGAGCTGGGCAAACACCTCTTTATGCCATCAGTCTTTTCTCTCACAAGCCTTCGGGTGAGGGTGGTGGTGGTGGTGGTGCTATTTTAAATACCTTATTGGGAAGGGTGTCATTAGGGAAATACAAAAAGAAAAACCCTGCACACAATATAAACAAATGCCCAACAATCAAGAAACTCCAGATTCCTGTCTGTCAGCGGTAGACATGTGCCTTGCCTCTTTCTGTTTCCTTTCTAGACAAAACTGGGAAAACCTGGTAAAACTCAAAGTACAACAGGCCCACGCAAAACCTCAAATGCAAAAACATTTTGTTCAAAACCTCAAATGCAGAAACATTTTGCTGTTCTTCCTTGCTTTGTTCCCTTCCCTCCAGCCCTGGGGACTGTATCTTTCCTTTCTCATCTTGTATCAAACAATAGGCTGGCATCCTTTGGTCAGCCCCCCAAGCTTGGACCCAGCCACTCCACTGCCCCATGATTCCAAGGGCAAACCTGGGGTCCTGGGCTGTATTTACAGCAAAATGAACTCCCAGCCAAAGAAGGGCTGGTAGAGGCTTTGCAATTACAGTTGACCTTTTCTCATCTCAGAAACTGACTTGGACTAAAACCCATTAGGGTGAATTCCACTCATATTTCCATTTTGTGAGGCAAGATTAGAACAGCTCCCAGCTGGGAGGGCACCCAGCTTTTGGGATTGAGTGCTGTGTCCTTGGAACTCCCAAGGAGACATGCTCAGCCTGGGGCATGAATGTGATGTCCTCCAGCCAAATTACACTCAGATATGTGCAAAGATGCCACACGCATGAAAGAGAACACCAATTGACACGATTCCTGAGTTTGAAACAAATTAAGTTGCTTTGATGTCCCAATACGTCTAAAGTTACTAAGGAGCACACGGGGTGGGGGATGGTCCTCATGCTGATTTTTACCATCAGATTGTACAGAACGTTTCCTGATTATGGGCCATAATGAACAAATTATACAAATTTCATATCGTTTCCATAGACTTTCTTTCTTAAAAAAATTTTCATTCATTAATCTTGTGAATGCATAAAGCTTGGCATGATATGGCTGGGACTGACCCCACAGCCTGTCTGCTGACACTCCACCTCATGTCAGCCCAGTGAGCCACAATGACCGCTGGCTTCCTTGAATGTGCCATGCTTGCCCTCCCCAACTCCACCCAACCCCTACACTGCCTGCTCATGCTTCTTTAATTCTTCAGGTTTAAGTTTAGACATCCCTTGGGCTATAATAAGCTCCTCTCTTGAATCATCATAAGGTGACTTTCTGAGCTTCTATAACCCCCTCTAGACTTCAAACTCCAAGAGGGCAGAGATGAAGTCTATTTATTTCACAGATTCTTTCCCAGTGTCTAGCAGGCCTTGGATCATAGAACAGGTCCTTAGCATTATTTCCCAAACGAATGAATCCAAATGGGAGTTATTTGTCAAAGAAGAAAACCTCAACCCCTATGTCCTGTCTCAAGAGCTCAAAAATTATCCATACTTTTCCTGATCTTTAGCCTGAGGGTCTCTCTCTTACCAATGATCTGGCCTTCAACTTTTCCTTTCACTCATTCATCTTATTGATAGAGGATTCTTTGTCAGGTTAGGGTTTGCTGTCTTCCCTGAAAGGCAAACTGAAGAATATTTTTTATTTCTGTCCTGTTTGTTCAGAGAAAAGTCCTGCAAACTCTGCGTCTGTAGGCAACAGTTCTCTCTGACCCCAGGAGCCTGCTCTTACCTGGCACGCACGCTGCCCATAGGTAACCATTCCTTGGCAGGCAGATTGGTTGCCATGGAGAGAAACGGGCTGGCAGGCAAGACCAGGCCAGCTTAGAGAAATTTTAAAAAGTGTCAAGCATCTTTTAACTCATAACCGGCAGCTGGCCTTGCAAAGCTTTATAAAAATAATCATAGTAGAGAAAATCGACATGAGAATGTTGCTAGCAAGTAGGACACATAACACAGAATAAAAAGTTGGAGGGAGAAAAATACATTCAAATTCAAACAAAAGAATCTTTAATTAAAAGTAACACTAATTCTTCTACACCTGAGCAAAATTATACCAAATAATTCTGGGAGGAGACAGATTGTTTAGTTTCACATTTTTCCTGAAAAATTTTTTTTTGTGTGAAACATGAAACGTATGATAAAAAAAAATGAAAAAACAAAACACTTCTATGTGGGCTTGGTGGCACTTGTCTATAATCCCAGTGGCTCGGGAGGCTGAGGCAGGAGGATCACGAGTTCAAAGCCTCAGCAAAAGCAAGACACTAAGCAACTCAGTGAGACCTTGTCTCTAAATAAAATATAAAATAGAGCTGGGGATGTGGCTCAGTGGTTGAGTGCCCCTGTGTTCAATCCCTGCTACCCAAAACAAAAACAAAAACAAACAAACAAACAAAAAACACTTCTTTTAGTACTACTGTAGATCAGGCACTTCACTTTTATATCTATCTACAAGGCTGGCACAGTTGGAGCTCCATTTCACACTAGAGGAACCAGAGGCACAGAGGAGTTAAGAAATTTTCTCAAGGTCATCAAGTCTAGAAGAAAGAGCCAAAACCTGAACTTGAGAAGTCCAATGGCAGATTCCATGCTCCTAACCACTAGACTACACTGCCTTTCATATTTTTACTATATAACATTTGCAGTTGAAAAGTAACAGGAATTATGTACATACTATCTAGGCTAAAGGAACAGAATGTTGCCGGCAAATATCTTGGTGGTCCAGTGAATGGCCCCTATTCAAGCACATATCCCCTAAGTCCTTACCTTTCCTCCCAAGTTAATTAGTATCCTAAGTTCTGGGTTAATTCCCCCATCCAAGTACTAAGCAGGCCTGACCTTGCTCAGTTTCTGAGATTGGATGAAAATGCATGTACTCAGGATGGTATGGCTACAATTTGGGTTAATTCTCTTGTTTTTTGTTATGGTTTTAATATCTACATCTCTAAATGATATATCAGTAGTTTTTGCTTCATGTAAATGGAATTATATTCCCATCATCTATGTTTTGTTTACTCAACTCAACATCACATGTTTGAGATTCTTCCTAGTTAAGGAGTACAGAGCTTTGGTTTATTCCTATTTGGGGATGTATAGCATTCTGTTTTTATTTTACCCATCCTATGACTGGACATGCAAATTACTCCTGGTTTGGGTAATTAAAAATGATTCTCTGGGCATCTTTTTGCATGACTGATGATGTCATAGTTGCTCCAGGGAAGTGGGTTCTCAAATTTTAGCAGCATCAGGTTCACCTGGATGGTTGGCTAACACAAAAATTGTTGGTCCTACCAGTGGAATTTTGATTTGACTGTTGTGGAGCAGGGCTTGAATGTTTGCCTTTCTAATTAGTTCTCAGGTGTTGCTGGTGCCACACCTGAGGACTCTACCTTTAGATCCACCACTGCAAAAACAGACCCAGGGGTGCACGCTCCACTTTACCAGGTATGCCAAGGTAAATGACTTCATTAGAGCTATTTCTCAAAATAGAAAGTGCTGTGTCCTTGGAACTCCCATTGACAGTTGTTCCACCTCTTTGCTAACTCTTACAATTAGATGATCAATCAGACTTCAAAGTGTTGTCAATCTGGTGAGAAAACACTTCTCAATGTGTGTTTTTATACTTCTCTGATTATTAAGGTCAAGTATTTTGCTGTATATTCATTGGTCACTGTTCCTCTTCTGTGCAATGTCTGGCTGGTTCCTGATCATTTTTCTGATTTTTTTTTTTTGTGTGTGTTCTCTTTATTGCTTGATGAGAGCCCTTTATATAAAATGGATAACAGTCCCTCTTCAGTTAGCTATATAAGTTTCAAATACCTTCTCCCAGTTCATGAATTGTCATTTTACTCTCTTTATCTTTTGGAGAATTAAAGTTTGTAATTTTGACATAAACTTATCAATCTTCTTAAAACAACTGTGCTTTCTACATTTTGTTTAAGAAACCCTTCCCTATTGCAAGGACCTAAGATTATCTCCTATGCTGTTTTCTAAAAATTGTATTTATTTTGGCCTTTCACATTCAAGTCTTACTTTACCTGGATTTGATTTTGGTTTATTTTATGAGATAAGAACCAATTTTTATTATTTCCACTGCCTTAATTACTTTGGCTTTATCTTAGTATCTAGTAGGGAAAGGACTATAGAGCCCTAAAGAAATGTTACAAACATTCTTGGCATCTTGTCCTTCAACACAGTACTTAGAATCAGCTTGTTAAGTTCAATGAAAACACCACAGAAGGCTGGGGATATAGGTCAGTTGGTAGAGTGCTTGCCATGTTCAATCCCCAGCATCACAAAAACAAAAAAACAACTCCATGGATATTTTGGTTATAATTGCACTGATTCTATAGTTTAATTTAGAATAAAGTTATCTTTATAATGTTCTTATTAAAGAATATGTATATGTTCATAATTACATCTTCTATTTTAATTGCTACTGCATCTGAGTTATTACTCTTTTGTATTCCTAATACTGTTTATTTGTCCCCCCCCTTTTTGATTAATCTTTCAGAAAATTTATCTACTTTATTAATTTTTATTGCTTTTTAATTGCTTTCTTGGCATTGTGATAAAACATACATAAAATAAAATTTAGCATATTGACCATTTTAAAGTTTATATTTAAAGTGCACATTTCGGTGGCATTAAGTACACTCATCATTGTGTAACCATTACCACCCTCTGTCTCCAAGTGTTCTTTCTTCTTTCCTAGCTGAAACTCATTACCCATCAGGCTCCAGCTCCCCATTCTTCCCTCCCTACAACCACTGGCAGGCATCATCTCTATTTTCCATCCCTACAGAGTTGATTACTGTAGGTCAAATTCATGTAAGTGGAATCATACAATACTGGTCCTTTTGTGATTACCTTACTTCACTTATGTGAGTGTGAAGTGGCATCTCACTGTGGTTTTGACTTGTATTAGCCTAATATGTTGTTTCAAAGGATGAAATTTTGGCTTTATAATTTATTTTTATTATACATTTATTCTCTCACTGGTCTTAATTTTTTCCTTCCATTATTTTCCTGATATTTATACTTCTTACATTAGGTGCTGTTATTGAATTAAGGACCACAGACTTAACATTTTAAATTAACACAGATGTTGACTCATGGCCCGCACAAAGGAAAAGTACACACAGTCTGCAGGTAGACGGCTCCATCCTTTGGCTCTGTCCACAGAAGTTATAAGAATTCCTTTGTACATGTTTATGTGGAAAATATAGGCAGAACTCACCAAATAACATAAGTCAGCCCTCAAAGTCTTACTCCAAGAAACAACTTTCTCTGTGATTAAGGGCCTCTTCCTATGGTCAGGGACCCCATGACACCAGGGGAGCTTGGATAAAGTTCCCTCAGGATATGGAAAGAAGGGAGTCACTTAAAGGCAGGTCAGCAATGAGTAGTCTTCCATCTGTGCTTAGCTCATTAAATTAGAAAAAAAGAAGGCTTGGGGCTGGGGTTGTGGCTCAGTGGTAGAGTGCTCGCCTAGCATGGGTGAGGCCTTGGGTTAGATCCTCAGAACCACATATAAATAAAAGGTACTGTGTGCAACTACAACTAAAATAAATGAATAAATATTTAAAAAAAAAGAAAAAAAAGAAGGTTCAAATTTCAATCTTCAAATTGTTGCTATGTAGTATTATTACTCAGTTGCAAGTAATTTCCAATTTTCAGTATGACTTCCTCTCTTGATTAATCAGTTGTTCAGAAGCTGGGCTTTTATTCCATGTGGGTTTCTCTTCTTCTACTAGTTTAGGAGTTGGATGTTCTAGGATTTTAGTTGTTTCCTTAGCTATTTAAACTTGTTTTCTCAAAGTGTAAAGTTAAGTATCTTTCACCTCTTCACAAATAGAAGAACCATAGCATCCCAAAGTTGATTACTATTCCTCTTTGTTAATTTATTTACTATTTTGTTCAGTAATTTAGTGTCCGATTTTTAACTCTATACATCAGACATTCTTATTATTTTATACAGTAAATATATACTTAAATACATCTGTACATTTACTAACTTTTTAGCTTAATAATCTCTCTTCTCAGGTCTCCCACCTTGGATGATTTCCTTTTTTCATGTGAGTATGTCCTTTAGAATTTTCTTCAGAGGAGACTGGTTGGCAGTAAAATTTCTCAGTTTTTGTGTGACCTGAAAAATTTCTTACTTCATCCTCTTTATTGATAGTTTTACTACATATGAAAAACTTTCAGGATGACAGTTTTGTGTTTTTTTTTTAGCCAATTGAAGATACAATTCTATTGTCTTTTAGCTCCTATTGTTGCTTTTGAAAAGTTGTCCGTCAGTCTAAATGATAGCTCTGTGTATCTGTTTGTCTCTCCAGCTGCTTTGAATATCTTAGGTGAAGTCAAGTTTTTTAGTTTCACTAAGAAGTATCTATTTACAATTTTCTTCTTTTTTTTTTTTCTTCTGGCTGAGATTTATTGGGATTTTTGAATCTTAGGGTTAGCACTGGGAACTTTTCCTTCAGACTTTCTATAGTATTTCCATTTGGAAATTTATTTAGAGCATCTTACATCATCCTCCTAATCTCTTAGTCTCATTTCACATTTTCTCTTCTCTTTGTCCCACTGAGCCATATTTTGGGTTATTATTCAGATGCATTTTCTAGTTCACCAACATTCTCTTTAACTGTCTCTAATCTCTAATCTGTTTAATTCACTGAATTATTGATTTCTATTTTTATATTTTCATCTCTAGAAGTTTAATTTCCTTATTTAAAAAATGTGCTTTGTTGTTTTGTAGTATCTTATCCTTGTTCACATTTTTTATGCCTTTTAAAAGATTTCTGAGTCATGTTAAAAAATTTATATTTTTGATAAACCCAGTAAGGAAATATTTACAGGTCCAATTCTACTGTTTCTGTTGTTATTGCTGGCTTTTCATCATGTTGACTTGTTTCTTTGTGTTCCAGTTAAAGCTGCCTTTCTCCAGGGGTGAGTTCTATTTATTTGTGAGAGCCTTCTAGGGTTAAGGTATTAACATTGTCACTATACTTCAAAGAAAAATCTACTTTAATCTTTTTCTCCCTTCTCAATGTTTCTCAAAAACAAAACAAACAAGCAAACAACAACAACAAAAACCAAACAATTATCCAGTGGATGAAAATCCATACTGGAAAGGATCTGTCACCACCCACATCAGCAGGATCTAATACTGGAAGATACAAAGTAAGAATGTGAAAAAGATATGCTGTTAAAATTTCTCAACAAATTAAATTCTTTGCCACTTGTATCTTGGGTCAACTTAAGGAGGACTTTCACTTGGCCAAGAAAGTACCTCTCTAGGTGTGTTCAGTTCTGAATCATCCACGTCAGCCTCTATTATAAATCATGCATGATGAAACTGCATGTTGCTGTTTGTTTCAGTCATGTCATGCAAGACTGTGTAGGGAACAACCCCATGGTCATAGAAAGGCACAAACCTGTGAGGGTCATCTGGATCACAGTTAGGAAGAAACTGAGTGATTGCTTCTGCCACTTCTTCATTTGATAAAACATCCCACAGTCCATCAGTGGCCAAGATCAGCACATCATCTGCTCCATGCTCATATTTAGAGAGATCGTAGACTCTTACCTGAAAAGAACAGGAGCATGCCTTTTATGGTCTGTAACAAACTGACTTCTTATTCTTCTTCCCTTTTCCTACCTAGCTTAGTGGTTTCCAGGTATGCATTGTGAATTACTTGATTATACAGCAAGCTTTGTGGCCGAGGGTATATTCCTTTGAAGATTTGCCATACAAACATATAGGCCCAATACACAACTGTGAAAGAGCCTAAGAGGTGGGCTTAATAATTAGATTAGAATAATTAGATGAAAATGTAATGCCTGAGGTGGAGTTAGAATGATGACCAAGTGGGCATGGTGTGAGCCAGAAGATCAGTAAGGACCTTGCTTCCTGCTCTTCCTTTGCATATTCACTTAGCAAACATTTATTAAGGGCCCACCCTGGGGCTGGGGATATAGCTCAGTTGGTAGAGTGCTTGCCTCACATGCACAAGGCCCTGGGTTCAATTCCCAGGAAAACAAAAACAAAAAAACTATTCTTTTAGGACTAAAGGGACATACTTCATCTAAGGCACTCATGCAAAATCCTTGCCTGACTTGTTCTGAGGTCCAAGGGACCAGATTCCTCTATGTAAGAATGGGGCTCACACTACATTCAGATTTAGTGAGTTCCAATCTATGCTAAGTGACAAAGGAATCTGCTCAGTCCAAATCTTCAAAGTGTGCCTTTGTCTGGAGAAACTTTAAGTCTTTCCTTACCTCCAGCACCTTGAATGACTTGGATATTTCAACATTTACCTAAGCTCTTCAAAACGAATAGAGCAGCCCTGGCAAAATTAAAAAGAATAAAAATCAAGCCTTATTTGAGTTAGGTGACAACTCCATGTTCACTCTATTTGGGCAGGGTTGGGGATGTGTAGGGAGGAGTGGGGAGGAGTTTGGGGTTTTATTGCTATTCCTGCCTAATTTGGTAGAATCAGCCCCTGCCTATACCACTTCATCAACTGACGACTAAAATAGTCAATTTAGGCTGGGTGCCGTGGTGCATGCCTGTAATCCCAGCAACTCTGGAGGCTGAGGCAGGAGGATCCAAAGTTCTAGGCCAGTCTCAGCAACTTAGTGAGACCCTGTCTCAAAATAAAAAAGTAAAAAGGGTTGGGGATGCAGCTTAGTGGAAAAATGCCCATGACTTCAATCCCAGTACAAAAAAAAAAAAAAAGAGCAGGTCAATATAATCAATCTCCTTTACCCCCTCACTTCTCTGTCATATTTTCTAAAAGTGAGACTGAATAAAAGCTATAGTTCAGGGGATGAGGGAGAAAATAGAGGGTGGTGGAGCCTTGTTAACTTCCCATGTGTCCATCACATAGTCAGCATTTTGTCACCTCATATCTAGAGACAAAAGAATTCTAAGAAGCTTACCAGCTGTTTGAATGCAAGTCTTTGACAGCCAAGCCTCCTATGTTTTTGTAAGGTTTGCCTGGGCCAGTGATACCCAGTGGGGTGCTGGTCCTTTGGGTTAGCATTCTATCCCCAGCTGCAGAAAACAACAAAATGCCTACCCCTGAACCTTGGTAAATGAGCTCAAATGAAAAGCAGTTACCGGGTGCCAGGCCTCTGTGGCCTGCATATTAGATGGTAACAATTAGCTAATAGCCCAGAATATCAACCACACCCAGGGGAAGTGCACTCAGGGGCATATTGCACTGGCTTCTAACATCATCTCCTCAAAAGGCATGCTCACTCAAGGTTATAGAAACTTAAGCTTCTAGCAGACTGGAAAGTCCCTAAATGCCAGAATTTTATCCTCTAATTTTCACCCCTTTTGCTTTATCTCTGCGGTTGCCCAGTGTGTGAGAGCAGGGTTTCTCAAATGTTATTGCACACAGCAATTACGGGGGATCTTGTTAACATGCAGACTCTACTTCAGGTCTGGGCAGGGGCTTGAGAGTCTCTTGTTCTCCCAGGTGATACCAAAGGTGCAGGTCCATGGACCACACTGTGAGGAACAAGGTCATAGAGAAGCCCTCTGGGTCAGGTTTGTCAACAAGGAAATCAAGGGCCCTGCAAGCTCTGTAACACCACACACACTGTTCCCTAGAGTAGAAAGGACAGCAAATGTCATTGTGTTGTCACTTCCAGTATGCAAAAACTTTGCATACTAGACACTGCTAGCTTCATAGCTTCATATCTACAACAAATTTCTGTGATAATTTGAGCTCCGATGAAAAGAACACATAAAGTAATGAAAGATGAGGATGTCAGACAGCCCAATCTTTTGCTTGCAATTAAACAGAAGATTCCAATTAATGTCCAGCTCCTTCTAACAGAGATGTTTCCAAATCTAAAGATGTTCACTGGATTTCAGAATCTTTCCAGTGAAGAGGGTTCCAAAACCTTTTTGAAATGCTTCCTGCTGACTCAACAACTTTGACAGGTTGAGTTTTCAAGCTAAAGTTGTCTTGCCTAACACACCCATGAAAATCTGGCCAAAAGAACAGGGTGAGTTCATACATACAAACAGGCTACAAAATGCTACTCTTCAATTCCATCAGTAAATGGAACCCTTCCCTACTTCTATTCACATTTCCACTCACAGCTCACTAATGCAGTTTCATTAGCTAACATGAAAGTCCCTTTCAATACCATTTTCCACGTAATTTTTATGTCAATAATAAAAAGCTAGTAGCAACCCTATTCCCCTAGGCACCCCTCAATTAACATCCTTTTAGGTTTTTACTGCTACCCTTTGTTTCCTGCCCTTTAGCCAATTTCCAAAGGACTTTGCCAACTTTCCACTTACAACTCGGGTCTTATACATTAACCTACGATGCAGAACATTTTGTGAAAATGCTTTCAGAAAAATTGGATTGCCATGCAAGTCACCCTGCTGCATGCTCATCCTCCCCAGAATCGAGGGCTTCAAAGGATTCCAGAGGCCTCTGGAGTTCTGACTTTCCCTCCCTGAAGCTATTGTTGGCTTTCCTCAATTGAACCACACTCACCTCCCCAAAGTTCCCCGGCTCAATTTCTGAAATAGCTTCTCAATGTTCTTGGAAGCCTCACATCAAACTAATGGGCTCTGAGGCTCCCTGGGTCTTAGACATCTGGAAGAGAGTCTCAGCAGTCTCAAGGGAGAGAGGTGCCTACAGAACTACCTTTGTCTGAAGGGGGCTGGAGAACATGGTCAGGGATTCCAATGGTTCCTTCCATGGTTCCCATCTGGATGGGAGCCAAAGACCATGGAACTCCCTGGGTCTTGTGGCTTCTTAGAGCAACATAAAGATATTCCTTGACTTATGACGGGGTTATGTCCTGAAAGTCCCATTGTTAAATTAAAAATATTGTAAGTTGCATCTAATACAACTAAATTACTGAACATTATAGCTCAGAACACAGTATAGTGTAGAATACTGGCAGATGCCCCTTAGGACTGTGCACTGTGGCTTGATGCTGCGACCCAGCATTGCGGGGCAGTATCACACTACATATTGATAACCTGGGAAAAGATCAAAATTCAAAATATGGTTTCTACTGAAAATGTATCGCTTTTATACCATTTTTTGATTTATAAAATGGAAAAAATTGTAAGATGAGGACCATGTGTAATCTGAGCAACTAAGATGGGGTCTGTTTGATCCCTCTAGCTTCATTATTTGTCTAGAGAGCATCTGTTATGTGCCAAGCACTGGGAAAAATAGTGAACAAAAGTGACAAAGTTTCTCAAGTTCTAATCTTAGTAGATAAGGTGACACAAATCACAATAGCAAAGAATGACAGGTGCTCTGAAGCAATAAGGCAAGGTAAGGAGAGCAACAGAGTCAGTTTAGAAGATGTGGTCATGGGGAGGGCCTCTCAATGATGCTACCATTTTGAACAAGTGAGGTGATTTCTGATGGGTCCCTTCCTGCATCTTCTGTTCCTGTTACTCCTCTTGATTAAAGAGTATGTAGATAGAGTGTGAAACTATTGGTAAACAAGGGGGCTGAAAGGAATGGATACTATCCTTTATTGTGACAGAAATCCTAGGGAAGACCAAAGAACAGCCATTGTTCTCTCCCCTAATCCTTTGCAGACACAATATAGTACTTCAAGTCTCCTAATGCAGTATTTACCTATATGTATACATCTGGGTTCACCTGTCTGTCTCCTCTCCAAGATTAGTTATTCTGAAATTTTCATGTATTTAAGAATCATATTGAGTGCTATTTAACCAATCCAAGGGCTCCATCTTTATAAATTCTAATCATTTAGATCTGGGCTGGGGTCCAGGTGTCAAAACAAATAAAAATCCCAAATAATACCTATGAAACTGGTGGGCGGGTATCTCATCTTGAAAATCACCGTAATAAGCAATTAACTTCTCTAGGGCATGGTCTGCCTTGTCCTATTTGTTTCTGTGCCTAGAACACAGCCTAATGCTTGGTAACGACTCGGTAATCAAAAGAAGCATTTCCCTTGCAGGACATTTACCCCTGTCTTGTAAATAATGAACACCAAGGGAGGTGGTCATCTTATCTTCCACCCAAGATTCAGCTTCTAGAAACCAGAGATTCCATTAGGCATTTTTTTCCTGTGGGCCTAGAAGTATCTTTTATAGTGTTGGCCACAATAGCACTTCAGAAAATACTTGCTGAGACAAAGAATAAATAGGAGCAGAAAAAAAAAAAAAATTAAACCATGAGATCCATTCAGAAAATCATGGTGACCCAACAGTTTTTGCTGGATAACTCCGCGATGCTCCTCAAGAATCATCAAAAAGGACTGTGCTGACATGTAACAGGAGTACCACTTTCCTTTTGCTGCCCTTTCCTTGGTAAAGCTACCAACAAACAAATAAACAAGGAAAAAAAAAGTCAAGGTCAAGGAGCAGGAATGAGTCTGGGGGCACAAAAGACCCTTGGCTAATGTGCCCTGAATGAGTCAAGAGTAGTTTTCTCACTGGGCTCTCGGCTTCTCAGCACTTAGAGATGTCCTAATGTCATCACTGGCTCCTATTTTAGCAGAAGCTGGTGACAAGCTACTCTTTAATCCAGTCCCTCCCTTAGCCCTCAGCTGCAGGCTGCTGTTTCAGCATTTGTCTGATATGCACCCCTGTCTTTGTCCTATTACTGATGATACTTTGGTGGCATGTTAAGAGAGCTCATAGGACTGTAAGCTGATGCGGGTGTCTTGAAGCCACATTTTAAAAAAAGAATCCATCCATTCTTCCATTTGCCAAATCTCTGCTACTTCTCTGGGATGCCCTTGCAGCTTTTACCTCTTTATGAGCTCAGCAGATTCTTCAAGCCTGTTTTCCCTTTTAAGCATTCCATGTAGGATGCAGAGCTCCTGGGGTTCAGGGTTGGCTTTGTGGAAGAGAAAGAGCAAGAAAAAAGACCTTGCTTCAGGTCTCTGTGTCTAGCCAGCTCTGTGACTTCAACAAGTCACATGAGAAAATTGAGAGCTAAAGAAAATAAGTGGCTTGTCCGAAGTCACAAAATTTTCTCATCTTAGAAATCATTTTTTTTTAAATTGAAAAAAAAAAAACAAGGAAAATGAATAATGTAACATCCCCTCTAACTTCCTCACAAAGCTATTATGAAGGCCAGAGAAGATCACACAGAAGGGAACTGCAAATCCTAATGTATTACTTGTTATTCTTTATGATCTCATAGCAATAACTCCGAGTATAACCTAGTTGGTGGAAGGAAAGGAATAAGACTGGGCTCAGGCAAACTGGGGTTCAATTCCAAAAAATCTCATTTAGAATAACAGTGGTTAGGGCTCTCAACAGTGTACCTGGCAGAAAAGCCAAAGGTGATTTATAAGGTAAAGGCTGCCAGTTGGTGGTAGGAGATAAAGAGTATGAAGTCTTGTCCTCTCTACTCCAAGGGACAACCAAAAGCTCAGCCCACAGAAGTTCAAATATATCACTTATACCAGAAGAAAAAACTCTAACATATTTCCTCACCGTTTGATAAACTAGGCAGATTGTTTCAGGATTCTGGCAGGTCACCAAGGTTGGACCCATGTTCTCTGTAGTGCTTCTTTGTATATTATATGAGGTCATGAAACTAACACTGAATCTGGTGGCAGAATTCAGTTCGAGACCTACCTCTGTCTCCTTTAATAGTCAGGTAAACCAACTTTGTTCATTCACAATTTCAAAGCGTCGGGACCACCTGGCTAGGTGGACCGAATGACGAGGAGTACCAAATCCTCAGAGGGAGATTGCTGGGGTGAGGAGTTGGACATCATATGCCTTCCTTGGGAGGGAACTGTATCTGGAGACGTGAGACAGATGCATGTCAAGCTTTTCCTAGTTTGGTTTAGTTATAGAACTGGATTTCTTCTGGGCAGTGGTGGGGGATGAGGCTTGACCTCCCAAATCTCCTTTTGTGAAATGAAAGGTTAGGATTAGGTGGCCAGGGGACAAGTGTGTGGCTCTAACATTCTCCGACTCTGTCATCATAGGATGAGTTAGACCTTGGTGTGACTGGCCCCATGACTTCAGAGCATTGGCTGCAAATGAATCAAGTAGCATTTAAATATTACAAATATGCTGGCTGCTCACACTACCCAGAAAGACTTAGTTGTTTTGGCTGCGGGTATAATTTTATACTAGAAATATACCACAGATATTCTTGAGGCTTTTTTTTTTTTTCTTTTTGGTGTCTACAGACAAAATAAACATTTGACTTTGGATTGTGGGTACAATCTAATAGTTCAAAAAGTTTCTAAATGAGCTAAAATATTAGGCAGCGGAGAAGACAGCCTGAAGTTATATCAGATGCTTGGCTATATAACACAAGGCTTCCATTTTCTCCACATGAAGCCTGGTAATTCATGACTTCATAAGGCAAGCTATAGGAAGGAACTAGGCTTACCTGCTGGGATGTTCCCAGATACGAGCCTTCCCCTGGGTTTCTGCTGGCTTGCTCACCTCCAAGTGAAAGGCTCACTGAACACTTTAGTAAACAAGCAGGCTTGAATCTAGCTCAATAATCCTTTGAAGAGCAAGCCCATTGGAATGAGTTCAGTGAAATGCTCATTTATGGTGATAAGGGTCAGAAGAAATCCCAGCCTGTGAGTGCAGTGTGGATGAATTGAGTTATCATAGTCCTTCAGGAGGGAGGAGAGGCACAGAGTGACCACAGAGCCCCTTACCTGCAATGCTTTTGACTTGTGCTTGCTAACAGTGCCTGTACCTTTTGAATATCTAAAATTTCCTGGTTGAAACCAGGCATGCTGGTGCATATCTGTAATTCTAGAGACTCAGGAGGCTGAGGCAGGAGAATTACAAGTTTAAGGCCAGTCTCAGCAATTTAGCAAGGTCTTAAGCAACTTAGTGAGACTCTTTTTCAAAATATAAAAGGGCTAGGGATGTGGCTAAGTGGTAAAGCACCCCTGGGTTCAATCTCTAGTACCAAAAAAAAAAAAAAAAAAGTCATGGTTGGGGCATAGGTACTATGGTCACCTACGGTATGACTGCTATTCTTGATTCCCCCTGGCTACTGCTTCCGGTGACTTGGACTGAAAGAATCACCTCTGTTACTACTTCACAAGGCTCTTTTTACCATGGTGGGTTTTCAGAGATTTTAGGTCAACAACCAGCTAGGCATGTTGCCTGAGAAGAGAAGGTGCCACCAAACTGGTAAACTGTGGCACACTTGTTGTACAGCAGGTTGAGCCTTCTGATTGCAGTTATTCTGGCAGCAAGAAGTCAGGTCACAGCAGACTTATGTTGGATCAGAGATGAGTGGTTTGCCTCCCTAGCCTTCCAGCCTGGCCACATGTGTTGTAAGAATAAATCACAGTTCAGGACTAGAGTATGGAGGACTCTCAAGCTCATTTTAGGATTATGAAACAAGTTCCTGAAGCACAGTACAAAATGGCATAGCACAGCATTTCTCAGAGCAATCTTTGGGTCACCAGCTTCAGTATTATCTAAAAATGTGGAAATTCCCAGGGCTTGCCCCAGACCTATTGATTCAGATTTTCAGGAAGTGGATTCCAGGGATTTGCATTTTTTTAAAACTAACTTCTCTAACTATTCTTACATGCATTAATGAAATAATAATGCAAAAAAGGTACTGCATGTTTTACTGAAATTTCCAAATGAAATTATTATTTTTTTTGGTAATGGGTCAGAGGCTAACAATCTCTAATGACAGCAAAAATTTGACACAAACTTCCAGGTTGGCTCTTATTGTGAGGTCATAAATAAGTTGCTAAACAAGTTTTTTTTTTTTTTTTAGTGTGTTTTAAGAGTAAATAAAATAAACCTCAAATTTTGGTTTTATTAAAAAAGCTGGTTGGCAAACCTCAAGTCATTGGCTAAACAACTCCGTAAATGACACGCAGATGCATACAAGTGATTTTTTTTACTGTTGAGCTTGACAGAGAAAGAAACCAGCAGCACAAATCATGAAGTTTCTTACAGGTAAGGTTAGAGTGTACCAGAATCATAGAGAGTAGTTTCTGTACACTCTTTAAAAACAAAAAAACAAACAAAAAAAACATTTTATCTTTACATGGTGCTGAAGATCAAACCTAGTGCCTTACGCATGCTAGGCAAGTGCTCTACCTCTGAGCTACAACCCCAGCCCTTCTGTATACCCTTAACATGTGATCAATACCTGACATTCAAAATAATGGTGATGGTGGGAAGGGGGACACTTGGCCCCCACAGTCACATCACCCCAGCTGAGGACTCAGAAGTATGAGATATTGCAGATATACAGGACTAATGAGGAAATTAAGAAAACTGTTAAATCTGACTGTTATATGAAACCAAAGTGTCCTTAAAACTTCTTTTTTTTTTTTTTTTTTTTGAGAGAGAGAGAGAGAGAGAGAGAGAGAGAGAATTTTTAATATTTATTTTTTAGTTCTCGGCGGACACAACATCTTTGTTTGTATGTGGTGCTGAGGATCGAACCCGGGCCGCACGCATGCCAGGCGAGCGCGCTACCGCTTGAGCCACATCCCCAGCCCCTTAAAACTTCTTATTTTCCCTTTGCACAGGGGGATCCATTCTTTGTGGTGATGGATGAAGTTTATATAATTCTTGGGATTGGATTCTCTTTAAGAAAAATAACACAAAAGTAATTATGAATACAAATTTACATACTAACATGAATGCTTATTATGAATGAGAAAAGAAACCACAATAAATTGCTGGAAACTTGGATTCTAATCTTCCTTTCCTCAGACAAATGTTTAGAAAAATGTTTTCTGATTGTGACCTTGCTTCTCCTCTCTATCTAGAACATTCTACATTTTCCAGCAATAAGCAGGACTTGTAGGACCTGATCTGACCTACAGTCTCCAATACTTAAATTTAATTCGCATTTTCATAAATCTGCCCTTACATATCAAATTGGATTTCCTTTCTTAATTATCTAAACAGGTAACTTATTGATTTGTAGTTTGTACTAAAAAGTAGATGATTAGGTTATTACTTTAATTCTCAAGACTTGAGGGCACTTCTACAGGAAGGCTCTCATAGGAAGTCTCCCAAAAAACTGCCATCAGTTCCTCCCCTCCTTTTGTACAAGCACGGTGCTCCTCACATCAAGAAGTGACTTCCACTGCCCTTCTCCTCAGATGTGGGCTGGCCTCAGTGATTTCCTTGACCACAGGATATGGCAGTGTGATGTTATGGATTTCAGAGGCTAGGTCTTAAGACTAATCTGGGACTCTTGAATCACTTGTTCTTGTGACTGTTTCTCTCAGAATCCAGCTGCCATGCTATGAGAAGTCCAAACCATGCAGTTTGGCTATGCATTGCTATCTCAGCTGATCTCTTAACTGCTAGCCAACATCAACTGCCACTCATCTGAGTGAGCCATCTTGGACTTCCAGCCACTGTCACATAGTGACATTTGTCACTGTCATATAGTGACACAGGCTGCTGCCCACCCTCCAGGAGCTCCCCCACCTACATGCTGTTACAAGCTAAGATACTCCCTTGCTTCCTTAGGGTCCAGTTCAAGCACCTCTGCAGTAATCAGCTTTATTACAGCTAATAGCCCTTCCAGCTAATCTTCCAAATTCAGTGACTCCCTAAGGCAAATTTTATTTCATACCAAACTCACTCTGACTTCCTTCTTTTTCTTGTCCTACTTATTCCTCTCTTCTTTAGATTATATAGCTCTCCCTCCCTTATCTAAACTCCTTTTGTCCCTTAGGACATAAGAAACAGGGTTTATGGCTAATTATTCTTTAGCAAATCTTACCTTCCAACTGGCCCTAAATTCTAATTCCATGAGGACATGTTCTCCAGTGTTTTACTCATGATCCCTGTAGAAAGAGCCACTGAAATCTTGTGGTTTTGATGGAGTAGGAGATTATATTTATTATGCCAGGTTGTGTGCTAAGTACTTTATATATGCCATTTCATTTTTTCCCCTTGGTTTCCTTCATATAACAACCCTATTGTCCTCTTTTTTAACTAAAGAGGAAGTTGAGACTTAAGTAACTCTCTCAAAGTCACTTGGCTAGTAAACCGTAGAGACAGAGCTTTGAGCCAAGATTGAGTCCCAGGCTGAGTTTTTATCTACACTATCATACTGCAATCCCTAAGGTTATTCTGAGAGGTCTACAGAATCTCAAAAAATAAGTGTTTCCTCAGGTATCAGCCAAAGAGAATTACTGGCCAGGTGCAGTGTAATCCTGTAATACCAGCTACTTGTGAGGCTGAAGCAGGAAGATCACAAGTTTGAGGCTAGACTTAGCAACTTAGTGAGACCCTGTCTCAAAATAAAAATATAAAGGGCCAGAGATGTAGCTCAGTGGTAGAGCACCCCTGGGTTCACTCCCCAGTACCAAAAAACCTAAAACAAAACAAAACACATAGATAATGGCTGCTGCCCTTTTTGAAAACTTCAAGATGCTCAGTCACATATATACCCTTTTCACCTATTTGTTTATGCACTGTATATATAATCATATTCTGCTTAAATTCCTATAGCACAGCCATATCATACACCCATACTGTTTCTTATGACCTGGCCAGACTATAGAAAGCACAAAATATATAAAACATGCTCTTTCCCCAAACCAGATTTTGGCTTGGGGTACACAAAGCCACCAAGAATCAGAAGTCTACACATGTTAAGATGTATACATAAGGCCTCAAATATTATCCATGTTTTCATGGGACACAGCATGAGTCCCAAACAAAAATAGTCATTCTCTTTCAACATCGAAGTGAACACTGGGAATCCCTAAGTGTGAAGCCTTCCAAAAGCTGGGAGGAAAGGAGAATATTATTTACTGGTTACCTGTGACCTCATGCCAGGCAGTTTCACCCATGTTCTTGTCAATATAGGCCTTTTTGCCCCCCCTCCCTATTCCCCAAGAGGAAAGGCAGGCGGAATTATGTGTGTTGGCCACTGGTGCCAGGGCTGGATCCTGTCTGTTCTTTTAGAGAAGGCTATTTCAGATAAAAAAATATATATATATTATCTAGATAAAAAAAGTCCCAAGAATGAGCTAAATGAGTGAACTAGAGCCATTAAAAACAAAACAAAACAAACAAATGAACAAAAAATAGCTGATCGGAATCCTGAAAATTAAGAGGAGGGAAAAATGAAGCAGAGAGAAAAATCAGGCTCCGTGGGGTTCTGTCTGGCAGGGACAAGAAGAAGGGGGAACTGCTGAGTGGGGGAGGAGTTGGCTCCCAAACAGAAAAAGGCCCTGTTCTTCCAAGAGCCTCAACTGGGGCTAAAGCAACAGCACTGTCTTGGAGTGGAGGCTGGAAAGAAGGGTGAAAGTAAGAAGAATCCTGGCTGTACACAGGGCCTGTCACAGGCCACAAACGGGTGTGGAGCAGAGAACATCTGGAAGTTGAAGCTGCAGGCTGGTGCCAAGCTGCCTGAGTCATAGGACATATTGTGTGTGTTGGATGGAGGTGGGAGAATTGTTTGAAAAGAGAGGAACATGGAGGGCCTGGGCTCTGGGGCCTATGAGTGAACACATGCTTTTCTTCTCCACTTGAATTCTTTTTAGGATGGCACAAAAGTTTCAGTGAGCTTCATCAGCAAGAAGATGGCGACCTGGCTGGGGAGGTTTTCTTTCTGCTAGGGCAGGGGGTGCAGCCTGTGCTGCCACACACAGAAAATTCAGTGCTGTCAACAGAGTGAGAAGGCTCCTACCCTGCACTTGGAGCCACAGCCAGCAGCAGGCCTCAGCTCCCTTGGCGGGGCCTCTTATGGAATTCAGGGCTTGGCCAGAAATCCTTGCCTTCTACCCCGGAAGGTTTGAGGGAGACTCAGCAAACCTGGCGGCTGCTCTTCAGGTTTGGCAAACTGGAGATTTTTCCAGCGCCTTGTGTTCAGAGAAACCGAAAATGTGTTTGGCTAGAAACCCTTCTCTAATTTTTAAACCCCTGTGCATTTTTTACATAAATTTGACCCACATGTTTTTGATTTATTTATATTTAACTCATCAAATCAAATTAAGAGCTACAGTGATGAATGGGAACAATGCTAATTTCCAAGAAGATTTTTGAGCCCCTTTTCTTAGAACTAAATCACATTTCCTCACCCTCACTCCCCCCACCCCCCCAAACCGTTAAAACTACCAGACTGAGCTAGGTTTGAAATTTAGAACCAAATGTGAAATAAAGATCCATGCTTGGCAAAGACAAAACTTAGCAGGGGAATGTTCTTAGGAAGTACAGTTGGAAAGTGGGGGCGGAGGGGGGGGGCAGAAATGAATACAGAGAGGAGTCAGTTTTCATGAGATATTTAAACATGTTAACCTGGCTTTCTGGGTGCCCAGCAAAAGTGCCCCAGCCATTTCTCTTGGGTATGATCTTATCACTCTTCCTCAGGGCAAAGAGTATTTTAGCCCCAACGTTTGGGGATGGGGGTAAGGAGTGGTCCCTAAACCTATCTTCCTTTTTCTGTTCTCTTTCATAGTAGCCAACCAAAGCTGTTCCTCTTCCCCCTTCTAATGGCACCCTTCCCCACTTTCCTGGCTCTGGCTAAGCCCTCTCCATCTGGAAGTATTTAAAATGTACAGCAATTTTAATCTCATGTAAGAGAATCTTAGGATATACAGTACGTATCCATTAAGCTAAATTATAGGTACTCAATCTTATTTTGCACAATTCTTCTGGCCTAGGTTTGCATACACACACACACACACACACACACAGTCACTACTGCCTTTCCCAGTCACCTCTTCTACTCTATTACTTCAGTCCAAGGCCAATAGTATTTCTTTGAGAAAGTCTGTCCTCCAAGGTGTCAAGAAAAAGCTGCTCTCTTAGGTTTAAGACAAAGGTACCCTCTATAGAGCCCTCTGAGCAAGTACCTTGTGGGTCACTAGGACCGTGGCCATAGAAATTTCCTTGAACTTGGCTCTCTCTCCTATAACCCTTGATCTCATTAGATAGACCTAGGTTCAAGTACTACTTAATAACTGCTATTAAGTGCTACTTAATAACTGTGCAACCTTGGGGGAGTTATTTTATTTCCTTGAGTTCTAATTTCCCAATCTATAAAATGAGTAGAAGAGCTCACAGGGCTATTATGAGGATTAAATGAGATACTGTCAAACCTTAGTATGTTGGGTGGGGAGCAGGGAGGGGTTCAAAGGGTAAAAAGGGTCAGTTAAACAGGAAGAATACATTTTAGGGAATCTGCTACACAGCACTGGTGACTATAGGTATTATAGGTTTTAAAATTGCTAAAAGAGTAGATTTTCAAAGAGTAGACCTTTTCCTGGAATCAACAGTAGCACAGTGATTAAGAGGTCTAACAGCATAGAGATTCTCCTTCAAACCATATTGAGCTTCTTCTCACCTTATATTAAAGGTATTTATATGTGTAGATGGGGAGGGGAGTGAAAAGGAGGTTTTCAGTCTGCTTTAAGAAGCAAAATGGTTAACTAGTGTTTCCTGAGATCTCCAGATACTTCTGGAAAGTGGAAAGAGAAGGTGCCATTTAACATGTCTGATAAATGCCTCTCATCCAAGGGGAAAAAATAGAAATATCTGAGTCAAGTTACAAGTCCCATCCTCAGCAGAGTTCAAAGAAACAGAGTTTGAAGTCCCTACTTATTCCTTTTTTTCTGGTGGGAAGTCATTTTAGCAGTAATTTATGATAACAACATCCATGATGTGGGCCAGGAGAGACCAGGAACTCACCAGCTTCTGGGGGCCATTCTGTAGTAATGGTCCTGACCATGCACAATTGCTGTGAGGTCTCAAAGAGAACATCTGTAGGCTCTTGAGCAATGGTTATTTCTACCAAGCTGACCTCATTTAAAATCCTGGGTGATGGCAGGAAATGTTTGTTTTTTTCCAAGTTCAATGTTTACTAGAGATTTCCCTCTCAGTGACCTATTAGGCCCTGTATCTAGAAGAGTTTTAGATGCCAGTTTAAGCTCTAAAGGACTCTAAAGGAACTATCCTGCTCACAGCCCTGCCAAAGGGTTAGGCTGTGGGAGACCAACCTTACACCTGACTGAGTCACACTCTCCGGCTGGGCGCTTAGCCACAGAAATGTGACAGAGCTTTCTCCACCCTTCTTGGGTTCGAGGGTCATGTCCTGTGCATGGGTGTGTCTTGCTACAGCCTCATGGATGAAGCTACACTCACCTGTTTCTTTGTAATATTACCCCTTGCCCTGTTTAGGGTAGAATCTTCCATGGAAGTGCCTTGTGTGTGTCCCCTTCTCTTACTGTGCCCCTGGGTGTGGCCTACCCAGGTGTCAGTCAACCTGCTGACAGTGGACAGCATGAAGATAGACTCGGCCCCTTGAAACCTGACCCCTTGCCTCATTTGAATAGCTTTTCCTCAATAAAAGGGGTCAGCACGTGCTCTCGCTCTCTCTTTCTGCGGACCCTTAAGGTCAGAGGAGCCGTCACAGCGACCCCAAAGAAAAAGGTATTTGTGTCTCTTGTGTGATTATTTCGTGCAGCCCAGTTAGCCCAGTTTAACTGGAGTGACCCCTGAGCCTTTCAGTCACGAGAACAGAAACCTGGCATTAGGCCAAGATGGCTATTTGTGTCCATAGAAGGCACTGGAGTGGACATATGCTCTGAAGGGTCTGGGAAGACTACTGTGGACTTGTATAAAAGGTAAGTTGGACCAAGTAGGCTCCCCTCTAGAAATCTGGACTGGGGAGACTGAGGAGATAGGTTGATCGGTAGCAGAGATATATGCAATGTGGCTGGCCACATTAATGGCAGAACTCTCTCACAAAGGCTGACAGATTCCTGGTATGGTAACTCTCCAGGGCCGCTCTGATTCTAGAATTACTCTACCATAAAGTCTGGATGTTCAAAGACTCCTTTGGGAGACACTGTGAGCGTCTCTTCCAATATAATTTAAGTAAGTATCTCCTTTTCTTTTGGTGTTAGCTTGAGTGGGTTTTTGCTTCCTCCAATCAAAAGAGCCTTCATTAAAAGAGCACTTATAGAGCAGGGGCCTGGTGACTTGTGCTTCTAATCCCAGCTACTTGGGCAGCTGAGACAGGACAATCCTGAGTTTGAGGCCAACCCAGGCAATATAGCAAGACCCTATCTAAAACAAAATATAAAAACAAAACAAACCTCCCTCCCCAAAGCCAGCATCAGAAGCTGGGGGCATAGGTCAGCGTTAGAGCTTGTAAGGTCCTGTGTTCAACTGCCAATCAAAAACCAGCCAACCAAACCTCGAAACCAAAAACCCGGCACCTATTCTTGAGAAAAACATACAGGTGGAGTATATCTAAACATTCTGGCATTTCCAGTGTGAGGCCTGGGTTTACTACTCAATTTCACTGTAAGGCCTTCTAACTCACTCCTTCCCCTTTCTCCTCTACTACAGAAACTGGTAAAGTACCCCTCTTCCCTGCCTTTTACAGCTAAGGAGAAGTCATGTAACACAGTTCTGGCCAATGAGATGCAAGTCAATGTGCTGGATTGATGCTGCCTCTCCTTCCTGTCTTTCATGAGAATGTTACACTTGGGGTTGCTGCCACCGCCTTGCAACCATGAAAGAAAAACCAGAAAACTACAGGGATACCAGCTCTGGCACAGCTGAGAATCAGAACCTGCACTAGGAGCTATCAAATTCCAGCCTTCTTATTATGTAAAAAAAGATCAATGTCTAAATTACTAAGAGATTTTTCTATAACATGGAAGCAAAATCTTTTCTAACTGATATACTCTGCAAGTGAACATTGAACTGTTAAGGTTTCCAGTACTGTAGGAAACTTGAGTTTTAAAAAACCACATGTATGTTCAATATGTTTTTTGATTTAACTTGTTTAAACAGCATTTGAATGATGCAAGTTCTCCAGGTAATTAAAATCTAACGAGAGGATAAGGCATACCTGAATAACTGTGATGTAAGGCAGTAAGTGAAAATGCCATTACAGGGCAAAGCTCACTGTGTGTCAGGAGTAGGCAAAGATGTTACTTCTGGTTGGGGTAGGGGAAAATCAGAAGCCCCCTTGGGAGAAGCACCTGAGCTCAACCACAAAGGAAAACATATATGTATATTTGGAGGTCAGGAGGAAGGACAGTCATGGCAAATGGAGTAGTTTTAAACAAATATTGGAAAATTAAAGGTCATGTACAGGAAACAAATTCACTTGGCTGATGCAGGGGAACAAAGATCAGATTAGAAAGTTAGACCAAAATTACAACAAGCCTTGCATGCCAACTGAACGAATCTGGCTTGATTCTCCAACTCAGTGGGGTGCATTGAAGGTTTCTGAGCAATTAGGAGTCAGAGGAGTTCTCTGGGAAAATTCTCCTGATTGCAATCTGTGAGATGGACTGAAGGAGGCAGAGAGGGAGACTGTGCAGCTCTCTGGGCAGGAGGTGATGAGGGAATGAACCAGGGTAGTCAAAGTGAGAATGGAGTGACGTGAGACACTGAGAAGCACACGCAACGTGAGCTGGCTACTGTCTGGACATGGGGGTTGGGTCAGGAAAGGAAAAATAAAAAAATATTTTATAGTTCAAAATACAAATAAAAACCTCAAATGGTACCTCTGGAGCTGAAGACAGGAATGGTTTTATGTAGATGTTGGAGTCATGCACCTTCAGGTCATGGTCCCCAAGTCCCCTGGTCACTCCAATAGTTGCCATTACCCGGGCCTAGGAGTATAAACAGAGGATCATCAGAAATAAATACAGCGTGAAAACATCTTATCACACTCCAGCGGCTATGGGCTAAGAATGATGAAAAAAATTGTCCAATTACTCCTGCCCATCTTTCCATGTCCCTTGCTGTTAACTTATATAAGTAGTTGTTACCAAGGAATAGTGCCACAAAATCACTTCTGTATTTGAGGAATGGTTTTTCTACCAATTATCCTGACCTTATTGAGTTGCTGTTGTCTCTTTGCAGCTTTCTTTTGTAGAGACTAGAGACAAGAGTGCTCAATAAACTAACTCCAATCCATGTATAATGTCTGCAGTTACTGAAATCAGTTCATACCAAACCCAACAGCATCCATCCATCCTTCTGTAACACATCCACACTACAAGTATTTGCTGAGCCCCAGGTTTGTCCCTAGCTCTATGATAGGTATTAGCAAAACAAACAAACAAACAAACAAACAAATCAGAGGACCCTCCTGTCCTCCCAAAGCTCACTGTTAGGCTTTATGACTAGAAAAAGTAAATTCTTAGCAACTCTGTGACCTATCCTTTCAGTGTTCCAAATTCCCTCTGGGTGGACAGGAACAAAATTTCACTAGTGCAGTAGCTACCCAGAGACCTCTGGGCTGAGAACTCAAGCTTTCTTCAAATTGCTGGGTTTTAAAAAATGTTTTAAGGAAGCAACACTAGTATTCTAATATCTATACAGTCAGCTTAACTATCTCCTGAGATGCCATAGATTTGATGTACCCAAACATTTACTGAGCACCCACTAAGTGATAGGGGAAACAATTTTCTAAGGCCTCATCCTTACTATAAAGGAGCTTGGTAAGGAACATGAGAGGTAATGTCTAACTAGTAACATAGGAAATATGGTCAAGTACTGAAGGACATGTGGACAATGAAGACTATGTGAGTTTACAGGAGATAAAAATTCTGCTGAGAAGGTCCCCTGGAGGAGGTAGCACTAAGCTTCCTGCTGAAGGTTGGATAGCATCAAGACAGGCAGACTCAGAGAGAGGGGGAATGCAAGTCAGAGTGAACTGGGTGAAATGGAGCCCAGTGGCCGAACCCTTAGGTCATCAATACTAAATTCCATGTAATGTCGTGGTACAAAGACCTGAGCTTGAAACCTCCCTCTAGTCCTTGGGTAGTAAGAACCCTCACAGGGGTACGGATGAAGTAAATAATGGCTAAAAATCAATACAATCCATTGTCCGATACAATACTTTGTCTTCACCTTCCTATCCTCATTTTCCAAAAGGACTGTGCATTTTGGAGCTGGTCTCCAACCAGAAAGTATCTGAGTAGAAAGGTTAAGGGCCAGAGTCAAAGGGAATAAAATGCAAACATGACATGTGAAGCTTGGGGACCTCTGGTCAGTCAGGCTGCAGAAACCTCTGCTCTGCTGGGAGTCTGGACAGACTTCCTTCTAGCTAAGAGGTGTTCAACGTGAACTGTGAAGATTCTGAGTCCCCTGTGGCCCTTGCACTCTCTCCCTGCCAGGGCAGCTTCTCTGGCTGGAAAAAGCACATGCCTGTGTTTTAGTTCAAAGAAATCTGATGTTCCTGCAAGTTCCTGAACTTGTTTACAAAGCATACAGGTGTTACCCACACAAATCTTAATAGCTTTTCTGGAAATAAAAAGTAACAGCTGTGAAAGCACTCAGAGCCTCCTGTGTAGGAGTAGGCATGGAGAGAAAAAAACCCCATGAATGTTCTAGAGGGAACTGCATGAAATCATGGAGGCCTCAGACAGGGATGGTGCACTACTTTGGGTCAGGGAGAGGCCACCAATAAAAGTCAAGAGGAGACACAGTGGCTTGCATTAATTTACTTAAGTTGTATTTATTTAAGTTTGTCTTTGCAGTGCTGGGGATCAATCTTAGTGCCTGGATGGAGCATGCTCTCTGCAAGCACTCCTACCACTGAGGTACACCCCCCAGCCCACATCAGCTTTTAAACAGGCCGACAGGTACAATGACAGAACTTGCCATCTGTTCATCATAGGACTGTCAAGCCTTAACTAACTGAAATGCTTGAGAAACATGATGTTTTCATGACCCGAACTGGAAGAAATCCTTGACCCTTTAAATGTCCTGGCTGATAACCTTCTAAGAACACATCAGTCCATTTTTCTGCTGCACTGAGAGTTTACTGAACAGAACTGCACAACTTAACTTCATACTTAGGCATTTACTGAAGGTCTTCCATGTGTCGGGGTCAGGCTGGGCAGGCACTAGGGCTACAAAGATAACAGAATGTGGTCTTATTGGAACTCACTGGAGAAAGCAGGGTAATGCTGGGAATCTCAGCCCCACAAGGAGCTGCAGAAGCAAGTGCAGGTCACTGACCTGAACCATGAGGCACATTGATGGCACCCATTGTACTGAAGAACACATACTCTTGTCAGGAACAGAGCTGGGCCCTGTCATGACTCTAAGCCAGACATGGTCAATGAAGGCCACGTTAGTGTTTAAAATGATCCCCACCTGGGTCAGATATTCATGTTTTGCTTTCATTCATGAAATGCCTCCTTCCATTAGGATCATGGAGGGGCTACACCAATGAAGACTTTTCTGAGTGCTCTCTCTCTTTCACACACACTCACACACACAGACACACACACACACACAGATACACACACATACAAAACAAAACAAAACAAAAAGCCCACATATGTTCTGCACAGGGAGGCGTGCTTTGGTTTTCTCGTCAGTCACTTTTCTTGATAACATTATCAAATGCTGCAAAAAATTTCAGTTGAAGATTCTTCTTCATGTGACCACATTTCACTTCTATTTCGAACACTTAGTACTGAGTTGAAATGTATTTGTGTTGAGAGGAAGAAAGCAAAGATTTAGAAGGTGTTTATTCTAATTGGGCTTCAAAGCTTTCTCATCTTTCCTCCATGATTTCAGTCTCCTCCAGGTATCTGCTCACAGAGCATCTGAAGGTCTCCAGTCCTTCCTTTGGTTCAACCCTGTGCCACTCAGTTCTGGCTTCTGACTGGGGCCCAGCTGATGATAGTGTTTGCCACCTCAGTTGGGCTCTGGTTGATGGGATCCTATAGCTTAATTATAGTGAGGCTCTGAGGCACAGTCTGAACTTCCATGGTGGAGCATGAAACTGGTAGAAGGGGACAGATAGCCATGGCTACACTTCTGGAGCTGCCCCTGGCTGGCTGTGCAGCTCCGCCTGAGCTGTTTTAACCTCACAGTCCCAGCTGTCTCCTCTAGCAAATGGATATGCCTCCTAGTCTGCTGTCAGATATAAAATGAAATGATGTATGTGAAAGTAGTCATGTTTCAACACTGTAAAAAGTTACTCAAATGGACTGGGAAGGGGGATGTTATTTTCACAAAATTGACTTTCATCCCTGGAGTTTACCACCCACCTCCTTTTCTACAATCTTGCCACTTCTTGGACCTTCAAGACAGGTGACCTGAAGGATGATGGATGTGGCATTCTTTCAAGCTGGGAAAGCTATAAAATGACGAGCTGCTGCCACAGGCCATGCAGAGCAACAAGGGGACACAGGCTTCTCTCGATCCTGGGAAGCACAGGCACTTACCTTCTTGCCTTCTCCATATATGAGGGGAAACTTCAAGTCATCATCTTCAATGGTTTTGTATGCCCTGTAGGGGGATAAACAACACTGTAGAAAAGGGTTGCACTCAGTTAATGACCCTCTGCCTTGACATAGGTTGCTGGGCCCTTCATCTTCCCTGAGACCCCATCTGTTTTCCACACTGACTCTTTCCTTTTTATTCCACGGAGTTGTTCTCCTTACAGAATTGCGCATGTGTGTCTTATGCTTAAGATGGAAAGAATAAGTTGGCATATTCATCATGGTGAGAAGGGGAGCTGGGCTTTTCTCCTTAATGTCTTTGTGATTGGGGGAGACCCAGGAGCAGACAGTGCATCTTCATCATCAATCTGCAACCGTGAAACACCAGAGCTGAGGTGGATGGAGTGTGATATGCTCCAGGAACCAGTTCTCACCTGCAGGGGCTTGTCATACCAAAGCAGCCTTGCATTGAGATGACTGCAAAAGGAGTATTTAGAACCTGTTTAATCTCAGGATGATATTCAAGGTTGGCAGAAAGTTTTTTTGTTTCACAATAACTTCTAAATGGCCATTAGGCACACAATAAGAAAATCCAGTTTACATTTCAAGAGTCTGTTTCAGACATGTTGTTCAAATGCCCTACTTGCATACGAAATCCAGGTCTTGCAATTTTGCTGGTTAGCAAGTTAAAAACAAATAAGCAAATAAATCTCGTGCCTGATTATTGGCTACATCACCCTGAGCCAGTACATTCACCTTTTTTTAATTTTTAGTTTCCTCATCTGTAAAATATGGATAATAATAAAGAGCTTGGCACAGAGCCTATACTTATTAAAAGCCAATTAGCAGCAGTTGTTACTAATATTTTGGCACAATAGTTTCTCCTTCTGCAAAATGGGGTTATTGCTGCTTATGAACCACCTGAAAATGAAGTGTTTTCTGGTCCACAGGATCTTCATTAATCAAACAAGGCCAAAAAAGCTATTAAAGAAGACTAAGTAAAAGAAAGGACAGGTTAGGCATTTCAAGTAGATGCTTTTCTAAAAGAGCCTCCTGAGTGCATGGAGAAATCCAATTTATTAAATGGCCTCCCAGTCCCAGCTACACTTAGACAACTTGGGAGTGAATACGAAATCAAATTTATGGAAGCTCTAAAAAACAAAAGAATGAAACTCAATTTAAATAATGTGCAACCCCCAATTCACAATAGCTAAACTGTGGAATCAACTTAGATATCCTTCAGTAGATGAATGGATAAAGAAACTGTGGTACATATACACAATGGAATATTATTCAGCAACAAAAGAGATTAAAATCATGGTATTTGCAGGTAAATAGATGGAGTTGGAGAATATAATGCTAAGTGAAGTTAGCCCATCCCAAAAAACCAAATGCCAAATGTTTTCTCTGATATAAGGATGCTGATTCATAGTGGGATTGGGAGGGGGAGCATAGGAGGATTAGATGATCTCTAGATATGGTAAAGGGGTGGGAGGGGAAGGGAGAAGAATGGGGGTAGAAAAGATGGTGGAATGAGATGGACATCATTACCCTAAGTACATGTATGAAGACACGAATGATGTGAATACACTTTGTATACAACCAGAGATATGAAAAATTGTGCTCTGTATGTGTAATATGAATTGTAATGCATTCTGCTGTCATATATAACAAATTGGAATAACAAATAAATAAATTAATTTTAAAAATAAAGAGGTTACCTCTTAATAAAAATGTGCAACCCCAAAGTTAAGCAAGTTCATCCTTATTGTTCAGGAAGCTATTTGGATACACCATTCTTCCCCAGGGATACAGAATTAGAGAGGTTTTGGCAGCTAATGTACCTGGGCTCAAGTTCAGTACAGTGCTCTCTGGACCTCAGGGTCCTCGTTAATCAAATAAAGCCAAAATTAGGACTCACTCATGGGGTTGTTATGAGGACTACACTGATATAATGCATATGCTGAGCCGAGGAAGTAATGAGAGCTCAATAAAGGCACGTGGTTGCTGCTATTCCTGTCAAGGCAGCCAAGAGGTAATCTAGGAATTTAATTTTCAAAAAAGGAGCTCTACTATTTCCTTCCCCCAAACCTACCCAACTAGCACAAAGGGGAAAAGCACCACTTTGATGTTTTATATATTCACATGGACTATTTTAAACACTGTGGCACACAAGTCACTTGGGGAACAAATAAAGCTATTGTTAGAGTCTAGCTCCAATTTTAGAATTGGCTGGGTTGTAGACCTGTGGATCCCAACCTTGGCTGTACACTGACTGAATCACCTGGAAGGGCTTTAAAATGTCCAGTGACTAGACCTCACGTCAGACAATGAAAGCAGAATCTCTGGTAGGGCTCAGGTATCAGGAGTTTTTAAAGCTTCCCAGGCAATTCCAATGTACAGCCAAGGTTAAGATGCCTGTTGTAGATCAAGATCCATTGAGCTAACATTCAAGATGAGTTAAGCAACATACCCCTCATCATCTTGACTTTTAAGGGCACAGATTGTGTGGCTCCAAGGAGGGGGGAGAGTTGACACTAGAAAGGCCCTGAAACGGCAGGAGCAGGACTTTTAGAGAGGGAGGTGTGAACAGAGAGAAGACAGATGCAGACAGAAAAGGGTACAGTGGGCTCCATAAGCAGAGGAGGCCTGAATTTGAGATCCAGGCCCAGGAGTGTGGAGTTAGACAGGAGGCAGGAGGCAGCAGCTCTAGAATCAAGGACAGGAAATTGATTACAGCTCATGAGAGATTGGCTCAGAGCACTGTGAACTGACTTGAAAAGGCAGTAAGAAAACTGATCTCTGATCCCACCACAAGCCCAGGTAATCAAATTCTCCCAGGGCAGAGACTTTCAGGAGCACAAAGTCCACATTACCACAGCTCTGAAAGACAAACACTCATCTTGCAGTTGTCACTCTTGGGATGGACCAAGGCAACTGAAAATTTTAATATCATATTTTAGCTTCTGCTTTTTTTTATTGTTGGGAACAACAAAAAATTAAAAATAGAAATGATAACCTTGGAAAAGGAAGATTTATTCTGTGTCTGTCTGTGTAGGTTTTCAATCAGGTACCCTCCCTTCTCCCCTGGCAAGAAAGGACAAGGATAAAAATTGTAAATAAAGAGAGAAAGTAAAACACACTGTCTTGTCTGAGTCTTTCTGGGTCCCAAGCAGAGTTCATCATATAAATGTAAGTGGACTCCCATCTACAGTAAAGAGTTCTTGAGTGAAAAATATAAAATACCTGGGGCTAGGGTGTAGTTCAGTGGTAGAGCATGTGCTTACCAAGTGCAAGGCCCTGAGTTCATTTCCCAGCACCAAAAAGAGCAACACAAAACCCTTGAGAGTTCAGGGCTGGGGCTGGGGCTCAGTGGTAGCGCACTTGCCCGGCGTGTGTGAGGCACTGGGTTCGATTCTCAGCACCACATATAAATAAATAAAATAAAGGTCTATCAACAACTAAAAAAAAAAAAATCCTTGAGAGTTAAAACGGGCAACTGAATTAGACACTTTCTACATGCCAGGCACTGGGCTTGGTGCTTATTTATAGTGTGCAAAATCTGAGACCCTGCAATGTCTAATTTTACAGATGAGAAAACTGAGTCTCAGGGAGATCAAGATCACATACCAAGTTAGTGGCTGCAAAGCCAGACTCAGGCTTTCTCAGAAAATATACCCATTACGGTTTAGATATTAAGTGTCCCTGAAAAGCTCACATATGTGAGAAAGTTTAGGTGAAATGACTGGGTTATGAGAGTTAACCTAATCAGTGCATTAATCCCCTGATAGGGATTAGCTGTGTATGACTGAAGGTGGGTAGGGTTTGGCTAGGGGAGGAGGGTCATTGGGGGCGTGCCTTTGGGGGAGTGGACACTTTCTCTGCTTCCTGGTGCCACCTTCCCAGCTGTTTTCCTCTGCCATACCCTTCCACCATGATGTTCTGCCTCACCTTGTGGTCCCCAACAATGGAGTCAGCCATCTATGGATTGAGTCCTCTGAAACTGTGAGCCCCCAAACAAACTTTTCCTCTAAAATTGTTCTTGTCAGTTCTTTTGGTCACAGCAGCAAAAAAAAGCTGACTACTACAGAAATTGGTACTGAGAAGTGGGGTTGTTGCTGTGACTAATCTGATCATGTGGTTCAGAAGCTTTTGGAGCTTTTTGGAATTTGTGGAAGAAATTTTGAAAAGTTTGGCGATGCAAGCTGGAAAACATTTAGAATGCTGTAAATGGACCTTAATGGGAAATCCTGGTGGGAGTTCAGAAGACCAGAATGTCAATAAGACTGTGGACAGCAAAGACTGGGGTCACGAGGTTTCAGAGGAAAAGAAGCATTCTGTTGGAAATTGGATGAGAGGCCATTCGTGTTATATTATGGCTATTAAGTTGCCCGCATTTTGCCTGTGTCCTGAGACTTTCTGTGAGACTGAATTTAAAGGCAATGAACTTCTTAATCTGGCAGAAGAAATTCCAAGGCAGCATAGTATTCAGGCAGTGGCATGGTTATTGCTAGTGGCTTTTAGTCAAATTTACTGTGATAAGCAGGAACAGAAAGCAAAGCAGAAAGATTTGAAAAACTTGCAGTTTGGCTAGAAAACTGTGAGTAAAACTGGGGCTAAGGAATGTGTGGTTTTTAAAGACATTACAGTCACTAAAGAAATGCCAAAGACAATAAGAGAGATTGCTTGAGGGCATCTCAGGAATTGGTCAGACTGCATCCATCTCAGGCTTAAGGGCATAAAAGTAAAAATTCCCGGGGCTGAGGCTGTGGCTCAGCGGGTAGTGCGGTAGTGCCCTTGTCTGGAACAGTAGTGCGCTTGTCTGGAACATGTAAGGCACTGGGTTCCATCCTCAGCAATATATATATATATATATAACTCCATTGACAACTAAAAAAGTAAAAATTCCCTTGAGCAGAGATCAGTGGAGTACCCTGCTTGTACCCGAGTGGAGAGGGTTGGGGGGAGTTGGGGGGTGGGGGGTGGCGGTGGTGGCTAGGGAGTTGCTACATCATGTTCAGCCACCCAGGCATTCAGAAGCTGCTGCCAGCCAGGGTTTTAGGAGACTTGACTACTGCTCGAGATGGTGGCAGACCTTGGTGTCAACATGGGGCTGGTTCTGCGGAACTACAGGATGCTGGAGTTCAGTGGTCATGGAGGCTTCCATTGAGATTTCAAAGGAAGGCCTGGAGCCCAGGTAAAAAGTTCAGCAGGGTCAGGGTGACTGTGGGCTGCCCCTGAAAGGGTGAAACATGTAAACGTGAGGAGGAAGCTGAAGCTGCAGTGGAGACCTCCGCAATGTCAGTACTGTGCCATGTTTGTTGAGGAAAGCTGCAGGAATGGAGCAGAGACAAGTCAAGAGAGAGGCCATGTGGGCCGCAACCAGCAAGGCCACAGTGGTGGAGCTACACAAGCCCTTTAGGGAGAACATCAGGATGTCATGTGCTCCAGATGTTGGACATGGAGCTACAGAATTTGTTTGCCTAGCTGGATTTTGATCTTGCTTTAGTTCCATCCCTTCTTTCTATGCCCCTATTTTTTCACATGGAAATGGTTATTTTGTGCCTTTGTATATTGGATATAGGTAACTTGCATTTGATTTTTATAGGGGCTCACACTGAAAGTTTGCTTTGAGACTTTGGAGAGACTTTGGACTTTGACTTTTGGGCAATACTAAAATGTTGAAACTATGGGGACTCTTGGAAATGTACTAAATGAATCTTGCCTTATGAGATGAGCAGAAATTTTGGGGGCCAAGGACAGAATGTTACAGTTTAGATATTAGGTGTCCCCCCCAAAGCTCATGTATGAAAAAATGCAAGAAAGTTTAGAGGTAAAATAACTGGGTTATGAGAGCCTTAACTCAATCAGCGAATTAATCCCCTGATAGGGATTAACCGGGTGGGAACTTGTAGCCAGGTAGGGTGTGGCTGGAGGAGGTGGGCTACTGGGGGCGTGCCTTTGGGGTAATATATTTTGTATGTGGTGAGGGCAGACTCTCTCCCTCTCTCTTTGCTTCCTGGTGCTATGCTCCCAGCTGTTTTTCTTTGCCATGATGTTCTGCCTCACCTCAGAGCCCAAAGAATGGAGCTGGCCATCTAAGGACTGAGACATTTGAAGATGTGAGCCTTCAAATAAACTTTTTCTCTTCTAACATTGTTCTTGTCAGTTCTTTTGGTCACAGCAGCAAAAAAAGTTAAAATAATGCCTCAGAAACGTGCCATCAGGGCTCAGCTTTGGGAATGTCTCATTCTAGCCAAAGCGTCTAAAAATGAGAACACTACTGTCCACCTCTCAGTGGGTGGCCAGCAAACATTTGAAGAACAAAAGGGGACTTTTGGCAAAGGAGGGAGGAGAATTTTCTGTGAGTGGCAAACGAACAAAGGTGAACACATGTAGATAAAACCAGTGGCTGCTGCTCTCCAGAGTTCACAAGGAAGAGGAAGGGAGGTCAGCAGAAGTGCCAGCCCATGTTCCCAAACTTGTGACTGCTTTCCAGGCCGTCTCCCCTGTGGCCACAAGGTGCAACTGAGCTTTTTCCCACTGAGAACAGGTCTCCCTCAACAGATCTGGGGCATAGGTGAAGGTCCCCTCCTAGCTCCTGTCCTCTTGGAAGTCCTGTCTGCTGTTCTACATACAGTACAGCCCACTTGTAGGCCTGAGTTTATGCTTCCAACTCACTCTTGGCTTCCATCCTTCTCATCTGGGCGAAGAGAGAGGGCAGAAGAGAGGTTTGCAGCTTTAGAGCTTCAACACATGGAAGCACTCCGAATCTGAGATGAACAGACAATGTCTGGTCTCAGAACCAATGCCTTCCTGCCAGATCCTAAGATATCTGAAATCCTGATTAAATATAAAAAAACCCCAAACCTCTGAAAACTAGATCACTTACTAGTTTTATAATAATATAACTGACCAGAGATTTATATTCAAATAATGACTTGTTACAAGATAGCAAAACCCAAAGGCTCAGGAAAGATATTTTAGAATACTCTTATTATTTTGGGTCAATTCCTTTATGAATATTTATGAAGTCAATTGACAAAAGGATAAGATGAAAAAATAAATGCGAGTCTTAAAAGGGGCTCCTAAATTCTTGGCTTTCCCTAATTCAGAGGCATTATCCTCAGAAGTTTCCATTAAACTATTTTTTTTTTCTTTAAGTAATAGTTTCTCTTGCCATGTTGATTATACAAAGTTGAAAAAAGAAGCCACAATCAATCTGGACATATTGGAAGGAGAAGCTCCCCAATGAATATGGCTGACAGGCCACCAAATCACCCGTACTGAGTGGAGGAACCCCTTCCACAACATAGCTTATCCTGGCCTCTATTGAAAGAACTGTTGTAGACAGTTGTTGTCCTACGAGCTTTGCAGTACTTAATGTGAGCTCATTCAAGTGAAGAACAGAATTGGTAAATTCTTCCTTAAACTGACCCAAAGCCTTGGTACATTTGGTATGTATTATGGAAGAACATGAATTAAATTCAGTATCTCTACTGCTTGAGAGCTCTGCAAATATCTGGAAGAGCTTTTCCCTTCCCTAATTCCTCCACCTATTTTTTACAGGACCCAGGGAACCATCCCTCACTGCTCAAGTTGCTATTTATTCAACAAATACTTATTAATTGAGCACCCAAGTACTATGGTAGGGGTCCTCTGGGGGCTTTACAGTTTGTCTGCAACCTCCAAGAATTGAACTCAGAACTGAAAACACTTAAGGTGAGTCTAAATAAGGATGAAACTATTCCTTTTTTTTTTTATTTGGACTTTGCTTTTTCCAAAATATTAATGAAGCTGTTATCTGCATTATGTGCATGCACATGTGTCTGTGTAGGTGTGATTTACAGTCTTAGATTAAGACTATGAGTGAAAACCAACCAACCAACCAACTAACAAGACACAAACAAATAAAATAGACCCAAGTCCACAAGAAAAAAAAGTCCTGGAGAGATGTTTTGGCTCACAGTCTCCTCTAGTTTATGTTGATGTTATACAATGATGGTTTACCCTGAATGGAGGTCTCTAGTGCCCTTATTAATTTTATATTGCTAATTTCAGTCTTTTATTCTAGTCCACTGAGAGTTTTCTGAATTCAGATCCTTCCATCCAAAATGGCAGCTCTCTGCCACATCATGTTAAATTTGATAAACAACTCTGCCATCTTTAGCCAGATCACTGAAAAGAATGTTTAGAGGAACCAAGCCATTAGAGACCTTCCTTTAGGGCTAAGCTAACCAGACAAGGGGTGTATAAGTTCTTGGAGGTGTAGGGAGGAAAGCGTGTGAAATTTGAACAATCATACTCAGCATTATAATTCTGTCTTATGAAAAAAAAAAAGGTCTATCAATTTCCTTTTTAATACAATCAATAGATGATAAAGTGCTTAGGAGAATTTTGTGTGGTGGAAAGACACAAAAGGTAGACTCAACAGAGAGTGGACAAGGAAAAATAAATGATTACAGTGGGTGTACTTAGGCTTAAAAAAATACTGAGCCAGTGTTTTTCAAGTGTTTTTAACTCTTCAGAGCTAGCTCTCAGGCTCTCTAGGAAGCAACCTAATCAGAGCTATGTGTTTCACTGTGTTGTACAAAAGGCTAAGAGAAGAAATAATCAGATTTTCTACATTCCAAATGTATTGCACACTATTTCCATGATCAAGCATCCCAGAAACCTACCCAAAAGGAAAGATTATGAATTGAGCTTGACCTATTAGTGAACCCAAGGTGGCTCTTCTGATTCTACCACCTCCGATGTTCCTTCAAATTCCTCTTACTTCCAAGGCAAGATATGCTTTCTCCATAGCATAGCCTTCTAGACTGAGGCTCCCTCAGTGGCCACAAATCAGGCCCTCTCAGTCTGACCTGATACTCCAGACTTCCAGGAACTTCTCCCGCCTTCCCCAATGACTTGCCTTGGTTCAGATTGCTTATCCTCTCCCTTGATGGTATTCTCAGTAGTTTTACAGATTTTGATGTTATTTCTGGAGTCCTGGCTTTGTAACTCCTAGCCCACTTTCCCCATCAGCACCCTGGTCACAGAGACGGCACCAAGAACACCCCTCATCTCTGAGATTCAAATTCTGAACCATTTCCCCTTTCTTGCTTCCCTGTTGTGGTTCTCAGGCCAGTTCCCTTCTTTGGACCTGCTATTCTACCTACCTTCTAGTTATGCTTCCTCCTAATCCCAACTCTACTTGTGACCAATCTTTCTGATAGTTTTTTTTTCTTTGCTAGCAGCCTAGAATGACTCACCATCTTGATTTGCCAGAAATACAATGAAAATTGAGTAGTTGGCCTATTAACACTATGCCAATTACTATAACTATTTGTATTTTCAAAACAAATCCAGAATCAGAAATTTTCAACTCTTCATGGCCCCAAAGTCCCAGCACCATCATCTCTTCCGGCATGACTGTAATTGGCTCACGGGGCCTTTGTGCAATAATCTAGGCAAAAGGCAGTGGTGCCAGGACAATATCACTAGAGTGATAGCTGAAAACTGTTCGTATTTGTCCCTTACCTCTGTTCTCAGAGCAACCAGGGTAATTATTTTAGAATGTCAGATCATGTCATTACTGTACTCCAATCCTCCAGTGGATTCCCATCATACTATAAAGTCAAGTAATCAAATAGCCTTCTTTACAATTGCTCCCCTCCCCCAAATTTTTGAGCTCACTCCTTGCTTGATTTTTCTCCAGAGTATCTACTACCACAGAAAAATTTACTTCTTTACTATGTTTATTTCTAAAATATTTTTTAAGTTATAGATGTACATAACTTTATTTATTTTTATGTTGGTCTGAGGATCCAACCCAGTGCCTCACAAGGACGAGGCAAGCACTCTACCACTGAGCCACAACCCCAGCCCCACTATGCTTCTTTTCTTGACTGCTCCCCCCATGCCTCTTGAATTCTGTGAGCCCAGAGATTTTTATTTTGGGAAACAGCCGTTCCTGGTACCAACCATTAATATTATGCCAAATATTGTTGCTTTTATCTTTAAAACAAATCCAAAATCAGAAATGTTATATTGTGGGGCCAGGTGCAGTAGTACATGCCTGTAATCTCAGCAGCTTGGGAAGCTGAGGCAGGAGAATTGCAAGTTCAAGGCCAGCTTTAGCAACCTGACAAGATTCTAAGCAACTTAGCAAGACCTGTCTCTAAATAAAATATAAAAAAGGGCTGGTGTAAGATATCCCTCTTGGTCACGACAACTTTTTTTTTTTTTTAAATTTTCTTATCTCTGTTTGCTAATGTTTTTTAATATCTCAGTCAGTATCCATAAAGGAAGATTGTTTGTAATTTACTTTCCTGTGCTGCTGTTATTTGGTAAATCTAGCCTTATAGAAAGAATTGATAGTATTCCCTCTTTTATTGTTGGAAGTGGTCATGATTGATTGGAATTGATTTCTTCTTAAATACTTGATAGAATTAAAAAAGGAAGGGAAGGTCTGGGGATGTGGCTCAGCATTTAAGAACTGGTAGGTTCAGTCCCCATTACCAAATTTAAAAAAAAAAGAGAGAGAGAGAGAGAAATGTTATATGTTGGAAGAGTACCTACCATATAATGGGTACCCAATAAATACTGAACTGAACGAGCAAATTAATGAATACCACCTTCCCTAGGTGGAGCCTTTATTCTGTCCTTACATATTTTCTTGTTCTATACACACTTACAGAACAAAAACAAAGAGCCTTGGCTAAGAGCCATTGCCCGAGTAGGAATGACGCATGGCAGCATGGCATTCTTGGTTGAAAGGTGAGCCAGCAAGCCATTGAGATGATAATGATTATGTTATGATGTGCATTCAATTGGATATTAGACCCCTGCTGTCCACCTTGGCCTGCTACTTTGGAGCTCTGCAGGACTCCTGGAGAGTTCCCATTGGTTGGGGAAGTGCGGTAGGAGGGATTTCCGGAGGAGGGATTCCCAGTTGGTGTGTGTGTCCCAGTAGAAGGCTGCGTGCATGGCGTTTGCAGGAGTTTTGGAAACAAAGTTTGTTCCTGCTTGAGTGGCTCGTGATTTTGTGCCCAGCCAGACTGCGGCAAGCCTCCTTGTTTTCTTTTGCGGCTAAGAAGTGCCTTGCTTCTGCTGAGACTCAGTTACAGACACATCCCTTTCTTGTCTCTGGCTTGGCCAGCTCTGTGCTGCTCTTTGAAGACTTGAACACTTTCTCAACATGTGACATAAAGAGGTTCCCATGTGACATGTAGATGTCCTTTCACCTGTCTGATGAGCAGCAATGAGAGGACTCTCCAGTCACGAACATATGTTGTCTCTGGATCAGTTTTGTAACTTTCATCAGAAAAAACTTTGCTCATATTTTTAGCCTGCTTAGGAGGTCTGCTAGCAAATCTCCCACAACCATTTCTCCCTCTTTGAATCCACAATCTTCACTCTTGCTTCCAATTTTCCACTGGCTTCCCAGCATCATATATGTATAGTCCTACCATGAGAACCTTTGCATACTCCGGCGTCTTCCTATCCCTCTGCCACACATTTGTAACACTGTTTGTGGCTGTTTCTTTAATAAAATGGAGCCTTGTCATTCTCTTGCCTGGGACACTCCTCCTCAGATCCTCCCCAGCTGGCTCTTGGGCCTCACTAGTACCTGATTACTCACCTAACAGTACCATGTTCCCATCTGCCCTACTTTGGCTCTTCATAGCACTCACACTGCACATGGGAAATTGCCTTATGTATTAGTTTCTTTCCTTGTTTATGTTCTGCCTCCCTCTTACACACTAGGTTCATGAGGGCTGGGACTCTCAGGTACTGCTCCATCCTCCTCTTTACAACTGTGCAGGCACATTGTGGATATAAAGTAGACTCTAGCTAAGTTTCTGAATCAATGAATAAAGGCAGCCCTTTTTCATACTGAAGATATACGATGGTCCAACATCTCCACTCACCTTGCCTTGAGCAAGTTTTTCTTTGACTGAAAATCAGAACTGAGTTCTATCAGTGACACTACTTTTGTTTATCTCTTCACATTAAAACTTCGGTTTCTTGTTTATTACCTCTATGTACTAATAGATACTTATAAAGTTATAAAAATACCATTTATGACCCTCTTGCCTATTAGTGTCTCCAGATAATTCCTAAATACCATCTCAGAATGGCAGACTTTTACATCACAGCTGTTTTACTGAGTATATGGTGAGACAATTTTCTAACTGAATTATCTCAGTTTAAAGCCAACTCTTCCACTTGGGAAAGTTCTTCCCAGGGGTGGTGGTGCATGCCTGTGGTCCCAGTCATAAGCCTGTGGAGGATAGTGGGAGGATGGTTAAGGCTGAGGCAGGAGGATCACTTGAGCCAGGAGTTTAAGGCCAACCTGGGCAACATGGTGAAACACCATCTCAAAAAGAAAAGAAAAGAAAGATGCTGAATAAAGTAGTTTTTCTTAGTCTTTGCTGGATTCTTCCAGAGTTCACGCTTTGGCACCATTCACAGAGATCACTTCCCACGATCTCTCTTCTCTCCTAAGTCATGACCTTCCACTAGAAAGAGGGACTGAAAAACCACTTGTCTCCCTAAGTCTTAATTTCCTTAGCAGGACTTCAAAGCCATTTTAAAAGAATATGATCCCTTCTGAGGGGAATAAGAAGTCTCTCTCCCTTCGGGGACTGCATAATCTGGACAATCCCCTCGTGTGGCTTCAATGACATGCACCAGTGAGTCACATTCTTCCACTAACCTCTGGACAGTGCCTTGGATGCCTCTGCTCCCCTGGGGCTCTTTCTTCCTGGATTCCCTCTTCCCTCCTGGCAGAGCCGGCTGTGGTATGTGAAAGACACCAGGCTCGGAGTCAGGGGTTCTGAAGTCACATTGCAATCCTCACGTGAATTAGCTGTGTGAATTTGGGAAAGCCTGGAAACCTCCCTAAATTTGCCTCTTCACAGGATACTTGAGAGGATTAAACACATACTTTTCTGGGAAAGTCCTCTGCACTAGCTAAGGTGCCATCTAACCATGCGCTGTGTCTGTTAAGGTCACAGGACCTTCATTCTTTCTTCAGTGTAGGTATGGAACTCAGACAATTGGCTACTAGAGGCAGAAAGCACATGCTCATAGAAAAACTGCTTCTTGCTAAGCAACCAAGCCACCCTACGTTATGCCTTTTCTGCCGCTGCTAATGAGATCAGAGCATGAGGGAGAGCCCACATGCAAAGCTATCAGGAAGAGTCCCTCACTCTGCTCTAAGGTAAAGCCTTGGCAACTCAGAAGGAGGCTATTAGCCAATAATCTAGACGGAGCATTGTTGGGTTAGACTGAAATAATCTCAAAAGGAGAATTTCCCCATATTGGCCAGAAGCTCAGGGCACCTTGAGGAGGGAGGGGAAAGCCACAGGCACTGGTCTTGTTTTCCTCATAGCAGAAACCCAAGTCCAAGCCTGGCAGAGGCACTTCTCACAGGGGCTGAGCAGACCTGCATGCAGGATGATGGGCAGAGCATCCTGGTCCGGGTCTCCTCTCCTGCCTTCCCACAACAAAATCTCAACAGCAGCTCGAATCCCAAGAGGCCTGGAGGAAACACCACCCAGGCCTGGCTAGTCAGGAACAGACACATGCCTGGAGCCCAAAGCACTGGTGGCTTTTAAGAGCTTGGCAAGACCCCAATAAAGCAATTCTGGAATCTGCAAAGGCTCTCCCCTGTCTCACCTCCCCCGACACCCGCCCTCCTCAGACCTTCCTGGAAAAAGCAATATAAAACTGGCAGCCATCTCGTGCTTCCTTTTTTCTGCCAGCCATCTGTATTTCCAAAGGAATCAAGCCCAAAGCCTAACCACAGAGCTCAGGAAATGGAGGCTGCTTCCTGCTCCTTGAGGTGGCCCTACAGGCAGCCAACTCTCCCCCTCACTGCCAGAGAGAGGGAGGGAGGAAGGAGGGAAAGAGAGGGGGAAGGGGTGGGAGGGAGAGGGAAAGAGAGGAAGCAAGGGAGAGAGGGAGAGGGAGGGAGGAAGAATGAGAAAATATATTTCCTTTAAGGGCACACAAGATGACTTTAGTATTTGAGTAGCTCTTACTATAATTTTTTTAAAAAATTTAAAATTTTTTTACTTTTTATTTTTTGGGTACTGGGGATTGAACTCAGGGGCACTCAACCACTGAGCCACATCCCCAGCCCTATTTTGTGTTTTATTTAGAGACAGGGTCTTGCTGAGTTGCTTAGCACCTCACTGTTGCTGAGGCTGGCTTAGAACTTGCACTATTCTTGTCTCAGCCTCCAGAACCGCTAGGATTACAGGCATGTACCACCGTGCCTGGCCTTACTATTATTTTTAAAATGTTGTCTTCTAAGAGTCCTTTTCCCCCTGACTTCAAAGATTCACAATTAGAATGTTCTAAGATATTTCTTGCATCTGCTTGTGGATGGAAACTTTGTATGGTGGAAAGAGTGAGCTAAACTGTCAGAGACTATGAATCTGAGGCCAGCTTATTGAGGGCAGTCTCCTTGAGACTACTTCAGACTAACTCAACAATGCTCCCTCTAGATTATGAGGGAATTGTGCAGTGAGGATGAGTCCTGGGGGAGCCTGAAGGGATGGAGAAATCTCCCATATCCAGCAGGCAGTTTGGGGGTTTAAAGTCTCCATTCCAATGTTCTGCATCTGGCCCAACTTCTGTGCCACAGGCTCGCCACTGCACTGTAGGCTTTAGTTATCTGCAAATCTAAGTTCAAAGCGGGAAGGGGTCCTTTTTTGACTCACTGGGTTCCTGGATTTAAGTGCTGGGAGCAATTTTGCAATAGGTATCACAATTACATGATTCCTCGGAAAGTTCCCTGGTGGGGTCAATTTGAGGCTCTCCAAACAAATGCTATCTGGTTTTCTTCCTTTGGTTCTTGGAGTGTCTTCTAGATTAGATGAAGTCTGTAGGCCCTAAACTATGAACAGGTTGATCCACTTCTGCTAACACAGCACAACAGATGGATCCAGGCACAAACAGTATGTTTGAATTGTCAGCGTATGATTCATATTGGTGATAAACTGAAGAGTGTTGGCAACAGTCTAGTTTAAGCATACCTGGTTATGTGTGATGGAAGAAAACAACCTATCCCCTTAACCACATGCAAGGGGGAGTCTTCTGACCTTCCCTCCAGGAGAACTTTCCATAACAGGGCTTAAGTCCAGCGCTCAAGGAACTCCTGATTAGTAGGTCTGACCCACAGTCCCTGGGACAATGCCTGCCTCCCATCTTGTCCCCATCAGTATGCCCAAGCTAACCTTGCCTGGAGTTCTGCAGGTGGTATCCATTCCTCTCTTTTGGCCTAACTACTCTTTCTTCCACCCCACTAGGCCTGTGGTTGATAGCAGGAGGCTGTAGAGCTGGCTTTCATTTTGTGTTGTCCGGGGAGTTGACTGGGTCAGAGCAGAGGTTTCAAACTTTAGGATCAGCTCAACTTGATAATGGAGATGCACATACAAACACATCTTAAACAACCCTATTTACCCTTTCCATGTGATATATACTGGTTATTTTCTTTCCCTCCTATGTGATTTAATTTAAAATGCTTACCTCTATATACTAAATTTAATTGCACAATCCACTAATGGGTCCCTACCCACATTGAAATTTTGGACACAGGAACAGAACCTTCTCTTAGAAGCTTCCAAATCAGGAGCTTAGGGTTTGATCAGATAAAAGGAATGAGTTCTACTGGATTTATTCCTTGTATTTGCCAAGGACCTATTAGGTGCCAGGCACTGGCACAGGTGTTACAAATGAGAAGTTAAATAAAGAAAAGATTATCTCTTAACTTGAAGGCCCAGATTTATTAGCAAAAAAGTATTTTCAAGGAAGAAAACACTTTGAATCAGTCATTTGAAAAACAGCATTGTGTTCATGCAAAACAGAACTAATGATATTTCAACATAAAACATTCTGAATGACTCTTAGGGAAATTCCAGATTTGGAAATGATTTCTGATTCACTATCCTCTTGGTATGCATTAGCACTTGGCTCAGAGAGCTTCACATTCTAATCAATAACATTTAGATCTCCCCACGGCTCTGAATCAGAGACCCTTACTTTATGAGCCCACAAATATGGAGTGATTTCAGCTTTCTCAGGGACCATTCATTCTGAAACAAACATGAATTTGGTAGACATTGGCCTTTTATATTGTATGATATAGTCAATATACAAATCAGGAGATGACCAAAATTGACCCCACTATACTCACAAATGGTAGGGAGAAAACTGTAAGAAGATGTTACAGAGAGGTTCCTCCTGCTGAGGCAGTTCCCCTGTGCTGGCCCTTGCAGCCCTCACTTATGGAGCTTGTCCCACCCTGGCCATATGGATACAAGTACCATGGAGCATGGTCCAGCAGTATACCTGGAAGTCACACCTGGATCTCTACCCCATGGCACATCTTTCAAAACTTTCTATCCAAGTGCCCTTCAACTGGTACCAACAGACAGAGCAGAACATAAGTATCTCAAAGTAAGCATCAGTACTTTTTGAAGTCTTCTGTTGTATCTTTTTCTTCTTTCTCCTTCTCTTTCTCCTCCTCCTCCTCCTTTTTTTTTTTTGGTATAGAGGACTGAACCCAGGAGTGTTTAACCACTCAGCCACATCTCCAGCCCCCCCCGCCCCCTTTTTTCTTTTAAAGTTTTGGATAGGTCTTGCTAAGTTGCTTAGGGCCTTGCTCAATTGCTGAAGCTGGCTTTTAACTTGTGATCCTCCTGCCTCAGCCTCCCAAACTGTTGGGATTAGAGGCATGGATTAGAGGCATGTACCACCATGTCTGGCCTTCTGTTTTATCCCAAAGGACCATGGGGATTTGTCACAAGCCTACATACCATCAACGTTTACTTTAACACACAAAACACCCCCTCTCCATTCTTGAAATGTTCAGGCAAAAGAAATGCTTATAGTGTGGATTTCCAAATTCTTGGGAATCTGTTGCTAATCCTAAATCACTAGAGCTCTCCAGGGAAGAAGCTGTCAACTCCTAGGTGACAGCTGCCAATCTTTACTAATGCGAGGAACATAGTACTGGGCTCCTGCATCAAAGTGGTGACCCTACTGTTTCAGAGGATATGGGGATGGTCAGGAAATGAGGAGGCAGCAATTGGTCAACTGTTATCATCCACCCCTAATATTTACCAGATTTTAATATGTGTAACATACATGCTATACTCACTTTGTTCTAGGCACTCTTCTTCTTCTTCTTCTTTTTTTTTTTTTGGTACTGGACATTGAGCTCAGGGGCATGCTTTACCACTGAGCTACATCTCCAACATGTTTTATTTAAAATTTTTAGATAGACTCTTTCTAAGTTGCTTAGGGCCTTGCTAAATTGCTGAGGCTGGCCTCAAATTTGCAATCCTCTTGCCTCAGCTTTCCAAGTCACTAGGATTACAGGCATGTGCCACTACACCCAACTAAGCAATTATATTCTTTTAAACATATAACTCTTATAATATTATGTCTTGTAAGGTATATATAGGGACATATCCTCATTAGGCAAATAAGAAGATGCAGGCATAGAAAGGCCATATAATTAAGGAGAAAACAGAGGTCAAGCTCACTTTCCAGTCTGCCCCAAGCATATTATACTTTTTTCTCTGCCCATTCTTGAAGAGCTATGGGTCTCTATGAATACCACCAAATGGCGCAATTGCCAAAGCATGTTTAGTTACTAGTTCCCCTTCTCAGGTTAAATTATAAAAATTTTTAAAAGTCCATCCTTTCAGATTTTTACAGTGGTAGGTCACACAGAAGTTTAAACGTATAGACTTTCTTCTCTTAACAAATGTGATAGATGTACAAGGTTACTGCAGAATTAGATTTAATATGAGGTTTGGTTTTCAAATTATTCAAGTGCAATAAAGTTGATATTCCAAATCTTTGTGTCAGCTTTCCAAAGGGTCATCCAAGGCAATTCAGAGGATTAGGCTACATGGGAAAAAAGGATGGGTGGGTATCATTTACTGAGGATTAACAGGAATGAGAAATCAGCAAGTTAAATGCCTTGGGAGGCTCCTGCTCTACCTGATATATTTATGCGACTGGGGCCTGGACTATTCAGATTATGGGAAAAAGCATCAATAAAGAAAGAGGCTTAACTTGAACTTGATGCATTGTTGCACCTGAGGGTTTTATGTTACTACTAATCCCTGCCATCCACTGCTAGTTCAGTCTATTGGCCCATTCTGAATGCCACCCTGGGCTCACTGCCAGTGGACAAAGAGGCTCTCAAGCAACAGAGAGTGAATGACCAGGGGCAAAGACTGCTAGTACCCTTAGGAGTCACGAGCCTCTTATGGAGACCAGACTGCCCAGTGCTCTTCAATCAACCACTTTCACATACTGTTGCTTGTATACATGGGGAGCATGTCAAGGGCTGCCCAAGGTCAAAACTTAAGGATCTAAAAGAATCACTGGGGTGCTTTTAAAACTGCAGTTTCTGGGCTGGGGTTGTGGCTCAGTGGTAGAGCACTCGCTTTGCACGTGCGAGACCCTGGGTTCGATCCTCAGCACCACATACGAAAATAAACAAATGAAATAAAGGTGTTGTGTCCAACTACAACTAAAAAATAAATATTAAAAAAATGCAGATTCTAGGGTTCTGATTCAGCAAGTGGGTGGAGCTGCAATGTTTTAAAAAAATCACCCCAGATGATAAAAGTTCACTGTGGGTATATCTGGCTATCAGTTTTGCACGGGTTTATAATTACCCATTTTTAGGCCTGACTTGACACTATTCTAAAAACACCATGAAGGTAGGGGCTATTTTTCTCTTTATCTCAAATGCAACAACACATCACTTGGTTGACTGAGTGCATAATGGTTTAAACAGATGATTCCACAGGATGACACCCTGTTCCTATCCATTAGGTTCTAAGCATGATGTCCAGCCTCTGACTTCTGTGGGAGTATATATAAGGTTTATCCAATCTTAGTGGAACATGAACCTAGAATTTGACAAGTATTCCTGCCTTTGCCAAGCAACAAGGTAAAGAACAAAAGTGAACGTGCTGGGGCTGGGATTGCAGCTCAGTGGCAGAGCGCTTGCCTACCACATGTGAGTCACTGGGTTTGATCCTCAGCACCACATAAAAATAAATAAATAAAATAAAAGTATTGTGTCCATCTACAACTAAAAACAATTTTTTAAAAAGTAAACATTTTATCTACCACCCTTTCATGAGCCTTCTGAAACCTTCCACATGATCTGAGCACAACAAAAGAGAGGGACATTTGACAAATAATATATTGGCTCTCAAAATATGCCTGGCATGTTGTTACTACCCTTTCCAGTTCTTATACATTTGTGTTCAGTTCTTCAGCCAGGCGCAGACTCACATCCTTATCCTTCCTCTGAATAAGTCTTTGACTCACTCATATGAAGGCAGGAGGACCAGGGTAGTCAGATGAGATCTCTCAGGGTTTAGAGCAGCAGTTCTTTAGTGTGGATTCAGACAATAGGGGTTTTAAACCAGCACCCGCATGGATTCTGATGAAGATACTCCTGGGCCTCACTGGGTTAGCATCTTCATTGGCTTATGAACTTGAAACTAGCAAAACCCAGCCCCTACTCTGAATCGTAGTGGGGAGGGAAGAGGGAAAAAATGTTATAAGTTGGAAATATCCTAGCTGAAGGAGTGCTGGCTGGACATAGGAGAACATTTTCTGGCAGGCTTGTAAAGTACCTGGAGAATTTGTAGGAGAGTTATGGTTTCTGCTTCTCTGAAATTTCCTTAAAATGGTATCCTATAAATAGGCTGAGGATTGGTCCCTACGTCCTTTCAAATATTCTGTCAGCTCTACATTTCTGTTTTGCTGCGTGTCGTGTCACTTTTGTCCTTTACAGAGTGGTAGAGCCCTTAAGGGTGGGAGAATAAAATTACATTAGCAAGCACAGCTCTCAGAATTCCCCAGGGGGTGACTCTAGTCTACTTGCTGAGTTCGGTGGCATATTCATGCACCCCCACTCTACACCCTCACCTCCTCCTACAGGTCATTTATGTGAGGTTCCCACCAGGACTGTTATCTAGCAGATACACACCAATAACTACATGAGGAGAGTTAAAACATGGAACTGTTTCCATAATGGCTGGCAAATGACTGACCCAAGCCCACTGAAGGTACCACAGCTGATGCTCTGGCCCTCCCCAGGATGCCCATCATGTAGAAGTCAGTAAAGGGTTAATGCCTACTACGGCACGGGGTGTCCAGGCCTCTGCTGCCACCCAGCTGAGCCCACTAATTCTTTTGTTTTCTTTTTTTAAAAAATTATTTATTTTTTAGTTGTAGTTGGACACAATACCTTTATTTTATTTATGTATTTTTATAAATAAAATGGTGCTGAGGATCGAACCCAGTGCTAGATGAGTGCTCTACCACTGCGCCACAACCCCAGCCCCTGAGCCCATTCATTCTTGCTGATTGTTAAAACATCTGAATTTTACCCTCTGGCTTCCACATTCCCAACATACACACACACACACACACACAGACACAGTTTATTTTCATCCCTCTGGGATTCTGCTTGTGCTGTGCCCTATGCTCAGAATGTCCATCCCTCCAGCCCCCAACTCTCTTAAAACCTCCCTCTGATTCAGATCTTTGGTTCAAATACAATCCTCAGGTAGCTGTTCCTGATCCCAATCTCCTCTCTCAAAAATAACCACTGCCTCTACCATAGCCACAGGCCTTTCCTTTAAAGGCTTTCTAGTAACCCCTATATTTTTTACCTTGATTTCTTCGGTTTTACACAATTTCCAATAGGCTTATTTTTCCCACTGCTGAGATTTTAAGAATAAATTTAAAGGCAAAATGGTATTGTTCAATAAATTTCCAGAGAGCCAGTCCTGCACCACCTGTAATTTCTAGGAGACTAACATGATCCTAGTTATTAGCTCCCTGTATTTGAGGATATGATTTGGCCACTGAGGGGCTTAGTGTCCCAAACCCTTGGGCATGGCTCTTTAGGGCTGCAGGTCCATCCTCTAAGACTAGGAAGGCAGATGGCAAGGTGAAAACCAGAAAAAACCCACAAAACAAAAAGTATTCTCCCATTTAATGCTCAGGGGCAGAGGACTGGCATGAGGCTTCTTGGGGGCATGGATGGTGTCTCTTCTTATAGTTAAAGCCTAACCTCCTCTGAGCTCACCTGCTCACTTGCCATGCTATGGGACAGACCTGTCAGGTAGGGGTGGCCAGTTCACCTTGACCTTACTTCAGATGCTTACGTCTCTAAACTTTCTTTTCCTTTTTGGTTTCTAGCTTCTCACCGCCTTGCATAACAAGGGTCTCTAAGACACATAGTAGCTTGGAAGCCTCCTGAGGCCACAGTTGGCCCTGGCTGATTCTTTTACTTCTACAACATGTACTGACTATGGTATCAGACACCCATCCAGAACTTGCTACATGCTAGGCTTTGTTTAAGGACCCAGCCATAAGTACCATAACCACCACCAGGTACTGCAATTAGCCTCAGTTTACATATGGAGAAACCAAGATTGAGAGCAGTGATGTGAACTGTTCAAGTCACAGATGTGGAAACTGACCCAGTCAGGCCATATGGTTGCACCATTCCTGTTTTTAACTACTACTCAATGTTTCATATGCAGCAGGTACACAAGAATATTTTGTCAAATATAAAAAGAGTGCCTTACGGGCTTAGTGGTCAAAAGGATGTTGGATACTCTAATTAGGATTTTTGCAAACATTTGATATTCCAAAACTTTCCCAGATGACTTGGAGCTGTTACCCTCACGCTCCAGTGTCATATATCTCCAAATATAAGTCATAGGAGATGAATGGTATATCTGTTATGCTTAGGGGTATGTGAATGTATACAGTAAATGCTGGAGCTATTCACAGAGTCTGAGGAGAGATGAAAGACTTAGAAGTAATTTAACTACTTAGGAATAATAACTTAGAATTATCGTTGAAGGAGAGAGACATGAGAGAGAGTGTGTGTGTGTGTGTGTGTGTGTGTGTGTGTGTGCATGGTGAGTACATGATCAATAGGGAGTGAGCTGGTGGGACATCTCTTTTTTTCTCCTCCCTATGGCCTGGCGAAGCCTGTCTGTCTTGGCTTGCAACCATTTGTAAAGACCCCATAGCTTCCAATGGCCTCCTGCACAGGGTGGGAGCAGAGTCATTCATCACTGTCAGGAGATGTGCTGCACACAGCAGGGCAGGCTTTCTTCCCTGCTGCTCCTGCAACTAGAGCTGCAAATCTTGAAAAGATGCAGAACATGCACATTGCAAATAACCATCCATCATCTTGGCTCTGCAAGCCCTGGGAAAGGGGCCTCCCCACATGGGGCTGACCCATTCTGACTTCGGCTCCAGCCCCAGCTAGAACTGGGACGATGAAGACTTTTGGGGGTGGCTCATTCCTGCCCCAGCCAATCTTCATCCTGGATAATCTGTTGAGGTTTGGGGTTGAAATCCTCTGAAATGATAACCAAACCCCCACTTTTCTCTGCAAAATCAGATTTTTAGATTGCTTTCAGCAATCAGACTGCTGCCAAGGTGGCCCATAATCATTAAATTATGAAAATACAAGTTGCTGGGAGGAAATGAATACCACGTTTCACTAGGGAAAGGCCTGCTTTCTTGTGAAGTAATTATAAAATTAAAATGTGATATTTCTCTGGTGAGTCTAGAAAGCCTCCCAGCGCGGTCTGTGGCACAACAGTAACATCAGAATTTGCACTGGGGCGGGACTGAGAAATCCTCTGTGCCCCAAAAATGCCAGTCAGGGACATGGGCAGGTAAATTTCCAAAGATTGGGTTAAGAGTGATTAAAAGCAAAGAGAAGGAAAAATACAGAGTTTGGATTTTTCAATTACTTTTTAAAACTCAGGAGTCAAGCTGTTAGAAAATGCAGGCTTTCAAAGCAAGACTACTAATGCTGAGCTAATTAGACCCACAGGCATGGCTAACATATAAATTCAGGACCCAAAGAGGGGCACTGTCCCTTTAAAATCTGCCTTGGGATCAGTGGAAGAGTTAATGGGTAGTGTCAGGGGGGCTGCTTTATTAGGTGGTCCTAGAGAGGATAAAGCCTGGGGTTTCTGTAACAGGGCTTCTGTGCTTGATTCAATAAATCAATTTATATTAAATGCGGGTGCAGCTCTGGAGCTGGCTCCACAGAGCACTCTGTGGCGTTTCTCAATCTGCTCATCCACTTCCCTGTCAGCCTGCCAGAATGTGCTGTCAGAGGGCACTGAAGAGAGCAATAAAGAATACGATAGAAGCCGCATCTGCAATATTTGTAAAACTCGACCTGGCAGCTCCAGACCACACTTGGGGCTGCCTCCAGTGAGTTGCTCTCTCCAGAAAATGAACTGGACTGTTGTTAAGAAGCCCAAGGCTGTGGGGCTGTGCCTCTCATTGCTGAGAGGGGCTCCAGGCTGCCGATGAGGGTAAAGGTCACCCCCAAACAGAATGGAAAGGCGTGGAAGTGAAGTTGCTTTTTAATCACATTCTCAGCGTCTGAAATACTCCCCAAAAGGTAAAAGGAAAAAGCAACAGAAATGGAAGTGCCAACAGCTGGTACTAGTCCAGGAGGCTAAGACAAGAGTGGGCGGCTGGGTGGTTTGGGGAGAGGGAGGCATGCTACTGAACCAGGCAGAGGAACTGGGGCTCTCTTGGCCGGCCTGGAGGGTGCAGCTTCTCCAGTACCTGGTGAAGGACAGCTGGAGACAAATCCAGTCTTTCTAAGACACAGCCACCCATGTCCCTGCAGATCTGGAAGGTGGAGCCCCTCCCCCAGCTGACTCAGTCCTTCAGCAGTGGGGCCAGGAGCCACGGAGTCCGGCCTACGCCCATCCGCTCCCCCTGTCTGTGCTTGCCTTTTAAAACCCTGCGCTGTTGAGATGTTCAGTTACAGGCAGCTCCTTGCACCACATTCCAAGCCCTCACTAGGCCCACACTCTCCTTTTATCTGGACCATGGCCCCATCCAGCAGACCTTTCTGTGGTGATAAGAGTGATTTGACCATCCAGGGCAGTAGCCACCATCCAAATGTGACAACTGCACAACTGAGACATGGCTAGTGAGAGAGAGGGAGTGAATTTTTCATCTTATTTAATTTTAAGTAATTGAAATTTAAATGGCCACGTGTGGTTAGTGGCTACTATGCATGAGAGCATAGAAAAAAGAAAAGATTTCCTTTGCCTCCGTTGAATCAGGGAGTGCTAGGGCTGGGGTTGTGGCTCAGCTGTAGAGCGCTCGCCTAGCACGTGCGAGGCCCTGGGTTTGATCCTCAGCACTACATAAAAATAAATAAATCAAATAAAGGTATTGTGTCCAACTTCAACTAAAAAATAAATATTTAAAATAATAGTAATTAAAAAAAAAAAGAAATAGGGAGTGCTGAACCAGGCAGATGATGATTGACTCCGCTGTTCCCAGTGGAAAATCCCTTGATTTGCTCATAGTTTTAAGGGAAACAGGGGAGGGGAAAATTACCCTGACACATCATTAAGTTAGAATCATAAAAAGTCAAGGGTTGTAAGAGACTAGAATAAAAGGTTACCATCTCTGAAATCTATCTAGAGGGATCTGTCTTTCCCAGAAGCTCTAAAAGCAGAACAAAGCTCCTTCCCCCAAGACACAGAGGCTGGCAACAACGGGCAAAGGAAGGATTTTACAAACGAGAGACTTTGGCAGAGCAAAGTCTCAAAAAGCCTATTGCCCAAAGCAGTACTCTCTTACTAAGTAAGCCATGTGATCTCAAGTCACCAGCCCTGCCTGGCCCCTGAAACAAGACTATCATAAAGGTTAAGAAAGGCTTGGCTTAAAGGACGATTTCTGGTGTACGTTGTTCATAACCAGAACCATCTGGAAGCAATCTCGCTTCACAGGATGGACTTTTCTTCTTCGGCTCTTTTTTTCCTCTACAAATCCCATCATCCCAGGAACAGCTGCTGGAGAATCTGGCCAGAAGCCAGGGGTGAAGTCACAGCCCCCTTCCACACCAATGTCATCATGCACCCCCAGATGGCTTGTTACCCTATGTGGCTACACACAGGGTATGAAGAACGCTGATCCTACATGAAAAAGCAACATCACCAGCAGTCACAAGAGGAGGGACCTACAGCCACAAAGCCAGCTGTGAGAAACTTGTTTCAAGTCAGTAACACAGATACTTGCCAGCAAATTACTGCCTGAGACAGCTCAGAGGGACATGGATCGGGATTCATAGCTCTTAGGATGACACACTGCCAGTTTCTGTGTGTGTCCTGCAATGGCAGCTCTACACAAAGGGCCAGGGAGGAGGGGCACCAGCCTGGGGATTCTGGCACCAGGGCCACTGACACCAGACACAGAAGGTGAGAGCCATGTGGGTGACAGGGACATTAAGGGAAGGACACATCAGGGACCAACTCGGCGATGGGCGTTAGACAAAGGCTTTGTAAACCAAGCCACTGAGCTAACTCTCTGAGGAAAGAAGGAAAGGGAGGTTGGGGGGAGCCAGGGAAGAGACCAATTTCATTATGATGGGCCTGGTGACAATAACCTTTTGTCCTCTAAACAATCTGGGCCTGCCAAGCTGCTCCACAGTCTCCAAGAAAGCATGAGGATCCCGTCAGGAGGCAACAGACTCATCCTTAATTATGAGACAAGGCTTCCCAGAGCTGACATCCTCTCCCACACTTCCTCCCTGCTGCAAGCACTCCACAGAATGCTGGCATGATGCTCCTCTAATGAGAGCAGGCAATTTCCCTAAGCACAGGAGATCTGGTTATTCAGGGGATCCTCCCCTACCATCACCATCCCCAAATCACGCTCAGACTCCTGGTAATGAGTGGTAATGAGTAGCGTTTAATTTGACCAACGGTCTATGGGGTCACATGGGGAGCTAGAAAAGTCACTGCCTGGCAGCTCCTAAAATGCTTCATTCCATTGTCTCATTCCCTTAAGGATTGTCAAGGAGACACCAATTTTAGCAGAGAGAGGCCCCCAACTTAAATTTCTATCAGAGGTCAAAACTGTGTAATACCATCTAGTTCTACCCTGAAAAAAGTTGATTGGCACTGCACATCAGAAAGAGCCCTGGGATGAGAGTCAGGACTGGGCTCTAGTCCTGACTCTGACGCTCGTGCATTGGTAGACGCTGAGCAAACCACAGAGTCCCTCAGGCTCTACTTGCTCAACAGCAAAATGGGAAGAAGGGGCCACCGTTTCACAGCTGGCAGTTCAGCACAGTGGCTAGCAGTGCACACTCCAAAACATAACACTGCCTAGATTTACAGGCCAGGTTCTAGAACCTTCTTAGTTGTGTAACCTTGCACAATTTAGCCTCTGTGCTTCAGTTCCCTCATCAGTAAAATGTATTTAGTTGATAGGCCTGTTTTAAGATTTGTTTTAAGAGTTAAATATGAATAATTAAGTAAAGCTCTCATCATAGTGCCTGGCCCACGGCTCTCCCAGTAAATATCAGTCAACCTCATTACTATCATGATTAATGGGAAAGCAGGGGGGGAATTAAAAACTCCACAACTAGAAATTTACTATAAGGATTGAATAGCTTAACAGTAGGTAGACCCTTTGTTAGGGTTCAGAGAAGTCAGTTCACAGCCCAAGGCGACTTCTGAAGCCAAGGAACATAAAGGAGGGTCTAGGGAAGGACTTGTTCGCATCCTGGAGGACCACACACTCCAGATGTCACCAGTCCACCTTCAACCAATTCCAACAACTTTGGAGTGATTAATGACTTTCATGGGAAAAGAAACAGGCTATAGATCCTCACCTCCCTTTCCATAAATTAATTTTCCAGTCTTTCTCTTCTATAGACAATTAAGAAAGACAGAGAGCCACCGTCTTTTTCCCCAGTGCTGGGGATCAGGGACTCACACATACTAAGTGACCCCAGTCTTTTTAAGTCCTAAGAAAATAACTGTTCCATTTTAGGCTGTTAGAGGATAAAAATATTTTTTAAAGGAACTCATTAGTTGGGGGAGGGGGTTACATAAACCATGGTCTAAATTGGTTTTAAATATCCCGAGTTCCTCCGACAAAGATATAAAGGGCTTTCCTTCTCCATAAGTCCCATTTTCAAATCAAAATAAGAACAGGTAAGAAATGCACAAAGGTGTACATAAATCTCTGCTTGTAACTATCCTTGGAGCCAACAGCCATGGTGGGAATTATACTGAAAACAAATCAGATCATGTCTGACTGAAGCCATTCTCGGTCTTGGCTTCTCAATTATTTAGTACCTTCTGTGAAGTTCCATGCAATTAAAAACAGCCCACTTATGGGCTGCTTATCTGCATAGGACCCTGCTAACACAGAGAGACAGAGAGAAAGATGGGGGTGGGGAGAGAAAATATGTGCATGTAACGTTGGGTATAATCTGGTTCTGAATTTACCTGCATTGAGAAAGTTATAAAATGAGGGCAATCTTTAGATGTGTGTTTCAGGAAAAATGTATAAGCCACTCCAAAAGGGGGAAAAATACAGCTTCATGGGAATATAAAACACTAACCTTATCACATGGTTTGAGTGGACTGTTTACAGCCTTTGAAAGCATCTTGCCCATTAAAGTGATGATGCCTCTCATCTCATTAGAAGTGTTTTCCAAAGCTAGTAACAATATATTGTTCTCCCTGCCCCAGATGAATTGACACTAAGCAGCTGCAACAAAGATATTCGTCCAAACAAGTCCTAGGCATGCCATTAACCAAGTTTGTGTTGACTGCTTAGATCTCATTTGCCTTCCTGGCACAGAAAAAACATCCAGACACACTTGCCTCAAGCTCAAAGTGTCTCCAATACAAACCCATTGTTCCTGCCTTTCTCTTTGACTGTCCATGACACTGACCTGTAGGCTTACCTTCTGCCAAATAAACCCCTCTACTTTCAGCCAATAAATAACTGCTTTCTATCTACTCTGGGTCATCACAGGACTAAGCACTGGTGCCTGCCTCACGAGGAACTTACAGGCTAATGGAAAAGACATATTTAAATACGTAATTGTAGTCATCAAAGACTGACCTCTAAATAATTTTCTTTTTTGTTGATTTCCTCTCTGTTGTTTTCTGCTTCCATCTCTCTATTTAGTGCTTGAGACCATATATATATATGATAACTTTTCCCTGAGTTCCTAAATCTGCTTTCTAAAGTCAGTATCCTGCAGATTTCTCTTAAGATAACCTCACAAAAATATTGCTTTCATTTATTTCTTCTTCTCAGAAATTCACAAGATCAACCTAATAGTCTCTCCCACAGCAAATCACCCATTTCTCTATCTGGCTTTGTATGTTCCCTTAGTACAAGTTCAATGTGTTTCTCACAATCTCTCCTCTTGTATTTAGCCATTTTCCTTATTGTCTTTTTAGATATATCCTCCCACCTCCTTTTACAACCCCGGGGTTCCTAATCTTTCCAAATTGTACAACACCCAGACCAAACTGTCATGGGTATTTCCGAATGACACTAGCCCTCATCTTAAACATCTCTGCAAGAAGTGCTGATCTTGTTGATTGAATACAAATGGATTAGAATAATGACTCTAGGACATAAAAATCCAGAGCTGCAAATATGGTGAACCCTTTTTTGATAAATCCATTCACCTTTTAGAGAAGGGGCAAATATTTTTGGCTCTGTGGGTTACACAGACTCCACTGTAACTATTCAATTGCCTTGCATTGGGGTGAAGGCAGCTATAGTTCAAATATAAACAAAGGGGTGTAGCTGTATTGAGAAGAGAATTATTTACAGATACAGGTGGTGAGCCAACTTTGGCTTTCCAGCAATAGTTTGCTGACCTCATTCTAGACAAAGAAAAGTGGATCTGGGTGAGGATCTGCTTTTTCAGAGGGCAAAGAACAACTAAAGGTCCCTTAGATGAGTCTCTTATGGGTAGTTAAATTTGTTCCTTTATGACAATGTGTGCCCTAGAAGTAGGTCCCCAGCCTGGAAGTCATCAGCATGGGAATCTTGGCTCTGACCATCTGTTCGCAATGAAGAGGGACAGTGAAAGCTATGGCTCTGCTTTTGTGGGAGATGTGGTAAGGAGAGTAAACGACTTCATTCTTCTATTATCCTCCAGACTGACAAGAGGCTCCCTCATTAGATCTCAGGACATAAGCGTAAATCCCCCACACTTCTGAATGTAAGGCTCTGCTCTTTCATTGAATCCTTATTCCAATCCCATAAGGTGTAAGAACTTGTTACCTGTTTACTACTCTGAAGAGACAGGAGGTCTTAGTCAACATTAGACACTGAGGTGTGTTTAGGGAACAAGACACCCCACGTCAAGAGTTCTTATATCAATCTGAATGTGATCAAATGTAGTGGATCCTTCACATCTGCAGGTGTCATTTCTATGGTGTCAATCAATGTGGATGGAAAAAATTTTTTTTAAAGTATCTATAGTGAATATGTCCAGTTTTTTTCTTCACCTTTACTTCCTATGATACAGTGTAGCAACTATTCATATAGAATTTACACTGCATTAGATACATTAAGTAACTTAAAGATGACTTCAAGCATACAGGAAGGAAGATGTGCATTGGCTACATGCAAATGCTATACCATTTTATATAAGGTAGTTGAACATCCTGGAATTTTGGTATCTGTAGGGGATCCTAGAACTCATTTATTACAGATTGAGGAATGAATATAGCCCATTATCTTGAATCTTTACAATGATCCTCAGAGAGCATATCTTTTCTTCACTTTATCCATGGAAAAATAGGCTCTAGGCATTAAGTAGAAAATCAGAATCAGGATTCTGCTCATTTAGAAAGTCAAGGGTCAGGATTCAAATTCAAGCCACTTTGGCTCAATAAATCCTTGGCAGATTCCTTAAATCTTCTCTACCTCTTTAATAACCCTGGCCTAAAAGCACAAAGCTTAATGTGTTTTATAAGGCCCCAAATGATTGTTCCATGCAAAGTGAGGAATTAAGTCACATGAAGAGAGAGGGTCCAGTATCCCCAAGGAGGGCCTCCAAGAAGCAGAGAGAAACCATTGCCTGTGATTTCAGAACTGGTCTTAAGTGAGAAATACAGAAGCAGTCACAGGCCCATGTCCTTCACCACAAACCCAGGTCTCTGGCTGCACATCCTGATACCAACTGCATAAGTGGCTTTTCACAGTGGTGACGCTTCCTATGCACACCCACTGCAGTGGTACTGGGGAAGAGGGAGGCGTGTTCTTACCAGCCTGTCATATTAAAGTCCCTGTAGAGCATCTTCTTTCCAAGTTCCTTTCTCTGTACTCTCCTTGGAAACTCCAAATGTGTGAACTCATTTCCCAGCAAGTGAGGCTGCATGAATGCCTAATATTAAAAAAAAAAGAAAAGAAAAGAAAGAAAGCCACACACATTTAAGGATGTTTTATAAATTGAGACAGGCCATAGTTCATAAACAAGAAAATCATCTCATACTTTAAGGGAAATAAATAAATTTCAGTATTTAAACACTAATAGAAGATGACCAAATAGAAATCTTGCACTTAATAAAGGGATGTCACTTTTTCATTTAGTATGAAATATTGCTATCAGAGACGCATAGAATGAAAGGTGTAATGAAAAGAAACTGAGCTCCAAAGTTCACAGATGGCTCTCTATCCTGAATGGCACGTGGTGAGGTAGAAGGCAAGCACTCTTACCCCGACTCTCTTTGCTCTCATCTCCTTAATACCTGCAGTTACCATGGCCTTGCCTTTGAAAGCTGCATGTGAGTCTCCAATAAACTCAGGGCTTGAGGCTGCAGGGTGGGGCCAGATTCACCAGACAGGAACATTTTTCTGGACCCCCTCCAGTTTGTACTGCAGTCATTTGCTCCTGTCATTGGAAGACTATTCCGGAGCAGATGGCTTCTCCCCCCACCCTCCCCCGCCCCCAATCTCTGTTCACAGGACCAAAGTCTTGAGCAAACAGCCACTTAGGGAATTGCTTTGAAAAAAACAAACAGTCTCATTGTCACATTCAGAATTCAAATCTGGCTGTCCAAGAGCTGGAATGCTCCTGTTTTAACATCCCTGCTCAGGGGCCACACACTGTAAACGTACCTACACTAGAACTTCCCGCATCACGCCTGACGCCTACATAATACCAGAGTGGTGGGATGGATCGTCTCTCTTCATTGGCAGGGAAAAGAGTGGGCAGAGCACATCATGGCCTGACACTGTGGGAAAACAAGGGATCCCTACCGCCAGACAGATGGTCATATCCTCAGTTTACAGGAATAGGTTGAATAATCCTTATTTGAAATTTTTTGGTCCATGAAGTACTTAGAATTTTTTTTAAAAAAAATATTTCAATACACCTAATAAGGCACCTTGGGAAGGGGACCCAAGTTTAAATACAAAATTCACTTATGTTTCATATGTATCTTATACACATATCCTGGTGGTAATTTTATATAGTATTTTCTGGTGTGCCTGTGTTTGGAGTACAATCTGTCATGTGAGGTCAAGGTGGAATTTTCCATTTATGGCATTATGTCAGTGCTCAGAATTTTTCAGATTTTTAGAGAATTTCAGGTTTTGGGATTTTTTTTTATATTAGGGATGTTCAACCTACAACAGACAGCTCTCATGGTCTCCTTCCCAGGACCAGAGGCCCGCAGATCTTCCACTGATGCTCCTAGTGATTTATAGGTACTAGTTAGACATTAGGCACTGGAAATTAAGTTTTATTAGGAGCCAAGGGAAGCAAGCTGAATTGTCTACCAAGCTGGTCATGTTTGGCCACTGGTAGAACTCTGAGGCAGTAGTTCTGGGCAGGTGGGGGCTGGACAGAATGGGGTGACAGGACAGGATAACTGAGGCTGAGAGGCTTGTGTTTTTCCTGTCTGAAGCAGGTTCCAGATCTGGTGGGAATTCTGGAGGGTCTGAAACTCTGTGGGAGGTGAGACTTGGGCTGCTGCTGATTACCAAGAAAGCTTTAATTCTGGGTTTTATAGAGAAGTTCTCCTGGGAAGGAAGGAAAGGAAATTATATGCAAAAGGGCAGGTCAGTGATATGGGCTACATATGAGACATATGAGTCTGCATTCAAGATAGCCCTTCTATTCCTCACACTTACTTAAAAAAGAAAAACAGCAGGAGATACACAGAAGGCCTGTGAACCTTTGCTCCTAGACCATGCAGCCTGAGTCAGCAGAAACAGTTAAATAATAAATGAAATACAGATTTGCACACAGAATTTATAAACTACATTTATGAACTGTGTGATTTTAGTGGGTGGTTTAATTTCATGATTTCCTTACCTATAAAATGAGATTAATTGTATATTTTTATAATTAAGTGAAATGTCTCTAAGGTACTGATCAGGGTTGTCATTGCTCAAAAACAATAACTATTATACCCATTTCATGATTATTGAGTCCTATCACAACCTGAGTACTATGCTCAGAGACTTGTACGTTTCATCTCACCCTCCAACAACCACATGGGCAGGAGTAGCTACTTAATTTGTTGGGTCCAGTGCAAAATGAAAATATGGAGCCTCTGTTCAAAATTAAGAATTTCAAGGAAGGCACTGGGTACATTAAGCCAAACACAAGCCCTGTGTGACTGTACAAGAAGTTCAGCCATTTTGAAGGGTAGAGAACATTTTACCTCTTTTATTTTGGTCCACCAATGAAAACTAAGGAATAGAAGTTTAAGTAGTCAGTAAACAGAAGCATCTGTTGTGTATCCTTTATCAAGTTTCAGAACTTTGAGACTGTATGAGCATGGAGTTTTGATCCACTGCAGTCCCTACCTGCAAGCTGGAATCACACTGATTTAGGGGTTACCATCTGCCTTATACTAGGGACTTGATACATGCCATCTTAGTCATTCAGTACTACAAAGCCTACATCACAGAACCCAACTTACAAATGAGGAAACTAAGTCTCAGAAAGGTTAAGACCCTAACCCAAGGTCATCAGCTAGGACTGAGTGGTTCTACAGCCTGAGTTTAACATCCTCCTCAAAACCCTATCCTATCACCCTATGGTAGCCCTTCTATCCCTCACACTCAAAAAAAACAGCAGGAGAGAGACAGAAGACCTGTGAACATTTGCTCCTAGACCATGCAGCCTGAGTCAGCAGATACAGTTAAATAATAAATGAAATACAGATTTTCACACAGAATGGTTGCAAGGATGTTCCTGACATTATTTTTAACAGCAAATAACTAGAGAAAATCATTTAATAATGAGTGACTAAATAAACTAGCATAAATTCATTCCAAGGAACTCCATGTTATCATTTAAGATGATGCTACAGAGAATATACAATGACTCACCAGAGTTGATTTCACTGTACGAAGGAGGTTAACAAATGCTACGTGTCTGCACAAGAGCATAAGTTTACATGTGTCATGTCATGTATACACAGATCTACATATTAAGTATATATGTATGTAAAAATGAGTGTGTGCTATGGTGTGAATGTGTCTAAAATTCATGTGCTGTACACAATCCCCCAATGCCGTCTGCTGGGAGGTAATAGGTCCTGGGGCTTAGCACTTGTGCATGGCTAATGCTGCTGTAAAAAGGACCTGTGGGAGTAGATTTCTCTTTCCCTCTGCTTTCTGCAGGTGAGGACATAGCAAGTAGGCCCACACCAGATAGCTGGCACCTTGATCATGGACTTCTAGACTGCAGAAATGTGAGAAAGAAATTTTTTCTTCTTTATACATTACCCAGTCTGTGGTATTCTGTTATATCAGCACAAAATGGACTACGACAGTATGTGTGTATAAATAGATACACAACATATATGTGCATTAGTGACAAACCAGACAGGACCCAAAGAACGTTTCTGAGCACATCTGGGACATGTTATACCCAAAATGACATTTGGCACTTCAGGAAACAGCAGAAGTAGGCTGCTATGGTTTGAAAGCATCCGTCAAAAACCACTGTATTGAAGGCTTGGTCATTAGCCTCTGGTGCTAGACTGAGATCTCTGAGACTGTGAGCAAAAATAAACCTTTTCTCCTTTTAGATTGATTTATCTCAGGTACCTGTTACAATGGCAGGCAGCTGACTAACACAGAGACCATGAACACTAGAAAGAATTCTTCCTACCTCTTTCCCCAAAGCAGGCCATAAAATTTAGATGACTGTCTTCTGAAATTGGTTGTAAGACACTCACTCATTCCATACCCTGCTCCATACCCAGGGGAAAGGAATGTCACACAAGGATGCCAAGAAAATTCTAAAAGAACAGGCCTTGCTGAGCTAATCCCCTTCCCCCAGGTAACGACCATTAGATCATAAACCTTCTATTCTCCAATCAAATTTATACATGACTGTCCATAAAAATAAGTCTTCTTTGTTTCTTTGGCTCTTCATTTCCAAAGGATCTTGTATCACATGCAATTTATATTAAATACATTTTAGACTTTTCTCTTAATTTGTTCATGGCTATTGGCCATGAACCCAGAAATGAAGAACAACAACAACATCCGTTCTCTCTTACAAGGGAAGTGTGAAGTTTGAGGCCCTATACCTGTTAACAAATGAGTGGACCTGTGGGTGGTGCCTTAACCAGGTACCCTTGTGCCATTTTTTGTTGGTATACGTTTGCCTGGGCTGCTGTATCAGAGGATCTGTTGAGGCAGGTACCTGCAGGTTAGCTGGCAACTCCTCAGTGGCTTTGTTATCTGCAGGGGCTGCTTCACCTCTCCTTTGAGGATGTGCATGTTCAAAGGAGGCCTGAATTCTGTGTCACTTGTGGTCGGTAGCCTCCTCACATGTGAAGTCTTTCACAATCTCAACAGAGTGTTTTCTGTACAAAATACTGTATTTCATCCAATCTAAGATGCCATTTATTAAATGCACCATTATTTTATGACCTCTAAGAAAATAAGAGCTGCCAATTAAATTGTGCTCAATGCTTTCTTACCGTTTCAGACTTTTGCTTTGCTCATTCTGGAAGAGCTCCTTTAGACTGAAGACAAATTTTATTACCTTTTACTTTTGTGTATACTTAGTAAAGGATATAGAAGCAAAGTACAGATGGTCCATGACTTACAATGGGACCACATTCCCAACATAATCCACTATAAGTTGAAAATGCCTTTAATAGTCCTGACCTACTGAACATCATAGTTGGGCAACACAGGGCCATGCAGAACATCCACTGTTCACCCTTGAGATCTGGTGGCTGGGACTGGGAGCTGTGGTTTGCTGCTGCTCCCCAGCATCATAAGAGAGAATTGTGCTACATTTCACTAGCTTGAGAAAAGAAATCAAAATTCACCACTGAAGCATGGGTTCTATTGAATGTGTATTGCTTTTACACTGTTGTAAAGTCCAAGAATCATAAGTGGAACCATCATCAGTCAAGGACGGTCTGTGTACTGGCTCAGGTTTTCCAAAACTTTTTCACAGTTAGAATCCTACAGCTCTCATCACTTTTCGACTCAGGATCACGATGTTCATGATTTTCCACAGTGTCCTGGGTTTCACAAGAGCGCTGGTGATGCAGCACTTCTTAAATCATCCACGACAGAACTACATGCCACAAAGCCAGCGGTGCGGAAGCTCTTAAGCCAGTTCCGCAATCATCTAGAGCCAGCTTACCGCTGACTCCCACTTTGGGAATGTAGTTCAACAAGTCTGATTCACTCCTTCCCAACTTCCTCCACACAACCAGTTTGATCCAAAGAGACTTCACAAGTGTGTCAATTTTGTCTCCACAGTTGGTTTCCCAAGCTGATGAACCCCCATTCTGCAAACTGGTGTGATGAGGTTCAGGACATGCTGCTCTAAAATATGGCATGTTGGCATTTGAGAAAGCAGAACAGAAGAGTCTCTCTCATTTCCCCCTGGTCCTGCTCTCCTTTAGCATGTCACCAGACATGCGCTTAGAGGGGAGGAGCATCCTGATTTCTGACAACACTGGATTGCAGGAGAATCTGAATAAAGACATCTTGCTAAGTTCCCCTGGAACTTATTCCCATTTGATCATAACCCCATTGTGCAATCATTCACAGATGCCCACTCTATCAAACCTAAGGCATAAAAAATACATAAATTTACATGTTTCTTTGGAACTTCATGTTCTTATGAAGGCGCCTGAGTCCGGTACACTTTGTAGTACACAAATTTGTTTTTTGTCTTGCTGACCCCTCTTTTGTTATAGGGACTTTGCTCTCACTGTAATGGGCAAGAAAAATAAATCTTTCCTCCCTTCCAGATGCTCGCTCATGTGACGTTTGCACATGCCCAAGTCATGCAACTGGTTGACAAGAACTGCAAACTATTCCAACTTCAAATATATTAAAAGTTGGGGGAAAAGTGCTTTAGCTCTGTGGGAACACTGTAATGTTCATCCCACAGTGAGATTAATGCCACACCTTGAGCATTCGCTATCTTTTTGGTGATTTTTCTTTTCCACTTACAAATGGCCATAACACATGTGGCATGATTTTTTTTTTTCTGTTACAATCATGTCTACCATGGAATTTTGAGTAGCTCATGTGCACCTGGGGCCCATTTTACCACTCTTTCTTCTTTGAAGTCACCATCGACCTCCTAAATGGTAGGCCTGCTTCTTAACAGCACTTCAGATACTCACTGTTGTTGCCCCTGGCAGACCCTCTGGAGTTAATGGTGTTCAAGTGATACAAGTCTGAGAACCAAGGAAGAGCAGAGTGAACATATGGCTGCTTAGTGAAAAATGAGATGCTAAATTACATAGAAGGCACACAATTTGTAAAAACCACCTGTTGGTTTTCAGAGGGAGACACTGCTACTCATTAGTGTATCATTTTATGCAATCATCATGAAAGCTTATAAATGGTCTCATATGTACCCATTTACATATGTACATATGTTCAATGTCATTGAAATATCTAAAATGTTATTTGAGTATTTCCTTTTTAACTAACCCATATTTGTGAATCTTCTACCATTGAACATTTTTTTTTTTTTAAAGAAGTGCTTGGAAGGCTAGGGTTGTGGCTCAAGTGGTAGAGTGCTCGCCTAGCACGCGTGAGGCACTGGGTTCGATCCTCAGCACCACATTAAAATAAAATAAAGACATTGTGTCCATTTAAAGCCAAAAAAAAATATTATAAAAAAAAGAAGTGCTGGGGATTGATCCCAGGACCACATGCTTGTAGGCAAGTGCTCTACTCTGAGCCTCGCTCCCAATTCAGGTTACTCATATATTTAAAAAACTCTCCAAATTACTAGTTTTGAGAACTCAGGTTTTAAAAAGTTGAGAAGAGATTTACTGCTCCTTGTTCCAATAATTTTAGGGAAACCTAAAGTCACTGGGAGGAATTAAACAAGCAGGGACCTGGCTTCCATGAAGGGGATACAGAAGCCCAGAGTCCCTAAAAGGCCAGCATGGAGTCAGTTACTTAGCAGAAGTAGAGGGGCGTTACAACCTGGGAATCTGGAAACTTCTTAGTACTTGCTCAGCATTCAAGTGCCATGATTCACACTGACCTGTCCTGCTAGAGGGATTGCTTACATCAGCATTCAGGAGACTTGAGTCCCAAAGCCACTTTACTTTCACATTCACTATAAGTAACAAACACCAAATTTAAAGTCTGTAAAATGTAGGGGAACTTGTTAAGTTGTATTAAGCAATAAAACCTAATGATTTCCTGGCTCGAAACTTATAAGATACATGAATAATTTCAGCATGATTTACCCCACTGCCTGTAACCGGGCCGTTTGTAAATATGTATACATGATGATAGCTCCTTTCCAAGCACATTTCATTGGGATGCTGGCCTATTAAAAATGTGGGATGAATCCAAGCTGGGATCAAGCACACGTTACGAACCCAAGTCCACCTGCAAAATAATTCTGGACACTCTTCTAAATGTTCCTTATTTATCTGATATGCTGGATATACTTTAGATTTTTTTTCCTTCAGTGATGTTACTTGGATGTACACATGCTAGAAAAATGTTAGAGTGATGCAAGTTAGTAAAATAAACCTCTGGGTATAAGTGAACATCAGCTAACACTTCATATGTTCATGATTTTTAAAATTTTAGCTTAACCTAGCACCTAACATAGTAAAGGCTTTGAGTAAGTTATTTGTTGGAAAATGGAATAGAACATTCTCACCTGTTTTACACAAGTACAGTTTAGTGATTATTTAAACTTTGTAAAAAGTAACATAGCTTTCTATCTTTTCAAAAAGTTAAAGGTTTTTTTTTGGTACCAGGGATTGAACTCAGGGGCACTCGACCACTGAGCCACATCACCAGCCCTATTTTATATTGCATTTAGAGACAGGGTCTCACTGAATTCTTAGCACCTTGCAGTTGCTGAGGTTGGCTTTGAACTTGTGATCCTCCTGCCTCAGCCTCCCGAGCCATTAGGATTACACGTGTGTGCCACTGAAAAAGTTAAAACTAAAACCCATGGCATGTAAAAACAATCTTGGACACAAACAATCTTTTCTCATTTGATAGAAATCTTCCCATAAATCATGTGAATGTGACTGTAGTTATACTATTTAAAAATCCCATGATATATCACCATGCTAAGAATATAATAAGACTATGTCTCTTCTCTACTTAATGAGCATGCAGACTAGAAACCCAGAAATTAGCATTTTATACTACAGTGCAATTTAAAGTGTGCTAGCCTGCTCTGTATAAAAAACTGAACCTCTTTTCCCACACTCTCATCCTAGATGTTGAGGCTTTCCTTCAAGGATCCATAATAGAATGTTCCTGGAAAAAAGGTGTGGAGGGATACCTCAAGTTCATGTGTGTACCACAAATATTACCTGGAGGAAAAAAGCCTGGTAACCAGCACTCTAGAACCACTAAAGACAAGTCACCAAGACTTAAGAATTCTGGAAGACACAGGTTTGCTAAAGAGAGGGTATATCCTTGTCACTTCTTGGGCAGCTAATAAGGACAAGCTTATTGACAGATCTGACTGGCAACAAGAAGGACATCATCTCTCTGTAAAGGATGTTGGAAAAACCTAGTATACCAGGGCAGGGCACCAGAGTTGGGGCAGGGAGACTGGATGTCTTCTTATGGCTGTAAGTTCTTCTAGTTGTAGGCAGAAAGGAGACAGAAATGAGTACTATGTTTGAAAAGGATGTTGTTGTGTCCCATCCCAATGAGAGTCTGTGGATACCCAGGGCAAGAGGAGACACCTTCTGGAACTTTTCAGTAAGCTCTCAACTTGAGCAGAGGAAGAACAAAGGTCTGAGTAGGGGAGGAATCTGGACTGGGACCTGTCTTACTCAAGAGCACATGAACCTGAGTGCTCCCCTCCTGGGCTGGGGGAAACTTTGAGAACCTTGGCAAGACTGAAGAACAGGAAGCTGGAGCAGGCAACCCAAACCCAGGGAAGGAAACCGGGCCTGGTTGTGGGAGCAGACCAAGGTGACTGGAGCTTCAGCTGAGGGCTGAATAGGGGCTTCCAGGGGACGTAGAAACCGTGGGTCTTGAGGTTACTTAAATTGCCTGCTAGTGAACACAAAATGCTTCCTCATTTTCTTTCTCTTTTTAATAAACTTTCTTCCTGCTACTCTGTGGTCAGCTGGCCAGTGAATAGTGTCAGCTGATGAGGAAACTGTCTCAGCTTTTGGGGAATCCAACCAAAGGAATTCATGTAACCAACATGTGAGCTCCAGCATGTACCAAGCACCAGGGGCCAGGGTTTCAAAGAGTAAGGAAAGAGACACCTCTTCTCACAGTTCACTCACTAGCAAGGAGATGAAGGAAGGTTTATGGGCAAAATGGTGGTATATCTAGGGGCCAAGGGACAAAGAGTGGGGCACACACCAGGTAGAGAGATGTCAGAGAGAACCTGCAAAGGATTTTAGGAGCTGGTCAGTCAAGGACTCTGGGGAGAGTGCCGCCCAGAGCAGAGGCAAAAAAAAAAAGTGGGGAGCAGCTCAGTGTCCAGAGGTAGACACAGTGTCCAGAGTTGCTCTTAGAACGTGTGGGGCAAAGAGGTGGCAAGAGTGTGGCTTTCTGCAGGACACCAAAAAAGGACCCCCGGCAAAGGCTAATATAAAATTAGATGATAGATACATATAGTTGCATAAAGCAGAAGTATTTAAAAAACCTTCAGTGAAGTATAAGATATATGGAAATATGCTTATATCATACATGTACAGGCTGATGAATTTTCACAAAGCGACCACCCCCACAGAGCTAGCGTTTAGATTAAACAGAACATGCCAGGAGTCTATCCAATCACTGCCGCTTCTCTGCTTGGATCAGCTTTACCTATTTCTGTACTTTGTTTGGAATCCTACAGGATGCCCCCTCTGCTTTGTTAAGTCTGTGAGATTCATCCATGCTGTGCATAGTCACAATTTGTTCATTCTTGATGCCATACAGTATTCCATCCTGTGACTGTGCCAAAATTTATTTACTCATCCAACTCTCCATGGGCACTTGGACAGTTACCAGTGTGGGCTATTATAAGCAGTGCTGCTTTGCACATTCGAGTCTTTTGGTGAACATTTGTACACAGTTCTGCTAGGTACATACCGAGGAGTGGAACTGCTGGGCCAGGGCATGTTCTGGTTTAGGACTGACTGCCAAGCCCTTTCCCAAAGGAGTTGTTCCAATTTCCATTCCCATCAGCAGAATATGGAAAGTAAAAATACTTACGTGTTCCATAAGACGGCGAATCCCACACAGGCAGTATTTTGTAAAGTCCTCTAGCTAAAACTTTCAGATAAACTAATTTTTAAATGTTCAGACCTCTGAGTGTTTGGAAGGAAGTTATCAAAAGGAAGAATTTCAGTGTCTAATACAAATCTTTTTTTCTTTTTTTGAGTAATCTCTCCTTTTTTTTTTTTTTTTTGCCTTTAGGGAGAAGAAAAATCTCATCAGACTATAAGAGGAGCATTGGAAGTCATATAATTCAAGATGATTTATCATGTAGAAGTCTAAGGTCAAGAATGAAATGAAATTAATAATGTCAGCCAAGCCACTGGTGGTCACGCTAATAGTTAAATGAGAAAGCTCTTCCAGGGCCAAGGCTGCTCACCTGATTTTACAGAGAAGGAATAGAATATTATGGTTTGGGTTAAAAAAGTGAAGGGAAAATGTGAAATGGCTGAGTTCTTAATAAGTATGGGTTAGAATTTTTCATGAAAAATTCTCATTCATAATTTGTCCTTCAAAAATCTCAAAGTAGCAAGAATCAAGTTTGTATATGTAAGTTGTTATAGAACTGAATACTGATGATACTCTGCCTGGTTTATGTGGTTTCCAAGAAAAACACACAATGACATTTCTGCATAAATATGATAAATGTCACCACAGCTTTGAGCCTGCCTTTATTTAATTAGAAAATCTGCAACTCACATGCATTGTCATGAAAGGGGATTAAACGGGGAAGGAGATGGCTTTGGGTGGATTTTTTCCCAAGATTTGTACATTTTCCAGGGAGTAAAGCAGAGAGCTCTCTGTCGAAAGCCAGGCTGGCCAGTTTAATCCTGCTCTCAAGGTGAAGTGGGATGCGAGGGTGATGAACCTGTCCTTTTTACTCATGAGTACACTTGAGCCTCCCCGTGATAGCCTCCTGTCTTAAGAGCAGGTTCAGGTTTAAGGAATACTTCAGTGGAGATAACTCTTGAGCAGGAGAAATCCCAGTGAGCCAAGAGGCTTGTTCACTTGAAGTCTTTCCAAGATTCACACCAGGGAGAACAGACAAACAGAATGAGGCGGCCCAGAGAGCCGGGACAGTTCCAAGGACACTGCAAGAAATCACCTCAGATAATGTTGCACTTGCGTGTATCAAATGTGTATTTGAAACCCACTTTCATCTCTTCTGTACATTGCCCTTGATGAAAAACAACTGCAGACTTGGATTATCCTACAAGGACAGAAGTACATTATTTGAAGGTTTGATGATACCAGCACATCTTAATGTAATCAAATCAGAGTTTATAAATATGTCTAGGCAGAACAGAGGGAAAGCCATCACTCTCGCACCTTGGGGCTGTAGAGGTCCCTTGAGGGAGATCCCTTTCTGGCTATCACCTGAAGCGAATGTGGGGGCAATTTCTTGGAGGCTTTGGCATTCAAGTATTCAATGCTGCTGAGAAACACCCAGAAACCAGACCCCCTTCCCTCCTACCTGAGCCTGACTCCATTCAAAACACTCTGTCTAGCTTGGTGGACCCTCTTACATATTTTATTTTAATCACTCTGGAAATATTAAACAAACAAACAAAAAAAACAAGCCCAACTACAAAACAGCAAGGCTTTTTCATGACTGTAGGATCAGCGGCTCTCCCTGACTGCTGGGGCAGGAGTGCAGGGCCCCCGATGCCCTTGTCACACACCTGCCACATTCTGTGTGAACATGTCAAACTGGCAAGCGTGCTCGATTAATCACCCAGCCTGAGAATCTACGAAACAAAGTTCACATTACCCAGAGAGCTGCAGGAAGGGCCCTCTGAGGTCGGGATGCAAGACCAAACAGAATTAACGTGCCTGCCACATCCATCATTTTGTAATCTGCTTCCAGTTCTATAATCCCCCAACATCCGGACTGTGCATACCAAGAACATTCCTCACCAACGCAGATCAAAATGGCTCTTGTACAAAGGGCTCTGGCCGTCCTCCCCAGCCTAAAAACACCATTAGCCATTTCTACAAGTCAGATGCCTCTGGACTACAGGCTTCTGCTCAATGTGTCGAGGGACTTAGAAGGTTTGATAAATCTTTCACGAGCGGGTTCTTCACACACTGTACATATACAATTTGATTTGACCTAAGAACAAGAAATCCATTGTTAATTTTCCAGCAATATACTAACAGGGAAGAGATCATGTAACAGAAAAGGACACTACAACTATCACTCACCAAACTGTTTCACCATTACTTCCAAAGAACAGGTGTTCAAAAAACAGGAATAAGTAGGTTAATCCTAATGATTATGATTTTAAGATGCATTTAAAAATCACTTACTGTAGAGATGGTCCCTGACTCACAATAGCTGGACTTAATGATTTTTTGACTTTACAAAAGTATGAAAGCAAAACCACGTGAACACTCTGGTTTTCACTTTCAGCATAGTATGTAGCACATTACATGAGCTAGCCAATAGTTTATTATAAAACAGGTTTGTACTAGAGGATTTGCCCAACTCTAGGCTAATGTAAGTGTTAAGCTTGTGTAAGTTAAGCAACGCTAAGCTCTGATGTTTGGTAAGCTGGGGAAATTAGCCACACTATTGACTTAAGGTATTTTCAACTTACGATGGGTTTATAGGGACATAACCCCATTCTAAGTTGAGGAGCATCTGTATTTTATATTTTCATGGAATTACTTCTCATTTTCATTTCAGAACATGTTCTGAGTATCTCAAGGGAAATACTATTACCTGTTTCTTTTAGGAGAAAAGGAGATTCAGAGATACTGTGTGAGAGGACTGAGGTTACACAGCTTATGATTGGGGTGAGAGAAGTCCACATCACACTCTGGTTTCCTGGTTGATGCTATTTTTCAAGATTTTAGGCTATGAACCTCCTAATTCTCACAAGTACTTTACCATAAAGATTTCACCACCAAATTATTTTATGCTATAAATACTCTTATTCTCTCAAATACCTTGTCACATTCACATAATTTGATTATTGTTACTGGAGCTGTTCATTTCAAAGTATACATCCCTAGATTCTTAAAGGAATGAAAAGTTGGACAACCAGGGCATTTTATGTTCTGAGCATTTATAGCCCTGATGTCTGAGAGGAAAAATTTTAGTCATCAACTGGAGAAGTTTAGTTACAAGTTTTACTTATAAACTTATTTAGGAGTGAGAATTTAAAAGAATATGAACAGTGTTATCTTTTGGAAATTTAAACACTAGGCTTTAGTTCTGTGAGCTAATAGTGTCCACAGGAATAGTGGACAAGAATGGTCTAAGAGTGACACCAAAATACACATTGATGTTAGCAACATTAGAAGTTGTTCTTAAGTACAAAAGAGGAAAGGATATCGGTGTGGTTGCTGGCCATAGGGTTTTGCTATAGAGTGAATGTTTGCATACCCACATAATTCATGTTAGCCAGGTGGTGAATTCCTGTAGTCCCAGAAACTTGGGAGGCTGAGGCAAGAGGCAAGAGGATCTCAAGTTCAAGGCCAGCCTGGCTAACTTTGTGAGACTCTGTCTTGAAAACAAACAAATTAGTGAACAATTAAAAAATGCTGGTGAAGTAGCTCTGTGAAAGAATATTTGCATGTGCAATGCCTTGGGTGCAATTCCCAGAACAGGAAAAAAAAAATCACATGTTGAAGCCAAATCTCTAATGTGATGGCACTGGGAGGTGAACAAAACCTTGGGAAGGTGATCAGGTCCTAAGGGTAGAGCCCTCATGAATGGGATTTAATGCCCTTGTAAAAGAGGCTCCAGAGAGCATCCTTGTCTCTTCCACCATGAGGTTGCAAACAAAAGGCAGCTGTCTATGAAGCAGGAAGAGGCCCTCACTAGACACTGAATTTTGTGACACCTTGATCTTAGACTTGTCAGTATCTAGATCTGTGAGATGAAAATTTCCTTTGTTTATTAGTTACCCAGTCCATGGTATTTTGTTATAGTAGCCCAAACAAAGACATATGAAGCAGTAAGGCTTTGATTCAATAAAATATAGCTAATGAGTTCTTGTGCCACAGAAGAACTGTGCACATACAGTTTCATTTAATCCCTATGTAGCCTTCTGAGGTTTTCTATCCCCATAAGTGAAGACTGGGGATCATTAAATTGCTTTGTGGAAATAATGCACACAGTTACGTGACAAAGCTGAGATCCAAAGCCACACACATCTTATTTCAACTATCCCAAAATGTGCCACTGATACTTGGAAATCTGAATAATTTTAGCCTTCTCATCCCTCCTTAAGGGCTAGCCTCCTAAGTTCATTCCTGAAACAAGAAAATATGAAATTATTTCAAAATAAAAGGTACAAAAAGTCAGGCTATTATTATTTATTGTCTCTAGTTAGAAAATAGACACCTGAGGGAACAGGAAATAGGTTTCAATAGGCTGAAGAAGGTGATGAAGTTGGGGTACAGAAGAGGCAGGGGAGGTAAAGGTCTTTTGTCCTGCTGTGAGACACCTGGGAGAGGGCAGAGGAGAGAGTTCTGCTTGGCAACCATTCTGTCCTCAGTCAACAAACACTGATTCCAAATCTTCTCTGTTATGAGCCACACTGCAGGCCTCTAGACATTGCTGTATGAGCACTGGGGACTGACTCCCTGGGAGGATTAGTGGACACTTTCCACAAGTTTCATTAGCTGGGGTCTCAAACAATGAGGAGGAGTTCTCTTGGTGGAAAAGGGAAGGCAGTATAGACAAAGCATGCTTCCAAAAGCCTGGAGGTCAGAGAGACTGTGACATGTGCTGGATGTGGAAGATAGATATTTACCATGGGGTACATGGTGACAGGGTGGTGGCAATAGTGAGATGGTGTACAGGAGGTGGGCAGGATTCTGATCAGCCAACAGCATGACCTGTGTTCTGTACGTCGTGGGCAGCCAAAGGCTTTTAGGCAGGGAGCGACAAGATCCACAATAAGATCACTTGCATGTTCCTGAATGACAGACCAGGGAAAATCAGGCAGGTAGTGAAGAGGCCAGCTGGGTCGAGCTGCACTTGGAGGAATCCTTGCAACTCCAAGGCTCTTTGTGACACTCTTGTCTTTCACTCCATTTCACAAGTGATAAACCAAGGTCCAGAAAGGTTAAGAGACTTGCACAAACCTATCCAGCCTTGGAACACCAGAGCGGGGACCAGAATAAAGATCTGTGAGCTGCCAAAGGATGCCCGCCACTTGTCTAGACAACCAAAGAAAACAAGAGGCCTAGAGTTTGGATTCTGTGGCTTTAAGGTTATCTGCTTGAGACAACACTCAAAGGCTAGAAGATAATAGTAGCTGAAAGAAGGAAGCAGATTTTCCACTGATTTGGGATTTCTGCCCTCACAAATACCAGGTAACTAGCAACGGTGACACAGCTTGGTTAAAAAATAAGACAAACACAGAGACCAGGGTATTGAGGGAATGGGCACAGCAACTTTATACATCAACCAAAGTGATCAGATTCTGTCTGTTTGCACATACTGAAACTCAGAGACATGAACAAAGTCCTTTTGGAGCCATGTAGATCAATTCTTTCCTAAGAGCAGACAATCACTGCTTGACTATGTTGTCTAAAAAAGAAATCCTATTGGCAAGAAAGTATTATTGGCAAGAAAGTATTTCCTTCACATACTACTATTCACAGGGCTAGTCCCCAGAGATGCTCACCCCAAAGAAAACTAGAATGATTACCACAGTCACTTTAAACTGAGATCCTATGCCCAACACCTGCCCCTGGACTCTGAAGACACAGATTGTTCTGTATTCCAGAAAAATGAGACTTTTAAGGAAGCAGAGCTCTCCCGTAGCCTTCTCATGATTTCACCCCAAAGAGGAGGATCTACACACAGAATCTATTTTCAGGGTAGAAATGGATTTTATGACATCTACACTTTTTCCAAAGGGCCTTGAACTTCCCATCTGAGCATGCAGCATGATATGTGTGAGCAGGATCTCAGAGCTGCCACGTGGGCAGAGGGCCTTCCTCGGGATGTGAGGCAGAGTGAGTCCCTGATACCTAGAAGGTATCTGCACTCTTCAGAACTGCACTTCACATTGTGAACACCAACCCATGAAAAGAAACACAGCACATTATGTCTCCAATTGGTCACAGATGGGAGAAAATCAACCACAATAATAAATTCACGGAGGTGGAGTGTGTCGTCACACAAGGAGTCAGGATGTGTGATCCAGAAGGTGTGTGTGGGGGAGTTAATGCCATATGTCGTTTGACTGCTGTGGACCCGCTCTCATGTCCCAGCAGTGTATTCTTCCCAAATAGCTCTGATGCCATCCTTGACACCACTGCCCTCTGCCAAGCCTACATGCCTCTTACCAGGTACTGAAGTCGCTGGCGCTCCGTCTCAGGGGTGAATTCCGAAGACATGGGGATGATTTCTCCATTTCTGATGATTATGGCCCTGAAATAGTGAAAATGCATTGTCAGCAGCCAATTTCATAAGTATTGTGACGAAGATCAACCACGGTGTGGTTCGGGTCACACACAAAATGCCAGGACTGGCTTTCTCCTCCCACCTGCGCTGCAATTCTGGATCTCCTGTGAGGTTGGAGGTATCTCTGTTTTTAAGTGCACTGCATTCTGGTCAGCTTATGATTACTTTTTCTGCTGGCTGGCACTATTGCTTTAATGCTTGGCACCAAGCATATTACTTAGCACACAACAAATAAATGGTGAATAAGTGAATGGTGCAGAGGCTCACTCTAGTCCAGGGTTATCTGAAAGGACCTTCTGTGATCATGGTAACCCCCCCACACCATCACTCAGGGGTGCTATATCACTGAGTTACACCCATAACTCTTATCTTATTTTTAGATAGGATCTCACTAAGTTGCCCCTGGTAGGCCTTGAACTTGGAGATCCTTCTGCCTCAGCCTCCACAGTTGCTGGGATTATAGGTGTGTGCCACTGCACCTGGATGGTAACATTCTTGTCTGTGGAATCCATCATTGAAATATGTGACTACTGAGCATTTGAATTGTGGTTAGTGAAGTCAAGGAACTAAATTTCTAACATTATTTAATTTTAATTAATTTAAGTAGTCCCATGTAGCTAGTGTTCAATGTAGTGGATGGTTCAACTTCAGACTCTTGTTATTCAAAGGATCAATGGGCTAGGATTAATGGGCTAGGAGCATTTGGCCTTACCTGGGAAATTGATAGCAAGGCAGAATCTTAGATTCCCCACCCAGACTCTCACCAGGTAGTTCATAAGCACATTAAAATCTGAGAACATCTGGCCTAGATCTTGAGCATCCTTGGTAATATCCTGGGTCCAGAGATAGCCACTTTCATTTTGTCTCAAGGATCAGAAAATTCACACTCTCCAGAAAAATGTGCGCAAGAGCTATTGCCCACTCAAGGACTTCTGAGAGAAGAGAGCTCCCAAAGCTGATGTCTAAAAGAGAGGCTGCAGGATCGATAACCATGAAGCAACTTTTCTTGGACCTGGTCCCAGAGGTGCCTCCCATTTTCAGACCTTCTGATTCTGAAGTGGCTCCTGACAGCCACTTTATAGCCACCGATCCATCAGTTGTGGCAAAAGGCTGTCGTTTTTGTGACAAATAGGATTGGCTTAGGGAACTGCATTTTATACATCTGAACAACTCCCTGGCACCAGGGACCCAGAGACCTGAGACCTGACTCACTTCTTAGTGAGGACCCGTAGATGTGGGAGATGCCTTCCATGAGTTCAATCAATGAGGTATCTGGTGGATGCCTCATTGATTCTAGGGCATTTTGCTTCTTTGTGCTACCAAGCCCGCAGGCACCTCTCTCCCGACCTGGAGAGGCAGTCTCTTTCTTGGAAGCAGTCCCTAACTTGGAAGCAAGCCCTATAATGGTTCCAGCTATTACAACCCTGCCCCTAACCCTGACTACCTGTACCCCAGTTGCTGCTATCATAGAAACTGGGGTGGGTGTAGGCAGGGGAGGAGATGACAATGAAAATTTTGGGGGCTTTAGAGCATTTAGGGCTCCAGAGGTAGAAGTTTGAGAAAACGGAAGTGTAGGGAAGCTAATTCTGCGAAAAAGACGCCTCTTACTGTAATATTCTTTATCCCTTCTATTATTATACTGCCTAAAATGTGACAAATTTGATTCCTTCTCATAAGCCTACAACCACTTATAAAATGCAACCCCCTCACTCGCAACCCAAAAGATGATATTCACCATTCACAAACCACGTGAGTTGATTCACATGGTCACTGTCCTAATTATGAGCTGAGATTTACTACCAAAATAGACTAAGGGTTTGACAGAGAATGGAGAAACTTAGAGAATTTGAAAGGGTGCCTGGAGTCAGGAAGGTCTAGGTGAAGGCCTCGAGATCCCTGGAGCTGGACTGAAGTTATGTGATAGATTCCAAAGGAGTCTTTTCTTTCAAAGGTTTGCTTCAAGCTAGTCTTACTTTGTTTTTTCTTTTTTTTCTACATGACCCCTAAATTTCAGCTGATTGCTGGGTATAGAGTAGGAAAGTGAGACACCCCAGAAGGAAGCAAAAGAGGATGAGGAAGAGGAAGGAAGGGAAGTCAGAGGTTGGGGTGTTCCAGACCCAGGAGAGAGTGATCTCATCACCACACAGCCTGGCCCACTGGGACACGTTGTTCCACCAGGCTATGGAATCCGGACCTGAGTGTCAGGAGGTCAGGGGCTTTTTGTTCCTGAATATTCCAGATGTTTAGTATCATGTCTGTCACACAGCAGGAGCCCCATGAATATTTGCTAAATGAAAGAGAAGAGGAGAGAACTTGGGAGACACTTTCTTGAACTTCAGGCAGGAGGAAAACAGAAACAAGAGGCAGCAGCCGTTCAGTTAAATAATGTGAGATCGACTTCATAGAGAGGAGGAGACTTTGCCTGGAAATCTACCTGCTCCCCGAGCCATCTTCTCTTCCTGACTAGCGCTAGTTTGTCCATTACTCCTCACCCCAGAATCCTCCCAACATTAGTATTTCAATTTTTCTCTCCACTGGATATCTGCCATAGTACAAATCCATGCTCTAGAACACTTTGTATGTATATGTTGGGTCTCTACTTCCTTGCTTCCCATTGATCCCTCAAACAGTGGTAGATTCATACCCTGCCTCTCTGTCCACCTAGCTGCTATCACAAGAATCACCAAATGACTCCCCCGTTGCTATGTTTACTGGAAAAAAAAATCATCATTCTGATCTCTCTGGTAGCATTTGCTAAGTCTCTCCCAAACTGGCTCCGGGGGATCTCTTCCTCCTGGTTTTCCTTCTACCTCCTAGGACACCTTTGGTGCTGGGGATGACTATGTCTCACCATTCTTCCACCCTGGGCAATCTAATTTCTTAGCCCCAAGGTTAAGTTCAACTCATCTCTTAACATTTTTCCTTAGCCTGGTACTTCCCCTAGTATGGAACATGTCACACTTTGGAACTGAGGACTTGTCTGCCTTCCATGCTAGCATGTAAGCTCCTAAGGCAAGGACCATGTCTGACTTGACCAAGAGTGTAGCCCCACCACTGTGCACAGTACCAGGCCATTGCAGGCAGGACTAGCTATACTACCTCAGGGGCCAGTGCAAATATATATATGCAGGACCCCTTGTTTAAAAAATGAGAGTTTCAAGATAGAAATGATAGGGCACTAAATGGAATGTGGCTTCCTTTGGAGAGTGGGGTACTGCATGAGTACACAAGTCACATTCTCACAAAGCTGGCCTTGATAGTATTCCCTTGATATTGGCTCAATGAGCTGACTTCAACAACCACATATGCCAATGATTTCAGATCAACTTCCCAATCAGCACGTCTCTGTTGTGCTCCAGCATGGACCAGCCAGTTATCAACAGATATAGCCACTTGGATTTTTGCAGGAATTGCAGACTTAGTGTAGTGTTCAAATTGATGATGCTGTCCCCACCACCCCTTCAAATTGGACTTCCAGAATTCCCAACCTCGGGGAACAACACTATTTTACACTTAGTTGCCTGTCCCAGACTTCTCTCACTCCACATTTCCAAATAGGCATCCCATCCTGTAATTTCACCTTTTCAGTTTTTAACATAAATCTCTTTCCATGACTCCTATTACTGGTGCCTTGGTTCCAGTTTCCATCAGAGACTGCCTGCAGGACTCAGGAGCTCTCCACAGTCCTCTCACCTCTGAGAGTAGAGTGATGGGTACATTTGTGATGGGTACTTTCAGAATCTTCTCTTACTAGCTATTTTGAAATATACAATTAAATGTTCTCAACTGTAGTTCTTCTATAGAACATTAGAAGTTATTCCTCTTCCATCCTCTTCCACCCTTCCCGACCTCCCTAACCACCATTGTATTCTCTACTTCTATGAGATTGTTTTTTTTTGTTGTTGTTGTTGTTTCCACACATAAGAACATGCCACAAGGTGATTCTAAAGCACCACTGTCACCTGCCACATCCCCAACCTAAAGCCCATTGCTGGTTTCCCAGACCTTCCGAGTTCCTTCATTATCTGGTTCTTGCCTATATTTCTGTCGCCTCACTCTTGCTACTCCTTTCACATCTACTTCTCCCTTCTAAAAGCCAACCTACTCCCCTCTAAGCCAGTTCAGAGGGCCCTCTCTTGTCCTTCTGGGCTGCTGTGGATGCCCCTTCTCTGTGATGACATAGCTGCACCATAGCCCTTACGAGCCCTGGCTGCAATGGCTGGCTTCCAAACTTGTCTTTAACTATCCTGAGGATATTTTCCAGGCAGAGCCCAAGTCATTGTCTCTGATCTCCAACGCTCAGTGTTTGGCATGTGGCAGACATGCAATGGGTGTTTGCTGAGGAGATAAGTGATGGAGTGGGTGCCAATGAGCTGGACTTGGGTGCTGAGCGCAAGTACCCAGAGACTCAGGCCGTAAACAAGACTTTTCTTAATAACAACATTATTAACTGTAGAGAGTCTGAGTCCTCAAAAACACATACAAATTTCCACTGGTTGTTGGAAAAAGACAACAGGCCTAAGAGAATGTCATTGCTGAGAAGTGACTTGAAGGACACCGGGAAATGAGGCAGAGCTTCCCTCCTCAGGGGTCAGGGAGGGAGAATATAGCAAGGGCAGCAGTGACCACCACGTTTACCCTGTTTCTATATTTTGAATTCACAGACAAAGTATTAGCATTCAATTCCAATAACTGCCGGGGTAATCCTAGCTCATTATGTTCTTAAATAGATAATTATATCTAAATCCGTCCATGTACAGAACACTCTTCCCTTCTGTTTGAACTCCAAGTTCTTGCTTTCCGAGGCACCATGGATTAAAGATGACAGCGTGTCCGGCTGCCAACCTTTCCGGGCCCTGAACCGTGGTGCCTCTTCCCATGTGATCCTTGGCTTCCTTTTGATCTCTCACTCTCTTTCATCCCCTCTGATCTTGGGATCAATTTGTCAGAGTGCTGGTCTCCAATCTAGAGCCAGGCAGTGAGAGGAGAGGGGTTTCAAAGGGAACAGAGTGTAGGCGAAGGCCGACAAACCTCAGATAAGCAATCAATAGAGCGGAGAGATGCCTTTAAAGTGGGGACTTCACATCTTCTTCATTATTTTACGAGATGCTTCTCCTACAGAAAATTAAAATCAAAGCAAAGTCGTGGCAGTGATGAGGGTCTAGGAGGGCTGGGTGCCAGCTCGACCTCCCTCCTGGGGGCTCAGGCCTCACCTGTGGACATTACCGTGGCTGGAACTTGAATGGAGTTCCATTATCCACTCAGGGTTGACAAGGTTGAATGAGAAGTTCCCAGGTGTTGGGGTGATTTAATCAATTGGTAACTAGCCCCCACCTGGGACCCCTTACCCTGCAGAGGAGATGGTTCTGAGCATGTCCCCCAATGGGAAGGTGAGACTTTCATTCAGGTAAATGTTTTCATGTTAATCCCAGTATAATAGATGGGGTATGATATTGTGACTGAGGAGGTTTAATTTTTTTTTAAATATTTTGTTTTTTAGTTGTAGATAGACAATATTGTGTCTATTTATTTATTTATTTTTTGGTGGTGGTGAGGATCAAACCTAGTGCCTCACATGTGTGAGGCACGCACTATACTGCTGAGCCCCAGCCCCAGCCCATTTAATGTGTTTTTATAAGTCAACTGCAAGGATGGTGGAAGATGAAATAAAGACAAGAGGAGTTTTCCAAATGATCCCTCCCAAATAGTAGTCACCGCAGAGATAAAGGCAATTTATTCCTAACTGATGGGCAGTCTGAGTTTAGAAAATAATTCCTAGAAAATCCTGCTATTTCTATCAGTTTAGATATATTTTAGAGTAAAACACCCTGTTTTTTGTTCCTAGAGTTAGTGAAAATGTTAGGTGGTCAAGTGGGAAAAAAAAAGGTAAAATGGAATGCTCAAATATTTGCTTGATTTTGCAATTTCTCTTAAGGAGATCACACAAACCCCTGTTATATCTCACCTCAGCGTGATGTCCTCAGCACAGTAATGACAGGCATTTGACAAACAAGTAGAAGAAAAAAAGCTGATAAAGATACCATTAGGCAATCAACAGAAGGGAAAATGCAAATGTTCAATGAACATATGAAAAGATGCTCAATCTTCTGCTAGTCCAGGAAAATGCAAATTAAAGCCAAAGTAACATCTAATTTTGTTCATCAGACTGGCAAACATTGAAAAAAATCAACACTACCTCATGGTTCTTATAGGGTAAGTGAACAAAGTCATCCTCATAATTAATGGGAATGGTTATAGCTTTCAAATGTATTAAATTTCAAATTTATTATAACTATGTATTCCATGGTTGGGCCCTCTCACCTTTAGGAATACATACTTAAGAGATTAAACACTCAATACATAAGATACACAAGTGAGAATCCGTGCTCTGACATAATTTGTTGTGGGAAAGACTGGAAATAGCCTTAATGTCAAAAGAAGAACTGCTCAACAACTTGTTTTGTAGTGTAAATTATATGGTTGTTAAAAAAAAATAAGGCCAAGGCGTATGTTTTGTTACTTGGACGTCATAGCATATCATGTGAAAATAAAAAAAGCGAGTTATAAAGTAATGTGTGGTACAATCTTGTTTTTATAACAACAGAAACCATACATAGATAACTTGCATACATTGAGTCTGATTCCAGGCCAAATTTCTGTATGTGGTCCTTTGGGTTGGTCTCACCAGAGACAATCACAAAGCCCTCTCCACCCAGACTTGGTGCTCAGCCGGTGTGCCACAGTCCCAGGGGACCCACAGCCAAGGACTGACTCCTGCCCTCCCGTGCCTAGCTGCCTGCTTGGCCTCACTTGCTGAGACACTTCTCTGTGTGCTGTCTCAGGACTTTTCCATCAGAGTCCTTTCCCTTCTCCTTCCTCCCCTACCCCAGGTCCATAAAATGGCTGGAGACTTTAGATCAGAGCTTCTGGGCAGTGATATTCTCTCCTGCCTCCTGCCTGAGCTGCAAAGCCTATGTCCAATGCACCTCGTGGGGGAGAATGGACACCAGGGAGTTGGCTCTGTTCTTTTTCTTTGTCTCTTGCCTGTCAGACTGCAGTAAGTGATTGAAGGTTGGAAGATTCCTTCCAGTTTGTTTCACTGTCTCAGCTGACCCTCTTGGCACCTGACAGCTTGACAATCTAGAGTTATGTTTGAATGAGCAGTGTGAGAGGTATGGAAGTGGGAGAGATGGCCAATTTTCCTGTACATATCTTTGTATTATTTGACTGTTGCAGGAAATGTGTTCCTTTTGTAAATTCAAATTTGCTCAGATTTGACTGCATATTCCCTAGTCTTCCCAAATGTGAATTCATCTTTGTAATACTCCCAATCATCACCAACCTGGGTGCCCCAGGCACCAGTCCACAAGTTCCACCCCATGGCCTAACCTCTTAGAGGTCATTATATGGACCTTAACCATGTCTGAAAAAGTATCTAACCCAGAAGCCATTAACTAAGAAGCCAGAGGCCAAATTTTGTTATAGAAACACTGGCTGCGCCTAAAAATGCTTGTGCTTTTCTCTTTCCCTGGTGTTTTAAGAGGGGTCGCCTAAAAGTAGGTTCAGAACTGCCAATCATGCTCAAAAGTGAAAAAGCATAAAAAGAGTTTCTGAGAGATTAACTGGGTGACTAAAAATTTATCAACTTCTCTTGTTGATGGTCAGTTCATTAATCTTAGCCATGGATGCAGCCAGGGCATTCACACTGGCCTGATAAAAACATTTCTCTGGGGATCTAAGAACTGACTCAAAACTTAGACAATGAAAGTATATAACCCTGCAGGAATTATTCAATGGCAACAGGAAAGTTTTCTTTCTTCTTTTTTTTATAAATTTTATTTGATCTTTTTAGGTGTACATGACAGTAGAATGTATTTTAGTGTATTATACATACACAGAGTATAACTTCTCATTTTTGTGGTTTAGTAATACATGCTTAAGAGATTAAACACTCAATACATAAGATACGCAAGTAAGAATCCATGCTCTGACATTACTTGTTGTGGGAAAGACTGGAAATCGCCTTAATGTCAAAAGAGGAACTGCTTAACAACTTGTTTTTGGGCTACCTCCCAACATGGAACTTCCAAAGTTCAAGGCTCAACACAGCCACCTGGCAGTCAGGAGTGTCAGCAGGATGTGAGAGCCCACTTTCCCCTAGAGATCACTCCTGGGAGTAAACAGTACAGGCTAGGTCCCCCTTTGGGAGGTAGAAAACAGCCAATTATACCTAATATTGCTCAGAAGACCTTTCCCTTGTTCTCGGGCAAGCAAAACCCAAAGTGCAGCTGGCCCTCTGTATCCAGGGGTTCTGCATCCACAGGCTCAACCCATGGTGGATAGAAAATATTGGAGAAAAAGTGTTTGTACTAAACACATACAGACTTTTTTTGTCATTATTGCCTAAGCAATGCTGTACAACACTTATTTACATAGCATTTACATTACATTAGGTATTATAAGTAATGGAGAGATGATTTAAAGTTTAGAGGAGGATGTCCACATGTTATACACAGATACTACACTATTTTCATGTAAGAGACTGGAGTATACTCAGATTTGGGTGTTTTGGTAAGGGGTGTCCTGGCACCAATCCCTCATGGGACTAAGGGATGAATATTCTGGAGTGTGTGTGTGAACCCCTCTCCCAGAGGCATTGCTGTTGGAAGAGTCCTCCTTCTGCTCCCAGAATTCGAAGAGCAGCTTAGTCACACTCTTTCATTTCTAACCTTCACTGAAGTGGGATGATGTGGCCTCAGTGCCCTGCAGAACTACTGTGTTATAAGCTGCAGCCATAAAGAAAGTTTCAGAACAAGGGAAGGAGAAAACAAACTGAATGTTCAGAAGAAGATAAGGTTTGGAGAATCAGGTAGGGCACATGGAGGGAACCTTTGGCTGTATCCTCTTTCTGTTAACCTAAGCATCCCTGCTCCTCAGGGTGCAATCCAGCACATGCCACCTTTCAGCCCTTCTGCCCCTCAAGGTAAAACCTTTTGCTTTAAAACCAAATAAAATCCCCCAATTCACACTTGAATGATTTTATACATAGGTATTTGGTAAACATGGCATAAGGATAATCAATAAACATATTGCTTTTCAGTCTCAAGAGAAGGCCTAAGGGGGTACTTGAGGGGGAGAGAGAAAGAGGTAAGGGGGAGAAAAGAATGAGAAATACAGAAAGCTAGTATGCATGTGAAAGATATGCTCAAAAATAAAGGAAGAATCTCTCTGTAGAGCAGGATGGGAAAGAAATCTAAAATGGTTAGGCTGCTAGATTTGAGAAACAGGTGTTAGTGCCTAGGTGTCTGCTTTCCTTGGAGTCAAAGGTATTAAAATGCTCTAAGCAAGACAAAGAACAGTGATCAACCTCACACCTGAAGTCAGAATCCAAACCAAGTTGCTTCATGTGGTTGTACCTTGGGTTCTCTCTGCAACACAGGAAGTTGCTGGGCAGCAAAGCAAAGTGGTTTGAGGCTGTGGCTTGCAAGAGTCCCGAGAGGGCAGAATGTTGTTGTCATGCCTAATTGCTAAGCAATCGGCCAGTCCTGCAGCGTGACATGTACAGTGAAATGTGTGTCAGTGGGGAACACACAAACATGCTGGAGGAAGGCTCTGCAGTGTGTCACCTTTTGGGTCCTAAGTTCTGACAATTTACCTGGGAGGTGACAATGCATTGAGTGCCAAAACATTAGATGACAGACTATGGAACAAAGACCAATTATCAAGTTCTTTTCCAGCTTCGAAAATTCCTGGCTTTGGAGGAAATTCAAGCACATGGGAATGATTGGTGGTAGTGAGGCCTGGGAATCAGAATTTCTAGATGGCTACTTTACCTTGGTGTTTAATTTGAGCACTGGTCACCCTGCCTATAAACAGAAAGGGTAGGGCCAGATGATTTGTTAGGCACCTTTCAGGTCTAAATTGAAATGCTTCTGAAAGGAAGCCTGACACATGACGGGTGGGGATATACCCACAACTGCTACAGTTACTGCTTTTCTTCTCAGGAGGTGACAATCACCGCAATTTAGATTCTAATAAATATGAACCCAATGCAGAAGCACCAGCATGGGACAAAGCACTCTTAATCAAAAAGGACAAGGAACCCATTATGGAGCAAGGTCCCCAACGTAATTTCACTGTTGTCACTAGTCCCCTTGGAACCCAGAGCTACAAACAAAAGGCAGCATTGACACTGTTAAGAGTATTCATGGATGCCTCGATTCCATTACACACTTTTTCAGCTGGAAGTGATTTGAAACGCAACATTAAGCTGCACACTTCCAGAATAAAGGAGAAAATCTGGTACAAGGTGACACAGAGGAACCATTCAGAAAATCCTTTTGACAGTGCATATCAATTCCTAGGTATAAGAGGGAGGCATCCATTCCTTCCAGAATCATCAGACCTTGTGGCTTCTGTTCAGATGTGGCAGAAGCGACAACCTCCTTCAGAAGAACTGGAGAAGTGTTGCTGAGAAAGAAAGCAGGGCAGCCGACAGGACAAGCCAGGGTTGCCACTGACAGAGGACAGCCAGGCTGCGGATGCTAATTAGAGGTGTCAAAAAATAGCTGAAGGGAAAAAGTAATCCCACGAGCTGGGAATTAGTTTGGGTGTGTTTCTAGTCATTCTAATTTCAGAATGGATGCTAAAGATGAAGTTTGCAAGTGCAATGATTTATTTGCTGAGATCTCAAGTATACAATTAAGCTCCTCAGCAAAAAATATTTGTGAGAAATGAACACGGCAGAAGATTCCGATATTTCAGCAGCAGCAAAAATAAGCGACTACTCATAGACTAGTAACTGAGTCACGTGTTCCTTGCTTTTCTCACAGCCAGCCCAGTCTAGGTTCACAGCACCCAGAATAATTTCTCAAAGTCATAATTCAGCCACTTTCTGCAAACATCTTATCTTGCTCTACCAGCAACATGCAAACCCAACACACCAGCACAAAAATTTCCAGTTCAGGTAAAAGCTGAAAAGCCATTAAAGAAGTTTTCAAGGTGCTTATTCTTCCTTCCTTTCTTCTTCTTTTTGTGGTACTGGGAATGGAACCCATGAGCCTTGTGCATGCTAGACAAGAACTCTAAGACCAAGCTATACCTTAGCCCCAAGATGCTTACTATTTAAACAAACAAACAAACAAACAAAAGAGATCAAGGGGTGGTCCATTTGTAAATTAATGTGGGTGGCTCCCTGTTTGGGGAACAATCTACCTATATAAAACTCACCCTTTTAAGCGTACAGGACAGTGGTTTTTAGTATAGTAACAAGGCTGTGAAATCGCCATCATTATCTAATTCCAGGACATTTTTTCTCATCTCAAAAAGGATCTCCCATCCTCTGCACCTATTAGAAGTTACTCCTCATTTTTCCAACCTCTAGCCTCTGCAAACTCTAATCCATTTTCTGTCTTTATAAATTAATATATTCTATACATAATATAAATGGAGTCATACAATACATGTTTTTTTCTTTTTTTAAATTACTGGCTTCATCACTAAGAATATGTTTTCTTTCTTCCTTCCTTTCTCTTCTCTTCTCTACCAGGGATTGAACCCAGGGGCACTTAATCACTTAGCTACATCCCCAGCCCTTTTTATTTTTTTATTTAGAAACAGTGTCTTGTTGAATTGTTTAGGGCCTTGCTAAGTTGCTGAGGCTGGCCTTGAACTTGTAATCCTCCTGGCCTCAGCCTCTCAAGCCTCCCAAGCAGGCACCACTGCACCTGGCTTAAGCATATATTTTCAAGGTTCATCCATGTTGTAACATGAATCAGAACTTCATTCCTTTTTATAGCTGAATAATATTTCATTGCATGAATATGCCACTTTTTTGTTTATCCATTTATTATTTGATGAATATTTGGGTATTTTTTGTATCACAAGTGATGCTGCGATGAACATTTATGCACATATTTTTAATTCTCTTAGGTATATACCTATGGTTGAATAGCTGAGTTAGCTGAGTCATATGATAACTCCTTGGAAACACTGACTGGTTTTCCAAAGGGGCTATAGTTTTATAGTCCCAATTGGTGGGTTTTAAAACTTTCTCTTATCGGACTACAGAGTTCAAACTAAATTTATTTTGTAAAATCCCACAGTGAATTCTTACTCAGCACTGCTTTAAAACCACCTTGCTGGTAAAGTTTCGCCTGCATGCTTAGATGTCAATGCATACACTAAACACTTAATGCTTCATTTCCATTTGCGTCACAGGGTACATATTCTGTTTTTCTCAAGTGCAGGTTCAATGCTTAAAATCCACAGCACCATTCAATCCCCTAGCACAAACGTGTTTGGCCAATTTCCAAGTCTCAAAACAAGCACATTTTTCTCCTTGTAGCAAGTAGTCAGATTGGGTAAGGCCCCACAGGCATTCACTTTTTTCTCTACTGCCGTCATTTTTGGAGTAGGATGACTTTTTCTTTTTTTTCTTTGTAAATGCTGATGACTACGATAGTTCACTGTTTGTGTGCCACGGCAGGTAGGACATGCAGAGTCTGGGAAGCAATCTCTTTACTAATACTCTGCATTAGTCACACCTTTGTTACATCTGTGTCCAATTCTGATTTCTTTACTTTAAAAAGGCACTGTGATGGGAGCAACTGATCAGAACCCCAGGAAGAGAAGTAAAAACAATTCAAGGGGTGAAAAGCCTATGCTTTGAAGGCAGTTAAAGAAATTGTGGTCTTTTTTGCCTGAAGGAAAGAATGAGGAGTGATTTGATCACACTTTCCTCCACATATTTGAATTGGTTTGGAATAGAGAGTGGTGGGTGACCGACCAGTTCTTCATGCTCAGAGGGAAACAAACAAGAGGAAATTCTATTTAAATCAAATCAGCCAGATTCTATGGTCTGAAATGGGAAAAAGAATTTCCTCATCTCCACATTCTACATTTGACAAAAGGCCATGGATCTCCATCCCTGGAATTCTTCAAAAGGATATGAAGGAGTCTTGTTTACATTTATCTGCCAAGAATCTTGAGCTATCCTTCACTGTTGTTTCTTTATGATGCTATAAATCAGGAATTATATCTTCTGCATGAAGGCAAAACTGGATCCATGAACAATTAGATCTGGACCGTATAATGGACTGAGAAAGTCTTGCAACCTTACTGTGAAAGTAAACAAGGCCTCTTCTTTGCTAGATACCTCTGTTGAAAATAAACTACATATTCCATCTGGTAGGGCAGGTGGGCTCATCTGTGCTTCCTGGTTAGGTTACCCAGGCAAGGTGCTGCTGCCAGTCAGACCTGTAAGGCTTCTCTGGCTCTCCTGGTCACAGTTCCCCAAGGCTTAGGAATTCCATCTTTCACTCACTGAACATAACCTGTTCAGTTGGGTCTGGGAGCTGGTTGGGGTGTAGTAGAAAGCAATCTAGGCTTGGAGTCCAAAGTCTAGTTCACTTTGTGAACTAGCTATGCTGCAAAAGGGAGTCACTAAGACTCAATTTTACCCACTTCATAAATGGACAGTACTGTTTAGGATGGTATCAATTTATGTGCAAAAGGACTTCCTTCAGTATAGCTCTTTAGTGATACTGAATGAATCACTAAAGGAAATAACTTACCCAAAAGTCAAAAGTAGAATAATCAATTACTTGGAACTTTGTTATTTTACACACAATGATAAACTGTCCATAACTTGGATTGTAAGGAACTATATGGAAGAAAAATTATATTTAGTGACCTCACTTAGGCTTAAATGATGAAATATTATGGTAATTTCCATTCATGTGTTGCCATTCCCCCCACAAGGCTACAGAAGAGATTCACAAGGCAGAACTGGGGCACTCCTGCTTCTCTTAATTAACAGCTTTAAGACCCCATTACTACTAATGTTAGAATCTTCTTAACACCTTTCCAAGCATATTTGTAATTTATAATTTTGTTTTGACAAACAGATATATAAGGGTTCCTAGGTCAAGTCCCTGTTCCCTGCTGAAATTCTACTCGACCCATAATTTACCTAAGGCTCTGGCAATTGTCTAAATGAAAAGCGAGTCTGGACTATGTCTGTAGAAACAGGGAAAATTCTTAGAGATAAGATACATACTTTGTATTATTTATTTTTTAAATGAAGGAAATGAAGAAGAAAAAGCCTGGGATCTACTGCGGTTCCCAGCTTGGTGGCGGAGGGTGAAGGAAAGACAGACAGAAAGGCCAACGTGGAAGAGAAAACACTGTGTTTTGGACACAGTGAATTTGGGCATAAGCCTAGTGCCAGGTGAAAAAACAGATTTGGGAATAGTCATGCGTATGTGGTAGTTACAGCCATGGAACTGAAACCAGCGTACCAGTGAACACATAACAGAAAAAGTCAGGATGAAAACACGGCTGAGAACAGAACCAACATACTAAGTTGAGAGCAGAGCAGGATAGGTTCCCGCCTTCATCTACTTTCTCCCATGTCTACCTGGTGAGCTCTTCTTTTTTTTAAAATATTTTTTTAGATGTTGATGGACCTTTATTTATTTATTTGTGGTGCTGAGAATTGAACCCAGTGCCTCACACATGCCAGGCAAGTGTGCTGCCACAGAGCTACAACCCCAGCCCTGGTGAGCTCTTCTTTAAGGAAGTCAGTGAATTTCAACTCACCTCTGAAAGTTTCTCATGGAATGTTTTTCTGAGTGATACACACAGACACACACACACACACACACACACACACACACACTTCGTTTTCAAAAGAGTTCAGGAAATGTTTCTCTTGCAGGACTTTTCTGAGCCTTTAACATACTAATATGTTACTGCTCTCCAAGACCAGGAGACCTACACAACAATGACTAAATCTGGCTAGGAGAAGAACATCTCCTAACATCTCTTCATTTTTTTTACCACACATGGGTCAGATTCCTGGATGGATGTCCTTGAGTGAAATATAGCTTAGGGACACAATGATGTCACTCTTGGAAGCCTCATCCCCTACTCCCAAAGACTTGTATGATGAAAAAAATCAGAGTAGTTCCCTCTTGGCAAAAGGCCCACTCGGTTATCTCTCCTTGATTCCATTTTCTTTGCTGAGATGCACAAGCAGAGGTAAAAGGGACTGAGATTGAAGTTGGGGGGAGCCTGGGAGAAAACCAGACTAAGGTCTGTCTTTCCCTAATCTCGGGCTTTCTTTATTCTTGTTCTTATTAGTTTGCCAGGTAAGAAGGCTCAAGGTGTGCACCGTCTACCCTGATCTAATAGTTCTACTGTGAAGCTTGGGGTTTTCTTGTAGATTCTCATTTTATGTTTGCATTGGCAGTTTCTCTGGAATGTTTTTCTTTCATCACCAGGATTATAGGGAAAGAGGGAATAGGTGTATTGGTTCTACGCCCTGGAACAGATTTGCGCTTAAACAAAAGAAATATACTTTAGTCTGCTTCATAAAGAACTGCACTGGGATTTAATAGCAGAATGTATTGCTTATAAAGCGTGTTCTCTACTGTAGCCCCTCTCCATACATTTCTCTGTACAACTTCTTGGGCTTGGGAGGCAATGGAACCAGAGTTTCTAACTCTCCGTAAGGGAAAAGGAGGAAGAGAAAATGAGGAGGGTGAGTAGCTGAATCTCCCAGAAGCTGACCAAAGGGAGCTAGAGAAAGATGATGGCACATGAAAGATGGTACTCACTGTGGTAGCCATCTCTGTTGCCAGCTGTGGAGATGAGGGGGAGGGAGAAACTGGAATTTCTAACCAGGAACCAGTTGGACATCATCAAGGTGGCTCAAGAGGTGGTTGTGATGCCTACAAAGATCTAACTAAAGTCAAAGAGAGCATCTCCAAGGGCTCAATGAAGACAAACCTCTTTTTTCCAGAGTTCACAAAGGATACTCAGTGCTGCAACAGATCCAGTTGAAAAATGAGGCTGGGAAGAAAACGGGTGACCAGAAAGTGATGACCCCATGGGGAGACTCCGTGGAAAGACGAGGAGCCAATGGGCACTGCCCAGTTCTCACAAGAAGCCCCAGATGGATGGCCTCTTAATACCCATACTCCCCCATGCTCTGCTACAGCTGGGTTATGAATATGAATTATTTGTATGCGGACAGTAGGAGACAGGGAAGGAGGAAAATCATCATTAGTAAAATCAGGATTGTGACTTTGGCAAGTCACAAGTGGAAACTCGGCTTCCATGAAAGAGAAGGAATACCAGTCCCATTTTCAACACAAGCATGAATGGGGTGCTGGGCCTGGTGGGGCACACCTGTAATCCCAGCTATTTGGGAGGCTGAGGGAGAAGGATGGCAAGTTCAAGGCCAGCCTGGGCAACTTTGTGAGATTTGTCTCAAAATAAATAAAAGGGATTGGAAATTTAGTCCAGTAGTAAAGTGCCCCTGGATTGAATCCCCGGTTTCACAAAACAATACAAAACAAACAACAGCAGCAATAAAAATAGATGGGAAATAATATTTATATGTATGTTATTTACTAGTGCATTTGGGGGGAAAAGCCTTTCAATTCACAAAAAAAATAGTTACTTAGGGTTTAGGTTCTTCCTCAAAGTATAAAATACAAACAAACCAGTTCATCCCTACATGTTTCACAGGAATGAAGGGAGAAAAACAATGAAGATGTAAATTCAACAAAAGAAAACACGCTCTAGTAAATCCACCAGGAATATCTTCATCCATTGACTAATTTCAGATGGTCCTCTGGGGGGCAAAGTTCAAGTTGAAAGCCTGTCCTTCTAACTACTCTGGTGGAGAGGTACTTTTTCTCATAACACGACTACAGAACACACTCAGGAGAAGCACTGTCCCTCAAGTCCCACGTTTCTGTGTCCCAATTTCTAAGGGCTTGCTTAAATTTACATTTAGCATCCGTTAAGAAGTTACACACTCCATAGAACAAGAGGCTCTTGTTCTTGGAACACGATTAGCCTATTCCCACTCACTGGTCTTATTTGCAACCACCTCTCAACAGAGCAAAGCAGTGGGAGGCAAAGCTGGGTGCAATTTAGGAGTGAGGTTCAGAAGAAAGCACAGAGGGCATCAATAAGGGACATTTGTTGTAATTTGAAACACAATTTCCTGCTCAAAAGGCTAAAATATAGTGCTGAAAGCTCAGTGCTTAAAATTAGCACCAGATTCTAAAGTAACATGTCCTCATTACAATCCCATCCGTCAACCACAGGTGAAAAACTTAACACTTTCTCAGGTTGGGCTGATCATTCAGAAGCAGTTGTGAGCTCTCTCTCTCATGGGAATCAGCATCTTCATTTGGTTTCCACATGAATAATTCTTGGAAGCTATAAAGTCTTTGAAGGGTATCTATTTTTGCCTTGAGGTCTGGTGGCCTCAAAGTTCACAGGAACCTCACAGATGCAAACTATCTAAGCGTGATTCATCTATGCCTACAGCGCTCTCACCAAAGGGAGGTCTCTGAGTGTGTGGGGTTTCTGTGTTTACACTGATTATGTGTTTATTTGTAGTTAAAATTGTTTTCACAAGTCTAAGGAATTGAAAGATGATCTACAATGCAGATTTATGGAGAATTAAACCAAATCGCAGCTTCTTAACCAAATCAGCGTTTGTTGTACCTTGGCACGGAGACATATGCTTTGCCAAAGCTTCAGACTTTGTATCTTTCTGCCTACACCATTGCAATCATTTCGCTTCCCACACTGACTACATTTTATTTAAATCTTTAAACTATGGAGAAAGAGAGGTCTCGCAGAGATGGGAGCCATATGACAGCTGGAGGGATTTCTTCTTCAGATGTTGTGGAGATGAGACCACCTCTCAGAATGATTTTTAAAAATTACTTTTCCTATAAAAGAGGATGAATGGCCAAGTGACACAGACTAGTTCTATGGGGTAAACACCAAGTCCCAGGTTGAAGCCTATGTTCTGACCACATAGCAGTCACAGGCTGATCTATAAAAACCTTAAGTCCTTTGCTTATGGCCCTCTGCCCCAAACTTATATCCTACTTACTTTTAGTTTATTCACATGTGGTAATATGACTTTGCAAATAAAGCCAGACTAGAAATAATACAAAAAAGAAGAAGAAAGTCCATTCCATGTGGGCTCATTGACAGCAGCAAGAAATACTGATCAACACAGAAGGCTGTAGAAGAACCAAGGAACCAAGGTTTTAAAGAAGATGGCAGCCACCAATATGCACCCTAAAGAAAGATCCTAAGGACTCCACAATTATGGAAGAGCAAGGGATGGAAGTTTTTGTGTGTTTAGTGGTGCCAGGGATTGAATCCAGGGATTTGCACATGCGAGGCAAGCGCTTTACCACTAAGCTCTGTCCTAGTCCTTTCATTTTTTATTTTGAGTCAGGGTCATGCTAAATTGTCGAGGCTGGCCTCAAACTTGTGATTCTCCTGCCTCATCCTCTAAATAGCTGGGATACAGACATGTGCCACTGTGCCTGTCTGGGAATGGAAGTTCACACACATGATTTGGAACCTGAAAGAAATGTGTCCATATACTCTCTGTTTCAGAAGCGAGATAGAAAGAGGTTCCAAGATAGTACATAGAATACCTTGACTGGAAAGATACAACCAAAATTGTTTAAGTGTTTGGGGAGAGGGTGAGATAACATGTAACTTTTTTTTTTTTTTTGCCTGTTTGTATTTTCTACAAGGAAGATAACATAAATATACATATAAATAAACACAAATTATGTGAATATTTTATAATATATATAGCCATACCTCCCAAATTCAAGTTTTCATGCTAAAATAGGCTTACCTTTCATATAGAATAGAGATTTCTATATGTGTGACCACAGAACATTAAGTGGAGATTGGCCTGTCTAGTACACATTACCCCCAGAGAGGGTACTGAGAAGTCCCATAAAAAAACCAGTCATTTACATGGGTATTTTGTGAGTATGCAGGAAGGGATATTTAGGGATAGGAAGAGGCATTCTCTCTACAAGCTTTAGCACTGATAAACATGACCCACCTTAATTTTAGCTATGGGTAATGATAAAGCTTATAAGGCTTAGAGACAAAGACTGACCTCTGCCAACTGGTGTGAAGTAATGGTTGTGGCTCCCAGAAGGGAGCCTCCCCGCTCCTGGGACCTGATGCCTGTAGCCTGCACCCAGAGACCCACATATAGGCAGAGATCCTCCCAGTGGGCCCAGTCAATGCCCCATCTGAAGCTCGTCTCTGAATAGCACTGCCCTACTGTGTCTCACAACTTGGAGTCACTGTTTTAGAGAATCCAGCTAGGTGGTCAGACTGGCTTCTGACTAACCCTGCCTGGCTGTGGTTTCTCTTAGGGGCCTTCAGGAGGTTTCTGTCTTATGAAGGTGGTCAGGTGGGTGTGCACAGAGCTCTGTGATCAGATCAGATGGTGGAGACATCTGAGGTGTACCTGCCCACAGTGCTTCTGTGCTGTGGAGTCTGCAGTGGTGTCTGCCTAAGCCAGAGAGTCCTTCCTGACCTTCTGCTGGGGACCCTTGACAGACAAGGGGCTTCCCTGAGTTCAGAAGGACATGAAGCTGATAAGGAAGCTCAGAAGCTTGCCTTTCGCTCAGGATAGGCTTGCTTGAAGGCTCAGAAGAACATGCATTATGAGGTAAGAATCAAGGCAAAAGCAGTTTAGGTAAAAAAAAAAGACCGTGACCAAGATGGTAGCGGCTGGTATGGAATCCTAGAGACCATGCCTTTGGACTGGAAGAATCTTGCATGATCAATCCTTCCTCTCATTGAAGGGAAAGGAATTGTTCTTTTGTTTTTGTTTTTAAAAGCACCTATTAAGAGGCTAGTACTGGGGCTGGGGATGTGGCTCAAGCGGTAGTGAGCTTGCCTGGCATGCGTGCAGCCTGGGTTCGATCCTCAGCACCACATACAAACAAAGATGTTGTGTCCACCGATAACTAAAAAATAAATATTAAAATTCTAAAAAAAAAAAAAAGAGGCTAGTACTGTCTCTCTCTTCACAATCCAATCAGGCAAGTATAATTCTTATTCGGACTTTGAGGAACCATCTCAGAGTCAAGTGATTTGCCTGAAGTCACCAAGCAGGACTGAGAAGCAGGTTAACCTTGGCCCAAATACACACCATCTCCCAGATCAACCATGGGGACCTTTGAAGTCTATAGATCCTTCCAAAGGAACCTCTTGCCTGGCCACTACCAGGAGCTATGCAGGTGGTGTCAGGTAGACGGGGGGTGGAATGACAGTTCTTCCCTTTGTCACCTTCAACCTTGTACTGACTATTGGAACCTCCACAAGTTTCCCTGAAACATGGCACCTCCCACATGCCAAGCTGTGAAGGTCAAGTCAGTCAGTACCTATCCAGGGCTGAGCACTGACCGCATCCAGGAGGGGTACACAGGCATGGGGTACACGAGCATGAGTGGGAGAGCGTCCGGAGCAGCATTCAGCTTTCAGATCACCTGCTTTGCAGGTGGCGGGCTGCTTTTCAGTTGTGAGACTAATTGTTCACCACTTGACAAAGGAGGTAAAGTACGACATAAACCGCTACAACCTCTGAGTCCTCAGCTCATTTCTTCATCAGCTCCTCCCCTCTCAGTGGGTGATTAGAGAGAACACTTGTCAAATATACAAAGTCGAAATCACTAATGTGACTCCAAAACTCACTGCAGATCATCAAACATTTACGAGAGGTGCATAATGCAGAGATGTGGTAAATGACATTTCTTCACAGAAATTCTTGAGCTTAGAAATCTTATTAGTCATTTTAGGGATGAAGGAATCAAGATCTGGGGAGGCTTACACTTTGGCCAAGTGCAAACCTGTTCATTAACTTTCACCTTAGGTTTCTTTCTTCAACCGGATGTTCTTCTTCCTGTTTTTAAACAACTAGGGACAGCTTTGTGACAGGGGAACACTCCCTGAGATATTCAGCCACCTTCCTGGGAAGGTCAGGATTCCTCTTAGGCCTCCATTTCTGCTTTGTTTTGTCTGCACTGGGTTTGTGCCTCAAACCACTGGTGACCACCCCCTTCCTCTCCTTCATAAAGTCCAATATGGGGCTGGAATTGTGGCTCAGTGGTAGAGTACTCACCTAGCACATGTGAGGTCCTGGGTTTGATTCTCAGCACCACATAAGAATAAATAAATAAAATAAAGGTATTGTGTCCAACTACAACTAAAAAATAAATATTAAAAAAAATATGTAGGTCCCCTAATATGTGGTTTCAGTTACCTAAGGTCCAAAAATATTAAGAGGAAAAGTCCAGAAAAAAAACAGTTCATAAGTTTAAATAACTTTTATTACAGTACATATTATAATGATTCCAGCTTATTATTGGTTGTTGTTGCTCTTACTGTGCCTAATTTACAAATTGATCACAGGTACATATGTACAAGAAAAAAAAAACAAAACAAAACAATATATAGGGCTCAGTTCTATCTGTAGTTTCAGGCATCCACGGGGAGGGGGTCTTAGAACATATCCCCCACAGATAAGTAGTGTTACTACTATGTCACTAACAGTGTTGAACTCTGGTGAATTTCCATCCAGACAATTACCAGGGACAAAAATAGTGAAATGAGAACAAATGGGAGTGACCCAGAAGAAGAGAGAGAGAGCGTACACCCAGAGAGACCACTTACTCTGGAGCCATCATGTTGAGAGGCACCGTCTGGGGACACCGAAGTCCCCTGGCTTATGTCCTACATTGCCGAGAGGGGAGACGTGCACTGGAAATCTAGGTATGCCCTAAATTAGTGAATGGAGATCATGGCTGCAAATGCTAGGCAGAGCCAAACCACCGATCTGAAGCAAATCTGTCTCAAATGTTGGGTAACAGCGACACTGAACAAAAACATTCCCTGCAGATGGAGGGCTCAGCCTCCAAAGGAGCTTCAAATTTTTTAACCATAAAAATTGACTCAAATTAAATCCATGTGACCTTGAGTGTAATGGAGCCTCAGTAACACAACCCTTTTACCAATTGAATTAGAACTTCTAAGACCTTTCTTTTTCCTCATTTTCTTTCAGCAAACATTTTTCTTCAAGCACTTCCTCTGTGCCAGGCTCTCTGCTAGGCACTGGAATCAGGTGGGGAACCAGGAAGAACAGTACTTCCTGCGTGGAGCCCACGATCTTGGGAGGAGCCACGGTGGCCTAGGAAACGGAAGACCTGGAATGTAGGGCTGGGAGGGCACCATGAGGCACGGCTGGCCAAAAGGACTGGTGGGAGCCACTGCAAGATCTGGGGGTGCAGGTCAGGCAGAAGCATTTGCTGTGTGAAGTCTGCAGGATGGGGAACTGCTGGGTGTGTGAGGAGCCGGATACGCCCTGTGTGGCTCTTCAGTGAGAAAGGCAGTTGGCACAAGGAGGCTGGAGAGGTGGGTCAGGGCCACTTGGAAGAACCTCACATCTCATTTAAACAGTTCATATCATTCAGCAGTCAGCTCTCAAGGGGTCTGAGCAGAAGACTTTACTTTTTCAAAGGTGATCCTTGTTGTGTGTGGAAACTAGAGAGGTTCAGGAGGCAGGAGAAGGGAAGCCAGAGCCTCTGAGGAATTTTAGTGAGAGAGGTGTCCGTGCCTGAGCAGGTGGTATGACAGAGAGAAGTGCTATATTCCAGATGTACTTTGGAGTCCACATTGATAAGACACGTGTTAGGATGGCTTGGACACTGAGGATGGTGAGGTGGAGGCCATGTTTATTAGAGTGTCTCTGAGTAACACGAATGGGGAGGGGGGTTTTCTCCATAATTGGACATCTCTGTCATAGTCCAGGTCTCTGTGCATCCACCTTTAGTAGGGTCAGCTCCAGAGTCACGACGTCTACTTTCCCAGGGCTCTAAAGAAGACTGGAATGCCTGCGATGGTATCAACACTGTCACAGCATTTCCAAACAGCAATGCTATTTATAAACAGTTTTAGAAGAGCCTAAATAAAGTTGAGCCTGCTTCTGGAAGAGCTTTGAGGGGATATAAAATTGAGATTTGATTCCTGACACAAATGAGCTCTGTCCTAATAGGAAAGAGAGAGAGAGAGAGAGACCCAATTATGCTGTATTGGAAAGGGACGCAGTAGCACAGGGAAGGCAGACCCAGGGCCCTGGCACGTGGAAGGGGAATGGGGAACAGGTGTCTATCTGGGATGGGATGGAGAGGAAGGAAATCCATCAGGGAGAAGTGACACTGAAGTTGAATCTTCTAGAAAGACATCCCAGGGTGTGCTTGACAGAGGCATCCTGGAAGTGGAAGCATGGTATAAAGACAAGGAGAAGGCGCAGTTTAGTTCTGGGAGATATAAGTACCTGGTCTGGTATTGCCGGGGCTTGGTGTGTGAGTATAAGCAACGACAGAAGAAGGTAAAAGAGGTTGACATAGAAGACCAAAGAGTGTGACTTTCATTCTGGAAAACAGGAAATCACTGAAGGGCTCTGAACAGGGAAGTGGTGTAGATACCTTGCATTTCTGTAGCCTTAGGAACTAACCAGATGAGTAGTAGCAGTGAAGTGGCGATCCATGTACAGAATCCAGGGGAGGCTGCCTCATGGAGTCTACAAGATGCAGGAGCTCGTGACAGATAAGGGAGAGAGAAAGGGAGGAAGAGAAGTTGTTGGCAAATTGCTCTAGGTTTTTGGTTTAAGCACTCAGTGGTACCTTAGAACAAAATTGGGAATTCAGGAGAAAGGGCAGCAGTTGGGAAAATAGATTCTTTTAGTTCTGGACATTTTAAGTGTGAGTTTTGTAGGACATCTTATGTATTCATACCTTATCTTGTTCCAGAAAGGATTTAAAGGGAGATTACATAAAGGCACACTAGATAAAAATAAATATATGTGGAAAATGAAACCAGAAAGGATGGAGGAAGCTAGGAATTAAGGTAATGCCCAAAACATGCGCTGCAGGCCCTTCTGTTTACTAGAAGTGGGTCACAAACACATCTCACAGGCAACACAGACACAACCAGGATCAACTGACACAACTCAGGGTCCAAAATGGAAAAGTAGCCACCATCCTGCCCTTGACCCCAGTCTTTTCTTAATGTGCACGTGAGAGAGAAGTTGGTGGTGGCACTTTAAAACGAGGAGGCTGTGTGATAACATAAACAAGTTTTTTCCTCAGGATCCTTCAGTGATACAGCATCACATTTCACAGAGCTGTCTCCTGCAACCTTCTCCAACGGAGACTCATGACGTAGATTTGGGAATTTTTAGAAGAATGCAAAGATTGGAAATCCTCCCTCTACACGGTCTCTCTGAACACAGCTTTTCAGAGGCAGCAAAGACAGGAAGCTCAGAGTTATCTTGCCTGAAAAATACCTGGAAAGCAGCTACTCTATGTAATAAGCCAAAGGCGGGCAAAGATGTTAGACTTTGGGGTTAGGGGAAATGGAAGACCTCATCTGAGGGAAGTTAAATTCCAACCACACCATGTGCCTCGTGGAAGCCCATGATGTTCTGTAGAGGTGGGATGGGGACACCAGAGAGGTGAGATGACCAGAGACAGGAGGTCGTGGACCTGAGCTGTGGGAGAGGTTGGTTGGGCTTCCATATTTGGCAATGTCAGCACATATGTGGTTGATGAAGGTGCCTGAGATGGCTCAGGATGGGGTACAGAGAAGTGGGCTGATGAGGAAACCCTGGGGTGGTCTGCCTGTCAGGGACAGTGTGAGGAGGACCCATCAGTGAGGGAGAAGAGATGAAAAGAATGAAGAGAGGGAGCGGAGCCACCACCCGCGCCCGCAAGGTGGGCAGACCCGCGACCCAGTGGTACATGGGCGTGGTAGGAGGGGCAGGGCAGAGCCGCCGCCTGCGCTTGCAAGGTAAACAGACCTGTGACAGACTGGCAGGTCAGGCCCAGTGGCCTGACAGCATGGTACACATGTCACCCCAACTGGAGTAGGGGCAGAGCAGATCCTTCGCCCACGCCCAGATCAGGCCCTGCCGGTGTGGTGGTCACGTGACCCCAATTGGAGTGGGGGCGGAGCGGAACTGCCACCCGTGCCCGCAGGGTGAGCAGACCTGTGACCAACCTGCAGATCAGGCCCAGGGGTCCGCAGGCGTGGTAGGAGGGGCAGGGCAGATCCACCGCCCGCGCCTGCAAGGTAGGCAGATCTGCGACCGACCACCGGTACGACAGACACGTCACCCCATTTGGAGTAGGAGCAGAGTAGAGCCGCCGCCCGTGCCTGCAGGGTAGGCAAACCTGCAACCGACCGGCGGATCAGGCCCGGTGGCCTGCCAGCGTGGTACGCTCGTCACCCCAATTGGAGTAGGGGCAGAACAGAGCCGCCGCCAGCGCCCAGAACAGGCCCAGTGACCTGCCGGCGTGGTAGCCACGACACCCCAATTGGAATAAGGAGAGAGCAGAGCCGCCGCCCGCGCCTGCAGGAAAGATACGCAAGCAGTATGAAAAGACAAGGAAAGAAAGGACCACAAGCAATGCAGGTCAACGCAACTTTAGAAGAGGTAACAGCTGCAGCAGATGGAATGTCAGATAAAGAATTCAGGATATACATGCTTCAGATGATCTGGAGTATCAAGGAAGACATTAGACAGCAAAATCAGACAATGAAAGATCACTTCGACAATGAACTATGCAAAAAAATCCAGGAAGCAAAGGATCAACTATACAGGGAGATAGAGGTTATAAAAAACAAACAAACAGAAATCCTAGAAATGCAGGAAGCAATAAACCAACTTAAAAACTCAATGGAGAATACTACCAGCAGAGTAGAACACTTAGAAGATAGAACATCAGACAATGAAGACAAAGTATTTCAACTGGAAAAGAACATAGACAGCTCAGCAAGACTGTTAAGAAACCATGAGCAGAACATCCAAGAAATATGGGATAACATTAAGAGACCAAACTTAAGAGTCATTGGGATACAGGAAGGTACAGAGCTCCAAACCAAAGGAATGAGCAGTCTATTCAATGAAATAATACAAGAAAACTTCCCAGACTTGAAGAATGAGACAGAATCCCAAATCCTAGAAGCCTACAGGATGCCGAATGTGCAAAATCATAAGAGATCCACACCTAGACACATTATAATGAAGATGCCCAACATACAGAATAAGGAGAGAATTTTAAAAGCTACAAGAGAAAGGAAGCAGATTACATTTAGGGGTAAGCCAATCAGGATAACAGCTGATCTTTCAACACAGACTCTGAAAGCTAGAAGATCCTGGAATAACATATTTCAAACACTGAAAGAAAATGGGTGCCAACCAAGAATTGTGTATCCAGCGAAATTAAGCTTCAGGATGGAAGATGAAATTAAAACCTTCCACGATAAACAAAAGTTTAAAGAATTCGCAGCTAGAAAACCATCTCTTCAAAACATCCTCGCCAAAGCATTACAGGAAGAGGAAATGGAAAATAACAATGAAAACGAACAGTGGGAGGTAGGACAGTAAAGGGGGGGGAATAATCAAAGAGGAAAACAAACCATGTTTAGTAACATAAATAAACAAATATGGCTGGAAGAACAACCCATATCTCAATAATAACCCTAAATGTTAATGGCTTAAACTCACCAATTAAGAGACACAGGCTAGTAGAATGGATCACAAAACAAGACCCAACAATATGCTGCCTACAGGAGACGCATTTGATAGGAAAAGATATACATAGGCTGAAGGTGAAAGGTTGGGAAAAATCATATCACTCATATAGACTTCGGAAACAAGCAGGAGTGTCCATACTCATATCAAATAAAATACATTTCAAGCCAAAGTTAATCAAAAGGGATAAAGAGGGACACTACATACTGCTTAAGGGAACCATACACCAACAAGACATAACAATCATAAATATATATGCCCCAAACAATGGTGCAGCTATGTTCGTCAAACAAACTCTTCTCAAGTTCAAGAGTCTAATAGGCCACCATACCATTATCATGGGAGACTTCAACACACCTCTCTCGCCACTGGACAGATCTTCCAAACAAAAGTTGAATAAGGAAACTATAGAACTCAATAACACTATTAATAACCTAGACCTAATTGACATATATAGAGTATACCACCCAACATCAAGCAGTTACACTTTTTTCTCAGCAGCACATGGATCCTTCTCAAAAATAGATCATATATTATGTCACAGGGCAACTCTTAGACAATATAAAGGAGTAGAGATAATACCATGCATCTTATCTGATCATAATGGAATGAAACTGAAAATCAACGATAAAAGAAGGAAGGAAAAAGCATACATCACTTGGAGAATGAACAATAGGTTACTGAATGATCAATGGGTTATAGAAGACATCAAGGAGGAAATTAAAAAATTCTTAGAGATAAATGAAAACACAGACACAACATATCGGAATCTATGGGACACATTGAAAGCAGTTCTAAGAGGAAAATTCATTGCTTGGAGTTCATTCCTTAAAAAAAGAAAAAACCAACAAATAAATGATCTCATACTTCATCTCAAAATCCTTGAAAAAGAAGAGCAAAGCAACAGCAAAAGAAGTAGAAGGCAAGAAATAATTAAAATCAGAGCTGAAATTAATGAAATCGAAACAAAAGAAAAAATTGAAAAAAATGACAAAACTAAAAGTTGGTTCTTTGAAAAAATAAACAAAATCGACAGACCCTTAGCGATGCTAGCAAAGAGAAGAAGAGAGAGAACTCAAATTACTAGCATACAGGATGAAAAAGGCAATATCACAACAGACACTTCAGAAATACAGAAGATAATCAAAAACTATTTTGAATCCTTATACTCCAATAAATTAGAAGATAGTGAAGGCATAGATAAATTTCTTAAGTCATATGATCTGCCCAGATTGAGTCAGGAGGATATAGAAAACCTAAACAGACCAATATCAATTGAGGAAATAGAAGAAACCATAAAAAGACTACCAACTAAGAAAAGCCCAGGACCGGATGGGTATACAGCAGAATTTTACAAAACCTTTAAAGAAGAACTAATACCAATACTTTTCAAGCTACTTCAGGAAATAGAAAAGGAGGGAGAACTTCCAAATTCATTCTATGAGTCCAACATCACCCTGATACCTAAACCAGACAAAGACACTTCAAAGAAAGAAAACTACAGACCAATACCTCTAATGAACCTAGATGCAAAAATCCTCAATAAAATTCTGGCGAATCGGATACAAAAACATATCAAAAAAATTGTACACCATGATCAAGTAGGATTCATCCCTGGGATGCAAGGCTGGTTCAATATACGGAAATCAATAAATGTTATTCACCACATCAATAGACTTAAAAATAAGAACCATATGATCATCTCGATAGATGCGGAAAAAGCATTTGACAAAGTACAGCATCCCTTTATGTTCAAAACTCTAGAAAAACTAGGGATAACAGGAACATACCTCAATATTGTAAAAGCAATCTATGCTAAGCCTCAGGCTAGCATCATTCTGAATGGAGAAAAACTGAAGGCATTCCCTCTAAAATCTGGAACAAGACAGGGATGCCCTCTCTCTCCACTTCTGTTCAACATAGTTCTCGAAACACTGGCCAGAGCAATTAGACAGACGAAAGAAATTAAAGGCATCAAAATAGGAAAAGAAGAACTTAAATTATCACTATTTGCAGATGATATGATTCTATACCTAGCAGACCCAAAAGGCTCTACAAAGAAACTATTAGAGCTAATAAATGAATTCAGCAAAGTGGCAGGATATAAAATCAACACGCATAAATCAAAGGCATTCCTGTATATCAGCGACAAATCCTCTGAAATGGAAGTGAGGACAACCACTCCATTCAAAATATCTTCAAAAAAAATAAAATACTTGGGAATCAACCTAACAAAAGAGGTGAAAGACTTATACAATGAAAACTACAGAACCCTAAAGAGAGAAATAGAAGAAGATCTTAGAAGATGGAAAAATATACCCTGTTCATGGATAGGCAGAACTAACATCATCAAAATGGCGATATTACCAAAAGTTCTCTATAGGTTTAATGCAATGCCAATCAAAATCCCAACGGCATTTCTTGTAGAAATAGAGAAAGCAATCATGAAATTCATATGGAAAAATAAAAGACCCAGAATAGCAAAAACAATGCTAAGCAGGAAGTGTGAATCAGGCGGTATAGCGATACCAGACTTCAAACTATACTACAGAGCAATAGTAACAAAAACAGCATGGTACTGGTACCAAAACAGGCAGGTGGACCAATGGTACAGAATAGAGGACACAGAAACCAATCCACAAAACTACAACTATCTTATATTTGATAAAGGGGCTAAAAGCATGCAATGGAGGAAGGATAGCATCTTCAACAAATGGTGCTGGGAAAACTGGAAATCCATATGCAACAAAATGAAACTGAATCCCTTTCTCTCGCCATGCACAAAAGTTAATTCAAAATGGATCAAGGAGCTTGATATCAAATCAGAGACACGCCGTCTGATAGAAGAAAAAGTTGGCTACGATCTACATACCGTGGGGTCGGGCTCCAAATTCCTCAATAGGACACCCATAGCACAAAAGTTAATAACTAGAATCAACAAATGGGACTTACTCAAACTAAAAAGTTTTTTCTCAGCAAAAGAAACAATAAGAGAGGTAAATAGGGAGCCTACACCCTGGGAACAAATCTTTACTCCTCACACTTCAGATAGAGCCCTAATATCCAGAGTATACAAAGAACTCAAAAAATTAGACAATAAGAGAACAAACAACCCAATCAACAAATGGGCCAAGGACCTGAACAGACACTTCTCAGAGGAGGACATACAGTCAATCAACAAGTACATGAAAAAATGCTCACCATCTCTAGCTGTCAGAGAAATGCAAATCAAAACCACCCTAAGATACCATCTCACTCCAGTAAGATTGGCAGCCATTAGGAAGTCAAACAACAACAAGTGCTGGCGAGGATGTGGGGAAAAGGGTACACTTGTTCATTGCTGGTGGGACTGCAAATTGGTGCAGCCAATTTGGAAAGCAGTATGGAGATTTCTTGGAAAGCTGGGAATGGAGCCACCATTTGACCCAGCTATTCCCCTTCTTGGTCTATTCCCTAAAGACCTAAAAAGAGCATGCTACAGGGACATTGCTATATCGATGTTCATAGCAGCACAGTTCACAATAGCAAGACTGTGGAACCAACCTAGATGTCCTTCAATAGACGAATGGATAAAAAAAATGTGGCATTTATACACAATGGAGTATTACTCTGCATTAAAAAATGACAAAATCATAGAATTTACAGGGAAATGGATGGCATTAGAGCAGATTATGCTAAGTGAAGCTAGCCAATCCCTAAAAAACAAATGCCAAATGTATTCTTTGATATAAGGAGAGTAACTAAGATCAGAGTAGGGACGAAGAGCATGAGAAGAAGATTAACATTAAACAGGGATGAGAGGTGGGAGGGAAAGGGAGAGAGAAGGGAAATTGCATGGTAATGGAAGGAGACCCTCAGGGTTATACAGTGGAGGGGGTAGAGAGAGAGGAGGGGAGGGGAGGGGAGAGGTGGGGAGGGGGGAGGGTGGAGGATGGGAAAGGCAGCGGAGCACAACAGACACTAGTATGGCAATATGTAAATCAATGGATGTGTAACTGATGTGATTCTGCAATCTGTGTATGGGGTGAAGGTGGGAGTTCATAACCCACTTGAATCAAAGTGTGGAATATGATATGTCAAGAAATTTGTAATGTTTTGAACAACCAACAATAAAAAATTAACAAAAAAAAAAAGAAAAAAGAAAAGAATGAAGAGAGAGAGTGAGATCCTGAAAGTTGATCAAAGAGATTGTTTGGAGAATAGTGTGTACATGTGGAAGTTGCCTTTGTCTCTCCTATAAGTAATGTTTTAGTTAAGGGTAATAGTAGCTGCTGTAAGAAGTAAACCATAAAAGCCTCAATGGTTTAACACAGCACATGCTTATTCCCCATACGAAATACAAAGTCTGATTAGCTTGGGGTGAGGTGGGAAGCTCTGCTCCATGGAGTCATAGGGAACGAGGCTGCTGGGTACCCTGCCAACTTTAGTATGTGCTTCTGAGGCCATCCTGGTTTGTGAACCTCTGGTTGATAGAAGGGGCAAGAAGGTGAATGGAGCATATGGTAGTTCATATGAATGGTGTGACAAATTACCACAAGATTGGTGGTTTAAAACAACTGAAATCTACTCACAGGTTCTGGAAACCAGAAGTCTAAAAGTGAACCATCAGCAGGGTCATGTCCTCAGAAGGCTCTGGGAAGGAGTCATACCTTGCCTATTCCTTGCTTCTAGTGGTTACTGATAATCCCTGGCTATGTCAATTTATTAACTCTGATCTCCACTTCCATCTTCACTTGGTCATGGCCCCTGTGTCTCTTGGTCTCTACTGGTCCTCCTTACAAGGACTCCATTTGTTGGATTTAGGGTACATCTAACACAGATGGCCTCATCTTATGTTACAAAGGTACTGGTGGTAGGATTTGAACATGTCTTTTTGGGGACACAGTTTATCATTGTACAAGAGGTCGTGTGAATCACATACCAGTTCTGCCCAAACCCACCTGATTGAAACTTAGTCATGTAGCCATACCTTAATCCACAACAGACTAGGGAAGGTAGTGCCCTGTGCCCAGAGGAGGAGGGATAGTGGCTGGAGGGCAGCCAGAAAGTAGGAAAAGGAGATGGAGATGCATTACAGGAAAGTGGCAGGGACAGAATGAAGTTTGTCATGAGAGAAGAAGAGCCAAAGAGAACCTGGATGGGAAGGGAACCAGCAAGATGAGAGAACGTGCCTGCATGTTTGCAGGCAAAGGGGAGAAGCCCGGGTAAGACGGAAGATAAAGATAGGTGAGGGCAGAGATGATGGGTATAGACTGTTTTTGGAGGAGGTGAGACCAAGAACACCAGTGGAAGAAATCACTATATTCTTGAAGCTAAATATAGCAAGGTGCAAATCCTCTGAAATTCCCAATAATACAAGAAAAGAGAGTTGTGTTTTTTTTCCTTTTTTTTTTTTTTTTTTTGCATTTTAAGCCCGTTGCCTGATTTCTTTTAGGCCCACCCTGGAATATATCTATTTTGCACAGCTCACTATACTTTTGTGCCCATGTACCTATATTACATGTAGATATGTTAGGAAACCCCATGAAGTTCAATGTCTCTCTTCCCAGAGACATTCCCAGTGTGGTGAGCCTGAGAGTTCTTGTAGAAATGTCAGCTTGACCAGAAGGCTGCCTGGTGGCAGTGTAGCAAAACAGTCATTAACACCTGGCATGATGTAATCACACATCAGCTGCAGAGAGCACGGTAGCCTGCAGAAGGGCAGTGTCTAGCACTTCTTGGTGTGGTGTCACCACTGAGAGGCTCCACTGTCAGAGCCCAGTGTTCGTGGGAAAGACTGTGTATGGGAGAGCTAAAGAAGACCCCCTGGCCCCCTTAAGCAGAATAATGATGGCTGTGACATGCAAAGATGGCCTGATGCATCATCCTGTGTGTGAGCACTTGGTCCTTGAGCAGAGAGACAGGGCACAGGTGCCTACTCACCAACAGAACTTATACACAACTTGGGCTAGTTGAGAGATCACTCATAAACTAAATAACTGAGTATCCATTCTAGAAAACAAAGATTCGTTTATTGGTCTTTTTTGACATCTATTCAACGTCTTCTGTGGACAAAAGCAATATGTGCAAAGCATGCATTGCTGGCATAGTACATCATGGAAAACCCGTGGGGACTACTGTTGGGGGATAATGTTACTAATAACAATTATGATTATTATTATATTAATATGCCAAGCACCTACTGAGTACTAACTACATACCAGGTACAGTGATTAGCATTTTATATACTTTAAATCACTTAATCCTTTCACTAAATTTATTCTAGATAAGTCTCTAGTTGTTCATTTTTACTGATGTGAGAGAGTGGGTATTGTGTTCAAGGTCACACAGCACTATGATAAGTGGCAGAGGACAAGACCTCAAATCAGCATGTCTGTCTCTAGAATAGTGCCATTGACCACTATATAAACTGCACTGTACCACAAGCGCTGTTACCTATTTTACATACTAGGCTTCTGCTTTAAGATTCCATTTAAATAAAGGGTCTGCATATATGTAATACAGTCTAGCCACTTTTAAGACTACCTACTCACACTGAGGAATGAAATAGTCCATTTGGAAAAGGGACCACATCTCTTCGAAATATTGGTGGCAATTATGACCTGCTACCTCAAAATCATAAAGAACATGACTGAGAGAGGCAGGGAAAAAAGGCCAGCTATACAAAAACTTTGACACAGAAAAGCAGAAAAACAGGATTGAAAAGCAAGAAGAGAGATGAATCAGCGTGAAAATTAATTGCCTGAATCCAATTTTGCAGGCAGGCCTGGTGGCCCAGGGAAGGGAAAGAGTCTCTGCTCTGCAACTTCAAATGCCTCTTTATTCTGGGATGCCACTGGAAGAGAAAGGCAAGGGTCCAGGAGCTGGGTGGCAGAGCTCAGTCCAGCACGGAGCGCCAGGGGCGGCTCCGGGGCTGTGGGCTTCTTGTGCAGCTGAGCTTCCTGGGCAGCAGTGACCTTGACTTCACAGCTGACTTCACAGCTCGGTCTTGCAAGAAAGAGAAGGAAAACAACAACAACAACAACAACAACAAAACTTGTGTGTTTGTCAAATGCCGGAGAGCCCAGAGGCTTTTTAAAGGGCTTTGCTGAAAAGGAACTTTTTTTCTGCGTTACTTAGAGACAAACACTGCTTGCCAAAACACTAGGTTAAAAAAAAAAGAAAATTCACTAAACTTGAGAGCAGGAGAGAATATTACGGGTCGCCCAGGGTGCCCCAAAGCAACTAAATTATCCCTGTAAGCTATCTGGAGACATAGACACATGCTGTGTGTGCATTCGTGGTCCTATAGAATGTGCTGACTTGAATTCAGCATGTTGTCCAGAACCAATCTAGTCAGAATACAGTGCTAGGGTCCAGCACTAATATTGGGCAGCAATATCAGTGGCTAAGATGAGTTACACTCTGCACTGGAGTCTGGAAGCAATTGAGAATACAATCTGAAAAGTTCATACACACACCTGTACCCATAGTTCATGTTGCCCTTTTCATTTCAAGCCCTCTAGACCATGATGCAAATTTGATTTTATTTTGCATTATAAACTGAGATATATTAAAGTGTCAAACCTCACTATTTCTAGTAGTGGCAACAGCAGTAATAATAAAATTGTTAATCACCATTACTAACTACAACTTATTAAGCACTTTCCATTCAGCAGAGAGGTACTTATACAAACATTTTAAATGTATCCAATTCTTTTGTAATGTTTAATGATTTTACATGAATTAGTGCTTTACTTATTTATTTTGAGTCTCCCTCACATACCCACTAAAATGTAAGCTCCAGAAGAGCAAGATTTTGGTCTTTATTATTATGTCTCTAGTTCCCAGAACAGTGCCTGGCACTCAATAAACATGCAAATTTGGGGGGTTTTTGGGGGGCGGGAAGGGGATACTGCAAATTAAATTCAGAACTGCCCTACCACTGAGCTATATCCCTAGCCCTTTTGATTTATTAATTTACTTTTGAGACAGGGTCTTGCTAAGTTGCCAAGGTTGGCCTCAAACTTGTCATCCTCCTGCCTCAACCTCCTGAGTGGCTAGGATTATAGGCATGTGCTACACCCAGCTGCAAGTATATTTTGAATTGAATTAACTCATTGACTTACATGTGGCCATACCTCCCTCACCTCTACTTTCTTTATTTGGTCTGTTTCTTTCTAGTCTTCAACTATAAAAGGTCCATTCCTGGTTCAAGGCCTTTGGTATTTCATCTGCCAGAAGGCTTCTCCCCAGACACCAGCTCGGCTCCTGCCTCGCATCCTTCAGAGCTTTACTCCGTCACTCCCTCCATGGGGGATGCCCTCCCTCCGTGCCCCATCTGAAACTGCAGCCCCTACCTGACTACTAAGTCCCTTGTTCTATTTTTCTCTTTAGAAACCATCACCATCTACTATACCCAACATGTCACTTATATGCCTTGCTTATTATCTACCATTCTAGAATGGTCTATAAGGGCAGGGGGTTTGTTCATGGCTATGTTCCCCACCTGACAGTACCTGGCATGGGCTTCATGCATACTATCTCTAGCCTGAATGGCAACCCTGAAGAGCAGAAACCAGCTTCTTCCACAGAGTGGAAGGCAAGGTATTTTCTATAACCTCTATTTCCTGTATAGTTGATCTTTAGCTTCTTGGATTTGTTTATGTAATTCATTGTTGAAGTGATCTTTCATTGTCTGATTTTGCTGTCTGATGTCTTCCTTGAGACTCCAGATCATCTGAAGCATGTATATCCTGAATTCTTTATCTGACATTCCATCTGCTGCAGCTATTACCTCTTCTAACGTTGAGTTGACCTGCAATGCTTGTGGTCCTTTCTTTCCTTGTCTCTTCATACTGTTCGCGTTCCTTTCTACTTGGTGAAACTGTTGTGCTATTGAATTTTCCCCCTATATATTTATATTGGTCTTGTATAGTTGCAAAGTCTCCCTCGCAGGCGCGGGCGGCGGCTCTGTCCCTCTGCGGGCCACTAGGCTTGTTCTGTCGGTGGTCACAGTTCTGTCTACTTTGCAGGCGCAGGCAGCGGCACTGCCCCTCTGCAGGCCTCTGGGGCTGTACTGCCAGTGGGTCGCAGGTCCGCCTACCTTGCAGGCGCGGGGGAGGGGGGCGGCTCTACCCTTCCTCAGGCCCCTGGGCCTGTTCTGTCTCTCGGTTGCAGGTCTGGCCTGTTCTGATGGTGGTCACAGTTCCGTCTACCTTGCAGGCGCGGGGGGTGGGGGCGGCTCTGCCTCTCAGCAGGCCGCTGCTCCTCTTCTGCCGGTGGGTCGCAGGCCCGCCTACCTTGCAGGAGTGATTGGAAGCTCTGCCACTCCGCGGGCCACTGGGCCTTTTCTGTCAGTGGTCACAATTTCGCCTACCTGAGAGGCGCAGGGGGTGGGGGGCGGCTCTGCCCCTCAGCAGGCCGCTGGGCCTGTTCTGTGGGTGGTCACAGTTCCCTCTACCTTGCCGGCGCAGGGGGAGGGGGCGGCTCTGCCTCTCAGCAGGCCGCTGCTCCTCTTCTGCCGGTGGGTCGCAGGCCCGCCTACCTTGCAGGAGTGATTGGAAGCTCTGTCCCGCCGTGGGCCACTGGGCCTTTTCTGTCCGTGGTCACAGTTCCACCTACCTGGCAGGCGCGGGGGGTGGGGGGCGGCTCTGCCCCCCAGCAGGCCCCTGGGCCTGCTCTGTGCGTGGTCACAGTTCCCTCTACCTTGCCGGTGCAGGGGGAGGGGGCGGCTCTGCCTCTCAGCAGGCCGCTGCTCCTCTTCTGCCGGTGGGTCGCAGGCCCGCCTACCTTGCAGGAGTGATTGGAAGCTCTGTCCCGCCGCGGGCCACTGGGCCTTTTCTGTCGGTGGTCACCGTTCCACCTACCTGGCAGGCGCGGGTGGTGGGGGGCGGCTCTGCCCCTCAGCAGGCCGCTGGGCCTGCTCTGTGCGTGGTCACAGTTCCCTCTACCTTGCCGGTGCAGGGGGAGGGGGCGGCTCTGCCTCTCAGCAGGTCGCTGCTCCTCTTCTGCCGGTGGGTCGCAGGCCCGCCTACCTTGCAGGAGTGATTGGAAGCTCTGTCCCACCGCGGGCCACTGGGCCTTTTCTGTCGGTGGTCACCTGGCAGGCGCGGGGGATGGGGGGTGGCTCTGCACCTCAGCAGGCCGCTGGGCCTGCTCTGTGCGTGGTCACAGTTCCCTCTACCTTGCCGGTGCAGGGGGAGGGGGCGGCCGCGAGGTATTTTCTGTAGGAGTGAGGGCTAGCTCTTTCAGACTGTAGCACTTGCAGGACTTGTCCCACTTTACCACACTGCATCCCCACAATGCTGGTTCACTTCCAAAAGGTGATACCTTCCTTCCTCACTTCTTGCCACTAGCAGCTAAAATGCATTTGGCCCTGGAGTTTATTGACTTGTTCACATACAAGAGCACCATGCTGAAAGTTCAATACTCATGTTGTCCAGTTAATTTCACAGGACAAACCACTCACCTGATAACCGCAGACTGCACACCAGTGAGGACAATCTAGTGACTATCATAAAATAGGAATGACCTCCATGTTCCCTTTTCTGCTGATGACAGCATAATGAGGGTGACATTTTACAAAAAAAAAAGTATGGTCCCATCAAAAGTATTTGTACCACAAAATGACCTCTAAGTGCCAAAAAACCTTCCCAATGCTATTCATAACCACAACAGCACTGGAATAATAAAGCCAGGGGTCCATATGTGAGACCCCATTACATTGGATTCTGACTTGTGAAGCAATCTTGTTGATGCAGTGTATCATCATTGCTAGTACCAAGGACAAAGAACCCAATTACATACATGCTTGAGCTTTTTCCCAGCCCAAGGCAGTCTTCATTAAAGTCCAGTGCTCCATCTGTCACCCAAAACACCTGCATCTACTCACTATACTGCATTGTAAATGTATTTCTGCCTGCCTGACTTCCTGGGCTGTCAGTACAAAAAGATGGGGACCCCGTCTGCCTCGTTTGAAGTAGGTGCCCCAGTACACTGATCAGCAGAACATCCCTGGCCAATGCATCCAAATAAATATTTGTTGAATCCTACTCCTCCTGAGGGAGATATAGAAGAGCCTAAGCAACTAGGGCAAGATGGTGAGTGAGGAGGTTGGGGGCAGCGCCACAGAAAAGGAACATGGAGAGGGTCTCCTAAGGAGGTCAACTTCCTGCCTGACAAAAGTGCTTGTGGACACAAGCAGGAGACCCAATCAGACAGACGCTTCCATTCTTGTGCTCCTAAGAGGGGGACCCAATGGATAAACTAAAACAGTGGTGTGGACAGAGGGGTCACCAATCAATAATAGTGAGGAGCGTGAGGACAGGAGAGGAGATAAGGAAAGGAAGAAATTCCAGAGATCATAAAAATAACAGGCCAAAACTTCCCCACTGGATTCCCAGTTCTGGGGCTCCTTCTCTTCAGAGAGTCTATCACTTTTGCAATAAACCTGCTTCGTATCTCTGTCTTATTCTTCCATTTTTTGCTGAATGGAGAATATGAACCTGGCATCTGTAGACGGTAACACTAACATGACATTTTACTCAATTTATATCTTTTCTTCACATTGGGGTTCCTAACAAATGCACAAAGAATTGAACAAATTCGTCATAAATAAATATTAGATGGATTAAGGCATATTTATAAACGGTCCATTTATAGTAGTTACTTCAACCCTATTAAGGATCACATCAAGAAGAAGAAATGAGTTCAAATAAAAAAAAATCCTGAAAAATAGTTTGAGAGCACATCACTGACTAAACTATACAGCTGAACTTGTATGTCATTTAAAAATCTCTTGAATATAACATGACAAGCTAAAAATCATCTTAAAAGAACCGAAGTTGTTAAGCATCAGTAATCCTACCTAGTTAATGTAATTTTTCTTCTTTGAGCATGAAATGAGTATTGCTTTCTATGATGAACTTTCTAAAGACAAATATTTGGCATGCAGTCTACTTGGAGGTTTTTCCATTAGTGACATGTGCTCTTCTCAAACATGAAAGTAGATCATAGCAAGTTCACTCTTTCTTCACTGTCTTTGACAGTTGGAAGCTGAACTGATCTCTCTTCTAAAATGAACCGTGACAAAATTAAAGTAACAAAAGAGCTAACGGTGTTTGGGCTTTAGAAAAGATAGTGACATCCCTATTGTCGCTTCATTGGAACAATGGGATAAAATGTATCAATAATGAATGAAGACACCATTACTAACTGAACCTCATGAATTCCCCTCCTAATGCCCACGGGTGGCCCAAACGGCTAATTGTGTGCCAAAATCAATTCTCTTGGGCCTGGGAATACAACTTAGATGACATTTCCCGGCAGCCTTTCTTGCTTCTCAGTATAGCCATACAACTGGATTCTAGCTAACAGAACACATGCAGAAGGGGTATGTGCCTCTTCCAGGCCTGGTCAATTAAACGGTTCCCTGTGTGCTCCTCCATGCTCTCTTTCCCTTGACTAGATGGAGATATGCCCAGAGCCAATGGAAGCCAAGTGTTAAATATTAACAGAGCCTCTTTCAGCCTGCATGACACAAAGCCACTGCTTTTCTTAGGCCAGTGAAGTTTGGGGTCTATGATTTCCATAGTCAGCCTACCTGATACAGCAGCTTACAGCAGGGGACATGTGTATCTCTGCTGAATTCAGAGATCATTAAACTCTTATAACAAGAAAGCAAAATGAAAATAGTCACAAATTTTTTTAAGATCCTCAAAGTCATGGAAATGTAGTGCTGCATAAGGATCTTGAAAAATCCAATTACTGAGTACATTCTAGATAGGAGCTCCCACGGTTGATGCACAATTATTTTCATAAAGAGAGAATCCACTGGGTTCTTTGGCAGCTTGCTCCCTCTCTGGTTGGCTCTCCTGATGAATATGACCATAATAATAGCAGCCTGCCATCACTGTGGACTTGACCCCGTGCTAAGGGCTTTTCTCAGCTGCAAGGTGGGCACTGCCTTCAACTCCACTTACAGCTGACAAAACAGGTCCTGAAAACTTGGCACAGGCCCAAGGTCCCACAAAGCCAACAGTGGCAGAGCCAGGATTCAACCAAGGCAGCAAGTCCAGAGTCCCTCCTGTCAACACTGCCGTTTCCTGCACTGTCACCTCTGTCCCAGACTCACAGGGAGCCAACTTCACTGCTCAACACCTGAAGTTATCTTTTACATCAATAAAACTCATCTTGTCATTCTAGCTGTTGTGAATCTTCCTTGTCTCTCCAAATGTGGCTCCAAATCTCACCACTTCAGCTTCTTTGAAGGTTTCAGTTTTATTCAAAAGGGTTGATTTGTGTCACCTACAAAAGGACTAAGGGGTCAGGAGACTAATAAATAGTACTCCCCAAAAGGGTTGGAGCAAGGATTAGTGAGTCGTTATTAAAGTCCTAGAAACTGGAAACAGTTCTTGCAACAAAGTGAGCCAATCGACACCCTAGCTAGGATTTGCCTTGTGTCTCAAATACTGCAGCGTCTGATTGAAGGGATCTGGATCTACCTCACATTGCTGACCACATGGAATTTAATATCTGCCTGAACACATTTTATTTTAAAAAGGTACTGATAATCTATCTCTCACGTCCTGATATTTTTACTTTCTTTGCAATAGGAGTTATACCTGGTTCCCCTGGTAAAGAAAGTTTTATCTGGTTAGGTTTAGCCCACACTCTGGGGAAGTGGGGTCTCTTTGAGGTTCACTACTTCATCTTACTGGGTTTCACATCATCTGCAAACCAGGTGATGTGGCCCTGAGAGTCTTTATCTTAGCGGACTGGAGTGGATCAAAGATAGAGCCTTGGGGTCTTCCACTAGAAAGTTCCCTCCTGACTCTGATGTATTGTTTTACCCTCTTCTGGCACTCAGGGACAGAAAAGATCACTAATCTGATCACAACAGCCACATGCTGGCATTTCTAAGTGCGAGTCCTGCACTTTTACACCAATTCCACAAGACTTTCCAGCTCAGCCTCTCATTGGGCTAGGAGAAAAGGGAAGTGGAGGGGTTGGGGTGGGGACAAGAGCCATAGCTCCACTTCCTAAGGGCTCCACAATAAGGGACTAAAAGTTTACATGGATCATGTCTGACCCATTCCAGATGAGGCTCAGCTGGGGTAGAATAGTGCCACAGTCTGGCTCTACTCCCAGCAGTAGATAGGGGAGATAGGAGCTAGATCATGCAAGAATTCTCACCCCCAAATCCCACTTTTCAAAGGAACAGGGCCACTGGGTGCCATGGAGCATGCCTATAATCCCAGCAGCTGGGGAGGCTGAGACAAGAGAATCATGAGTTCAAAGCCAGCCTCAGCAATGGCGAGGTGCTAAGCAACTCAGTGAGACACTGTATCTAAATAAAATGCAAAATAGGGCTGGGGATGTGGCTCAGTGGTCAAGTGCCTCTGAGTTCAATCCCTGGTGGTGGTGGCAGGCAGGGCCAACATTCCTGAATACTACTGGAAGAAAAAAAAAGACACAGCCACAAGACAGAGGTGTAGGCAGTCCCCCACCCCACCACAGAGGCACACTGTGGACTGGACCTGTGGGCTTCAGCTCCCCTGCAGTGCGATGTCCAGCTATAGCACCAATAGCTGAGACTGATGGTAGCCTCAGGCTTGGAACAGCTATAATTTTTAAATCCTGAGGACCTACTAGATCCTTCCTGGCTCTCTCAGATGCCCAGGAGGTAGACTATAGAGCAGTGATTCTTAAACTTGAGAATGTATCAGAATCACTGGGAGGACTTGTTCCAACACATGCTGCTCAGAGCAAGGGGTGAAAATATCCAAGGTAGGAGATCAGGAGGAAGTCCAGAGAGAAGGGGGCTCTCAGGTGCCCTCAGTATAGACAGTGAGTGGCTTGACAGGAAAAGAAGAGATTGTTTGGGGCCGTCACCTGGTCTCCAGGACTCTGCATGTATTTGTGATCATTTGACAATATTATTTTCTTTCTGCCAGTCCCTTCTACGAGCACGGGCACAGCTAAGGGATCATGTAAGAGGCATTCAAAAAAGATGAGGGCGGTACAGAAAAAGGCTGAAACAGCAATTTAACTTTCACAGTGGAGACCGGTTGGTTAATTTGGTACCTCTGCATGCTATTTTTCAGATACATGTCAAAGAAAGTGAGAGGTGTAGTGAATTTAATGTAGTCAATGGAAGAAGATCAAATATATTTCTGAACTCAGAGGAAGGCTACTATCAAAGAGGTAGCTGACTGGCAGGGATGAATAGATGAACCACTTATGAGCAATGAGGAGCTTCAGGAAGGTTCTGTAATGGACATTGGTGAAATCGCCAACATAAGAAGGAATGAACAGTTCTTTACATTCTCTTGGGTTTGGAGGCAGTTATATAACGTTTCATTATCTTTTCACCAACAAAGGGGAGAAGCTTGGGAGAGAAGACACCACAGATGTGTAAGTGGTTTTGAATTTAGAATTGTATAAGTCTTGTTTAATATCTCACTCCTATCCTCAAGAAAATTCAGACTTGCCAATAGGAATTCATCTCTCACCTAATACAGAAAGGCTTCAACTTAAAATGGGGTCTTACTGGAAAACTAAGAATGAGTGAAAGAGAAATGAAAGAAAACCATCCTGGATGGACTCACAGGGTTCATTTAAACAATTCATGGAAGGCTTGTTCAGTCTTGTTGAACATAGTTAATGAACAAACACATTTACCTCCCCAACTTTTCAAGCCATGAAGATGACTTTGTATTCTCAAGACTCCATGGGCTCATATTATATTAATAATAATTACAGCAATAATAAAAAATAGTTATTATTAAATAATTATTAATAATAACAATTAATATTGGGGTACTGGGGATAGAACCCAGAGGCACTTTACCACTGAGCTACATCTGCAACCTTTTTTAATTTCTTATTTAGAGACAAGGTCTTGCTAAGTTGCCCAGGCAGACTGACTTTGAACTTGAAATCCTCCTGCCTCAGCCTCCTGAGTTGCTGGGATTACAGGCTTACACCACTGCGACCAGAATAGGGAAAAAGTCATACAACTAAATGAAGGGTTTGACTTCATGGCAGTGACCACTGATAGAAGAGTTATCAGAAGATCTGTATGTTACTTCCAATGCATCATTATGAAAATGGAAACAACACTTCAAATGGTCTCAAAACTTTGGGACCCTTGGAAGGAAATGGCAGCCCTCACTTTGGGAAAATACCTTTTCCTATACAATAAGTGAATGAGCTGGATCTCTCCAACCTTATTTGCTTGATGACTGAAATGCATTTCAAATAGCCGCTACACGTAGCTCTCCATGTACCTACACTCCATAATCCATTTTAGGTAAAATCTAAGATGCCATGGAATATAGTATGTCATGAGTTTACGTACAAATAAGCAGGGAGGTAAGATGTTAATTAGAAATTCTTGCTTTACAAATGTTAAAATGAGAAACACACAAAATCCCAAATCTTGGCATGGATGGGAGATCCTGAGGTGTGGCAAAGAGTTTGAGGACATAGGATTTTTGACTCCCACTCCTGGGCTAGATGGAAGCCTTGCTCCTCAGTAGCTGGGGGACTTTGAGCAAGTTGCTTCACCTTGCTGTGTCTTCGTGTATTTTTCACGAACAGTATTTATCTAATATTAGCAAGGTCTTCTTATTAAATACGATCTATTACAGTATTTAGTATGTGCCTAGCATTTACTAGCTATCTTATTATTGCTGTTACTGTAATTCTCACAAGAATGGAATTAAGAATTTAACAAATTTTAAATGGTTTCCTTTAATCTGAATGAGCTCACCTCGTCTCAGTTGCCAAACCTTCAGACATTGTTTGAAACAAGTGGTAATGGCTTAGCTTCCTCAGTGCCTTAGTTCTCTAGAAATAAAATGAAATCGTCTAAAATGGAGCCAAAGCACCTTCCTAAACTGAAAAACACTCAGCGCCCTAAGGAGCTGATGACTCAAAACACAATGGGTGATAGTTTGCATATTGCTTTGCATGACATTTGCATGCTACTAGTTCATTTTTGCTTGAAGTGAAAATCCACCCACCATCTGCTTCTTTCCTAGTCCCTTAAGATTGCTAGGTATTGAATTGGCTGCCTTTGCCTGGGAAAAAATAAAGCAACTGGTGAGCAACATGCAGTGACTGCATGCGTCTCTATGGCTGGTTAGCTCTCGGAAGTCTGTCTTTGGCTGCAGATCAGACCTCTGAGGCTGTCACCCGCACCAGTGTGGACCACTTTACACAGAGGATGGCCACCGACTCAAACACCAGTAAGCTACAAACAGCATCAGGCAGCATTTTCTGAAGACAACCCCTGAACACACATATGCCTGATGGTAAATATACAGCTAAGTGGTTTAGGACTTAGTTCTTGACCACTGGTGGCCTCCAAATCAAGACAATGCAAAACTTCCCCATTTTCTGAATGTGAATAATTATAGGGCAATGAACATACAACAAAGATTTATTTTCACTCTCAAAACTGTCATGGTCTAAAGTAAACATATGACAGCTAATATCTAGAAATTAAAAAATAAATTAGCACTTCATTAATCAGGGCCCTGTTACCAGAATCTGTCAGCTCTAATCATGTTTAAACTAAACTCTTGAATTCCTGGACTGCTTGTCCTTAGGTGATAATAGAACTACATTTCTATAGATATGAAAAAGTTCACTTAGGTTGTTCTCTCTTGGAAATAAGTGAATATTTTTAAAAATTCAATTATTTACAGTATATCATTAGTATATAAAGTAGGCAATGATCCTATCATTGTATAAAATGATACAAAGTGTCTATGGTTTATAAAAAAAGCTGTAACTAGCACTCTAATGAGTAAGTGTCCTAATGAATTACATAGGATAGTTAATGGGCCTCAATTAGTGTGTGTGTGTTTTTCAATGTAAAGGCCACTTCATGAGGTCAACCTTTAGGAACATTCCAAATATTCCAGCCAACTCCTTTGTCCTAAAGTTATGGGAATAGGGAGTGGGATAGACCTGAGTAAAGTCTATAGACTCAAGGGCTAACCAAGAGCCTTAATGATTTTCTAATACTTACTTAGTATGGATTTTGACCAATAGCCTCGGTACTTTTCCAACATCTGTCTAACATGGATTTTGATCAATGTCCCATATCCAGAAGCTATATATGCACCTAGACTATTATTTAAGTGGCATACTGCTATCAGATACCCTCTCACCCTGTGGGAGTTGTCTCTCTTTTCTTCTCACCTAAATAAATCCTTTCACTTGTGCCCTCCATTATTGCCTATGGTTTATATTCTTTGAATTCGTGAGACAAAAAACCAGAAAGAAATTGGCATCAAGTTGCTAGGGTTTGCTGCAACACTGGAGGGCATAGCCTGTCACTAAAAGCTGCAATATGCCAATCAATAATAGTGGAGAAGAATCCACTTTTCTAGCTGTGACCTTTGTAGCTGATGCCAGTGGGCACTCCCTGCCTTGATTCGCTGCTAACACTAAAATAGGCTTTTTTGGCTGCAGAGGCCTGCAGCTTACACAGACCCCACCTATCTGCCAGCAGAAGTAGAGAACTGAGTTTCATCTCAAACTGCAATTTCACTATCAATGATTGATAGAACATAGAAATGTTGATAGAACATACAAATGCCAATTTATATTGTTTATGCTTCTATATGAACTATGACCCACGTGTGACAACCAATTAACTATAAAATCCCAAATTCCTATCTGGATATGGGGGCCTGAATACTACAAATGAAATTAAGCTTATTAGGGTTTAGAGGTACTATATTATCATAGGTTGATTTTTATTTTATGCTTTACAGCTTTATTAAGGAAAAAAAGCATTTGTTAGGTTTTAAAATTATTGGAAATAAATGTAGGGTGGGTGCAGCTCAGCGGTAGAGTGCTTGAGCAGCATGCATGATCTCTAGCACCACCCCCACTAAAAAAAAAAAAAAGAAAAAAAAATCATACTTTCATAAACACTTAGAAAACAGGGTCCTTAGTTAAAATTCCAAAAACTGACCCTTAAGAAACACTTGCTGTAGAGACCAACCTCTCTCTCCCAATGATGTCATGATCCAGAACTGAGCAAGAGGCCAGAGTCCGGCCCTGCAGTATGTTTGACAAGTTCCTGATTCCTGTCCAGAAGCTGCTTAAACCCTGAAGCGGGCAGTGAAGGAAAGGAGGAGAGGCAGATGTGCTATGATTTTTCCTTTGTCCCCATCTTGAAGATGTAGTCTTGGCCTGTGTCTGTACATTAAATTACTTTCCATAAGTGTCACTTCCACAGGATAATCTTCAGAATGCCAGAAATCTTAGAAGTTATCTGGCCCAATACAACCACCTGTATAGATAAGGAAATCCAGGTCTGGTGTGGAAAATCACTCTCAAGGAAAAAAAAAGGATGGGGTGGGGGCAAGAGCCCAGGAGATGAACACAGGATAGGAGGGCCAGGGCTGGAACTTCTGGGACATAGAAACCATGGCTAGGCAAGTGTCTCTGGTAGGCAGTGTGGACCTTTGATGGAAAACTTGTATAAAAATGAGGAAAAGGCACTGGGGAGAAATTAAGTCTTTTTTTTTTTTTTTTTAATACAGGGATTGAACCCAGGGGCACTTAAGCATGGAGCCATATCTCCAGCCCTTTTTAAAATGTTTTATTTGGAGAGAGGGTCTCATTAAGTTGCTTGGGTCCTCACTAAGTTTCTGAGGCTGCCTTGAACTTGTGATCCTCCTGCCTCAGCCTCCTGAACGACTGGGATTACAGGTGTGTGCCACTGTACCTGGCAGGAGTTAGAAGGCGGATATTCTAACATAAAAATATCTGGGCTTGGAAGTTAACTTCCGAGTCTGGGGTCAGTTGGTAGAGGTGCTTCCTCATGGGTGGGCAGGGTGGGAGGTGGCCAGGGAGCAGGTACTCAGTTTGCTAGGAAAGCAAACTCACTTTAAAAGACATGGAACTGGACATGAAGGCAAGAGGCAGACGTGAGCATGGCTGCCGAGTCACCCATCTAGTCCTGTTTAGTCGGAACAGAAAGGAATTGCTCCTCTGCTGCTCATCTCTCTCCCAATGATGTCATGATCCAGAACTGAGCAAGAGGCCAGAGTCCGGCCCTGCAGTGTGTTTGACAAGCTCCTGATTCCTGTCCAGAAGCCGCTAAACCCTGAGGCAGGCAGGGAAGGAAAGGAGGAGAGGCAGATATGCTATGATTTTCCTTTGTCCCCATCTTGAAGATGTAGTCTTGGTCTGTGTCTGTACCCAGGCAGGCCAACCTCGATGAATGGCACTCCTAGGACTTCCTGTCAGCTGGCTTCCAGGCTGGGCTCAACGAATAGGAAGCCCAGGCAAGAGATGAGAGGGTGGGAAGAAAGAATTTCCTTAATTTCTCCTGTAGCTCCTGCCCCGTGGCCCCTCATTAATGGCACCTACTCTCTTGGGGCTCTGGAATAGCATTTTTGTGTGAGTGTGTATACGGTCTCTGCAGGCCTAGAGGGACCAACTTCTTCCTGGGGGCCTCCGTACTCCTGGCCAGTTCCCTTTTACTTCTTCATTGATGCAATGAATTGGAGTCTGTCTCCTGTCAGAACCATGCCTGGGCACTGGGAACAGAATTTGAGAAAAAAGCATCTATATTCTATCATTTACTGGGCAAATGTTTACACTGAAACCTGAGTTATCTTACACAGTAAAATAGAAGATGTACTTATACTTTTAAAATAAATGTTCCTTCAAAAAATCCATCCTTGTGGGGGAAAAGGTACATTCATACACTGCTGCTGGGACTGCAAATAGGTGCAACCACTCTAGAAAGAAGTAGGGAGATTCCTCAGAAAACTTGAAATGGAACCACCATTTGACCCAGTTATCCCACTCCTCAGCATATACCCCAAAGATTTAAAATCAGCATACTACAGTTATGCGGCCACATCAATGAAGGACACTAGGTGTCTTTCAACAGATGAGTGGATAAAGAGAAGATGGCACATATATACAATGGAATATTACTCACCCATAAAAATGAAAAAAATTATGGCATTTGCCAGGAAATGGATGGAACTGGACACTACCATGCTAAGTGAAATAAGCCAATTCCAAAAAACCAAAGGTCAAATGTTCTCTGATATGCAGATGCTAACACACAATAAGGGGGGTGGGGAAAACAGACGTACTTTGGATTAGACAAAGGGGAATGAAGGGAAGAGAAGGTGGATGAGAATAGGAAAGACAGTAGAATGAATCAGATATAACTTTCCTGTGTTCATATATGAATAAACGACCTGTTAACTCCACATCATGTACAACCACGAGAATGGGAAGTTATATTCCGTGTATGTATAATATGTCAAAATACATTCTATTGCCCGGTGCAGTGGTGCCCGCCTGTAATCCCAGTGGCTCCAGAGGCTAAGGCAGGAGGATTGTGAGTTCAAAGCCAGCCTCAGCAATGGCAACTCAGTGAGACCCTGTCTCTATATAAAATACAAAAATAGGGCTAAGGATGTGGCTCAGTGGTTGAGTGCCCTTAAGTTCAATCCCTGGTACCCTCCTACCCAATTATATTCTATTGTCATGCATAACTAAAAAGAACAAATAAAAAAAATTTTTAAAAATCCATCTTCAAACTCCAATCACTGTTGCCTTGGCAGTTCTGTGTCCTCTGTTCTCCGGGATCTTCAGTGGGAAAGGATGCTACACTAGAAGGAATGGAGGCACCTCAGGCCTCGGTCTCCTGTTTTGCCCATGGAAATAAAACTGGGTGCTTTTCCTGATATCCTCCAGGGGGCTGGTTTTGCAGGCTACAGAGATAGTAGCAATGAAACAAGCTGGTGACTGGGGAGGGGAAAGGGGTGGGGGTCAGCCCTCCAGAAGGGCCAGAGTGAGCAGGGGTGCTCACCAGAGGCATGGGGCCTAGAGGAACAAGAGAATCCACTGCAGCCCTCACCAGTGAACCGCTCCTCTTCTGAAGACACTGTGTTTCGATTTTTTGTTATTTTCAGAATAAAGAGTTTTTAGGAAAAGGTCCTGTTATATAGCCACCTATTTTGTTATAAAAGCGAAGAAGTGTATAACACATAGTAGAAGATTTTTCTTCACCAAGTCTGTAATTTTAAAATTCCTCGCACTAAAAGGTAAAGAAGCATCTCATTATTTAAAATAAAATTATAACACACATTTATCATTTTCCCTGGCCGTGCTGGATAAAGTAGGGTTAAACATGATCTCTTGGCCAAAGTTCCCTTTACCTGAACCTGGGAGAGAGGAGACTGCAGCCTCTAAGAATATGTGCATAAAGGGAGCAACTTCAGGGAGGGGACAGTGTGAAGTCATATGGGGAAGTGTAGGCAGCTGGGAGTCGGGTCTGGTCCTCTTCCAAGTACCCACTCCATTCAAATCCCCTCTCTGCTTTAAATATTCTGCCTCTGCTAACCTTTCATTGAAAATAAGGTTCTGAATTCAAAATAACATTTTAATACTACTGGTGTAAACTAATTGCAGGTCTATATACGATGAACAACTAAAAGACTACCTTTAATTCCAATCTGATGGTTCTTAAATGAATTTTTATTACGACGTAGGTTTCTTAATACCGAATCCAAGCAGGATTATTTTTATCTGTAATCGTTTAATTTTTAAAGAAAAGATAAAAGCGATCAGAAGGCATTCGAACTTGGTAGGAATCAGACAGTGAATGCACTTACCTGCTGTCCCCAGCGTTTGCCACATACAGCTTCCCCAGGAGGCAGACCACAATGAGGGCCGTGCAGCCACCAGATATATTATATGAACTTCTCTCTCGTTCTATCTGTAGGTCCTGGAGAAGAAAAGAATGTTAGTGCTGGGTTGTGAGGAAGTTGTATCCAAGGCTTTCTTACCTCTCATTCCCTGGACAAAAACCTATGTGTCTGGATATGCTTCAAGAAGGGACAAGGACATCCTCTTTCCTACCACCTATTGAGCACTTCTGGGAGGGCATCTGTACTAGACCATGTGCACACCAGAGACAGGAAACAAAGGATGGCAAACAGATACAATATTCTTCAGAAATGAGAAGAATAAATGCCACTCATAATATATCACAGCTTCTGAAAGCTTGCATCTTTGTATGGACTGCCTGAGCTGCTCGGCAGTATATGGATTAGAGAAGCTGGAGTGCTAAGAACTTGGACCTGATTAGTGTTTTTAACTCCAAAGTCTCAAAAAAATACTAGTTTCCTGTGCAGCTGGATAGGCAGCTTCAGCATAGGCAGGAGTCAACCCATGACTTATAGATCAAACAGAGAGGCTTCTGAACTTTGATCTGACTTTCCCTCTTCCCACAGCTACTAATTCAGAATGGTGACACACTCATAATAGTAACATCCAACATTCACCCAGAACTTTCTCTACATTGGGCAGCACCCCGAGCACTGTACCTGCACCACCTCATTTTAACCCCAGGATCGTTATTACCAATCTTGTTGTTCAGATGCAGGGAAGAGGGGTAGACTGCTCATATTTACCTGGTTATAAACCTGATTTCAACCTGGTTCTCCTCCAAAACCTTATTATCTGCCACTTAATGAGGCATCCCCAAGAAACTTAACAAAAGACCCATTTTTTTTTTTTCTTTAAAGTACTGGGGATTGAACTCAGGGGCATTCGGCCACTGAGTCACATCCCCAGCCCAATTTTGTATTTTATTTAGAGACAGGGTCTCACTGAGTTGCTGAGTGCCTCGCCATTGCTGAGGCTGGCTTTGAACTCATGATCTTCCTGGCTTAGCCTCCCAAGCCACTGGGATAACAGGCATGCACCACCTCTCCCAGCGAGACCCAAATTTTTATTGACTTAATGTGCATCATCAAGACAGATACCTTTGTCATAAGACCCAGCTATACCATGCCTTGGTATTTACCCTGAAGAATAAAAGTCATCATACCACAGTGATATCATACCACATGCATATCCATGTTTATAGCACCACAATTCACAATAGCCAAATTATGGAACCAGCCAGGTGTCTATCAACAGATGAATGGACAAAGAAAATATGGTATACATACCAAATGGAATTTTATGTAGCCATAAAGAAAAATGAAACTATGTCATTTGCAGGAAAATGGGTGGAACTAGAGACCATTATGTTAAGTGAAATAAGCCAAACCAGAAGGTCAAGGGTCCTATTTTTCTCTCATATGTGGAAACCAGAGGAAAAAAGGAAAAGAAAAGTGGCAGTGGGGAGAATCTCAGGAAAAGCAAAGAGAAATCAGTAGAGGAATGAGACTAGGGGAGGGAGGGGGAAGTGGTGGGAAGTGATATTGGCCAAATTATACTGTTATATCATGTGCACGCATGAATTTGTAACAACAAATACCATCATTATGTACAACTATAAAACACTAATAAATGTAAAAAAAAAAAAAAAGATGTCTTTGTGAAATTCTATGTTAGTGGCCAGAGTTAAGTGCTCTGTGTCCTCAGAAAAATTCAAGTTGAGTGGAGAAGATACACTGAACACCAAGCTTGAAGCTATCTACCACTGTTGGGGCAGAGGGAGGGGAATTGAGGGTTGGGTAAAACATTACAAGAAGAACGGAGCCCAGCCTGATTTTTGATGGTGCTGTTGGCAGATTTAGGACCAGGGCACTTTTTTTTTTTTGCTTTGAAAGCATTTATTTTATGTGTGAAAATTAACATAGCACTTGAATTCTATGTACATATCGAGAACTTAGTTTGTAAATAAAAATACTTGAGCGTTTTTCACCATTAAAGAAATATTGAGGAGATATTAATAAAATATTAATTTTGTTTATTTCTTGGGGCACCCATTTCTAAAATAGTAAACTATGGAGCAAAATTGAAGGTTTTTAGACTACTAATCTGAGTTTATCTACACAATACTCAGGAGAAGATAATAGCCCACATTTATTTGAAAACAAATAGAGATATTGCTATAACCTAGAGATTGCTAACCAAATGAAGAAAAGGTATATTAAGGGGGAAAAGGAGAAAGACTAGAATATGTTTTTATGACTATATCTAAACAATCATATGTCAACAAAGAAAAATAGAGCTATCACTATCAGGAATTACACATCTTTTTAGGGGAAATACCCCTTTTCAGAAATTTTTAGACATTTCCCAGTCATAAATGATGGAAATATGCAACAAGTAAGAGGAGCTGGAGGCAGGCTGACCTCACTCTCTAGCTGCACCCTCCTCCCCTTTGCTATCTGAAAAAGTGAAGAAGACTATGGAGTGTGGATAAGTAGATGTCTAGCGACATGAGAAAGCATTTGTTTTATTATGCTAAGATAAACTGATAGGAGTACCTGTCATAGTTGGTGACATCTCATTTAATCATTTTTTTAAAAATTTTTTATTGTTGGCTGTTCAAAACATTACATAGTTCTTGATATATCATATTTCACACTTTGATTCAAGTGGGTTATGAGCTCCCATTTTTACCCCATATACAGATTGCAGAATCACATCAGTTACACATCCATTGATTTACATATTGCCATACTAGTGTCTGTTGTGTTCTGCTGCCTTTCCTATCCTCTACTATCCCCCCTCCCCTCCCCTCCCCTCCCCTCTTCTCTCTCTGCCCCCTCTACTGACATTCATTTGTCCCCCTTGTATTATTTTTCCCTTTCCCCTCACTTCCTCTTGTATGTACTTTTGCATAACTCTGAGGGTCTCCTTCCATTTCCAGGCAATTTCCCTTCTCTCTCCCTTTCCCTCCCACCTCTCATCCCTGTTTAATGTTAATCTTCTTCTCATGCTCTTCGTCCCTACTCTGATCTTAGTTACTCTCCTTATATCAAAGAATACATTTGGCATTTGTTTTTTAGGGATTGGCTAGTTTCACTTAGCATAATCTGCTCTAATGCCATCCATTTCCCTGTAAATTCTATGATTTTGTCATTTTTTAATGCAGAGTAATACTCCATTGTGTATAAATGCCACATTTTTTTTATCCATTCATCTATTGAAGGGCATCTAGGTTGGTTCCACAGTCTTGCTATTGTGAATTGTGCTGCTATGAACATCGATGTAGCAGTGTCCCTGTAGCATGCTCTTTTTAGGTCTTTAGGGAATAGACCAAGAAGGGGAATAGCTGGGTCAAATGGTGGCTCCATTCCCAGCTTTCCAAGAAATCTCCATACTGCTTTCCAAATTGGCTGCACCAATCTGCAGTCCCACCAGCAATGTACAAGTGTACCCTTTTCCCCACATCCTCGCCAGCACTTGTTGTTGTTTGACTTCATAATGGCTGCCAATCTTACTGGAGTGAGATGGTATCTTAGGGTGGTTTTGATTTGCATTTCTCTGACAGCTAGAGATGGTGAGCATTTTTTCATGTACTTGTTGATTGATTGTATGTCCTCCTCTGAGAAGTGTCTGTTCAGGTCCTTGGCCCATTTGTTGATTGGGTTGTTTGTTCTCTTATTGTGTAATTTTTTGAGTTCTTTGTATACTCTGGATATTAGGGCTCTATCTGAAGTGTGAGGAGTAAAGATTTGTTCCCAGGATGTAGGCTCTCTATTTACCTCTCTTATTGTTTCTTTTGCTGAGAAAAAACTTTTTAGTTTGAGTAAGTCCCATTTGTTGATTCTAGTTATTAACTTTTGTGCTATGGGTGTCCTATTGAGGAATTTGGAGCCCAACCCCACAGTATGTAGATCGTAGCCAACTTTTTCTTCTATCAGACAGTGTGTCTCTGATTTGATATCAAGCTCCTTGATCCATTTTGAATTAACTTTTGTGCATGGCGAGAGAAAGGGATTCAGTTTCATTTTGTTGCATATGGATTTCCAGTTTTCCCAGCACCATTTGTTGAAGATGCTATCCTTCCTCCATTGCATGCTTTTAGCCCCTTTATCAAATATAAGATAGTTGTAGTTTTGTGGATTGGTTTCTGTGTCCTCTATTCTGTACCATTGGTAGGACCAGGGCACTTTTGTGATTCTTAGAAACCCAGGGAGTGAGAGCTCAGCTGCTTCAGCCAGCCTCCTCATGGAACAGGAGAGAAAACTCTGTAATCCAATGTTTTACTAGCAACTGCTATGCTCTGGGGGCCAGAGATGGTGGTATAAAGAGATAAATCGCCAGTGGGAAACTGCAAGCAGAAGAGGCTCAGCTGAGGAAATAAGATTAGGAACAGCATGGTTAAAGAGTAAATACAGAGAGACTCAAAGACAGGATGGAGGAGGAACTGACATACTGAGAGTGAAGTGGGCAAGAAGAGGGAGGGCTGAGAGCCATGGGGTTTGGGGGGCATACAAGGAAAGATTTTGATGAAGATTTTGGAGGGTGCAGCAGCACCAAGTCACAGAAGGGTCCAGCAGAGAACCACAAAGCCAGGACTACACTAGATATATATATATTTTTTACACTGAAACTCCATATAGACTTTCTTAAAGGATTGTCATAAGGATTAAATTAGAGGGCATATGCAGGGCTAGGGGAGCTTAGCAGCTCATATGGATCCTTCCTACAGCCTAGAAGCTTCATGATGGAAAAAAGTGATTTTTTTTTGCTTACTTTAGACTCTTAATACCTACATAGGACCAGCTAAATGGTACTTTAATAAATGTTAAAAGGACAAATGAATATACTTTAAAATGCTTGGGTTCCAGATTATCTCCCTACCACCTTATCTCTGCATTATCATGAGAAATGGATTCTGCATTTCACATATGAAAAGCTTACCACACGAATGCTCATGGAGATAACAATTAAGCAGGAACCTTTGCTTCAGTGAAATGCCCTCAGCGGATAAGAAGGAATGAATGATTATCAGCTCTTACTGAAAGAGGGTAGGAGGCTGGAGGGTAAAAGGAAGATGTAAAAAATGTCAGATAGGATGGATTATCTCAAGGAAGTTAAAAAGAGGAGAAAAAAAAATCCATATCAGACTTTTTGTGTTTAACCTCCAAAATACAAAGCCAGAACCAACAAACCCATCCACAAAGTTTTGTTTTTTTTTTTTTTTGCATTTAAATAATCATATAAAGTTGATATCAGGGTACATCCATATTCCATATATAATCAATTGGTGTATCCAAGTCAACAATCCAAAAATTACTGTTTTTAATACATTGGAAGGAATTGCTCTAGAGCTACAGAAACTATCCCTTCTCAACCAGAATCAATATTTGTTTGAATACCTAAAGTCCGATTCAAAGATGATTTTTATTAAAAACTTGGAGCACTCAGCTGCTTGCATGCGATGTGTATGGTGCCTGATCTGCATCTAGCGAATTATCAGTGCAATCCAAAAGGGAGGAAAGCTCTTAGGGTACACAAAGTCCATGTAAAAGAACTGTTGGAGGTGAAGGATTCCCTCAGGACTCAGATAAACAAGTTTATTTTGCATTTTAGGTAGGGGTATTATTTATCATGGTTTGTAATAGAAGAAAATCTAATTTTAAAATTACTGAATCCTTAGGGGGAAAAAAAAAAAAGACAGAGCATTCAACACCAAGATATTGTGCTATGGTGTTCGTAGTCACACTTCTTGAGTGAAAACATCCCAGTTCCTAAGCTGAGTTAATTCCTTAGTATTATATTAATGGTGTGGCTCAAGATTCTTTTCTAATTAATTATATTGTTTCTTTCATCTTTTCCTATGTTTCAACTACATTCCTTCCTTAGCTGCCTCCCAATAAGGAATGCTAAATCTGGCAGTGCTTTCTCACCAAGCGTGAGTGTAACTATTTTTTTATCCAAGAAACTTTCTAACTCAAGCTTGCTTTCTTTGGTCCCCTCCTCCACACCCATGTGGGACTATGCATACAGGCCCAGTACACACAGGCACACATTAATTACAAGTGTGCTCTCTGCAGTCACGGTGGCAAGCATTTGAAAGAAGTGTTTCTTGCAGCCTTCATCCCCCTGAAGGATTCACTGACATTAAAACACACTCTTCTACTTCTTCTAAAACCTAGCACAACTAGAACAGATTTCTAAAAATAATTGCTTCTTTCCCCTCCTCCCTAGAAGCCAAAATAGCACATTTATTTTTTCCTACTTACACCACCTACTCCTCTTTAAAAGATGTTTCACCAAATCTTAGCACTGAAAGGAACATTAAAGCACCATCTGGGTGGTTCTTTTACTATCAGATTAAACATGATAAATGAAGTCAATAAAGATATATTTACCATCGAATTAACTGCCTTTTCCCTCGAACCCTTCATCTTTCAAATTAGCTTAAGCTTTTTACACTCTAGGTAAAAAATAAAAATGTAGGACTGTTTTTTAAAAAACCTTCAAGTTCTGGGAATTTTTTTTCACAAATCAATGAAATTGTGAGAAAAGCTGCCTACTGCTTTGTGCGAAGCAATAACTTATTTGCAATGTTTCCTCATTTTAGCCGTCAATGAACTCCAAGACATCCAAGACATAAGTCTAAAATAATTCACTAGCAAAACACATACTATCATTCCTTTCAAGTGCCTCTAAAGGATCACGTAAATGACTCAGAAGATTCAATTAACAAGATAATTGGTTTATCTGCTCAATCAAGGGTCCTGAAGCCCTCTCAAAGCAATTTTCTGCTTAGCAGGACTGAGTTATTCTGGGCTGTGGCTGCTTAAATATTACATTTAAGCCAGACTTATCTCTAAATCAAAGAATAGATCTGATTTTTAAGACTGGGATTTAATTTTACTTCTTTTTGTTGCAAGCAGTGGGAGCAGAGAAGGAATGGAGACATGTGTGTGAAATGAGGCTGATTCAACAGGAAAGAATTGCAAGGAAAAAAAATCATATTGCCCAGAATGGTTGTAATTTGGTTTGGAAGTCTCACAGATGATGCAACTCCAGGGTCAGTCTTTGTTTCCTGCTAATTTCAGGTTGCAAAAGGAAAGCAAGAGCAATCTGCACAAGAGAGCGCGGGTGTTGGGTAGTTTCAACAGGACGTGTCAGCTCCCACTAGCTGGGTTAAAATATGGTTCTGAGCATACTGCTAATAGTGTCAGTCACAAATAATAAGATTCTGCATGGTTTTAGTATCCGGGTCTCATCCTGGTTTATTCTGAGAACAAGGCCATCTGCCAGCCAGGCAATGAGGGAAAAAGGGAAAGGAAAAAAAAAAAAAAAACCAGTCCTGCTTACTATTGCCACCTGCTGGCTGCCATGAAATCACATGCTTATTCCTTCCTGAAGGAACTTCCCGTTCTAACAAAAATGAAGACAAAACAAAACTGAAGCTTAAATAAAGGCAGACATCCAAGTTCCCAGCTTACCATTAATATGTTAATTTTTAAAGTGCTAGGATTTATAAACTATGAATTAGCTTTGTATTCATTCTCTCCCTTTTTGTCCCAATGTCACTATTTATATAGTTTTTGACAAAACCAAGCTGGTATTTCCAAACACTTACCCTATAATAGAAAGATGTATGGTGATTTTACAAGTTAAAATATTTTCATTTCCCCCTTTTCATAATAATCAAGTTCCTAGAATATTCCTCACAGTGGCAGGAAATCAATACCCACAATGAAAAGGAAACAGAATTTCAAATCCTCCTGGCTACGTCCAGAACTCCAATACCGTAGTGATGGGCTAAAAGGCTCGGTTCTGATTCCTACCACAAGCCTCCTGTAACTACCCTGGCACTGGATCTGGCTTCCTCAGAGAGTCTGAAATATTGAGTATTCAAGATTTTTTTTTTTCCTGGAGGATGAGGAAGTAGGGAGTTTTGAAATAAGGACTTAGAAGACATATTTTATGCATCTGGATTGTTTGTCCTGGACCAAGGAACAACTTAACCAAGTGATAAAACTTAGCTGCTGACCCAAGTTGCTGCTAAGTATTGTTGGGAAGAGAAGTCAGTCGAAAGGTTTCTGTGGTTCTGGTCCTTTAGGAAGGCACGGTTTGTTTTTCATGGTGGACACAAAGGGGACTAGGCACACAGCCTTCTTCCTAGGAATGAAGACCCAGGATGAGACACAAGGGAGTCAGGGGTAAACCTGCCTCTGACAGCTGCACAGTAAGTCTTAAAGACCAGAGGTCAGAAGCCACCTTCCCCACAAGCCCCACGCAGTGCCAGGCAACCCTAGGATCAAAGATGAAAAGCAATGACCTCAAAGAAGCATAGTGTTTGATGAAACCACCAACTTTCTGTATTCAAAGCACAGCTTCCTCTCTTCTGTTAGACTATATTTTGCAAATTGTCCCTTCTGTTTCCTAGAAATAGGTACTGCTCATTCTGGAGAGTATTTCTGAGTATCTTTACAGATAGTCCATTACTAGTGATATGAACTCACTACCTCCTTTAATGTCATTTAGAACATTAAAATAAATGAGATGTGGTGCCTCTCTACATTCATATAATGTATAAGTAAAAATGCCCCCAAATAAAAGATCTTACCTTTTATTTCTGTCCTTCGTGGTGCCTCAGAAGAATGTTGATTATAAAAAAAGAATTGTTGAGAGACAGAGAGAGAGAGAGAGAGAGAGAGAGAGAGAGAGAGAGAGAGAGAGAGTGTGTGTGTGTGTGTTAGAGTTTCAGGGATTCTCATTGCACATTACTGGACTACTATAAATAAGGCAAAACCCTTGGAAAGGAAACACTCCACCTCTGAGGACACTGCAACTAACATGCTGCTCCTCAGGAGCAGAAGTTGCAGAGATGGACGTCAGTGAGGCAAAGTAGAGGCTCAGGTGCTGGGGCTCGGGGACTGCACTTTTAGGGACTAAAAGTGGAAGACTAAGCAAGAGAAATGTTGATATGGAAATCTTAGTGGAAAATGAATTTTCCTATTATGGATCAGAATGGCAGAAACCTGCAATACCCAAAGAACATCTGGAAACAGAAAGTGGTTGGCTTTGTGGGAAAAAGTGTTCAGGAATGGCTTGGAAATTCTAAAGCTAATTCTCCCTATAAGAGCTGGTCAGGTCAACAAGTAAGGAAACAGGCTGTACCTTGGGCATTTCAAAAAACCCAAAGCTTTGCCTTGAGACAATGACCATCAAAAACCTAATACTGAGAGGAGGAGGAGGGAAAAAAACTTGTTTTATACGAGTTGGCAGTGGCCTTCCAGGCTGTTCTTTTGAGAGGATGTGATGTAATTTCTGTGCTGCTCGTTCTGAAGCACACCTAGAACAACTAAACGATTAAGCTGGCAGGCTTTCTGACACGGAGTAGATGTTTCTGAAGTCCCTGACAAAGTAAAGAAAAACAAAAGTACCTCTTTAGGATGAAGGTAAATATAAGCTTATCATTAAACATGGACACTTCTGAGAATGAAAGAGGACAATATTAATAATTACCCTGGGACTACAGGCATCAAGTAGCACAGTCCCTGTCAAACAAAGCATGAAGTATGGCAAATTTATCAAGCACCATGAGAACCAAAGAACAGATGGCAGTTCTCACTTAATAAGGCCAACCATGTGGTACAAAGTCTAGGTAGACAGTAGGCATGTTGAGGCTGAGAAACAACCTGGGGGAAAATGTGTGAAGGGGAAGCTGGGGTGGGATAGATTCAGTAGGAACAAATATGGAAAGGAGGTGAGGATTAGAGCTAGAAGTACATCCAGGTTGAGTATCTCTAACCCCAAAAGCCCAAATCTGAAATGCTCCAAGATCTGAAACTTTTTGAGCACTGACCTGACACCATAGGTGGTAAATCCTACAAATAGAACTTTGTTTCACGTACAGTTATTAAAACTATTGTACACAATTACCTTCAGGCTAGGCTTATAAGGTGCACATGAAATTTAAGTGAATTTCAGGTTTAGACTTGGGTCCCCTTCCTAAGAGCTCATATGGACATGCAAATATTACAAAAGCTGAAAAAAAATCCCAAATCTGAAACATTCTGGTCCCCAGCAATTCAGATAAGGGATACTTAACCTATAATATGCCATACTGAGTCCCACACAAGGTGGGTTCCAAACCGCCTCTCCAGCTCACCTTGCATCATTTCTATGCTCAAAATCTACCTCCTCACCACAGCAGATATCAGTTTGCTGCTTCTCTCTCTCTCTTTTGTGTTGCTGGTGCTTGGTCTCAGGACATGCTAGGCTAGTGCCCTACCACTGAGCCACATCCGCAGCCCTGGGCTCTTTCTTTGATGTGGTTCTTTGCAGTTTCCTCAGCTCAGAGCACTCTACTAGCCACCCCCACCCCACCGGTTTTGTGTCCTTACCTCCCACAATTCCATCACCTCCCCTTTGTCTCTTCACCAGACTCCCACTTTGCCTTGGATCTTCCTTCCTCAGGCTCTTCCCATTTATATTTTATTTGATGGATACCTGTCTTGTCTAATTTGTTCAATGCTCTATTCCCATTCAGGCCGGGCTTATAGTTCATTCTCAAAGATATTTATTGACTGGGCTGGGGATGTGGCTCAAGCGGTAACGCGCTCGCCTGGCATGCATGTGGTGATGGGTTCGATCCTCAGCACCACATAAAAATAAAATAAAGATGTTGTGTCCACTGAAAACTGAAAAATAAATATTGAAAAATTCTCTCTCTTCTCTCTCTCAAAAAGAAGTAAGGAAAAGGATTACTGGGGCATTTTCTTTAATATATATATTTATTGACTGAATAGATTACACAAAAGTAAAGCAAGATTCCTGCTCACCCCACTCCCCCTGCCCCCCCAAAAAACAGTTTAAGAAAAATTCCAGGTAATAAACTGCCTAAGCCTGAAAAAACATTAAAAGACAAACATGAAGCTTATTATTAAGTATTTTTTTTCTTTTTCTTTTTTTTTTCTGAATGAATATCTTAAGTACAATTGTTGGCAGCAACCCTGAGCCATTCATGTTTAGAAGCAGCCCAAGACCCTTGTGGAAGCCTGAGTCAATGTGACATTGGCCTCTAGTGGATGAAATTGAGAATACAGCCTTTCCTAGTCAAAGGTCCTTGTAGCCCTAGCAATGATCGAAGGAAATGAAAAATCCCATAGTTTCCTTTATTTTTCTCTTCTACAGTGTAAACTGAGATTTTTAAAAGTTCTGTTCTTTTCTTCCTTTATCCATTTCAGGGAGAGCACAGCATCAAATTCCTGCCTCAGTTAAATACTTAGCATTGGGAACGTTAGTGTCTAGAAACACTTATTCACATCACAGCTTCTCTGAGAGAAGCTAAGTGTGAGAGTGTAAGGTTTTATAGCAAGTGTAAGGTTAAAACCATATATATATATATATATATATATATATATATATATATATATATAAAATAAATACTTTTTCCTAAGTGATATCTCACCCAATATCTATTGGGATTGTAGGGTTGGAAGCTACCAGACATTCCGGAAACAGAGTGCATTTTAAACTATCTGCTAATCAAAGGGTAAATATAATGTGTGTGACAGGAGAGAAAAACTGAGACCAAAGAAGGGATGAATTTAAATTAGAAGCAGATGGCAAGGGTGTGGGGGAAAAAGATACACTGATTAATTGCTGGTGGGATTGCAAAATGATACAACTACTTTGGAAAGCAGTATGGAGATACCTAGAAAATTTGGAATGGAACCACTATTTGACTCAGCTATCCCACTTATAGGTCTATACCCAAAGGGCTTAAAAGCAGCATGTTACAGTGATGCAGTCACCTCAATGCTTATAGCAGCTCAATTCATAATAGCTAAACTGTGAAAACAGATGCCTTTCAATAGATAAATGGATAAAGAAACTGTGGTATATATACACAATGGAATATTACTCAGCTTTAAAGAAGAATGAAATTATGATATTTATGGGTAAATGGACAGAATTGGAGAATATCATGCTAAGCGATATAAGCCAATCCCCAAAACCAAAGGCCAAATGTTTTCTCTGATAAGTGGTTGTGGATCCATAATGGGCCAGGGAGGTCAGTGGAGGAAGAATGGAGGAACTTTGGAATGAGCAGAGGGAAAGGAGGGATGGGGAGGGGGAATGTGTGTGTGGGAAGATGGTGGAATGACATGGACATTATTACCCCTAGGTATGGGCATAACTGCACAAATGGTGTGACTCTGCATTGTGTACAACCAGAGAAATGAAAAGTTGTGCTCCATTGTGTAAAAAGAATACAATAAAAATAAAAAAAATAGTAATAAATAAATAAATTACAAGCAGATGCAAATTTGAGGTGCAAATACATGAACTGTTTTTTTCTAAACAAACTGAATGATAATGCTCATTATTATTCACTTTTCCCCTCTTATTAGCTAGATGACCTGACATGGTAAAATCCTGGAATGGGCACAGTGTACATTCAGTCCTGGTGAGAAGCTTGTAGCTGCTCTTGCTCATGGAATAGCCTGTCATCACTTTTCAATCTCTAGGTTTTTTAAGGACACTACCGCCCACTTGCCATACTCAAATACTTAATAAACATCCTTAAATTTTTCTTTATTGGTATGCAGGCAGCTGCTGCTCAGGAAAGAAAATCTTTGCAATCAAAATAATTGCCTCAATAAAAAGGTGGCTCAAAGAGGGGAGGAGATGACACAGAACACAACAGAGGGGGCCTTCTTGGTGCATTCCTGACAGGCAGCAGGACAGCAAGGATCACCCTTGAGAGCTGCTATTCAGTCTGCCTCAGTTCATTCTCCAGAGCAAGGCTGGGAAGGATGCTGAATTCTCTGATTAGAACTGTTCAAATTCAAATGTACAAACAAATCATGTGCCAGGTAAACAAAAGATGCTTGGATACCTGCCTGTGGACTCTGTTTTCCAGCCAAGGCTCCCTTTTCACTAGTGTGAATCACATGACCAACCATGGTCAAATAGCTGTTCTCAGATCACAGTTGACTAGGAAGCGTACTTTTGAGCACTTTACTGAACTCTGTTTCCCCAAACACCTGGACTTCATACACATGTGTAAAACAGACGGCAACCCGCTCACATTTCAGCCAAGTAGAACTGTGCCAGCCGGCATCAGTATGAGTCTGATGAAATGGAAGTGATAAGGCAGAAGACATCTAATAAGCCGAGGACCTCGTGTGCTGCTAGCGTTCCCTTTTCCTCTTCTTTTTAATTTTTGCAAGCACTTGGGCCAGGAACTCTATCTGGCCACCAACTTTTGCTGAGAATGGACGCCCAGTTATAAAACGGACATGTCCACATGCAACAGGCGGTGCAACCAGGTCCTTTTGGACCAGCTTCCAAGAAAGAAGACTTTGACTCAAGTGACCCCCGGGGGCCCTGGTCCCCTGGACTATCCGCCATACCTACCATCTCCTTGAAGGCGCTTTCCAGAGCCCCGATGACCAGGCACTCGTGTGGGATCTTCTTCTCCGTGAAGAAGCGCGTGGGCGGGGTGCTGGGGGAGCCTGGGGCGCCCACCCCTCCGCGCAGGGAGGCGGCGCGGGTCAGGGTCCGGCTGTTGGCGGGTGTGTTCTCGGGCTCCTCTCCCAGGCAGGTCGGGGGCAGGACCGCAGAGTTCTTCAAGATCTCCACAATGTCCTGCAGCTGCTCTGTGACATGATGCTGCAGCAGGCGCGATGCCACCACGGCGGCCCCGGACCCCGCATGACCATCAAACAGCGACCAGTAGTGGCAGGAGACGCCCTCGGATTCCTGGTGGGACAGAGCGACAGGGAGGAGTGAGAAGGGCAGTATAGCCTCTGCCCCAGGACCATGTTGACACTGCTAGGACTAAGGGACTCTGTGTCCACTTGGTAGTCTCTCCTCTGAAGATGGCGGGATTAAAACATGGCTAAAATGCTCAGAGAAGGGTCCCCAGATTAGTCACTGCTGTGACTGCCACCCAAGAGATGAAGTGGTGCGCCCAGAGGAGAAGCCCACATTATCACATATGTGGTTACTACTTGGAAGGCAAGATCTGCTTTTTAATTCCATGCACATAAGGTTTTCCATAAAACTCCATACCAAGAGTGGAAGCCTCCAGGAATCCTGCTTTAACATCTAACTTCCCACCTCCCTGTGATTTCAACCCCAGATTAGGTTTAGTCTAGAATCTTTGGAGAAAGTTTGGCCTTTTTATAAGTAACAAGTAGACATACATTACCCCCCAACCCCCCCACACTTTAGAATCCTATACTAAGATAATTGTCCCATCCTCCTTGGTCTATATCCTGAATTCCAATGACATATTCTCTTCCTAGTCAGAGTCTGGTCCAGGCCCCATGAGAGGCAGCCAGTTCAAAACTGCTTTCCCCGTCTCCCTTGGTTCTCCAGCAGTTATCACTGACATCCTTCTGTTCCCTCTTCCTTGAATTTATGCAGTTTATGATCCCTCCCCCATGATGGACTAAACCATGTTTAAGTTACACACGCCTAAGATCTTGGCTCTAAGAGTGAGAGTTGAACTATGATTAAGTGAGACTAGAGAGGCCCAAAATAAACCCATGTGTATAGGGTCAACTTGCAGAAAAGCCAAGAATACACACCAATAAATGGTGTTCAGAAAACTGGATATTGAAAGGAATGAAATTGGGCCCTTACATCATATATATAAAATTAACTCAAAATGGCTTTAAAGGCATAAAGGGAAGACCTGAAATCATAAAACTCCTAGAACACAGAACAAAATAACTCCTCAACAAAGATCTTGGAATGATTTTTTTTTTGAATGACACCAAAGCAAAGAAAAAGAAAAAAAAAAAAAAGAAAGCAAAACAAAAACAAGTAGTACTACAAACCTAAAAGCTTGCAGAGGTGCCAATCACCAAAATGAAAAGGGAGCTGATGGAAGGGGAGAAAACATTTGCAAACCATGTGTCTGATAACGTATGAAGAGCTTGAACAGACATTCCTCCAAAGAAGACGTACAAGTGGCCAACGCCTGTATGAACAAGATGCTCACCACTAACCATGAGGAAACAATGAGGTGAGAATAAAGGAGACCTTCACCAGGCATGGTGGGACATGCCTGTAATCCCAGAAACTCAGGAGGCTGAAGCAGGAGGATCCCAAGTTCGAGGCCAGCTTCACCAATTTAGAGAAGCCCTAAGCAACTTAGGGAGACTGTGTCTCAAAATAAAAAATAAAAAGGGCTGAGGATGTGACTTAGTGGTTAAGTGCTCCTGGGTTCAATCCCTGGTACAGAGAGGGAGGAAGGCGGAGGGGGGAGGGGACACCCCTTCCATAGTCAGATAAAGAGAGTCTACAAGAAACCTACAGCTAACATCAGACTTTATGGTGAAGTACTAAGTACTTTTCCCCTAAAATTGGGGAAGAAAACAAAAAATGTGCTCTCACCACTTCTATTCAACTCTGTACTACATACAGGTCCTATATAAGCTTGAAGACTGTAAAGGAAAGTAAAACTGAATTTAAAATTGAACAATTTGATTATGGTGTGCCTTGGTATCATTTTATTTGTGTTTTGTGTTCTTGGTATTTGTCATTTTTGAATCTGTAAGTTTATAGCTATTTTATCAAATTTAGAAAAATCTCAGATTGCATTTCTTCCTTTCCTCTCTTTTTTTTTTCCCCTTTTTTTGAGGCTAGGAATTGAACTCAGTACATTGCCCATGTTGCACTAGCACTTGCAAGTGTTCTACCATTGAACCCTGAGCTCTGCCCAAAGCCCCTAAGCCATTATTTCTCTCTTCTTTAAGAAATCTCATTACACACATATTAGTCTACCTAGATGTCGTCCCAGGTTTAGGAAGGATGCTTTCATTTTTAAAAGTTTCATTTTGGCCAATTTCTATTGCTATGTAAAGTTTACTAATTTTTTTTCCAACTTTTTCTGTTTTAATTTTAAAGTGAGAAAAGGATTGAACAGATTTTTTTTCAAAGGAAGATTTGCAAATGGCCCACAGGAATATAGAAAAGTGCTCAACATCACAAATCATCAGGGAAATACAGATCACAGCTTCATGCCTGTCAGAACGGCTACTACAAAAATATTAATAAAAGATAAATGTGAGTAAGGATGTGAAGGAAAGGAAAGCTTTGGTTTTAGGAATGTAAATGGGTATAGCTATTATGGAAAACAGTATGGAGATTCCTCAGAATATAAAAAAACGAAACTACCATATGATCTGGGTTCATACCAAAGAAAATAAAATCAGTACCTCAAAAAGATATTTGCACTTTCAAATTCACTGTGGCATTACTTACACTAGCTAAGATATGGAAACAACCTAAATATCCACCCATGAAGATGTCATAAGGACATGAATGGACAAAGAAAACATGGGATCTTATTCAGCCATAAAAAGAGGGAAATTCTTCCCATTGCAACAAAATGGATAAATCTGAGGATGTTAAGCTAAGTGAGATATGCCAGGCACAGACAGGCAAACGCTGCATTATTTTCCCTCTATGTGGATTGTAACACTGGATATTGACATGCAAAGGAATGAAATTGGGCCCCTACATCATATATAAAATCATGAGAGAATCATGATTTCCAGGAGCTGAGGGGTGAGCGAAGGGGAGATAATGTGGTCAAAGGTTATAAACTTTCTGTGAAGAGAAGAAAAAGAATGTTATCCTTATAACACAATAATGTACACAATGCGACCACAGTTAACAATACTGGATCACATATTTCAAAATATCTATGAACTGGTAGTTATGTGAGGTGACAGATGTCTTCATTAACTAGTGGAAATCATTACAAATCATCACACTGTACACCTTAAATACATATAATTTCAGTCACATATCTCAATACAGCTGAGGGAAAAATTACATGTGAAAAAAGTATGCTATAACCAGAGGGTTAGGATATTAAATTCTAAGATTAAATAAACATTTGAGATCTTTATTTTCAGAAAACTGATGAAGATATGGGCAAGGTGCATATTACATCCATTTCTAACTAATAGGTCTATCTGACCCACAATAACAAATAATGAAGTCTTTTCAATTTTATTTTTTTAAGTTGAAGTCATCAAATAAAGTTCTTCTGGCTTATCTTAGAACAATGCTAGAAAATGCTGTGTAGGGGCTGGGGTTGTGGCTCAGCAGTAGAGCACTTGCCTAGCACGTGTGAGGTGTTGGGTTCAATTCTCAGCACCACATTAAAAATAAATAAATAAAAAAATAAAGGTATTGTGTCCAACTACAACTAAAAACAAAAAATTAAAAAAAAAGAAAATGCTGTGTAGTTAGTGTAACAGTATGCCATTACTCTCTGTTCTTTCAAATACTGTTTTCATTTAATTCTATGTTAGGTAATGAGATGAACTCATTGTTTATTAGTTAATAAATATTTACTGAGCACTTTTTATATGATAGGCACTATAGCAGACAGTGAGATTAAAAGACTAGTTCAAGAGATATCAGACAGGGGCTGGGGCTGTAGCTCAGCCATAGCACACTTGCCTGGCATGTGTGAGGCACTGGGTTTGATTCTCAGTACCACATACAAATAAATAAAGGTCTATCAACAACTAAAAAAAGAATTTAAAAAAAGAGATATCAGATATAACCTAGTCTTAACAATCCAGTAGAGAAGATGCTAATCAAATAATAACCAAAATAAATGGGAGATCACAAGGAGAGGTTCTTGGTGCCATGAGACCAGCCTATATTGACGGTTACACTGGAGATGATGTCATAAGGACATGAGGATCAGGCTGAGGGCTGCATGGCAGTTCACAAGATGAGGAGAAGAATGGAGAGACTGCCAGACAGGAGCAATAGCAGGTTCAAAGGCTCTGTGGTGGGAAGGTGCATGAAGAGTTAAAAGGAGACTAAACCATGGCTCCTTGGCTCAATGTGGGGAGTAGACAGGAAAAGGGGGAGGAGGAGGAGGAGGCTGGAGAAAGAAGTAGTAGTTAGACTACTCAGTCCTTACAAAATGCATGAGGGATCTTGGCCTTTAGTCCGAGAGTAATAAAAAGCCATGAATTGAGCGAGAATTGACAAAATTGATTTGTTTTAAAAAGGCCACTCAATCCATACTGTGAGGATTAAGAGAGAAGAATAAAAGTGAAAGTATCAATCTTACTCTAAAAGAAAAAAAAAAAAAAACAACCAAATTCTGGCAGGAAAAAAACACACAAGAATAATAAAATCACCCTAAAGCAGGCGTCCAAACTCAGAGGCAAGCAAAGTGGAAAGAACAAGGACTTCACTATTAGGAGGTTTGGATTTGAATCTCATCTTCCACACCAATCAGCCGAGAGGTCGGCAGTGCCAGGCTAGGGCGGCAGCAGGGGCTGGACCCTGGCTGGGTGGGGTACCAGCTGGCTGCCCCTGTTACTTAACAAGTCTTTGCCATGATTTCCGAACATGCAAAATGCAGGTGCTGGTTACCTGATAGGGAGTGTATGGGAGGGCTAAAAGGCAATTTATGTCAAGTGACTGGCTAAGCAGCATGTGGGGAGCAGTGTGCAGGTGTGGCTGCGACTACTGCCATCAGGACAAGGTCTGTGTAAGTTGTTCTCTGCACTTCAGCTTTCCACCGAAAGGCGGGGCCACCCAAAGGACTCCCATGAGTCTCCTGATTCCAAGTTTTCTCCACTGAAGAAGTTGGGGAAGAACTTGGGCCTTGAAGACAAGACAGACACAACTGGGAAGGACTGCAAGGTGACATGGAAGGCAGCACACTGGCAGTCCGGGAGTGCTGAGTCCCAGGGGCTTAGGTGACAGGAAAGAATCTGGTAGAGGCTCACCCAGTATCTATGCCCCCTTCTTGTTACTGCTGATTTCTGTTTGGGGCAGCAACGTGCCCATTAAAACTATCTCCCAGACTCCCTTGCAGCTCTGTGTTATCATATGATACACTGGCTGCAACTGGGAGTTCCCTGGATGAAACTTCCAGGAATGCTATCATTTTCCTGAGAAAAAGGCTCAGCTTGACTGGCCTGGTCCCTTTTATTTTATTTTATTTTTCCTATTTGGTACCAGGGTCTGGCGTGTGCTCGGCAAGTGCTCTACTACTGAAGCTGCACCCCCAGCCCTTTTTGAAATTTTGAGACAGGGTCCTAATAAATCACCCAGTTGGCCTTGAACTTGCTCTCCTTCTGCCTCAACCTCCCAAGTAGCTGTGAATATAGGTGTGCACCACTGTGCCCATACGGCTTCATCTTTGGTCCTTTATTCTTTCCTGTCTGAGTGACAGAAGCAGTACCTGGGGGCAGAGTAACCCCCCTGCAAACAAACAAACAAACAGTCTAAAAGTGGAAGGCTCTGTGTGATGGGCCCTGCTGTCCTGCCTGGGATGCCACACAAGACCTGAGCGGTTTAGCCTCTGGGCTTTTTGTCATGTGGGCTTCACAATGTGGATAAGCCATAGTTGATAGTTTTTGTAACAAGATCCAGGGACATGAGACTCATTGGATGCCCAGGAGAGGAAGCAGACTGCTAGATAAGGCAGGCGCAGGCACAAAAAAGAATGAGAAGTAGGTAGAAGTGGGTATCAATCTGGAGCAAAGCTGGTGCCAGAAGCCAAGGTTCTTAATTTAGGGCATCTGTGAATAGGATTCAGGGATCTTTATTTTCACAAACCTCTGAAATTTAGCATTTTAGGCTGGGATATAGGATGTAGCTCAGTGGCAGAACTCTTGCCTCACACATGAGAGACCCTGGGTTTAATCCTTAGTGCCACACAACAAACAAACATACAAACCCCTGAAATTTGGCATTTCCTCTTATCATGAATATAGGGAACAATTATATCAGCAGTACCTGTAACTTGGTTTTCGATAGAACCAGCATACTGCTATTCCAAATATCATGAGTTACTGTTTGTGCTCACTACCACTTTGAAATTGCAGTCATTATTAAACCCTCTACTAGCTCTTTTTGCTATCTTCTGCATTAATAAATGTCATATTACAAATTTGGTTGAATTTTTGATAACCACTTCAATATAATTCATTTCCTTGATAGTGTATGTATTTTTATTTATTTATTTTTGCATATAAAAACCTAACCAAGATGAGTCAATAGGCTTTGAAGTCTGAGCACCAGCCTTCAACTTCTGTGGAAGATGGGCATGTGGGAAACAGGCTGTGCTATACTCCCTACATGACCTCTGTCCAAACAGTGATTTTCCTTCATGCCAAAGGGATATTAACCAGTAAGTCTGACCATCTAGTGGATACATCAACCCTGTCAAAAAGGAAGTGATCCAGTCTGCATGTTGAGCATCTGCCAGACTGTTTTAGGGGGGAAGAGTCCTTCTCTCAGGCTGGATCTCCCTCACCAGGGTATAGTGTCAGAAAACATCCTCACAATCAGGAAAAAGTGGTAGAACAAAAGGATTTCTTGGGCTGGGGTTGTGGCTAATTGGTAGAGTGCTTGCCTAGCATGCGTGAGGCACTGGGTTTGATTCTCAGCACTGCATATAAATAAATAAAGTCTATAGACAACTAAAAAAAAAAAAAAGGATTTCATGCTCACTATACCTAAGACCCCAAAGAACAGAAGTCCACCAGACTAAATCCTGCATGCACAACCACAGCCCTCTTTGAATTAAGACCCAGCAAACATCTTTTAAGGGCACTACCACAGGAGCAGATGAGAGATACGGTGATAGGAATATCAGTGTCCAGGCCCGGATTCTGTTATACGGAACGTTATCATGTTTCCAGAGCCATGGTTTGGAATGAATACTAATGAATCCCATAAAATGAGCCACAGTACAATCGGGTTCTATTAGTTTTTTCTTCTTCCTTTTGCCCAGGGCTTCACACATGCTAGGAAAGTAAGTTTTCTACCACTGAACCACATCCTCAGTCCCCACTACAGTTTTTAAAAGGCAACTTTGAAGTTCTCCTGACAAGTAATCCATCTATTTCCTTCAGCAACGGGAAGCAATCCACAGTCACTGCAACAGTACTCAGTTGAGGAAATATTTCAGGACCCTGGGTGCCACACACAAAAAATATTTTTTAAGTGGTCAAGAGGAAACTTGACTAGGGACTCCAATGCAGAGAACCCCTTTGCATGACGATGCCATAACTGGTACAGCCTGGTTTTTTAATGCAATCAGTAATTCTTACAGGTAACACCTGGAAGGCTTTCTTTTTCACAAAGAAAGTCTGTTTCTTATTAAACACGGAATAATCCAGCTGTGGCACAGACCAGTTCAGCCAGTAACTTTGAAGGTGGGGCCCTGGCACTGATTCTTTTAAAAACTCCCCAGATGATTCTAATGAACAGCCAGAGTTGAGAATCCCTGATCTTAATGGAGGGGGGACTGTTAAGCAGTCGGGAGACACACACTGTGCCATCTGTTCTCTCTGTGCCCTTGGTAAGTCACATCTCCCAGAGCCAACCAGAACAGTGAGGTTCACAGTGAGGTTCACAGTGTGTTCCTTTGGTTCTGAAATGTTACCTCAGGAAAGAGGAAGTACAGTGGTTGTGTAAGAGGTGAGTCCCCTTGACCTTTGTTTCAATCACAGAAGCAGGGCTTTATTAGTTATAAATGTAAGGGCTTTAACAAGGATTTTGGTGGATGAAAAGACTTAAAAGTTTTTTTTTTTGTTTGTTTGTTTTTTAAAAGCCCCTGAACTAGATAAAACTAAGTTCATCAAGAGTTTTCAAAATTTTCAGTGTACTCCTAGGACATTGAGAGTGATGTAGGATTCAGGGAATTACAAATACAAAATGAGCTCTCTCTATGTGCTTAGGTTCCAGCTTAGCTGTTCAAGAGTGAAAGACCCTAAAGTCAGAGAAACATCCAGTTATGGGTCTAGAACAACTGACCCACCATTTAACAAGCCTTTTGTAGTAGGCAACATTCGAAATGCTTTACAAATATGAACTCACGTAATTCTTCCTCTAGTCTTACAAATAACTACCCTGTGAGATGTGGTTATCATACCCACTTTACACAGTTGGAAAACGAGGAACTGCTCTAGGTCACCAGCAGTGAGGTGGCAGTACCTGCGTCCATGCCCTCAGCCCTCAACACCACCCCCTATTCTGCCTGCCCAGAGGGAAAGCTCTCCTTAACTCCCACGCACTTGGCACAGTAATCCACTTCTCTACACTGGAATTTGAGTTGCAACCACTGGTTTTTTTTTTCCCCACTAAAACACAAAACTTGATCATAGATATTTTTCTTACTGGCCTAACAACCTGCTCCTTGGGCTGGCTTCTAACTGTGGGCCCCCAGTTTGAAATCTCTGCTGTAGCCTCTGATGGTCTCTTCATGTTCCAGCTCTTATTCAAAATCTCACTCACACCAATATCCCACCCCCACTCTCTACCTCTTTGCCTAACTTCTGCAGTACTCAGCTCAAATGCCACTCCTCCTGGAAGTTCTTGGTGATACTGACACACTAGGGACAGTGGCCTTGAGGTCTAGGTAAGGCTGGGGTGAGAGGTTGGAGACAGAAGCCTCAATCCACTGGCTGGCCCCTCAAGCATGGCACTGGCTCTACATCAGACAGCACCACAAAAGCTGTGCTGCCAGGAGGTCACTGTCACAGGGCAAAGAGGGCCCAGGTTAGAGTAGTATCAGTGTAAAGATGAATGATGAATGGCTTCAGGAGACAGTTTAAACACCATCGGACTGCTGGTCACTGTGGCACACGCTTATAATTCCAATGGCTTGGGAGGCAGGAGGATCATGAGTTCAAAGCCAGCCTCAGCAAAAGCAAGGCACTAAGCAACTCAGTGAGACCCTGTCTCTAAATAAAATATAAAATAGAGCTAGGGATGTGGCTCAGTGGTCAAGTGCCTCTGAGTTCAATCCCTGGTATGCCCCCCTGCCAAACAAACAAACAAACAAAAAACACTAGGAGGCTAGAGAGGGTGATAGGGTCTTTGAAATGTGACCAACACATTATGGAGAATAAAAATGTGACCAAGATATGACAGAGAATAAAAATCTGTCTTCAAAAGTAGCATGATCAGGCTGGGGAGATAGCTCAGTTGGTTGAGTGCTTGCTTCGCACACACAAGGCCCTGGCTTCAATCCCCAGCACCACAGGGAAAAAAAAAAGTAGCATGATCAACGGGATGTGCTGTGTGCTTATATGGAAAAGGCTGTGAGGGCTGCTCCTCTTTCAACCTCTCCTTAAAATGATGCTATCACCTGCTGCAAGGTAAGGAGATGGTTTGCTTCTAGTTAGACCTGAGAACCTTGAGGAACGAGTGTCTCCCCAGTGTCACACAGCATTGAGGACTTCATCAACATCAGGGGTTGAAGCCAGGAGTAAGGCAACCAGAGTGACCCAACTGTCACCAGTTGTCACCAGCTGTGAGCCTCAAGATAGGCTTGTAGAAACACCAGGTTCAAGAACATGATATTTCTATAGCATCTCAAATCTTATTTCTCTGTAAACACACCTGTATGGCTTTGTTGACTAGAACCCTTACTGATTTTCAGTGTCCTGGATGCTGACGTCGCTTACCAGCTTGGAATGATCTGGCAGCTACTCACACTCCAGCGTATCTCTTGCTCCTCATCAGTGGTCCTGAGCATCCCTCATTTCCTTTCTTCTAACCCTCAGTTACCTCTAGAACTATGTTTTTCTTCTGTCTGAAACACCTATTCCTAGTTCTCTGCTTTGGGAAGTATTTTCCTCCATTTTTTGGTGGGAACATGATCTCCCCCTGGCCTCTGCATGTTCCCCACCACAGTGTTTATCCCATGATTGGTGGCATTGCCTAGGCAGGTCTGTATTAGCCGTAGTCCCAGAGACTCCTGTGTCTCTCACTTGCTCTGGGATTCCCAGGGAGTGCCTGCTAGAGAACAGAGGCTCAGGAACGACACTGGCAACACAGCATCACGCCTTGGCTACTTAAAAGTGGGGTGATTTACTTAGGCAATTGCAAATGAGAAAAAACATAATTTTCTCTCTCATGGTGTGTCTTAACATAGAAAGACCACAGGCTGCAGGTCAAGACAATCCCGAGTTTTGGAATTTACTATCATGTGATCTTGGGCAAGTTCTTTAACTTCTCTCATCTCCTTATTGAAAGAAGGATAACAGCTGGGGCTGTGGTGGAGCACTTGCCCAGCAGGCACGAGGCCCTGGGTTCAATCTCCAGACCTGCAAACAGGACAGACAGACAGACAGACAGACAAACAAAAACAAATACTTTGAAGCTCGTCCTTCTCTTCTGTGTATATACTGGCAACTAAAAAAAGTGAACTCCAAAACTGCTTTTTGAATTAAACAGCAAATTTAATAATAACTTTTTTTTCCCTTCTTGTCTTTAAGGGGCAAAAGGAAGAGGAAGAAAGAAGAAAGAAAAAGGAAGAGGAGGAAGATAAAGAAAGGGTGAAACTGAGGCACAGACAGTAAGGACTGATTCCTGTAAGACCCGTCTTGGAGTCTCCTCTCCTATATGCCAGGCTCCCTGTGGGCACTTAGGGTAAAGCAGGGAATAAGATAAAACAGTTCTTAAGCTCTTGACACCATATGAAGAAGAGGACATATGAAGAAGAGGACAAGTGTGATGAGTGTTAGGAAACAAACAAACAAACAAAAAAACCACACCCAGTGCTACAGGAGGGGACAACATGCATTCAATATGCAGATGACCCTGGGTTAGAGGGAGCCGGACTAGAAAGGATGGCAGGGGAGAGATGTTGTGATGGAACATTGATGGATCCAGAGAGTAGTGGTGATTATTCACATCCATGCACGTGTTAAAATTCACAAAACTGCATTCCAAAAGAAAAAAAAGCTAATTGTACCATATAATAATAAAAAACAAATAAAGTAAAACACCATGACAAGAGAAGCCAATGCCCTGAAGCAATGGTGACTGCCTACTATCAATATCATAAAGCCTGGGGGACGCTGGGCAGGAGGGAGGCCAAGCTGCCTCTTGAGCTCTTCACTCTTCACCCTGCAAAATGGGGTGCTCGTCTCACCCCACTGTGGGACTCTTATTTTCTAATTACTTCCCCTCTACAAAGTCCCAGTTCAGAGGGCATCTACCGAGCATCTACTGTATTTAACCTCCCTAACACCCCCATATAACAGTGGCCATTATCCCATTTTTTACTGATGGTGAAACCAGGGCATGGACAGAGGTAGGACTTGAATCCAGTTTTTCTGACCTCGACATAAGGAATCTTTCCAACTTCCCAATGCCACACAACTCTGTGTAACCTCCCTAGCTTCCATTATTCTTAGGCCTTTGGCACATCAGTGTTGCCTGCATTATTTCAAGCTTGTTTGCTGCTTGGTAGTTACTGTGTACAGGTCCTGGGTCATCATTTGATGGCTACAACTTTTCAGCACTGACTCCGCATTACTCTCCTGATAAGTATCTAAAAACATCTCTGGGCACCAGCTTAGAACCAAGCTCTACGCCTAAAAAAACCAGACCCTCCAGATTTACAGCAACATGATCTAGACAAAATGAATTTTAAATTTACCAATATTATATTTTAACAAATGAAGTTCATTTGTTCATTCTAACTTACTTCATTTATCAACAAAATTAGTCTTACATGAAATTTACAACTTGCATATCCTTCTCTGGAAAATTATATGTACAATCTGATAAAGGAAGGTTCCAGAAGGAGACAAATAGGTGTTTTTAAACTGTACAGTTTCTCTTAGGCTTTCTCTAAAGTAGGCCCAAAGTTACATTCTCTTTTCTCAGAAGTCCTAGAAACAGCTGCTTAATAATATGGCTTATTGTCTTTTCCCAATTTTCAAGATCATCTGTAATGCTGGAGTTTATTATGTCCCAACTGGAAAGGGGTCCTGGGCTTCTCAACAAATATGAGTGCTCTGAGCAGAAATCTATTACTGATCAAGGAGCTAATTCGAATTAATTTCCTATATAAGTAGGTGGTATCCATTCAGCTTCTGCTGTAATTACACAACCAACCAAAAATAATAAAAAATCATCTGTCTGCATTTTAGCCCTATCAAAACAGGAGCCTCACCAGGTGCACCTTAACTCTGAGGAATCCACAGACCCCAAAAGTCAGAGACCCATGTGGGTGGCAGTGAGGTACCACCACCTCCTGAGAAGTGCTGGCAAAGAAGATGGGGGCGGGTGGGGGTGTTCTAGACAACCTCAGATGTTATCTGTGCAGCCGGCTAGAGATACTGAGATGCAAAGCAGGAAGCACGGAAAACCTAGAGTGAGGTTTAGGTATTTAGCAGCTTAAAGAAATAAGGGCTTTGCCTTCTTCCAGTCACTGCACAGAGTTCTAAAGGTTGGAAAACCTCTTCATTCCACCCCCTTCCCCCAGGATGCTCTCCACAAGGAGCACACAAACCCCAAGGGGTGTTAAAAACAATCAATCAACACATTGGCATCCTTTCACAGTTAAAATGCAGAATTTAAGCTTTACTGGTGTTTCTCATAGACTCTGACTCTGGCGCCCTCAGGTGGCAGTAAGAGGGACATCTGGGGGCATATGCAGCTGGGGGTGCTCTGGTGTACGGTGACCCACCCTGTTTCCAGCTACATGGTACAGAACAGTATAATACTAATTTTTAAATGAAATTATGCCTTGCAGAGCGGACAGCAGATTTTAGAAAAACATTTCTGCAAAGAAACTGCTGACTGAAGAGATGAGCACATAAAGATCCTGTCCGCTCTGGCACTCTTACTCCCAACGATGACAATATAGTCATGTCTGACAATGATGATATTCATATTTAGTCAAAAGAACTGAAACGCTCAAAGAGACAGCTGAAATATGGAATTATACTCCCTATTGTTACTGGTGAGCTGTGCCTTGAGACATGAGCTAATGATAGCATGAAGCCTTTGCTCTCAGCAAGATGGTAAATGAGGTGCTGCGGGTGGCGGAGGTGGAGGTGTTGGGGGGTGGGTGGGACTCAGAACAATGCCTGGAATATAATTAACACCAAAAAATTGTCAGCTGCTATTATTTGAAAATAAGGCCTTTGAATTATTTTTAAAACTTTAATGGTATTCTTTCAATTGTAAAGTAATTATATACTATATGGATATATAGTAATAGGGTTATGTTTCAATGAATGAAAAACACATTGGGGATACATTCCAAAAAATTGTTTTTAACTGACAGTCTGGAGACTGCTACTATCGAAATAACTGCCTTGAGGGGGAAGTGGTGTCCCCTGGATGCCTTCCATTGGGGACAGAAGTTCTCCATGCGTTCTCTGACCCTCTTCTTTTCCCTACCACATGAACAAGGGAGGGACTGTATACACAGAGTAAAGGCAGAACCACAAATGAGAGTTGCCACCTTCAAATCTTGAGGTTCATTTTACAAAACCTGCCTCAGGGGTATGGTATGCAGGTGCCTCCCTCCTTTCGCAAAGACAGAGGAATGGGATTAAGTCTTTCTCATTGAGGAAACATTGAGTACACGTTTTCTTGGTTCTCACTAAAATCTATTATATGGTTTGATTTGCATAAAATTTCTGGCCACTTTTCAAGGGGCACAGCCAACATAATTCAGGGTCCAAAATTATCTGTGGTAGGCCTTCTGTCCATAAAACTTTCAATCTCGTTTCTAACTGGATCCTCACCGTTACACATTGAGTGCAAGAATAAAGTCAGTGAGGAAGAAAGGTGAGGAGGAATTTGAATAACTATCAAAGTCCCTTCTAGGGCCCACATTCTATTGCTGTCCACTTGGAACCTTGACCATAGTTTGCTTCTTTACTATACCTCCCTTTTTGACTTATTTAGATATTTTGCCTCGCAATGGGGGGGGGGAACACCCCTTAATTTTATATACTTCAATGAGTATACTGTTTCCTTCTCATGAGACAATAAGATATAGGATAAGTTTATTTTTTATTTTTGAATTGCAATTTTAATTTATTTATTTACTTACTTATTTAAAGAGATAGGATCTTACTATGTGGCCCAGGCTAGGCCCAAAGTCTCAGGCTTAAGCAATTCTCCTGCCTTAGCCTTCCAAGTAGCTGAGCACATGTCACCATATCTGGCTTGTCTCATATTTTAAAACACTATTAGATACATACCAGTTTCACAGAGCTAGCAAGTCTGAAGTTTGCAATAGTTTTGTTGCAAAGTTGTGTTCTGGTTTATTCTAGAATCAAATTATTTTAGGAATGTTCTCAAGCTATCACCTTATACATCAACAAATTTTCCCTAAATTAGTTATAAAATACCCTATAAGTACTGTATGATAATATTGAAATGCAGCTGTAAGTGCTGCTATTATAATAATAACCGCATCGGATAATTTTTGTCAAGCACCACATGCCAGGCACTATTCTAAGCACTTTTCATATTTTTAACACTATGAGGTAGAAACTATTATCCCTGATTTACAAATGGGGAAAATGAGGTATTGGCAAAGTCAAGAAACTTGCATAAAAGCAGCTCATCAATTAAGTGGGAAATCCAGGATTCAAACTGAGATACTTGTTATTCAATCAGGCTTTTTAATCCTTGTCATGGTTTATGTGAATGAGAGTCTTTTAGTCTTTTTGTAATTTAGCAAGAATTATGTACTCTAAGGACAATTCACTTCACCTGTCAGGAAGAGCTGCTACTCAATTTTGAAGTCAACAAGGGACACCTCTAACTTAACTCACAGATGAAATGAGAAATGATAAGGAAAAAGGAGAAAATATTTAGTATCAAATGGTATTGAAAAATACATATCAGCCGGGCACAATGGTGTATGCCTGTAATCTCAGTGGTGCAGGTGGCTGATGCAGCAGGATCTCAAGTTCGAAGCCAGCCTCAGCAACTTAGTGAGGCCCTGTTTCAAAATAAAAATGAAAAGAGAAGAGGAGAGGAGGGGAGGGGAGGGGAGGAAGGGAGGAAGGGAGGGAGGGAGGGAGGGAAGGAAGGGAGGGAGGGAGGGAAGGAAGGGAGGGAGGGAGGGAAGGAAGGGAGGGAGGGAGGGAGGGAAGGAAGGGAGGGAGGGAGGGAAGGAAGGGAGGGAGGGAGGGAGGGAAGGAAGGGAGGGAGGGAAAGAAGGAAGACATATCAACATTAAAAGGTGCTACATTTCTCAACTGCTAATGTATAAAGAGACAGCATGTTTCAAATCTGGACTCCGAGGCCAGACTGCCTGGGATCCATGCTGTCAATCTCTGAGCTTCAGTTTATTCATGAACACAACAGAGATAATAATAGCAATACATATTTACTTCTGTAGTCTGAGGTTAAGTGAACCAATGCTGGCAAAGTCCTAAGATCAGTGTCTGGCACATGAATGCTAAGTGTTATATTTGAAAAATAAAAGAAGACTCTGATGAAGGAGAAGGAAGGAAGAAAGAAAGAAAAAAAATCTTAAAAGAGTTATGGCCCTTTCCAGCATTCTTCCCACCTAACGCTGTGGGAAGTTAGACTACAAGTGAAGCAAGGAGAAGTTTCCAGCTCAACATTGTTTATTTATTTATTTATTTTTTTGTAGCCTGAAGATTTGCCATAGTGGAGAAATCTACTGTGGAAGCAAGTTTTAGTTGTGGACTCAGCTACTGCATCTATCTTGGTCAAACCTGGCCTTCAGGATAAACCAGCACCCACGGAGGTGGGAACTTTTACAATTACTCTGGCTGACATCAGCCTTGTTGATTCCTGGTGGTAAAAGTCATCCTTCTTAATCACTGGCATCAATTCTTCATCCCTGGGCCCAAGAGATAAGAGTTCTAAAGGAAATCATTGCCCTCCGACTTAAAAAAAAAAATAGAGAAAGTTTACATCTTCTTGACACACACAGAACAAAGTGAAAATTTAGAGTAAACACGGAGAGATGAATAAAAGGTCACTCTTATTGCTTTTTATAGCTGACATGGTCTCAGGGAGCGGACCAGCAGATATGAGTGTACAGGGTTCCAGGAAGACTGCCACATAGAACCAGAGGCAGCTTTCCTTTAATATTTTGGAGTTGAAAGAGTTCTTTTTTCAGAAAATGGATGGAAAGGTGGCAGACCTTTAGTTCAGAGTTGAATGAGCCCCCTTTCCCTTTCCTTTTACCTCTCCCTGTCCCAGTTTGGTCCTACTTGCCTTGAATTCCCACAGTGCTGCCCTATGGGCTGCTGAGAAAGATAATCAGCTTCCCTCTCCCCTGCTGATGAACTTGGCCTGATGCTGACACAGCCATCTCCTGTTATTGTAATCAGACACTGAACTAACATACCGAAACCACACACTTTGATGTGTTTTGACTAAAACAGCATAAGGGTACTCTCAAGGAGATAGACTTGGAATGCATGGTCCATGAGAGTCTAGTCTCAAGCCAAAGACAATATGTTCCAAATATGGAGTCACTCATGGCAGGGGCGGGGGTGTTCTGGTGATTGCCACAGTACCCTGACTATTCCCACCCAAGCATCTCACATACAGACATACACTTCTTTTTTTTTTGTGGTGCTGGGGATTGAACCTGGGGCCTTGTGCATGCAAGGCAAGCACTCTACCAACTGAGCTATATCCCTAGCTCTGCACTTCTTCTCTTAATACTAAGGTTGTAACATACCCATAAGTGTGAACTCTTTCCTTCCTTACAGAAATCATCTCTTGGTATTCTCCCCTTTTTATCTCATTCTCAGAAGGACTAGATAGTTGGGAACTGAGAAGCAAAAGCTCTTGGAAAAGCTCTGACTACTTGTGTGTGGTATTCACTATGATAAATAACTCTTTACATCCTTTCAAAACCAAAGGAAAGAAAACCTAGAGATGCTCATAAATTCCCACAAGTCTTGGTCTTTGAAATGAAAAGGCTTTCAGTGGGAGCAAGAGGCTACTTGGAACAGTGTGTTCTCCTCAGTTAGCTTATGGCATCTTTCCTAAGGACAGTCTTATGAAAGTGATTGTGGGAATGCTAGTAGCATTTTAGATTTCCTTCCTCCTGGTTACTCATCCTACTCCCTAAGTGAGTAACTAGAGTAGAGGAATGGTTAAGAGGCTTATGGCTCATCACACATAAAATAGCCAAAATTCATTCAGGCACAGGAAAAGTTTCACCTTCACTTGTCATTGAGAAAAACCTTCTCTACTGAACTGTGCATCCATGTGATCAGAGATCTCAAAACCCATCTACCTTATTCCTCAAAAGAGATGCTTTGACTTATTTCTTATGAATCCTATCACTAATCTCTTAATTAAAAAACAATCAAACTTAGATGGATTGCAGAGTAGTTGAAAGGGAGAAGAAAGTAATTCAACCATAGCTCCTTGAGGCTACAGTACTACTAAGCTGAACACTTTAAAATTTTTAAATTTGTTCTCCTTTTAAGTTTTGTGACTTCTTTAAAGTATTTACTTTTCAACCCCTGACATTTTACTTTTCATGTAGATGGAACTTGCCATCAATTTGTTTTCTTTCTTAGAAGTAAGGCAGCCAAATACAGGAAATGACACAACCCCCGGACATCCTCACCAAAGTCAGGAGAGGCAGAATATAATGCTTGATTATTTTATCCACCAAAATATTTTGAAGAGGATTGTATGTTTTAAATTAGAAGGCTTAAGTTGACTTCTTAGGCTAAAAGACGGCTTGTATTCATGGGATGAAACATCCCTGAGTTGGCATGAGAAATGACTTAAGGTTGCCTTAAAATCTTAATTATCAAAATGATAATTATCTGTAGTTGAGAGTCATCTCATCACTACCTAGCTACCCTGTTGCCACTCAGTGTAAGAAATGTCATCAAATATAGTCACACTTTTGCTGAATTGTTGTGCACATCACTGATAGTTCCTACAAAACATTCCTATGACAATTCCTTTCACTGTGAATTTTATGTTATTTGACAGGAAATTTTAGGTTTTCTACAATCATTCATGAAAGAAGTCTTATGGGAATACATATTATGATTTTACTAAATTTGTTGGGAACAAAGAGATCAAGGAAGGAGGAGGAAACTTTGCACATGCCTCCAGGATGGAGCCCACCCATCTTCTTTTGCTATTCTTCAAGGCTAGTAACTGTGTCTACTGGTAAGTTGCTATTTGTCCTGTTGTTCCACTTTTGCTCATGATATTATGTGACAGCTTTTCCATCCTTATCTTTCTTGAACTTTCTGTGGCCCGTAGCAGAGTTACCCACCTCCTTACAACTCCCCTCACTTCTTGGAACTTCTAGAAAGCCCTTGGCACCAGATTTTTACTTTGTATTATTTTTGTTTTTGAATTTTTCCTGTTTTGTGATATAAGTCACATCTTCAACTTCAACTCTTAGAACTGCTGAGATCTAAACCTCTTTAGACATGTTCTTAAGCTCCAAACCTTTATTTCTTCCTATGAAACACTTTTGCCTAGAAAGGCAGAATTAATATCCTCAAAGTTCTGGTTGCCCTCTCTGCACGTCCCCACCCTTCCACCTGCACCTCCTCTGGCCCAACATACACTGCCTGGGGCCTGCCATCCTCACCTCCTCCCTGCCTCAAGCAGCCGGTCAACTGGTCCTCTCAATTGCTGTCTCTCACATCATCTCTTCTGAGCCAGTCCCTCACTTCATCGCTGCCTCATTTTAAGCCTTCCTCGTTTCTTCCCTGGATTTCTGCACCGGAATCTCCCTCTCAATTGGCATCCGCACCTTCCAGTCTGCACTGCTAGACTTCCCAGCTCAGCCACCCACCCCAACCACTACTGTCTTGATTTAGTGTCCCCTTGTCTAAAATCATTTGGTTAAAACTACAGATTACTACGGCATCTGGTAACTGTCATGTGTGAAACTTGCTTGCTGTTTCTGCCTTACCACCCTCCAAGTGACCACATGTGCTCTGAAACAATAGAAGACATGTGTCATGTCTCTCATGCCAACCTTTCTCTGCCTAGGCATGTTCCTCATATCAGAAACTCCCTTTTCTCATATTTGCTTGGTTAATATCTATTCAAATTTCCTTTTTACCTTTCCCCTTTTCTTTGAAGTGTAGGGCATTCAATCCAGGATGTCTTGCACATGCCAAGCAAGTGCTCTTACCACTGAGCTACACCCCAGCCCTCTTGTTCACTTTTTAAGACCATAGCTTTTTTTTTGGGGGGGGGGTGGAGGATACCAGGGATTGAACTCAGGGGACTCGACCTCTGAAACACATCCCCAGTCTTATTTTGTATTTTACTTAGAGACAGGGTCTCATTCAGTTGCTTAGTGCCTCACTGTTGCTAAAGCTGGCTTTGAACTCCCTGACTCAGCCGCTAGAACCCCGGGATTACAGGCGTACACCACCACGCCTGGCTAATACCATGGCTTTGAAGACTCACTTTTTTTTTTAGGAAATCTTCCTTAAACTGATCTATCTCTCGACTGTTCCTAAAACTACCAGTTCATGATGTGAGGTAGGCTTCCATACATACTGGGATTTTTATCTTTATCAAAACTCACCACACGATAGTGTCACTGCTTACTGACTTTCTCCTCCAGGAGTAGGCAGACTGGAGCTGTATGGAGCTCATCTCCTTATCCCAAGGCTCAGTATGCATACCCAGTGCTCAACTGTGTTTGTTGGGTGAAGGAACAGATTCAAGGGGGGAACCTGTGTCCCATAGATGCTTTTTGGCTCTGAGCCCTGTAACTCTGAATATCCTTTCTTTAAGCTGTTTTGAAATACACTGTACATTATCATTATCTATAGTTACCTGACTATGCAAAAGACCTAGGCCCTGTAATCTCACTATGTTTCCTTAAGTGCTACCGCATTTGAGTTTTACTTTTCAGGGGACATCTTCTAGGTGGGAAAAACTACTGGCCTCTTTAGAGAATATCCAGTTGGGCTGGGCTTGTGGCTCAGTGGTAGAGTACTCACCTAGCATGTGCAAGGTCCTGGGTTCGATCCTCAGCACCACATAAATAAATAGAATAAAGTTATTGTGTTCAACTACAACTAAAAAATAAATATTAAAAAAAGAGTATCCAGTGTCCTTTGCTAATAAACCGTTCATTCAAAATAGAAGCCCCAAACCTGACCATGACCTTCAAAGACCTGCCAGATTGCTACACCCCACTTCCATGGCCTCCTTGCTCATTATCAAGAACACAGGGCCTGCTCCCACCTCATGGTCTTCATAATTGCCCAGAATGCTAAAATGTTCTTCCTCCAGATAGATGCTCATGTTACCTTCTCAGCGTTGCCTTCTACAGCTCCCCCTAGAACCTCATACTTCCTAGAATCCTGCTTCCATGTTTCCCCCTGTCCTAGAGTCCTGTTTTCCTATTCCATTTCCCCCACTGCATCTATCATCTGGCACACTGTGTATTCCAACCATTTCTCTCAATAGATGTCAGCGGCCTGTGGGTAGGAATTGTAGTCTGTTTCATTCCCTGCTGAACTCCCAGCATCTCATTCCTTGTACACAGCAAGTGCTCAGTGATTGATCTGCACACTAGATCATGGTTTGCAATCTTTTAAAAAGCAAACAAAAAAAGGACAATCCAACTTAAAAAAATGTGCAAAAGACTCAAATAGATGTGTCTCTAAAGAAGGTGTATAAAAGGCCAATAAGCACATAAAAATACATCATTTATCATGAGGGAAATGTAAATCAATTCTATAATGAAATATCACTTCATACCCATTGGCAAAACCATTATTTAAAAAAAAAAATAGAAAATAACAAGTGTATGTAAGAACCCTTAGGCATTGTTGGTGGGAACGTAAAATGGTGCAGCGACCGTGGAAAACAGAATTACCATTAAAAAAAAATTAAACAGAATCACCACATAACCTAGCAATTCTACTTGCCTCCTATGTATGAAAGAACTGAAAGCAGTAACTTGAAGAGATATTGGTGCACCTATGTTCATAAAAGCCTTATTATTCACAATAGACAAAAGGTGAAAGCATCTCAAGCCTCCATGAATGGATGAATGGATAAACAGAATGTGAGATACACTTAAGATGGAAATTTAGACTCATGAGGCAACCTGGATGAACCCTGATGACATTATCCTAAGTGAAAAGAGACAGACATAAAAAGACTAATATTACACCATTCTACTTATGAGGTACTTAGAGTGGTTAAATTCATGAAGAAAAAATATAAAAAGTGGTTGTCAAGGATCAGGGGAAGGAAGAATGGCGGGGGTTAGTGTCTCAAGTACACAGAGCTTCAGTTTGAGAAGAGGAAAAAGTTTCGGAGTTGGATCCTAGTGATGATGGCATAAATTCGTGGATATAGTCAATGCCACTAAACTGTACACCTAAAACTGTACACCATACAATAACAAGTTTTATATATGTAAATAATTTTATGTATATTCATGCAGTGTACCACAATGAAAAATAAAAGCTCCTGCCTGAAACTCTAATAAGAAGCCTTCCACATAAGGCAGATATGAGTGAAGCTACTGAGGCTGAGGCAGGAAATGGAGGCCCAGGCTATGCTCACTTTGCCCAGTACCACATTGCTGCCTCCTGGGGCATGGACCCCACAGAGATTCAGAGCCATCATAGAGCAGGGACAGGGCTCCACCCTAAAGTTCATCACACTAGCTCCACAGTTTTTATGAACAGGAAGGTAAACATCACCCCTGGCTCCATTTCTAGAAGGAACTTAGTTAGCAAAAAGGAAAAAATGCCATCACTAACTGGCCTTAGGACAAATTCCACATTGACTTGTTTTGGGAGAAATCACTGTATTCCCAGTGGCAGGGAAGAAATACCGGAGGAAAGAACAACATTAAGTCACTGACACTCACACTCCATAATCATTAATACCTTACATTTTCTGAGCCCTTTCCCATAACAGCCAAATTCTCAAAATAATCCTGTCAAGTAGGAGTGAAAGGAGTATAATCTCCAATTCACAAGTGAACAAACATATGAAATTCACTGGAACTTATCCATGCAGTGACAGAAGAAGAGTTGCCCTTGGGATAATTGTCACTAACATTTATTAGGGATTTATTAATTAAGACACTGGCTCAAAGTTTTCCACAGACTATTGGATTTCATATATTTAACCAGCCTGTTAATATCCCTATTTATGCAATAGAAAAGTAAGGCTCAAATAATAAATAACTTTCCCCAAATTAAATAGCAGATAAGTGGTAGATTTCACCGGGCTATCTTACCCTAGAGCCTGTATCCCTAGCCATGATTATTCTATCTTTCCCATTAGCACCCTTGATTCCGGTTCTTTGGGATGGGCCTAACACAATGTTTCCTTTGGCCCTGACACAGTACAACTGGTGAATCCCTTGGTCACTGTGTTTTCCAACTCTAAAATGGGCTAATACTTGTAAAATTAATCAGTACTCTTATTTTCTAAGCATAAATGTAAAAAGACACCATTTTTTTAGACTAAGAAGAGATTCTTAGATCTTTTAAAATTCTATAATTTTTTTTTTTTTGTACAAAAATACCCTTAAGATTATTAGAATAGTCACATTTGGGTTATTTGGTTCACTGTCCCCTGGTTTTCCTAGGGAATATTTCTCCATAGGATTAATAATCTGCTGATGGATAGAGACTGTTAATAATCTGCTGACTGTTCCCTATCCTATTTTGAGGGATTCTTCAGAACTTTCTGAGGATATGTCTGCTTTATTCTCCAGAAACTAGAGAGAGGAGACATGTTTTGTGGTTGATTAATAGGAGGGCATTCAGTCTGCAAGGCCACCCCATGGGCTGCAAGGGCTTTAGGCCAACTGAAACAAATATTAATTTGGAACAGTGTCAGGCACAGGCTCCAACTGAACAACTCTAATGAATAGGCAACGGAAAGAAAGGGGCAAAGTCATTGCAGGGCTCTGAGCCAACAGCTGGAGCTATTTCCACCCTTCATGAGAAGCTTCTGGATCATTGCTTTCACAAAGACCTAGAAGTGGCTTCTTTGAAACCACCAAAGATTAAGTATACAACTCTATATAGAAAACCTATATAGAAGGATGGTGATTTATTTACTTTGTTACAGATATAAACACCAGCTCACTAAACTAGTGCTACCCTCTTGGAAGGTGTGATTCCCTGAGCATGGACCCAGCACCCGCTGAGTCTGGGATGATGCTTTTCTCACCTCCACTCCTGACATGCTACAGTGGGGGGGCTGTTCCTCTCCCCTGAGAACCAAGGAGAGGGGTCTTACCGAGTTCTCCTTTAGCTGCAGCCCTTCCCCGTTAGGAAGGGAGGACCGTCTCTTGGAGTTCCTGTTTGGGGTTGAGGTAATGGCCCCTGCTTTCTTCTTCACAGTGAGCACCTCACAGCTGGCTTGGTCTTCATTGTGTGTGCTCTTCCCGGCATTGATAACCCTGGAGAAGAAGCCAGAAAAGCTGATCAGACAGAGTGGTTCCCGGAAAGCTGAGCATCTCCCTCTCAAGGGTCAGCCAAGGGGTCTCCAGAGCTGGCAAAAAAACTGAAGCACCACTTAAGGCAAAGGACCTTATGGTCTCTATATTTTATCCTCCTGAATAAACAGATTTTTAAGAAATGGAATTATATTAGCCCCCGCTGGAACACTCACTGAAAAAGTTGTTCTGAGATTGGCTCACATTCACAGGCATTTGATAGATGTGATCAACTCCACGACCCATTCTAGTCAACACAGGAGGCGATCACTCCTTCAGGTTCATTTGGAGCCTTAACACTGTGGCAGTTACAAGGAAGACAGACTGGCTGGCTCAGGGAACTGTGTTTCCTCTAAGTGATAAGAGAGGAAATCCACCTTCGATCTTAGCAACCAACATGGTAGCAGTTTACAGCACATTGTGAACTCTGAGCAAATAAAGAACCACACTTCACTATGCTGTGTCCATTTTACTCACACCCAGGGAAGTGAATGGATCAAAAGTGTATTCTTTTAAAAGCATTATTTTTAGTAACTGGGGATTGGATGCTGGCTTGTGCATGCTAGGCAAGCTAAATCACCAAGCTAAATCCTCAACTCTTTTTTTTTTTTTTAAATTTATGTGTTTATTTATTTAGAGACAGGGTCTGCGTAAGTTACTCAGGTTGGCTTTAAACGTATAATCCTTCTGCCTCAGCCTCCTAAGTCACTGGGATCACAGGTGTGGTGCATGGCTATTTTAAAAGTATTTTAATCCTCCATCTTTTGTCCTGTAGAATAATGCTCATCACACCAGGCTATAGCACAGTCTGGTTTGGACACTAAACACCCATAATAATAATAATAATACCACAGCATGTAGACTTGGTCTTGTCTAATTAGGAAGCACAGGGATGTTTCAGAAAACCACAATGCGTCTTCCATACACTTTTCCCCTGTGTTAGGCGATTGAATACTCATCTTCTGGGCTTCAGCACCATGATGTTATTAAACAATTAAGCAGCAGCTAGAATAGATTTCCTGAAAGACAACTCTCCTTGATTTGCCATTGGTTGTGTTTCCTTTCTGAAACTTCAACAAGGTCAAAGTAGCCGACAATGTGGAGTACACAGAACTCAGTGGCAAGGAAAAAAAAGGGTGGTTTTTGTATTGTTTGTTTTCATTTAAGGTAAGCCAAATGGAAATTTACTCTGTGAGTGTGGTGTGTACACAGCTCTGTTCATACAGCTATACACCCTCCTACCAGTTAAGTAAAAAATTATCATTCTCAAATGACTTTAAAAAAAATCCCCCTTAATTATAGACTTGAATAAGCTGCGGAAATAGTAGAGTCTTATGTACCATCTTTCCCCAATGGTAACATCTTATATAACTATGGTAAAATATCAAATCCAAGAAATCCATGTGGATATAATACCATCGCCCAGACTACAGACTTTATTCGGATTTTACTAGTTTTTCCATCAAATAGTTTTGAGTCCTAAAAATCATTTACCTCCTGTCTGTCCTCTCCTGTCCTTGGTAGTGATATTAAACTCCAAAGCTGACCTAACTTCACCAAGAGGTCCCAGAAACCTTACTTTATGCATGAAAAACCCAGGGCCCTGGGAGACTGTGGCCCGCACAAGGTCACAGGGCTAAATGCAGCAGAGCTGTGAACACACTTCCAAGTCTGGAGCTCTTTCTGCCCCAGCTCTCCGTTGAGTTATTTTCCTACTGTGCACCTATTCCTGGCAGCACGTGGTTCAGAGGTCTGTGCTGCTGTGACTCATCAAAGCAGGAGAGCCGTGAAAGAAAAATCACTGGTGACCTTACTTTGCCGTATCACGCTGAACACAGCGAAATATCAAAAAGCCAGAACTGCCTATCTAGTGGCCACATGGCAGCCCCTACCCTACAAACCTGTTTAGTCAGACAGTTGATTATTATCCAGATGATAAAATACTAACAAATATCATTATCAAAATATCAATTCAAAAATCAAGCCCTTTAACACACACATAACTCTTATCCACCCCTACCCCCTGCCCCCATCTTTTGTGTGGTGCTGGACTTGAACTCAGGGCCTTGTACTTACTTGTTAGGCAAGTGCTCTACTACTGAGCTACATCCTTGAGCCCTTACCCCATATTTTATATCATTTCAAATTCCATACTCTGGACAACTTTATTGGAAAATACGGATTCTTCTCAATCGTGTTCTCCAAAATTTAATCGCTATCAACTCAAGACATTTTATTTTGCTCTTCAAAGGCAAAACGCTTTTTTACCAAGTGTAAAGAAAATCTTTAATTCATCTAAAAATAAATTGAGGAAAACTTGTTTTCCCAAATTGTGGAGTTAATACACTCACTACTTGGCATTTGTATCAGTAACTACATTCCGTTCTTGTCTTTTGCTTTAGTGTGAAATCGGCACTCCCTTGAGAGCAACAGATACTTTTCTTCATCTAAATCATACCTGCCCGTGATGCTTATTTTGAACACTTAAAATGTACTGGGACATGAATCATCATACTTTTGGTGACGTTATTTTCCAATCTCTTACAAAGAAGGAAAACATTTCCCTTGAAATTAAACTAAAGGTAATGGACTGTGAGATGAAGAGCCCAGGGTCTCTCTGCAGAACATGACACATAGCAGGTGCTATTGATTAAATGAAGGAATGAACCAGACAGAAATTAACCCTGATACTTCCTGATGGGAGAAGAGTTATGTTATCTTAAACTTGTTGAAGGCTGTCTACATGCCAGAGACTATTGTTAGCATTTCAAATGTAGCAATTACTGATTTCATCCTCTTGACAACTCTAGGAGGTAGCTGTCACCGTTAGAGTTTTTTAAAAGATAAGCATCGATAGTGTGGCAGAGATTAGTCAAGTTACTTCTGAAAATCTCAGGTCCTTAGGTGTATTTCATGAATCAAATTCATTGAACTGCTAAATTTGTGTGTTGGGCAGGAGGAGTTTTAGTCACTTAAATAATTAGGTAATTTGAACATTTTGACCAAGCTATCCCACTCCTTGATTTATACCCAAAGGACTTAAAAACAGCATACTACAGGGACACAGCCACATCAATGTTTATAGCAGCACAATTCACAATAGTTAAGCTATGGAACAAATCTAGGTGCCCCTCAATAGATGAATGGATAAAGAAAATGTGGTATATATACACAATGGAATATTACTCAGGCATAAAGAAGAATGAAATTATAGCATTTCTGGTAAATGGATGGAACTGGAGGCTATCATGCTAAGTGAAATAAGCCAATCCCAAAAAACCAAATGCCGAATGTTCTCTTTGATATAAGGATCCTGATTCATAATGGGGATGAGGGGGGAGCATGGGAGGAACAAACTTTAGATAGGGCAAAGGAGAGGAAGGGGATCAAAGGGGGCTTGGGGGTAGAAAAACAGCAGTGGAATGAAATGGACATGATTATCCTAAGTACATGTATGAAAGCATGAATTGTGTGACTTTGTGTACAACCAGACACATGAAAAATTGTGCTCTATTTGAGTAATATGAATTAAATCACATTCTGCTGTCATGTATAACAAATTAGAATAAATAAAAAAAGAAAAGAATTATGTAAGTTGAAGTTAGGACTAAATTAAAAAGGAAAAATGTAGACGATGAAGGGGAAGGAAAGCTATTGTCTCATCAATACAGAAAGTTTATACCCACTTTTTTTCAAATCTAAGAAGAACAGCACATATCTTTCTAGGGAGAGAGACAAGTAGCAAACTTACTTAATTTGTGCATTGCTTTAACCTACCAACATACCTTCAACTGAATCACCCCTAAGTTTTCTTTCTGTCCTGGTAAAAACAGGTAAACAGAATTTCAAAGACTCAGAAGTTAAAAGTCCTATGTGTATGTGATAGATGTAGCTCAAAGTTATGACTTACATACCACGTGACCTCAAGAACATAAAAATAGCAGTGATCCATTCTGCGCTACTCTCATATCCTTGGGAAACTTGTTTTCCTTCTTTCTATTGGTAAAATACACTAGTCCCTTATTTTGATAACCAGCTCCACTTGAATTTCAGCAGAAAATTCCTGCTTTTAATTGCAATTTTTAAATTATGAAGTTATCTGATTTCTCAACTTTTCATAAACTTAACTTCAAGGATATTCATCTGACATGAGAGCTTGCATCGGGTCCCCATACCTAAACACAGGCAAGTAAATATCCTCAAGAATTCTTAAATAGTGAGCCCTTGCCACAAAGGTCATTGGACCTAAGCACTCATCATTGTGGCTGTTTTCAAAAGGATTTGCACAAGACAGTGAATCAACAAAGACAGTCAATCATTGACGTGGTGTGAAGGATCCTCCAGTGCCATGTACTAGGTGTCAAATCATTAATCACCAACTCCTCCTTCCCCTCCAGAGGCACCCAGTAGAGCAGGGACAAACTAGTTCAAACTTGCTCTCTGCTAATTCCCAGCTCTAGCTGTGGGTTCCTGGGCAGGTTACTTTGTCCCTCTAAAAGGGGGATGCTCATAATCACTTCCTGTCATGGAAGAGTTGTGAGAATTAAATGGTCTAGCTAAGAGCACTCAACAGTGCCTACATGCTGTGAGCACTCAATATGCTATTTAATATAAAAGTTCAAATACAAAAATAGCTGCCTCTTCTGTTGGACCCAGGGGACTTTATACAGACAGGGGACTTTATACAGACAGGGGACTTTATACTGCCAGGTGACTTAGAGGAGAACCTCCTCCTCCCTCCCTCCTCTTCCATCAGCTTCCCTTTGCCACCTCAAGGACACAGCCTACCTCCAGACATTCAGAACCCTTCAGTGGCATGGCAGGACACTGCCCAGAGCAGGGGACCTGGACAAGGCCACTTGCTCCTGAGCCCTCCTCTCAAGCCATATGTGATGGTGCTGAAAGAATCCCACAGGGTTACAAATTCCCAGCCAAAGCACTTGCACCAGACCCCAGTATCCTGGACTCAGAAGCTCAGGTCCCAGGTCCCTAGAAATAAACAAAAATAGAGAATTCACTTTTATTTTTAGAGGAAATATAAAGACCTGAAGAGTTTAGGCTTAAAAATTCACACTGTTGATACTGCTCAGCAGGAGTAATTACACTAGTTAAGGAAGAGCTATTTTTTATAAGGGGCATCAGGTGAAGTGAAATATTGCTGATTCATATATAATTGAGACGCCGACAGAAAACTGCTTTATGGGGGAAATGAATCTTTTACGGAAGACAAAATGCAGCCATCGATTATGACAATTCTCTTTCCCAGGTAACCTCTTAGGCCTTGCTTTGTGTTGTTCTCTGAAGCAGTTGCTGATCACCCAGGCAGGCTGGGGCAGAACTTATTCCTAGCTCCTGGGGAGAGAGAATAATGGCTCATTCTTAGGGTATGGAAAACCAGGGCTCTGACCAGGGACCTAATCCTTTGATAACAGCCATCAGCTAAACCAGCCAGAGGATCAGCGGGAACTCCCTAAAGAATGATGACTTCTGGCTTCTACTGGACAGTTCCAGCCAACTCTGGGTAGGAGGGAAAAATAGTGGTTACCATCACCTAAGCCAATGCAGTTAATAGCAGTCAGGTGTCACCAGGGTGGAAAAAAGACAGGATGAAACAAATTTGCTGTGGTTTTGGAAGGTACCACTTAGCAGAAGAGGCAGCCGGTTGAAAGCAGAATAAACACACCCAGGGAAATGTCCTTCTCTCAAGGCACAACCCCAGGCCGCCTGGCCCCAGGCCCTATCTGTGGCTAATGAAGGGCTTGGGGTTTGCAATCAGGGGTTGCAAACTGGGGTCTCAAAGGCCACATTCAGCCTAAAGATAAGCTGGTGTTTTAAAAGTTTAGTCCACAAGTTTGTTTTTTTTTTTTTAATTAAAAAAAAAAGGTAAATTAGTTGTCAATATTTAAAGCTTGGTTTACATTAAAATCAATTTCTCAATTCTCTTGAAAACTGGCTACACTTTGTCACATTCCTGTGTGACAACAATCAGCTGGACCCAGGGGGAGGCTTCTCCATGATGCTTATAAACAACATTAATTTATTTCTCACAGTTCTGGATGCTGGAAAAGCCCAGTACAAAGTGCTGGCAGATTCCCTGTGTAGTAGGGTCCCCTGGTTCACGGATGGCTGCATTCTTGCTGTTATTGCTTGTGGTGAAAGCAATAGGTGGCTGTCTGGGTCTCTTTCATAAGGGCCTAGAGGCTCCACCCTCCTGACTTAACTCCTCCCAAAAGGCCCAGCCCCTAGTATCATAGCTCTGGAGTTGGGATTCAACAGTGAATTTCCGGGGGGACACAAACATCCAGTTCATTGCGCCTTCTCACAAAAAAATTACAGTGTTCTCAAACCGATGCCATGGTTGAGGTTTGTATCACAAGGGAACCAAGAACACCGATGAGAAAAAGCTACAAGAGTTGCAGAAAGTGTCACAGGTGAGGTGGCACCTGAGTTCCATCTCAGAAAATGTGTGCTGACCCCTGGACTTAGACTGAATTCTTTGAAATTATTTTTGTAGATCAGAAATGGCTTCTTCATACTGGTTGTTTAGAAATAAACTTTAATGTAATAAAAACAAATATTAGAAATATTAGAAAGTTTCCTGTAGATAATGAAAAAGCCAAGACTCTGTGTGTGTGTGTTTTTCCCAATTATATCCATGCAGCTCCCCCCCTCCCCCCCACACACTTGGCAAAATCATTAATATTCTCAATGTCTGACTTCCATATTTAAATAAGGAAATCTGTGCTCTGTCAGATGCTGGAGTGATCCCCACACAAGGCTACAGCACTGTCCTATGGGGACCAAGTGAAGTCAAACTAAGAACCTACCCAAAAGGAGCTAAAATCTTGAGGTTTTTGCATTTGTAATGCAGAAAAATGCCTTTTGTAGGCTCACCCCAACATTGCTGTTAGTGTCTGTTGGCCATTAAGAAAAAAAGTCAACATGTTACTTTTATAAATAAGCCTACTATCAGCAATGTGAAATATATTACAAATGGCGAAAGTTCTTTTTTAACATGTAATTTAAAAACACAAGCCTTTTTAAGTTCAAAGTGAATAAAATGAATTCAGAAATCAAAAGAGAAATATTCAAATCTCTACAGATATCAAGTAAAATAATTTTTTTCTTTAATCAGCAGTTTCCTTGAAAAAGTCCCAGACATGATCTAGGCTTTTCCCTTGCTTTTGGATAGAGAAACTACTAGACTCTCTAGGATGCTGATATTTCCCTTATAAATCTTTAATGCAATACAAGTGAAGCAATGTTAATAGAAGAGGGCTCTTTGGTGGAGAGCAGGTTTGCACTCGAACTTACTTGGAGTTCCAAGTCCTGGATTTAGATAATAACTTTTAAGAATGTGCTATCAGCCTTCTCATAAGAGGGAAGCCACTCCAACTAAACAACAAAGTAGGAAACACCAGGTGGGGAAAGGCAAGCGACAGGATCCGCAGAAAATTTGAGCAGAGAGACTGGAACCAGAGTCCCTGTGTTTGAATCCTAGATCAGTCAGTTGGTAGCGACCTGACTTTCAGCAAGTTAACTCTTTGTGCCTCAGTTTCTCATCAGTAAGATGGGGATAATCCACAGTACTTTCCTAGTAAGAGAGTTGTCTGACTGTTGGAAAACAGAAACATCCAAAGTGCTGTACATCTAATAATGTATAACCCTAAGCATGAGGAAAGGTATTGTCATTGTCCTCATATTATTAGCCCCATCAGTATCAGGCAAAAGGACTCAATGAACCATCCTAGACAAGCCATTCTGGCATTTCCTCATAGCAACGGAGATTTTTAAATGATGTATCGTGTTCACACGGATGATGCTCTTAAAATTAAGTGCACAAATACTAAATGGAACACAGGTAATGCAGGGTATATGACAGGCCACACAGTTTCAGCACTACAACTTATTTTTTTCAAAGTCAAACCTAGTATTGCCACAAATGTACATTAAGAGCAAATTTTTCCATCATTACTTCAGTCTTTTGTTTATTTATTTTGGGTACTGGGTATTGAACTCAGGGGCACTCAACCACTGAGCACATCCCAGCCCTTTTTTATATTTTATTTAGAGACAGGGTCTCACTGAGTTGCTCAGCACCTAGCTTTTGTGGAGGCTGGCTTTGAACTCTCAATTCTCCTGCCTCAGCTTCCAGAGCAGCTGGGATACAGGCATGGGCCACTGCAACTGGCCTTTTATTTATTTATTTTTTAATGCACTATATTTGAAAATAATCTGTTTTGGAAAATCTTCATTCCTGGGTTAAGTAACTTGCAAAGAAAGTTTCCAGTGTAAAGTTTGAATAATATACCAAGTAGCCTGTTGAAAACTGGTTGTTATCTGATCAAACATTTTTACCTTTGTCCCCAGAACCAGGGCAAAGCTCAGTGAACAAACCAAATCTCCCCAATTTACCAGGGAATGAACATAACCATTTAAGCCTCGAGCCCCAGAAAGGCCAGTCTGGGTTCCATTTTAGGCAAATTGATCTCCTTACTCTCAAAAAGTAAGAAAGGACAATGAGATCTGTCCAGGCCTTGAACAAGACAAAATCCATAAATGTAAACTATTTTAAATTGGATATCCAATATCATGTTCAAATAAAAAGGACAAGGTGGACTACCAATATGTTTCAGTTAGTAAAAGGAAAATATGTTCCATAATGGTCTATGTTTACTTTGGTTATGTTTTCCCCAATCTCAAACCACTCAGCTGGGAGCAGGCATTCAAATATAATGAACAAACAAATTCATTTTTGCCATAATACCCCACGGAATAAACTAATGAATGAGTTCTAACCCTGCCTATTTGTTTGTTAAAACATAAAATATTTTGTCTGTGGTTTCCCATCATTGGTGCTAAAAAACAAAGTTTCATCAAAATGATTTTAATGATCAAATTAGCTTTTATTGGTGATTCATGAATCAGGCTAAATTCCATCTAAAATTAGAAAGGTACTCTGATGGACATGGCAGAACACTCAGTTTTTAAAAAGTGGTTTGAACAGGAACAAGAAGACAAAATGATGCACAATTGAAAAGCAGATTGGTTAATGTTAGTTTACTTCGGGTCACTTTCTTAAGGATTTTGAGACCATGGCCTCTCCCTCTTTACTTCTTGGCTAGATGGGAAACAGTTTTGTCTTGCCACAGGCCCAAAGCAATAAAGGTCAATAGATCATGGACTTAAACCTCCAAATATGTGAGTAAAACAAATTATAAATTTATAAAATTATAAATTAATGTACTCAGGCATTTCATTGCAGTGATGAAAAGTTGACGAGTACACTGCCATTAGCACTCTGCTTAAGGCTGCTTCAGGTACACTTCTTTTTTTTTTTTTTTTCTCTCCTTCCAATCATAGTTCTTAAGCACTTGCAGGGTAAACATTAAGTCATGCCAGGCTTCCACTGATGGAAACTACCAGAAACGTGGACTGGTTTTCTAGTTCCACCAATAACTACTAGTGTAAGTTGGGTGAGTTAACTGACCTTTCTAAAACTTATTTTCTCTTGTAACATTGGGCTACTGTATAGATTAAGAGAAGCAGTGGATGTGCATAGAGCTGGTTTTATCTACTCAGACTCTTCTTAACATTCTTTTCCTCCCCCCCCCCCCCATCCATCTAATAACTAAGCATACAGTTGTTCTGTGGCCACAGATGATCATTCTAGAGATTACCAAACTGACCAAGTAGCTCCATGGAAAATGAGAGAAAGATAAAGGTAGGGGAGAGGAAAGAGAAACAGACATTTCTCCCCAGGAAGAGAAATAAGGAAGATTACATAAGAAAGTGTATAGATTAAAAAAAAAAAAAAAAACAGTCTCAGTGAAGTTCCTAGTTCTGACTATTTCCAAGAACCATTTATCCTTGGAATATCTGGGTAACTCCAATATCCTATGCTAAATTTCCCTTGGTGGCTGTCAACTGAAAGATCAAGAGTCTAGTAATTCATCTAATAATTAATTAATAAGACTAATAATTCATCTCTCAATTCATGTTCATTTGTCCTATTAGTATTAAATCATAAGCACCCTGAAGGCAAGGATGGACTCTTATTGTATTTTTTTTATCCTCAGTAACCACACAGTTCCTGATCACAGTAGACAAATACCTGCAGAATACAAGATGGCTGACTTAGGGGCAGAAATGGTAACTTGGGGTTAAAATTTAAAACAAGCTGTATATACTATCCTGTGCTAAGAGATAAAAGAAAAAAACAACAATAGCAACAAAAAAAGTAGCAATGAGCAAGAAGAGCCAGTGGAGTACACATCTGAGAGCCACCGTTCAGGCATATGTAATCACCTGAATATCTTTGACTTATTATCACCCGAGCTAATCATAGTTTATTTGAGGGGAAAAAATAAGTTGTATTCTATGAATAAATGTTAAAGTCACATGGAAAACTATTACTCTTGCCACAAAGAGAGACAGGAAGTCATCAGAAATCTAGCAACTGAGGAAACAAACCACTACCCCCAACCATGACCCTGTGATATGAAAGACTCAGATAAGTCTCAGAAACCATTGGAAATTCCACAGACTTGAAATGAGGTAAACTGTTTACCTTCCTTACTGCATTTCAATCTAGTGATTAAAATAGATCTCATTGTTCTAGAATCCTGGCTGTAATAAGAAATAAGTACTCAAAGCTGAGAATGAATTTTAATAGCAGAACCAGGAGCATGAGAGAAAATCGGGAGGAAGAATTTTTTATCATAAAAGGGCAGGAGGGTAATTTTCATTTCGTTAAGTTTCTAAATTGCATATATTTTTGTATGCTGGTTGCAACACATCCTTTCTGCTTTGACACAAAGTATAATTAGTAAATAATAAAAGTAGTATAAAATCCTTACATCTTACATTTTCTAAATACTTTATATCTTACTAATGCATTCTTGAAAGGACCTTTGTCCAAAAGTTTGTCAGTAAGGTTATGAATTTACTAGATATACAATTTGACCTAAACCAACATCAAGTAGTGTTAGGCTTACCTGGAAATTTTACTAACTCAATAAGTATACTAAAAGGCTACAAATGCAACTTATGACAGAGTTTCTGTGTTAGAGTACATTGATAATTCCAATCTCTGCTGTCTAGAATGTTCTCAATCTCCCGTGTGCCCACAAGTCACCTGGAGGACCCCTTAAAGCACAATTTCTGGACTCCACTCCAGAGATTCTGACTCCGAGGTAAGGCTGGACTTGAGGAAAGCCCCATGAGGTTGCATTACTTTCGGTCACTGATGACAGTTGAGAGGCACCTGGTTTGATGAAACTTGACTGCTTTGCTTTAGCCAGGGAATGGATTCTTCCTGCACCTCAGGCTCATTCCATGGGGCTTCAGGAGAGCCTGTAGTACCCCTAGTTTTCAAGTCCCTCCTGGTGTTACTGAAGCCAGAATTTAAAAATGCAGTCAGTATGGATAGATAGGTAAATGGAGGTATGTCAGATCAAGGAGGCCAATTTGGGTCTGTGAAGTTGGAGAGACTGAAATGCTAATGCCTTCAGAGCCCTTCCTTTACCCTAATCAAGATAACCTGCCCCTGCTCCAACCTGTTGCTAAGGTAACCTGTCCCAGGGATTATCCCAACAGATAGTTGTTAATTACACCCGGTTCCTCCTTGGCCCCCATCTGCTTCTCACCTTTTGGTCATCCCACCTGAGTATCTCCTGGGCCTAGTCACCTATGCAGAAAGGACAGAGATAAGGGGAAGAGATCAGGAGAACAAAGAAAGCCTAACACATATATAAAAAAAGGCAAAACCTATCACTTCTTGGGATACCAGGATACCAGCTATGGTATCCCCCTTCTCCCTCCAGGGAGAGTCTATGTCACCCCTTTTGAAATAAACCCCGCTTTTTATGCTTGCGTTGCATGCTTCTCTAATGTTATACTTCAACACGTGAGGGAGCAGAACTTGTCACGGGTAACCGGCAGCATCATTACCCCTGCCAAGGGCAGAAGCTCAAGAGGCTTTTAGGGCAGGAAAGGGGATCCCACTGCAGCACAGTGTCATGGTGACAGTAACATGAACTTGGGGGTGGCGGAGAGGACAGTCATCAAGAGTGCCAGGAACTTGTCTAGGGCAATGGGATTCCCAATGAAGGGGCTGAGAACAAGACCAGGCAGAGTTTATGAGTCACAGTAGCTGCAAGGGAAGGGGATTTTGAGTAGTGGTGATTGAGTCTATTACACAGGGCACTCATGTTAGGAAAAGAAATGTAAGGAGGTGGGGGAAAGCCAAGACATAAGAAGGTTGTTTCCCATGGTAGACTTGGCTGCAACAAAAAGGCATTTGGATTATTTAGCATATACAACCTGGAAGGTAAATTACCACCTGGGGCAACTACTCTCATATCCAAGAGAACTATACTCTATAATCCAAATAATTAACAAGATACTTGTTACTAGAAAGAAAAATGACATAATATGACACTTGTAAATACTATATGATTTAATTGTTAAAATATCTTACTTGAGCCTCAACAACCAGGTAGATAGGAGAGGTATTATCTGTCCCATGTAATAAAAATCGACTCCAGAAATTTAACTGACCTGGGGTCAGACAGCTACTGGGTGGTAAACCTGCCTCAGATCACCAAGCCCATTCCAACCCTGCCCTAAAATGCAAAGAAAGGAAACTGAGTAGCTCTCAACCCCAGAAAGAAAACGGGTCAACTGGAATCACAGAAGTACAGCAGCAAGGTTTTTAGAAAGGAAGTGTCCAGGGCTAAGGAAAGTTCAAGTGCCCACTGGATCTTGCAATTATGAGGTTACTGGTGGCCACTGTTAAGGATCATAGAACTTGAAGTACTAAAAATACTCTTCCCTCTCAAAGAAAGAAAAGTTGTGTGTGTGATAAAATGTGCCAAGTCTGAGACTGAATGCCCTAATTTCCAGGAAAGTATTTCACATCTGCCTGTCTTCATGAATAAAGTAAAAAACTTAAAACAGCATCCATGAGTCTCCACAGACAGAATCTGTAACTGGAATCCAAAGGCGATGCTTTCAAATGACTGCTTCAAAATGCCCCCATAAATTTCTAAAGCTTAATAGTAATGGCTAGAGCAGCTGAATAAATAACTGACAATGTTTAAATCAGCTTTAAATGCTAATACTACATAGACATCTCAAAAATGCAAGGTATGTATTGTTGTAGTTAAAAAATTTACTGATGGACTGGGAATGTGGCTCAAATGGTAGCTCGCTCGCCTAGCATGCGTGAGGCACTGGGTTCGATTCTCAGCACCACATAAATGTGAAATAAGGATACTGTGTCCACCTAAAAACTAAAGAAATAAGTATTAAAAAAAAGATTGACTGATAAGTTATGAAAGTTTTAAATTTTCATATTATTCTTTTAAAGTTCAGATTCAACTTCTGCTTAAAAGGTTTTAATAAACATTTCATGGACAAAAGCTTTCTTAGTAAATCTATATTCTCACTGTCATTTCCAAGATATAAAATGAAATAGAGCAATATTGTACTGTCTTTTGTCTGAGAAAAGAATACATTTGTATATATGTGTGTATATGTGTGTGTGTGTGTGTATATATATATATATATATTTACTTATTTATACATATATGTATACACATATATAATAAAACACTGAAATGATAAACTGGAATCTAATGAAAACAGATTCATATAAGGGCTATTTTTTTGTAAGTACTGGAGCAGAAATAATAATGGCAAATAACTTTCCTAACTAAAAAGTAATCTTAATTTCTGAAGATTAAAAATGAAAAAAGCATATCCCATAATTGAAAACCATCTCAAATTTAACTGCATATCAAATTGGTAATCTAACAATACATGTTATTGCAAGCAACTTTTAAACAACTACAGGGTAAAATATAAAGGGAAAAAAACCTGTAACACACCGGCATTTGTTCAGAGTTTTAGTGAATTACTGTTATTGAAAATTTGAAGCCATGGTACATGTACTCTCAGGATACAGAAAATACTGGTGTTATTTATTTAGTGTAAGGCAATAAATACAAATTAAATTCAAGTTAAGGAAAACCTTGTGATGTTTTTTTTTTCTTTTTTTTTAATTTTTATTGTTGGTTGTTCAAAACATTACATAGTTCTTGATATATTATATTTTACATTTTGAGTCAAGTGGGTTATGAACTCCCATTTTTTTTAAATTTTTTTTTTATTTTTAATTTTTTATTGTGGGTTGTTCAAAACATTACAAATTTCTTGACATATCATATTCCACACTTTGATTCAAGTGGGTTATGAACTCCCACCTTCACCCCATACACAGATTGCAGAATCACATCAGTTACACATCCATTGATTTACATATTGCCAAACTAGTGTCTGTTGTGTTCCGCTGCCTTTCCCATCCTCCACCCTCCCCCCTCCCCACCTCTCCCCTCCCCTCCCCTCCTCTCTCTCTACCCCCTCCACTGTATAACCCTGAGGGTCTCCTTCCATTACCATGCAATTTCCCTTCTCTCTCCCTTTCCCTCCCACCTCTCATCCCTGTTAAATGTTAATCTTCTTCTCCTGCTCTTCGTCCCTACTCTGATCTTAGTTACTCTCCTTATATCAAAGAAGACATTTGGCATTTGTTTTTTAGGAATTGGCTAGCTTCACTTAGCATAATCTGCTCTAATGCCATCCATTTCCCTGTAAATTCTATGATTCTGTCATTTTTTAATGCAGAGTAATACTCCATTGTGTATAAATGCCACATTTTTTTTTATCCATTCGTCTATTGAAGGGCATCTAGGTTGGTTCCACAGTCTTGCTATTGTGAACTGTGCTGCTATGAACATCGATGTAGCAGTGTCCCTGTAGCATGCTCTTTTGTGATGTTAACTTTGAATCACAAATATAAAAATGATCTCAACTGTTGAAACTCAAATATTTTTATAAATTTGTCCATTCAAAGGGTATGAAAGCAGGGACTGTGAGCATTCTGAGCTCCCAGACACTGGTTTCTAAATACCACTCTCCTGAAAAGAATTTCTGGGCAAAATGGCCTGGTTCCAGACACAGGGACAGAACAAAGTGAGTCAGAGGTATCTTGTTGGGCCAGAGGTTAAAGAAGTATTCAGAGACAGCAGACTACTTCAGAAGGACACAGGAGTATAACTAGTGAAATCTGAGGCAATTTGAGCATCAAAACCAAACTGATTTTAGCAGAGAAAAAAGTTGCCAAATCCATAGTGATAGTTGAAAAGAAAAAAATAAAAAAAAAAACTAAATTGTCACCACTGGAGGTAATTGTTATATTAGCTTCTTATCCTGAAAATAATTTAAGAAACTAAACATCAATTCTATTTTATTTAGAAAGAACTGCAGTTCTTTCCCAGTTCATAAAGTGCTATGAACGGAATGTTTGTATCCCCATCAAAATTCATATGTTAAAATCCTAACCCCCATGTGATGCTATTAAGAGGTAGGGGCTTTGAAATATGTTCAGGTCTTAAAGGAAGAGCCCCCATTCATAGGATTAGTGCCCTTATAAAAGAGATCCCGGGCGGCTCTTAGCTCACTTCTGCATGTGGGGATGTGAGGAGAAGTCAGCTGTCAGCAACCAGAAGGAGGGTCCTCACAAGAACCCGACAACACTGGCACTCTGGTCTTGAACTTCTAGCCTTCAGAGCTGTGAGAAGTACATCATGTATAAGCCACCCAGCTAATGATCCTTTGTTATAGCAGCCTGAGCTAAGATATAAAGAAAAGTCCTTCTTTACAAAAAAATGCCATAAAATACATAGAATTGATCATTAGAAAACATTCTTCAAATGGTACAATCAGAAAAATAAGAAATTATACCCCATTTGATTCAAATGTATGAATTGTCAAGATCATTGTACTGTCTTGTGTAACTAATAAAAAATTAAAAAAAGAAAACATTCTTCAAATGATAAAAAATGGTTTAGTCAAAACTCATTCACAGATGCCAATACCCTTAGGTCAAAGATTATTGTCCAAGGAATTTGATATGGTGTCAAAGTATCTTTCTTTTGCAAAGACTGCCTGTGAATTATATGGAGAAAAACATACCTTAACAATACATGTTGATTGCCACCTTCACCTCTCGACAGCCTGATAATACAAATTGGGTACTGATGAGAAGCAACAGGAAGCTGGAAAGTACCCTCCCAACCTAACCAAGACTTTAGTTATAAATTCCAGTATATGTGTACAAAAAAGGAAAGAGAAATGGGCTAAATAACACAAGGAAATATGCACAAAACCCTAAAACATGACACATGTTGCAAACTAATTTGATTTCTTCAAGAAGTTAAATAGCGAAAAGGCTTTAGAAGAAATTTTTGGGATAGTGGGGGAAAATGTAAAAGTGGACAATATACCCAGAACATGGAACAATTAGAAGAAATTTTTGGGATAGTGGGGGAAAATGTAAAAGTGGACAATATACCCAGCACATGGAACAATGAGAAGTTTCTTGGTGGTAATTATGTTTCTGTGCTATGTAGGACAATGTGCTTGTTTTTAGGTGATTCGAATGGAAATATCTAAGCACAAAGGTATTTTAAAAGGATTCAGGAGAAAAATATATATATTTAAAGAGATAAAGCAAACTGGTAAAATGGTAATAACTTCTGAATCTAAGTGAAAGGTACTCAGGTATTCATTGAATTATTCTTCCAATATTTTAGACATTCAAAATGTTTAATAAAAAGTCGTGAAAATAATCTACATCTCACTTTAATCCTACGAGGAAATGAAAAATTTTTATGAATGCATGCAATAAGATGGTGAAAAATACATATGTAAGTCTCCAGATAATGGCAAAAGGAATAAAAGAGAAGATCATGGATGGGAAAATTTAAATGCCCATATGCTGGCTATAGTGCAGACGTTAAAATTAAGCCTCAAATGCAGCTCTCAGTTTCCTCATTGTCACAGCAGAATGGAAACTGGGGTCTCTGTCACAACATTCTATCATCCAAAGACCAAGGGTTTGAGTGCCACAGGGAAGACTCATTGATAAAGTGAATGTCCTCATCATCACCCCCCTAATAAGTGCAAGAGGAAGGGAGGCCATTCCCTTCTGATATTTCTCTATGTATAACTAAGAGGGTACTTTCAAAGTCAAGTGCATTGAAAGAGCTCTGGGATAAGGACTAAGGACAAAGTTCACAGAATATCACAAAAATGGGCATTCAAATTAACTTTCGTAAGTGCCATTTGAAGGCTTTTGCTCAACAGCTACACTGCAAACAACAACAAAAAACCCTGCAAGAACCACAAAAATTTTCATTTTCCGTTTGCTGCTCATATATAGAAATAAAAATGATGTTTTTCGGGCAACACAAGATTTCCTGTTATAGTCTGGCAAGTGCACACAGTGCAGAAGAGCTAACAGACTTCTGGAAAGACTAGAGGGAGATGGGCGCCCCACCTCCACAGGACCAGCGTTTTTCTAAAAAGTCACTTTGGTTTGCTGTAACTCAGGAGTGATCTAGATTCTAGAAAATCTTACAAGTTCAATGCTGAAAAATAATTTCTCCACATGAAAATGACCCAAACGGTGGTGGTCATTTCCCACAAGTTTTCCCCCTTTTAACCTTATCCATATGCCATTTCTAATCATTTGGGGTGGGAGGTAGGGGCAGATGACCTTGGGCAAATTAGCTGCTACTTAAATTTTCCAGCTTCAAATGAGGATAACTTAGCATTTTTATCTCTCAGTGTTTTAAAGAATAAATGAGTTTTATTAGAACCTATGTAATAAGGCCTGTAGAGACATCATAATGACCCACTTAGCTTGTCACCCTAAGTAACAGCCATGAAATCACATGCATCACATGGAAGCTTTTTCTTTTTTCTGAGAGATATCGAGATCCTGTGCCTCCTAAATGATTTGTATCCATCAGAAACTGGCAAATGTTCCTCTTTATGTCTTCTGAAATGTGGGATGATGCACAGGCAATATAAAAAAATAGAATAAAAATTTGGAAAGTATGTGTGTTTGGGGAGAAAAGAGGAAGGACTGAAGATCTCATCATAATGGTAAGAGAAGTTCCCAGGATCCTGACCCTCACCCACAGTGGATGTCTTCAGGGTTTAGGTATCTATTAATATAAGGTCCTCTAAACAAGCCACAGTCAAATATAAAGAAAGGTCAATACTAGTCACTTGTTTGGATGTTCTTGAAGAATTTCTCCACGTGAAAAAGAATACACTGACCTTGGTCACTAGTCAAATTAAGTTAAGGTAACCCATTGTCCCTGCCTGCCCAGGGCTGTCCTGGTTTCCTAAAGTCCTATGTTCTCAGTCCCCAGCATAAAGGGCTGTTGGCACTCCTCCTTAAAGCTCACTTGCTCCTAATATAAAACATTGCTCCAAGAGACTAAGTTGGTGTTTTTTTTTTTTTAAAGTTGAAACCAACATACACAATAGACTGTCCAACAAACTGAAGCTGAAGCTGAGGAAGGCAGAAGTGGATGAACTATATCTCTGGGATAACAGAAGCAAGTTGTCATGGTGCAAAGTCCCAGAATCAAGTGGACTTTGAACACCAAGGTGGCAAAAGTGCTAAGGTTTTAATTAGTACTGACAAAAGATGACTTCTTAGGATTCAGCATTCAAAGGGCTAATTTGTTAGATTCACAGCTGATTCTTTGGATCCCTGGGATTTCAAAGTTGTATGAATCCAACCTTTCAGATGGCAGGGGGAGGTTGAAGACCTCTATCTATGGTACTCATGTTATTCCAGGTCACAGGGCCTGTGCAGGCACATCAAAGCCAACAACCGAGTCATAGTCCCCTGCTTCTTTGCATGCCTGGTAATTTTTTTTCTTTTTTCTTTGTGTGTGTGTGTGTGTGTGTGTGTGTGGTGCTGGGGATCGAACTCAGGGCCTTGTGCATGTGAGGCAAGCAATCTACCATCTGAACTATATTCCCAAGCCCCTTGCCTGATAATTTTTGATTGGATTATAGACATTATGAATTTTACCTGAGTACCAATTTATTTTTGTATATCTATCAATATTCTTAAGGTTTGTTCTGGGACATGGTTACTTGAAAACAGTTTGAACCTTTCAAGTTTTCCTTTTAAGATATGTTAGGCAGGACCACAAAGTGTTTAATTCAGGGCTAATCATTCTTCATCAGTTCAAGCAAGTCCCTACTGAGTATCCTACCCAGTGTCCCATGAATGATGAGGCTGATGGGAACCTGTTTCTGTTCTTGGCTCCTGAGTAAGCACTGGGTGATTTCCCTCTAATTCTTTTGGATGGCTCAGTTAGTTTCTTTACATGCATGTGCTGATCAGAAGAACACTCTCTTCAGACCCCTGGAACTTTCTCTCTCTTCTTTAGTTTGCTGTTCTGTAAAATATGGCCTCCTTGGTCTTCTCAGACTCTCAGCTCCTCTTCAATTCAGGGAGTTTGCTTGGTTCTACCTGGGTTCCCCTGTCTCAAAGTGAGGACAATCGGGGATCCATCATTTATTTTCTATCACTCAGAGATCACTGTCTTTTTTTTGCCTGATGCCCAGTTTCCCCAGATCACCTCTTCCTATATTTATGTCCCACCTTTGGGTTACTCCAGTGGGCTGGCTCATTCCTCCTGGCTGGGTGCAGACATGTCCCAGGCTCATTTTCAGGACAGAACCTTTGTCAACATTGTAAAGTAAACTGATGCCAAATAGGACCTGATGGTGTGCCTGGCACTGTACCAAAAACAGCACTTCAGAAGTAAAATAGTACCAGTATCAAGGAATGGACTGGGAGCTTACAGGGGCTGGGGGGGACCTATAGCTTTCCAGGTTACTAGGCACATGGTTGTTTCATCATGATAACCTACTTCGGCTAGGTTAATATCTTAAAGTACCTAAGAAATGTGTTCTGTCTTTTCTTAAGTTGGCTACACATCAAGTCAGAGCGGAGGCATGGAAGAGTCTTTGGCAATCAAAATCCCTTTCTGCCTTTACCTTCAGTGCAGACAGGAGTTTAACGTGTGTATATGTGGAGAGGGTGGAGGAAAGGGGGACAGGAGTCTTATTGATCTCAGAATCCCTAGCACTCAGCAAGAAGGCTGGCACAAAGGCTGCACTCGATGTTTAATGAGTGACAGCACGCTACGACTTTGAGAAACTAAATGTATAACCCAAACTCCTTCTAGTGGTCCCAAGCCATCTTGGATAAAACGCTTCCCTTGCTTTATGCAGTGGTAACATAGATGACTGGTTTTTACGGTTGTTATAAAATTTCCTTTAAAAATTCTTTTTTATTATCCTACTTATTCCCACAGTAGGCAAGACTACAAAAGCACCCCAAAGAGATAAAAGCTGATTCTAAAAAGCCTCAAAATCCATTTTATAAGTGATTTCAAATTAGAAAGTCTCTTGAAACCTTTCAGACAAAGCCTCAAGAATGGACTCAGGTAGTGTTTATCTGGATTCAAGGTCCACTGGGACTTCAAGCTTTTTATTTTTAAGTCCTTCATATGAAAAGGTCAAATTCATTTTATTGTTTGTCAACTGATGGTCCTCTTCACCTGCGTCTTCTCCACATAAGACCACCCTTTCTTGTTTTTTCTGCTTGTCCCTTTACCCCTCTAATTCTATAGAACATTTATTGTACTGCAGATATTATACCTTATTGTCCTCATTTAAGCATACCACAATTCCTTTATGAGAGTTATGTCAAGGCAGAACAAACCCAGGACAGCAAATGACACAAATTGTTATGTAATGGTCATCAAATACATAAACCCTTGTCCATTTGTCATGAGTCTTCAAACTCCTTTGCTCCATCTTTTAAGCCTGAACACGCATTTGTTATAGATGCTCCAAATGGACCATGACCTCATAGAAAAGAATTTCACCCATTTTTTAAATTAATTACTAACATAAAAATAGTACAATGAATAGTGAATTCACAAGTTCCCTTATTTAAGAAAAACTTTTACTTTCCAAAGTTATGTAATATAGTCAGATACCAGACAGAAGTAAACCTGTGGTTTTCCTTCTTCTCAAAGTAATAAGAACAGTATGTCCTCCTGGCTAGACTTAACTACTTTTATCCGTAGTCTTTGTTGAAACTTTTATATTATATTCACCTCAGCACTATCGTTATTCAAGAAAATTTACATTAGATCAAACGTTTGAGGGTAAAAAATTATATAAAAGAAGTGAAAAGCAACAAATCCTGTTTTACGTGTGACACGTTTATCATAAAATTAGTGATTTCAAATAAAGTAATATTTATTTTATAAACATGAGAATAAGTGATCAAAATCAGTGTTTCTTGGGTGGGTAGGGGGTCCAGCTCAGCAGTAGAGCAGCTGCCTATCAAACAGAAGGCCTTTAGTTTGATCCCTAGCACTGCAATCAATCAATCAAGCAATGTTTCTCCATCTTTTCACTACTGCTTCCTTAAGGAGAAAAAACTGAATTTAAATTCTTCCTAACAAGATAAATTAAATAAGGAAAAAGACTTATCAGGTAGGGCAACCACACTATAACATGTAAAATGTTTCTGTGTCCTCCCCCTTAGCGAACATATTTTTTGCACTAGGATATCTTAATATCAAAATACTCCATGTTTTGGCATCAGGGTCCGCACTCACTAATCAAGCACATTTAATATGTTCCATGTGGTAGATAGAAGTATTACATTCCCAATGCTTTCCCACTTAAAAAACATTCTCCTAGCATTTAGCCCAATTACCCCCAGAGAATCTCCCTCACTTATACCATGGGACCCATGGATTTTACATCTCTTTGCCACAGAACACTACGTATTCTGATTATGTAGGCAGATATTTTCTACCTACTAAGTTGGTAAGAGCCCCAAAAATCAGAACTCAGAATAGTCATCTTTAGGATAAATCCAACAGGTTAGTACACAGGTACAAATGAATATATTTTGCTATTAGTTATTATAGACACTGAGAGAGATTGACCAGGCCTTCTCCTGGGGTTTCCTGCACAGCTGGCTTAATTGGATAACTTATGCTCATTTATCAGCCCTCCTGGGATATGTAATTGCAAATTGGGAAAGCTTTTTTTGCGCATTTGTTTTTCATAAATGACTCTAAAACTTTCCTTCTTAAAGTTTGCTATTCAGAAACTACCTACAAATACTCCATCTCTCTCGTCTGCTGTCCCCACCCTCATAGAGAAAAAAATTACAGGTAAGCCACCATTCCTACAATGTCCCACCAGTCCTAGTCATGCCTTAAAAGCTGTCCCTTAACTTTTCCAGTCATATTTTGCCATTACTCACTGGCAAGGAAAAGCAAACTATTGTTCACTTACTCTTAAGATGTTACTCAAATAAGGAGTGAGGGGTAAACATCACTGGGTAATTCAGTGGACAGTTTCACTACCCAGCCATAACACCATTATGATGTAACTGCATTGGTAAAACCTAGGAGCTTTGAATAACTCCCACTCTGCCAGACAACAAAGAAAAGCAGGGAAGGGGCACTTTTTTAAAAATTTATTTTTATATATTTTTTAAAACTCATATGATTTCAAGGAGAATATATCTAAAACCCAGTTTAAGGTTTTTATTTTTTTCCTTATATATATTAAACAGAAAATATGGGAGGTCACTGTTTTGGGCTAAGCTCCTGCACTAAATTCCAACAGGCCAGATCAAACCAAAATACAGTCACTCCCACCAAATGTCACATCATCAAACTGAAAGTTTAGGGAAGTAGATTGATCTCAAAACAAACCAGTTTTTCCTGAAAACAGGAGATTATAGTCTACACAAAACACTGTACTGAAAAGGTCTCCTCTGCTTTTAACTAAAAAAAAAAAGTAATCTAAGGTTAACCAGTCTTTTTTTTCCCCTAATTTTCACCTTGTTCTGCTAATGTGCTATGGAAGTTCCCATTCTATTGTGAATTGAGACTTCAACCCCAGCCCTAATCTTGACTTTTGATACCTCAGATTTTCATAAAAGGTACCTTAATTTCTCATCATTTGCCTCAAATTGCATTACAAACACAAATAAGCCAAAATTCTGTAAAGTCAGAAGCTAAGTTCATACTAGCAAGCTGACGATTACCGTAATGGGAACTACATAAATTCCATAACCAGTTACATTTATCTAGTTTCAGCATAACAGCAAATCATGTCTGGAAGAGACAGGGGAGGTGTCTCTTAAGGAAGTGGCTTCATTAGGAAACAAGCCTCTAAAAAGCATGTGGCCTTCAATTCTAGTTCCTCATTAACATTCATCCAGAAAATAAGGGGGAGTAGTACATAAAAAGCAAGACCTCCAGATACATGGAGGTCACAACTTCACAACTAACTATAGAATCAGAAATTTGTTCACATTTCTGACCCTCTTCCTGTTCCACAGGTAAACCAAGAGGTTCAAATTTCTATTTGCAAAATGAACCCTGCAGTGACTTGCATTTTAAACAGCATAATGCATTATCTTTAATAATAGCACTGGCCACATTTTGGAGGAAGTTAAGTGTCTCAGCAAATGACAGAAAATGATCCTTTCACATCTGCAGCTAGTAATCTAAGCTCTGAATAGCTGCTCATTCACATCAGTCAGCCAAGCAACGGCTTAATTCCTCTTCCAAATTTGTAACTGCTCATTGTCTTATGGAACAATCAAACATGAACAGCCTTCCATACTTTGCAGTCCAAAAATCTGAAGTTAGGAAGTAGATCACCTGAGGGAGAAGAAACAAAGTTATTTGATGTCCAGGCTTGGCTCCAGGTTCTTCCAATCCCAAGGGACAAGCTCCTGCCCAAAATAATGATAGGAGAGGGTCCCTCTTGTTGCTGGGGGCCCCTCTAGCTAGGATTTCTTCAGTAAGCTTAGCTTTCACTTCTTACAGGACACTCTAAAGTCAGAGGCATGGAATTTTCAAAGGAATTAAGCATGAACTAACAGAAAACTTCTTAAATCTAAGAGGCTAAAAAGGAAAGGGTGGTGTCTGTGTTTGTCTTCTGGGGAGGCGAGGACAGGTTGTAGAAAAGAACCAACAGTGGAACCCTTTGAAAGTGTTCCTGACAGGACTAAAGACCTTGATAAATATTCATCACAAAAACCAAGACACTAACAAAACAGGAACACAGCTTGGTGTCATTTAAATTGATGATTGTGGAAAATCAGAGCTGGAACATTGGAAATGCTTTGTATAAACTGACTCATCTTTCAGATGAGGAAACTGAACTACAGCAACCATCCAAGTTGTCCAAGATCACATGGTGAAGATCCTCACCGTGGGGTCTTGGATCCCTGTCTAATAATGCTGTTCCCACCACGAATGCTAGAAGGCTCAGCAGGTCTCAGCACTCTTCCTTCCAAACATAAAGATTAAACCTACCACAAAACCCCAAACCTCTGTCTTCTGATGGGTCCCATCCCAACATCACCTCCACCAATTTACAGCAGTTTGAATCACTTTTCTTAAGTTTCCTGGCCACAGAAAAATGGGGCTGGTGGATGAGCACAATATAACATTGGTGGACCAGATGGGGGAAAATGGAAGTGTGTCCCCTCTTCTAGTTAGTGTCTTGTCACTTACCCAGCACCTCCATAGCCATCATCTTAGCGAACGTTCCAACAAGTCTGCAAGGCCAGAGAGTGGGCATCACACCTCCACTTTTCCAGATAAGAAAATGGATCACAAGACCAACAATATGAGTAAGAGGATACTGGAAATGTACTGAGACAGACAGTGAGGTTTACTGGGAATCACATCAATACAAAAATCAAATTAAGACTGGGCTAAAACCCTACCTTGTCTCTTCACTGGCAAAATAAGTTATGGACCTCATTTCTCTCCTCTGTGAATTGGGGCTACTATACCCACCTTCCTTTTCCTGGCTCTTATGAAGATTAGACAGAACTTCTGCACAGTGTCTGGCACTCAGCAGTCTCTCAAGTGAGTGCCAGCTAACATTACGAAGCACTAAAATTAAACACTCTAACAAATTACAAGTCTCAAGTCATTGAAACTGTAACTAGATAACAGAGCAGTTTCATTAAAACTGGAAGATCTTTAGGCATGGAGTTGACAACAGCTGATTAGCCACAATGATGCTGGTAGCTACCCCTTCTGTTATTTTTTGCCATATTGACTTTTTTCCCCCACAAGTTGCTTTCCTGTTCTCTCAAAACATTAAGCTCTTTGTGTGTCTGAATATGTCTCACTCTTCATTTTACTCAGAAAAAAAGATCTTCTAATTCCTGAAGAAAAACCATATTGCTGTAGAGAGAAGAGACAGGTGAGAAAATGAGCTCCACTGCTAAGACTTCTTGGAAGGACTTGTCAGGGTTTTTACTCCCTTAGAGGAAGGCTCAGACCCAAACACTGCCTGGGCTAGAATGTATCTAGGGCAGGTGGTGCCACCTGCAAAATGGAGAGCATGTGCCCTTTCTAAAGAGGGCAGCATGTACCCAGCTCCAGTTGATTATAGGAATATGGCTTAGAGTTGCCAAGTATCTTGGCATTTTAAGAAGAGCAAAAAAATATTATGGAAAATTTCTAGATTTTGAAAATATTGACTAGGTCTAACTAAACATGCTTATGTGCAAATGCAGTCCATGGGTCACCAATGCTTCCAGGGTTGTCTTTAAAGCCTTCTGAGATACATTATACTAAAGCGCAGAGACATGCTGGGGTTTATACCTGGAAAGGTAGGCAGAGAGCAATGATCATGAAAGGACTAGAGAGTGGGCTGCTGAAATAAAAAGATGAAACCCTGAACAGAATCCATCAGAAAGCATGCAAATCAAGAAGTCAAGGATTAGCATAATAGTCAAGGCAATCCTCAGCAAGTAAAGCAGGAGGCATCACAATGCCTGACATTAAATCATAGTACAGAGCTATAGTAACAAAAATGGCATGACATTGGCACCAAAACAGACATGAAAACCAATGGAACAAAACAGAAGATACAGAGGCAAACCCACATAAATACAGTTATCTCATACTAGACAAAAACATCCTGAACATACATAGGAGAGAAGACAACCTCTTCAACAAGTGGTGCTGGGAAAACTGGACATCCATATGTCATAAAATTAAATTAGACCCCTATCTCTCACCCTGCACAAAATTCAACTCTAAGTGGATCAAGGACCTAGGCATCGGACCAGAGATTCGGTGCCTACTAGAAGAAAAAGGAGGCCCAAATCTCCATCTAGTCAGCTTAGGAACCAAATTCCTCAACAAGACTCCCAAAGTCCAAAAAGTAAAATCAAGAATCAATAAATGGGATGATATCAAACTCAAAAGCTTCTTCAGAGCAAAGGAAACAATCAAGAATGTGAACAGAGAGCCTACAGAATGGGAGAAAATCTGTGCCACCTGTACCTCAGATACAGCATTAATCTCCAGCAAATATAAAGAACTCAGAAAAATTATCACCAAAAACAAAAACAAAAACAAAACAAAACCCAAACAACCCAATCAATAAATGGGCAAAGGAACTGAATAGACACTTCATAGAAAAAATATGAATGGTTAACAAATATATGAAAAAATGTTCAACATCACTAGCAATTAGAGAAATGCAAATTAAAACTATGCCGAGACTTCATCGTATGCCAGTCAGACTGGCAATTATCAAGAATACAAGTAACAGAAAATGTTGGTGAGAATATGGGGGGAAAGATACACTCATACATTACTGGTTGGACAATTGGTACAATTACTCTGGAAAGCAGTACCGAGATTCCTCAGAAAACCTGGAACCACCATTAGACTCAGCTGTTCCACTCCTTAGCATATACCCAAAGAACTAAAGTCAGTGTACTATAGTGAGGTGGTCACATCAATGTTTATAGCAGCTCAATTCACAATAGTTAAGCTATGGAACCAACCTAGGTGTCCCTCAATAGATGAGTGGATAAAGAAAATGTGGTATAATTTACACAATGGAATATTAGCCATAAAGAATAATAAAATTATGGCATTGCTGGCAAATGGATGGAACTGGAGGCTATCATGCTAATAAGCCAATCCCCCAAAACCAAAGGCCAAATGTTCTCTCTGATATGCAGATACTGACTCATAATAGGAGTGTGTGTGTGGTGTGGGGGGTGGAGGTTCACTGGATTAGACAGGAGATAGAAATCATTGTTCAACAAGTCAATAGAACTGAGATGTCTTAATTTCATTCTGACTTTTTCCTCTATTGAGGCAGTTGATAAAAAAATTAACAAAATAATACACAAACCATAGAATATAAGGGCCTTTCCAGCGCCACTCCTATGCTTCAGTGTTATAATCTTATTTTCCACATTCATCCATGAACACCAATGCTTAGTTTACACATTCTGGGTACAGTAACCAGGTGAAAGGGTTCTATTTGGCAAAGAATTCATGTAATTAACAATTTAGTCATAGAATTGGAAATTCCCTTGCAGTTTAAATGGAATGGGTAGAAGCCAAGGAATGCTGTTCAATATCCTGTAACATCCTAGGCAGCATCCACCACAATTATCCCACCTGAAATGCCAATACAGTCAAGGTTGAGAAGCCCTGGGCCAGAGGAAATTTAAAAAAAATTAGGCATTTCTTCTATAGAGCAAGTTTGCATTAAGAAAACTGGATACAGTATTACTGGGGCAGCATGGTACACTATTTGTAAGACAAGGGCCAATACTGGTAAAGAGTCTGGAACAGGCATTATAACTAAAGATATAAGGCAAATTTAGGTATATGGCCACTCGACTGACACTCTCTGCTCAGGATGTGCTCCATTCTTATCTATTTAGAATAACCGGTTTACTTTTGTTTTGCAATAATAAAATAGAATTACATAAAGACTTTTTTTCTTACTGAAATCCACGTGGGAAAGTAAAGGTTGCAGATCTAAACTCTCTTCACCCCTCAGCCAACGCTTGCCCCATCCTGCTTCAGGGTCACACACAGTGGGCATTCCAGAAATGTTTATTCAAGAGCTCCTCTGAGTCAAGCCTCAGCCTGTGGCTCATTCACAGCTCAGAAAAAATGTACCAAAAAGCTGAATTGCCTCTCGAATGCTCACAGAACTTAAGACAGAGCCTGGTAATTTGTAACCTGCCTTTTCATTATGAAGGGTTTATTATTAATATGGGCTCTGGATTTGGAGCATTAGATTGGGCTCAGACTTTTAATCCGTCTGTGCTAATTTAATGCTAAATCTGAGCTTCAATGCCTTTATCTCCTCGGTGCTCATTTCAGATCATCAGTCATTTACTATACATTAGGAGTGGCAAAATTCTATTTTACACCAGATCAATGTCCCCTCAAGCTCTTTATTCTAAAACTTGTCCCTCTGATTGTTTTGCCCTCTTATCTACTTTCCTCTGTTAACCTTCCTGCCTCCTCCCACAGACCCATATTTGTGCTAAATATAACTCTAGGGAAACAAAACACTCTCTGACGTGGTCATAACTGATACAATTACTTTAAACCAGCTTCCTCTTCTGGAAAGGGCTTAGGAGTACATGTATCCAGCAAAGAAAGCAAACATTCTTTTGGAATTTTCTTAGGATGCCCCCAAAACAAAACACACTGCTTTTTGCCTGGGGGCAACACAAGCTGGTATAAATACCCATGTTAAGATTTGGGTGGTTCCAGGGATTGGTTCTGTTTCACTTTGTCTTCAGTTTCTCACCACGTCTAACAAGATGAAATAGGACTATGGGGCTCTGACAAGGTCACATCCAGGGTAGGTTACCAGAAAGCTGCCAAATGCATGATGATTCTCTTCTGCCTCCTGCCTATCTTGACCTAAATCTGTAGGGAGCTGCTGGGACCCCAAAATGATTTTTTTAAATACTACAAACAATGCAAGGCTAATCAGACTTCTTACAAGCCAGGAATATGAAATTGTGAGTCTCTTCTACTCAATAAAAATCCCCGTATACATCCCCTTAACAGAACCTGAAAATTAAGGACACTTGACAGATTCCCTCTAAGGACCACGTACATCTGAGTTTGCAGAATGTATAGGTCCCTGCTGGTGCCTACCTCTTGCCTCACTGACTCAGGCTCAATGAAGGGGAACCTGGGCTACAAGCAATAGCTCCCACCTCTGCCCTTCCTCAAAATTAAAAATCCCACAGCTAAATTTTAAAAACTATGTTGGCATCCACTCAACACTACCTTATGGACAGTTGCCTAACATTTACTGTTTCTGTAGCAACCAATCTTAGCAGGCAATGAATTGAAATTTTAATTTTTTCCTTTAAATGCCATTTTCACTTATATCAAGAACATGACAATATACCATGTGAACATCCCCAGGAGATGGTGCCTAGCTTAGGCCATGGGAAGTGCAAATAAGAAAAAGAACTGACCCAGAAATGAAGAAAAATAACATCAGCAGCCACTTCCATAGGCCTGAGTGCTCCTTGTGGGGGTAATGGGGAGCAAAGTGTTCTTTGCACATTATCAAGCAGCTCCTTCTATGTCCAATGAGTTCCTGAGGACTCCTAATTCCTCATGTGAGGAAGCTGAAGTTCCTGGAGCCTGTGATATTTGCCTAGGGATGCCCAGCTAAAAATAGCAGAGCCTGATCAAAGCCAGAGGTGAATGACTCCCAGCCCCTGGTCAGAACTACCCACTGCACTGTACCTACTACATGCTCGAAAGTCCACATGGTCACACAGATGACAATGTGACCAGTGCCCCTGGAGCCACACCCCATAGTACATGATGCTGTCCTCAGATTCACCACCACACTGTATCTGGCTCCAGAAATTAAGAACAAGGGGCTGGGGTTGTGGCTCAGTGGTAGAGCGCTTGCCTAGCATGTGTGAGGCCCTGGGTTCGATTCTCAGCACCACATAAAAAAATAAAGATTAAAAATAACAACAACAACAAAAGAAATTAAGAACAAGGATATAAAAGCATCCTGAAATAAAAACAACCATCTTCCTAGAATTTCTCCTATAGTTTTGTTTTCACAGTATTTTCATTTTATGCCTTTATTTATCTATGAAAAATAATGTTTTCGTAGATCATTTGGTGCTGGGATTTGTTCTATATTCTTCGCACATATTAACTCTTTTAATCCTCAGAACTCAAAAGGCATGTGACATTAACGGTCCCACTTAATAGATATACAAACTGAGGACTGAAGAAGCTGAGTAACTCTCTCAGGATCCTGGAGTCACAGGGGGGCACTGGGATGCAAGCATCATTACCCAGAGTCCACGTCATAACCGTAGACCACATCTCGGTGCTGCACCCTTAGATATTCCCCAATGTGCACGACTTCAAAACCACTACCACACAAAAGATCTCCCTGGGGATGCACTAACTTCAAACAGGAACATGACACAGTGTTGAGTTTCATTCAAAGTCCTTTTAATGGTTTCTCAGTGCAGTTGAGATAAAAATCTAAAAAGTTTTTTAACCTAGCCCAAAATCCTTGTGTGGGCTGATCCTTCCTTCTCTCTCACCAGTCTACAGAATGCTCCTTTTGAGCATTCTGTCTGGTCTTTTTCTTCAACACAATATAGTCATATTTTTTACTTCAAAACCTTCAAACTTGCTGGACATATTTATACCATTCTTGCTTCCAACTCTTCTCAGCTAACTTCTGCTCAGTTTTACAAGTCATTCATAGTGCCTCAGAGAGAGGCCTCCACAGCTTCCTGTCTGCAGGCAGCACCATGTGTAGGGTCTACAAACACCCAACAAAGCCTGGTACATTTGGGGCACTCAGTAGATATTTGTTGAATAAATATCTGATGGGTTACTCTATCCCAGAAACTACCAAACTCAGAAAGCCAGAGACAAAGACACAGAGAGACACAATGATTACATGATGCTCTGAGATAAGAACATGGACAGATGTTATGAGGGAAGAGGGAAGAGAAACAAAACTGAGATTGGAGATGACTGGAATCAGAGAAGCCAGTCCTGAACTATATTTTGAAATAACTTTGGACTAATAAAAAGACAAGGATCCAAAGCCTTGCAGGCTCCCTTCAGGCATGTGGTTATTACCCTACACCCTTGGGTAGCCCTGGAAGGATGGTTAGCAATCTGATTTTGCTTCAAACAATATAGAAGAGAGAGGAGGAGGAGGAGAAGGAGGCTGTAGGAAGATCACAGAGATCATTTTAGTTTTTTAGGAAAGAGTAGGGTCTGAAGCAACATGACAATAGCAGAAAAGGAAAAAAGGAGAGATCTGAGAAATATCAAAGAGGAAGAGTCCACAGGACATGCTAACAGACTAAAGATACTGAAAGGTGAGAAGAGAGGATTCCCCGATCCCTTGCAACACAACAAAGTGATTCTGTTCATGTGATAGGTAGGGAAAACGGTAAAATGACAGGTTGGTTCTTAGGCTGGGGAACACTCAGGGACTTCATGCCAGTTTTAGGTTCTTAAGGAACACATGGGCAAAGCATTTGAATAGATTTTTGCAAAGTAATACACTAATGCCCAATAAATACATGAAAAGATGTTCAATACCTTTAGACACTAAGGAATGCAAATCAAAATCACAATGTGAGACCATATACCTACTAGGATGGGGAGAGTATAAAAGATAGACAATGAAAATGTTGGTGTGCGTGTGGAGAAACTAGAATGCTCATATATTGGTTGATGATGGGAATGTAAAATGGGGTGGGTCACTGGAGGAAATAGTAGGCATTTCTTGAAAAAGCTAAATATAACCCATAACACGCAGCAATTCCAGTTTTAGGTATGAACCCAAGATAACTGAAACCATTATATTCACATATGAACCTGCACATGAATGTTCATAAGAGCATTGTTTGTAACAGTTAAAAAACAGAAGCAACCCAACTGTCCATCACTGATACGGGTAAACAAAATGTGGAAAACCCATACAATGGAATGTTATTCAAACATAAAATAAAAAGGAAATACTAATTCATGCTACAACAAGAATGAACCTTGAAAACGCTATGCCAAGTGAAAAAATCCAGACAGAAAAGCCACATATTATATGATTCCATTTATATAAAGTGACCAGAATATAGGCAAATTTAGAGATAGCAAGCTGATTTGGTGGTAAGGGGATAGAGTATACAGAGTCATTGCTAAAAGGTATGGGGTTTCCTTTTTGGAGTGATGCAAAGGTTCTGGACTTAAATGGTAATGGTTGCACAACTCTGTAAATATTCTGAAAACCACTAAGATATACATTTTAATTGGGTGAACTATATGGTAGGTGAATTATATATCAATTTAAAAAATCCCATATAAATTACAGAAGGCAGACCTTATATATAGCTTTTATTATATGGGGCACATTATTTAATATTAGTTGTCAGGATTTGCAAACACCTTCTATAAGCTGGGGGCAGTGGTGCATGCCTGCATCCCAGAAGAAGGCAGGAGGATCACAAGTTCTAGGTTGGCCTGGGCAACCTAGTGAGACCTTGTCTCAAAATTCTTTTTTTTTTTTTAAAAAGAGTGTTTGCAGGAGTAGGGGGGTGCGGTAATGGAGTATAGTTTAGTAAGAGAGAACTCCTGGGTTCTATCCCCAGTATTAGAAGAAAAAAAAAAAAAAGCCTTCAAGCCTCTACAGGCCCTTACTAAGCTTTTGAAACCTGGATCTATGGAAATCAATGCGGCATTTAGTTTCTTGCCAAATGTTTCTCCATAAACTTTAAATGTGTAGCTTTTGCAATCTCATCAGAATTTCTGAGATAAGGTATAAATATGTTAATTGGAAGAATGGAACTTTAATGATTTTCTGTTCTACCCTAAAAATGCACATGCAAAGCTGGGATTGTGGCTCAGCAGTAGAGTACTCGCCTAGCACATGAGAGACACTGAGTTCAATCCTCACTCGACACCACATAAAAATAAATAAATAAAATAAAGATATTGTGTCCAACTACCACTAAAAAAATTTTTAAAAAGAAAATGCACATGCACAAAGAAATCTTTTGAATTCATAACAAGAGACAGGGCTAAAATGTTGAAAGCAACACTAGTACCATCAATTAATTGAGGTATTCTGAGAGATACAGGACATGTGATGGCTCTTGATGCTGCATGCTCTTAACCTCCAAGTCGCTAAGAAGGACAAGACAGGGAATGTTCTTAATTCTAAGATTTGTTTTTAATATTTAAATTTTTCTGACATCAAGATGAAATAGAATACAATGGTTACCTTTTGTGCTAAAACACGATTATTAAAATTTTGGTGCAGTTTAAAATCAACTGATATCAATAGGTAGTCCAATCAGATGGTGTTGGCTGGAAGCACATTTCCTAGTTCGATTTCTCTCTGAGACATTTATACCCCACAGGCATGATTTCTAAGTTAAAAAGAATAATTACATTTGCATACATTTTAGCAGTCACCATGTAAAAATAGTGAGGTACTCTCTTGCTAGCAAATGTTGATCAAAATATACTACCCTTAAATCAATCAGGATGTATTGAAGTTCTTTTCCCTAAAGGTTTTTCTACAAATCCATGAATAGCAAGTTACCGCATTCATAAGCACTCTAGCTGCAAGTGAAATTATTTGACTAAAATATATTTCTAAGACATTTATGTATGAAGTATGTGCAAAGGAGGTACTTCAGACAGTTATTGGATGGATTCTTCCACAATTTTTAATTTAAGCACTATTATCTGCATATTATACCTTATATATTTCCAAAGTGTATTGTATACTCTTTCATTCAACCCCTCCCCACAACAGCCCTTTAAGATTGAGGACAAAAATACAGTACTGTTTTTATTTCTAGTTTATCATAAGAAAAAAAAGGAACAGAGGTTAAATATGTTTATAAGGCTACAAACCTGGTTAATGGCAGGGTTAGAACTTTCAATACATCTCTCTCTGAGTTGGGAATCTTCCCACCATGGTACATGACCTACACATGGAAATGGTACAGGAACTGGTACGAATAAGCATCAGTACCTATCTCACATCCTGAAACATACCTAAGGAAACTAGGCACAGACTTCTGACAGGGATGACCCATGAAGCTTTGCACATCCTACCTCTACACACACACACACACACACACTCACACACACTTCTGGTGCCTGGCATCTGCTCCTTCCTCCAGCCATCATGCTGGCCCCATTCCCAGCCCTTCAGTTCCTTTTATCCTCTGCTAGTCATGATCTGAATTATCACAAGACAATAGACTTTAAGGACAAGTATGTGCTCTGTTGCATAGTTCTGAGCCCATTCAACCAAAAATGATTCATTTGAGCTTACAACAGCTACCCAAGACAGGTCAAGATCTTGATATCTTCAATTTAAATAAAAGATAACTGGAGGACAGAAGATCAAGATATCTATCTAAGATTATGAAGCTGATAATCAGCTGGATGGAGCTTGGAATCTCATCTTTTTATTACCATGCCATACCATTTTCCATTTTACCACTTGGGTGAGGTTATGTAGCACTAATCCATTCTCCTACATATTCATTCAACAAATATCTTTTTCATCTTTTCAACAAATATTCCCTATTTAGGTTGTAGGGAAAACAGTAGAAAACAAAATAATTTCCATCTTCCTAAACTTTATAGCCCATGGAGACAAAGATTTAAGGAGATAATTATAAATTGTGATAGCTGCCAAAATAATCAAGAGCCACTGAGAGAATATGATAAGAAACCCTCATTTAGAAGAGAATGCTGGAGAAAACTTCTTTGATGAAGTTATATTTAAACTTTGGCATAAATTAACCAGGAGTTGGGTGGAGGGGAGTGAAGAGTGGTCCTTGTAGAGGAAAATATGCAAACGATCTGGAGCAAAAAATACCTTGGAAGAAGGATCATGTGCCAGGTGACACAGCTGAAGTGATATTCCAGAGGTAAATCATGGGCCTCATTCTACAAAGTAAATAATTTTGTTTTGTCCCCAAATTCCAAGTGGTAGCCACTGAGAGGTTTTAAGCATATGGATGCTGTGGTCTGACTTACACTTTTAGAAGTTCCTTTTAGCTGATTTTCAGTCCATAAAATGAACTAGAAGGAGATAAGATGATAGTGAGAAGACCACTTACACCATGACCGTGTCCGAGGAAAGATGGTGGCTACTACAGGATGGTGGCAATGGAGACACATAGGAGTGACTGTGAAGGGACAATGAATGAAGTCTCATTGGCAAATCCAAAGGGTCCAAGAGCCAGATCACTGTCTGAGAGGCCAAGCATACACCTTTAGCATCCTGTCCTCAAACAAATCTCAAAAACAGATCACGAGTCTGAAGTGAAGAGATGGGAAGGTTTTCCAGATGGTTGTGGCAACTAGCTACTTTTTTTTTTTCTTAATGGTTAGTTGTCCAGACTTCTTTGAGTCAAATATGGAAGCCACTTCCCAAAGATGGCTGCGACAACCTTCTAAGCTATTTCCAAGACTTGGGACCTGGAAATAGATATTGGGCCAATGCTGAGAACCACTTCCTAAGGTCAGAGATTATTTCTTGTTTAGGAAAGTTCAAGATCCGAAGTGATAAATATTCTCATCCATAGATACATACTTTCAAAGGTCTTTTTCCCAAAGAAAATTAAGATGACTTTATCTTAAGAACAGCATGAACACACTTCTATAGCTTCTGTGCTTTATGTTAATTTAAGAATAGAAAACCGCCTTGCCATTTTCAGTCTCAATATTTGAGTTGTGTAACACTTGAACACTCACCCTTGGATTCTACAAGATGAGAATGAGGAGAGGAAAGAATGCGTAGGAGTAGAAGGAGAGTCATTAAAAACTCACAGATAAATCACAACTACTCTGAGGTCTGTTTTGCAAAAGGGCAGATGGCCAAAGCTGAGTTCTCATAGCACTGTCCAGGGCAGGATGGCTATTCAGTACCTGCACATCAGTGGGACTCTCTTTGGTATTTATACATGGGATTCAGGCCTGGGAGAAGTCTTCCTATTGTTTACTTAGAGACCATCAGTTTGGCTCTCACATCCAGTGAGTAGTAAAGCTTAGGTTAGAAATTCTCAGGAAACAAAACATGGTCATCATTGAACAATTCAAAACCAGAAGAGCGTTCATGAAGGGGTAGAAACTCTGACTAGGCAATGCCCAAAAATTCTATGAGAAGAAAAGTGAGGGTTGCTATGGAAATCAAGGAGGTTGCTTAGATCTCAAAAGGTCATGCTCAAGGTTTGAAAGCCAAATGGAAGGAAAGGCAGTTGGGGTGCCTATAATACAATGGAGTGGCAGGTAGTGTTCACTCAGAAATCCAAAGTCCAGAATAAATCGGGGATTACAGAGCTCACACAGACAAAGGAATTAGGCTTTGGGGACAGGCTCTTTTGTTAAGATCTCATAAGTGTTTTTAAATAGCAAATCAAGCCTGGGGTATTTTTGGTACATGAGGTATAGGGAATTTATATTTGGCCTTTTTAAAACAAATTTTTGCTTGGATAGAAAAGAACAAATGAACATTGATAAGGTGGGATGAAAATCAAAGATGAATAAAAAGATCGTAAAAAGCAATTAAGTGGTTCAAAATGCGTCAAGTCATCTGGCATGGTTTTATCCTTCATTCCAACAACTTAAAATTTTTATTGCTGATCCATTGTTGGCAAATATCATCAGGGAGAACGGGGCTATGCTAAAGCCTCTGGGTGGTTTTCACAGTATTCCTACTGACTAGGTGGTAGCTGGGGGAGAGCAATCTGCATGTTAATGAGTGGTTCTGTGCCTGGCAGGGGCAGGGGGCTGGCTGATGCCCCTCAAAAACCCTTTCATTGTGCTCTTGCCCAAAGGGCAAGGCCTGTGCTTTGAAAGGTGATAAAGAAGGCAAGGTTATCTATCACATTTGTGGTTGGGAGGAAGCCAGGGAAATAGTGAATTTCCTGGCCCACTGAATCAGGATTTGATAATTTTTACAAGCTGAAGAAATAAAGCAGGGATCAAATAAAAGATCTGAACTTGGGTTGTAAAAACAAAGTATATAAATACAGGAAGGAGAGCAGACACTTAGGAGATACTAAACTATCAAAAAGACAAAACAAAACCACCTCTATAGATTTTGGCTGACAAGCCAGCTCACTATGTTAGTACCAGAAGCTCCTACATGAACAGAGCAAGTTTAGAAAGATGAAGGTGAAGATTCCTAATCTTGCTCCATTCAAGGTCAATCAGGCCACTTGTGGAATGATTCAGTGCTTTCGCCACCCGGAAGAGGAGCAGGAAAAAACTAATGCATGGAGACAAGTTATCAAAAGAGGGCAAAAGGTCTTGAAACCACAATATACAAGGATATTCAACTCAAGGAAAAGAGAAAAGCTGTCATGAAGAGACATACAGATGGGGAGGTTGCATATAGCACCTCGCTTGCATGCTCCCACGAGGTAGAATCAGCCCCAAGAACAGAAACCAGCTGTTCAAGGCGCCAAGGGGTTGCTCCCAAGTTCACCATAATTTGAAGTTTCAAATGGAAACTGGATGCCACTTGACAAAATCAATGTAGAAATGACTGAGTAGATACCCTTCCTGGTACCTTATAAATCTGACATTCCATTACATAAATTCAGTGACTAGTTCCCAAGTGGTACCCAGTTGCTAAAGGTGCCAAGTCTGATGATGTAAATGCCACCTACCATTTTTTAGCACACACCCACATGCTAAGGCTTTCTTTTAGCACAGGACAAGCTTGAGTCAACGCTTATGCCCATTGTGAGTAGAAGTTTAAGTCATTTCTGCCCTTTGAACATGCTGCTGCCCAGTTTATTTTGTGCACTCTCTTATCTCAAAAACAGGCATATTGTGTTCCCTGACCTAGGCTTTGTATATTTTGTTCTAATTAGACATACAATCTATGCTCAGTCTGAGATAGCCATTCTGGAGGTATATTCTTGGCCAAAGCTTTTGAAATCTTGGCAGTATCTTCCTCCCAGGGCTCATACTGTGTGAGCAGCCTGCTATTATGGGCTATTCTCATAGCTGTGTGTCCACAGATGCAGCAGGCCCATCTGCAAAGGGACTGCACACTGACTAGGGGATACTAATGAGGTATCCTCATGCATCGAGGCACTAAGCCCTTTGCAGAGAGTGGCCCACACCTCACCAATGCAGCAGTCAATGCTCCTGGACAAGCTAGCGACGTCTCCTCCTGTCACTGTCTGCAGTCCTGGCAGCCCCGTCCCTTAGTGCTGGTCCATCCTTAAACTGTCCTTCATGGACTCTCATACCCCCTCATCTTTGTCAGGCCTGTGAGTCTGAAATCCCTCCCTCCCCCCACCCTCCATGCCAATATACCCTCCAGCCTCTGCTCTTCCCAGGCACCTCTCGACCAAGCCCCCCCCCACAGCAGAGCTCCTGTCATGCAGTCTTGCTGCACCACAGCCCCTGTGCCAGATTTTAAGCCCACATCGGTTGTCAGTAAGTATTTATTACATGAACTGATAATTCCCAGTAGCGTTTTCCACCTCAATTATAAGCTTCTTGAGGACAGAAGTATTTTGTTCCAAGGTGCCACACATTAATAACAGTAATTAAAATCAACTGAACTTATCATGTGCCAGGCTCTGCTAAATACTTTATATGAGACAGATAAGCTGCTTCCTGTTTTGAGATGAAGAAAACATGTAAGGTCATGCAGCTGATAACCATCCTCGCAGACCCTAGATGGCCTGCAATCTTAAGGCATGCTGTTCCTAGCACAGCAAACCTGGGCGAATGAATGATTCGCACCCACATCTGCAGAGCAAAAACCCTGCAGAACACACAAGAATGGCTAATACAGTGGCTCGGGAGACTGAGACAGGAGGATCATGAATGCAAACCAGCCTCAGCAACAGTGAGGTGCTTAGCAACTCAGTGAGACCCTGTCTCTAAATGAAATATAAAATAGGGCTGGGGATGTGGCTCAGTGGCTGACTGCCCCTGAGTTTAATCCCTGGTATTAAAAATAAAGAGAATGGCTAATAGGGGTTTGCTCGACTAGACCTTACACTCCCAGTTGATACTACAAACTGATTACTGTGGCCAGGCATAGTGGCACATGCCTGTAATCCCAGAGGTTGACACAGGAGGATAGCAAATGTGAAGACAGCCTTGGAAACCTACTGTGATCCTGTCTCAAAAATAAGAAGGGATGAGGATTTAATGCAGTGGTAGAGTGCCCCTGGGTTCAATTCCCAGTACCACAAAAGAGAAAAACAAAACAAAAACAAAACCTGACTACTATTATTTTGTCTTCGAAGAGGTGTTGGACATTTGAAATAGTGAAGAAGGAAAGGTTAAGTCAGATGGGCTCAATGTGAATGTCTGATATTACATTTTACTTACTTCCTAATTCCTATTCCATTTAAAAAATATCATCTATACTGAGAGAAAAAAAAAACAAAAAACCTTTTTCATCCCCTTCTGGGTCCCCATCAGGGTGTGACATACTGTTGAGATGGAAAGATGATGTTCTGAGGTGGAGGAAGCCTCAGGCAGAAATAATAGACCACGGTTTGATGGCTCCTTATAGAACAGCTAGTTTCAATTTGATACTATTTTTGCTAATTTTAGCTTTTATTAAACACAAAAGTAACTTTAACACTTGATGCTTTGGTTTTTGAGTTATTTTGAGGAAACCTACTGCTACTAAGAAGGGTCTCAAGCGAGCTGGTGACCAAAGGGTAGGTGTTGGGGTTCTAAGATTTAGTCTGAAATAATGTTTACATGGTTTAAAAAAACAAAACAAACAAAAACAAACAAACAAACAAACAAAAAACCCAAATTAAAAACTATTCCCTCATTCACATCCCCTAATGACAGCTGGGTTCTGCTTAGTTCTGCTTTAACACAGAAGTCTGTTTTCACTGTACACTCTGACTAGTCATTTGTACCAAAGTCTGACCCTCTAGGTGAGAAGGGGCAGGAGGCGTGGGCAATGCTAATGAGTCACCATTTAGGGCAAGTGCTGCTTTGGCTGTGTCCTTATCCATCCTCAGAAGCCTGTAGTGACTCTCTTCTCCCTCTCCCTAAGTAGATGTCAATGGTGTGATCAAAACCCGGGGTAGAACACCGGGTGTGCCTTACTTAGTATTTAAAAACAGTATTGCTGGCCAGGTGCCTCTGCTGATCAATTAAATTGAAATCTCTGGGAAGTAGGGTCAGCTTTGCCGGTCTGAAAAAGGCCTCAGGTGACTCCACTGGGTGGTCGGGACAGACAGCCTGGATCAGACATTCTATTCTGTGGTCATTTCTGCCACAGGGTTGAGTTCAGAGGTCTGTGAAACTTGTATTATCAAAGATCTTTATTTCTCAAAACTTTAAAAACTGAACTTTGGAGAGTAAAGTGAATTTTACCTTGATTTAAGCATGCTCATGGATGAAAGGAGAGAGGGATAAGTTGCTAAAGATGAAACAACCACACATACATCCATGTACACACATATAAACAGACCTATAGAGCGCGCGCGTGCGCACGTATAAGAGCTCTGTGGTATAATGTAGATGTAATTTAGTAGCTGTTTCAGTCAGCTTTGTTACAGTGAGCAAAATACTAGATAACAACTTAGAAGAGGAAGAGTTTATTTTGGCTCAGACAATCAGAGGTTTAGTGCAGGGTAGGTAAATTCTATTGTTCTGGGCCCAAGGTGAGGCAGAACTTGATGGGAGAAGGATGTGGTGGCAGACAGCTGCTCTGTTCTTGGCAGCCAGGAAGCAGAGAGAGGGGCAAGGAGCTGTGGGGAAGATGTACTTGACCCAAGAAGTGGGTCAACCAGGGCATGCCCTCAGTGACCCACTTCTTCCAGCCATGCCCCACCTGCCAATAGTTACCACCAAGTCAAAGGAGAGAGGGACAAGTTGCTAAAGTCACTTGAAACTAGGATGGATTGATTAGGATTCAGTTCTCAAAATCCAATCATTTTACCTCTGAATATTCCCGCAATTACACAGGAGCTTTTGGGACACACCTCATATCCAAACCATAACAGCAGAAAACACACATCTTCCTAGTCAAGCTTAGACTAGGTTGTGAAACACTATTCTAAAGAAAAATGAATTCATCAAGATCACAAGATCACATATGGTCAGGATCACTGGGGGGAAGAAGGTACCACCACCACCACCCCACCACCAACTTTTTGACCAATTCCTACCAGTGGTCACAACTTTTGTTATTTCTTCTGTGAAGCCTTCTGAGCCCCAAGACTGGATAGAGTCTTCTCCTTCTTGCTAGGACCCAGCAGGCACTTGCATTCACAACCCCTAACTTGGAGGCTACACCCAAAAGATGCTTAGTGTACTTGAGGGGACACAATCTGCCACGATCACTCTTGTCAGACTCCCAGTTACATTCCCTCAGTGTCTTCCTCTGATTACGTATCAGCTGCAAAGTTGTCCTCATCTGCTATTCCAGGCTAGAAAGAGAAAACCATACCACTCACAGACTTAAGCCTCAACTATCCTTTCACTTATACATGCTCAGGTCCATCTCAGCACCTTTGTAGATCCATGTTTGGACTCCTCTTCCCTCCTCAACTCCTTGTGTGTGCACACTCTCTGCTCTCGGTGCTCTCCCTTCTTCCCCTAAATAATCTAGAATAGTCATTTGGTTCTAAGTACTATGCACATGTTGGGGACCCTCATTGTGTCTTCAGCCCAGATCCCTCATCAGTGATAGTTCTGTGGTATCAATTTGGCCAGGCTAAATTATACTCCCCTGAGTCCCCTTCTAGTGTGTTTCTACTTAGAGTGGGCTAGAAGATGACCTCTCATGAGAGGTGGAGGATGGGAGGGGGGCACAGACATCTTGTAGCACACTTACATTCTCCCAAATACTTAGTCTAACATAAATCTAGGTGCTGCTGTGAAAGGATCCGGAAGATATAAGTGTTAGTCAGTTTTTCATCACTGTGACCAAATACCTGACAAGAATAACTTAGAGGAGAAAAGCTTTATTTTGGGTTCATGGTTTCAGAGGTCTCAGTCTATGGTTGGCTAATTCCATTGCTTTGGGTTTGAGGTGAGGCAAAGCACCATGTTGAAAGAAAATCTCTACTCACAGCAGTGAGGAACAGAGAGGAAGGAACCAGGGACAAGATACAGTGCCCAAGGGAATGACCCTACTGACTTACTTCCTCCAGCCAGGCCTCATCTGCCTAATATCACTATCCCGTAGTCCATTCAAATTAATGCATCAAATGGATCAATCCACTGATGAGGTAACAGCTCTCATAATGCAACCTTTTAACCTGTGAACACAGCCGCACTGCCTTGCTCATGAGCTTTGTGGAAGACATTTAACATCCAAATGAGCTGGGTGTGGTGGTACACGCCTATAGATTCCAACAGTTCAAGAAACTGAGGCAGAAGGATCACAAGTTCAAAGCCAGCCTCAGCAACTTAGCGAGGGCCCCATCTCAAAATAAAAAGATAAAAATAAAAAAGGGCTGGGGATGTGGCTCAGTAGCTGAGCGCCCCTGGGTTCAATCCCTGGTAAAAAACAAACAAGCAAGCAACTAACCAAACAAAAATCCATCCAAACCATAACAATGTAGTTAAAGTCAGCTTTGAAGGAAACTATACTGGGGAATACTCAGTGGAAAGCGCAGAGGAAGAGAAGGAAAAAAAGCAGGAGGGAAGGAGGAGGAGGGGAGAGGGAAGAGAGAAGTGAGAGACTGAGAGAGAGAAGGAAGAAAAGGAGAGAGGGGGAGGGAAGGGGAGCAAAGAAGAGGGAGAAAGGAAGAGAAAGAGACTTGACTCCCACCTGTGCATAACAAGTTTCAGCTTGAGCCTGTGGGGTTCCATGTGACTCAGGGAGCCCTCAATTGCACAAGCCAGGTCCTTGTAATAAATCCCATCAAAACACACATACCTATATATCTACTTACTCTCTCAGGACCTGCTTATTCTGCTTCTACAGTTGAACCCAGACATTGAATTTACCTCTTCCCTCATCTCAGCCAAACTAAGTAATTTTCTCATTCAATTCCTTCATAAACATGGTCACTACCTTAGTTCATGTCATCTCTTGCTTGACATTTGTAAAATTAAGCTAACTGGTCTACCTGCCTCTGGTTTCTCTCTCCACCAATTCACCGTCCAGATTATTGCTGTTCAATATGCTTTCCAATAGAAGCTTCCATAATGAAAGAAATGTCCACCGGAACTGTTCAATAATAGCAATCTATAGCTATATATATAATAGCAGCTTTTTTTTTTCCTTTTTGTGGTGCTAGATAGAACCCTGGGGTGCTTTGCCACAAAGCTACATCCATAGCCCTTTTTATTTTGAGATAGGGTCTTGCTAAATGGCTGAGGTTGGCCTTGAACTTGCACTCCTCCTTCCTCATCCTTCAGAGTCTCAGGGCATTGGTTTTTAGAGAGCTTTAAAGTAAAGTAGCATGTAATTTTATAAACTATGCACTTAAAGCCCCTTCAGTCCCAGGCATACTTTTCAGCGGTTGCTGGGATTACAGGCATGCACCACAATTCCTGGCTTAACAGCACAATTCTACACCAGCAGTTATTTTTCTTAAAAAAAATGCAAGAAATATGCCAAATAATACAGACATTTCTCAAAATGAAGCAAATCCAATATTGAAACATGCTCAATACTTATAAATAAAATTAAAATAAATATATGCATATGTATAATATGAGGGAATATATCCAGCTATTTACATTGATTTTGCAATTTGAACTGCAAATCAATTGGAACTCTCCAATTCACTTAATAATAACTGCTGAGTATTTACCCACTAAGTGCTGGTGTCCTGCTAGATTCTGGAGACTACCAACAGGACAGTGAGTCTCTTGTCACCTGAGGGAGGCTTAACATCTAGATTAACTGTGCAATGTCTACCCTGGGTGGTGAGAAGTGTAGCAGGTGCCAGAACCAAGGCAGGCAACTAAGGCTTTGCTCTAGGGCACTGATTTTTCAAAAGCCCCGAAGTGAAATAATATGTAATTTAAAAAACTACGTGCACTTAAAGTCCAGTCCCAGGCTCTCTAAAAACCAATGCCCTCAGACTCTGAAGGAGGAGGGAGGAGGAGTACAAGTTCAAGGCCAACCTCAGCCATTTAGCAAGACCCTATCTCAAAATAAAAAGGGTTAAGGATGCTAGGAATGCATGGGGCTATTCAGATCAGGGGCAGACTGAGAGTCCTTGAAATGAAGGCAGGGTGAGCTATCTGGCTGGTACCTCATCTTGATTTAAAGGCAAATGTTTTTTTCTGCTATGTGTTCTAGGTTCCAACATGGCAAGTTAGGCCCCTCAGGGTTCTATGGGAGCCAAAGGATGGACCAATGCAAATTTCCAAACCAATGGGCAAGCAAACCAAAGGGACTTCTATTCCCATGCCTCCTTCTCCAGCAGGCTCTCCTCTACCTCCTCCAGCTTCTCTGCCAGACATGCAAGAGAGGAGAGATGATACTGTTTCCTCTGAGTACAAGAGGCTGACCAGCCACACTCCCAGCCATGAGATGACTCGGTTTTATGAAGCAGAAATTCATGACTGCCAGCTGAACCAGTTCTGTCCCTATCACTGCCTCTGGCTCCCTGATTCTGGGTAAGTAAAGGGACCCAGTGGCCTTTAACCAGACTCCGGTTGGGATATGGAGCTTTGGATGTTTCTCATAAAGAGCTCAATTCTCACAGTGGAAAGCTGCCCAGAGCCTTGCAGCAGAGTGTGGTGTAGTTGGCAGGGTTCAATATGAATGTTTCTGGTCTTTGGATAAATTCCAGCAAAACAGCACCCAAACCTCACCCTTGATCTGTAACACGAGCATCCAGCAGACCATGTGGGAAAAGGTTAATATGCTGACAGAACAACACACTAGAAGCAAGAAGGCCTAGATTCCGGTCATGGAAAACTCCCCATGCACCTTTAAACCTAACAGTCTCCTCTTTGTCACTTGGGAAATGAATGCACTGAGTATAAGGTCACCATCCTGGTTCTATGGCAGCTGGAGCATTCAGAAACATCTTGCCAGGCACCAAACCAGCTATTCAAAGTTCAAGAGTTAGAGCCAGCAGGAGGCATTTCCTCACACAATCGCATCTCTTTCAGACAGCTGGATCCTGGGCAGTAAGAAGAGGACAAAGGACATGAGTAGTAGGAGGCTTATTTCTTAGCCTCCCAGCATTCTGTTGCATCTCTGCTTGTACCTGACAGATCACCTGGAGAGATCCCTTTGACAGAGACAGGATCAACAGACAAAAGAACTCCATGTCCTGGAGAGAATTGTTACTGTGACCAAACATGAACTCAAATATTCTGAATACACTCCCTCTTGGTTCCCCCAACCCCAATCCACAGCAAGTCAGTGAAATGAGATATCCTGCAGACAGTCGATTTGCAGAAGTTGATTACTTATCATGAGATGTCAGGTGGAACTTTCATCTTAACTTATTAGGAGTAAGAGGGTTAAAGGATCAAATTTTGAGTGGATCCTAGGACAGAAAAAGGACAACAGTGGGAAAACTGGTAAATCTGGACAAAGCTTGTATTTCAGTTAATGATGTGGCGCTATGTATTATTAGTCTTCTATTATAACAAATTACTATGAACTTCACACAACACACTTTTATTCTCTCTAGTGTTTGTGGGTCAGAAGCCCGAGGGTCAGTCTTGGCTCCTAGTGACCACCCTCAGGCTTTAGCCACAAGGCTCCTTCCTTAGGCCATTCACAGCAGAACTGTTTGTAGCAAGAAAGGGATTGCAGCTGCTTCTTGCCTCCCATAGGGGCCCATCTAACTGGGTCAGGCCTACCCAAGGGAATCCTTTCTTGATTATTCTCAGTCAATTGATTAGGGACATTGGTTATTTGCATTACAATCACAGCATGCTGTCCCATAGTGACAAGTCTTGTGTACACTCCAGAGAAGGGGATTACGCAGGTCATGAACACCCAGGGGCTGGAGCCTTGTGGTCAACTTGCAGTTCTGCCTACCACAATGTTAATTTCTTATTTTGGGGCATTATACTATGACTACGATCTTAACAATCCTAACTATGAGTAAGACCTTAACAATAAGAGAAATAGGAAAACAACTATTTTTTGCAATACTTCTGCATTTCAAAATGAGAAATTTAAAAACACGGAATAAAAACCACGTGCTTTGAAATAACACAATCATTTGCCAGTCTACGCCATCCTGTTCTCCGGTCTATGTTTCTATGTTGAACTTACCAAAAAGGAAGGAGTGGTGTCAGGGCTGTAAAACTTCAAATTATTGGAGTAAAAATTTTAGAGCACCACAGTACTACTTCTTTACCTTCAAATACGGGTGAATGGTCCTGAATTTAAGATAATCCCTCCAAAAAGGCAATGTGAAACTACATGATACATCTATAGACAATATTTGCTTCAAGTATAAACACTGCTCATTGGTGAACTGCCTTTGCTTAGGTTAATTTATGTTTTGCCACTATTGTCTTTGGGCCTTTATATCTTACATGGCTTCTGGATGCTATCACCATTACTATCACTGCATTAGACACATGCTCACACAGTCTCCATGTAACTTCTGAGTAAGAAGTCTCCATTAACTATAGATTAAACACTGCACTGGTTAGCTTACAAACCTATGTGTATTGTGACCAAGAACAAGGTATTCATCCAAGTTACCTAGTATATTTTGGTTAAAAACAATTTCTTAAAAGTGGGTTTGCTGCTTAAAGTTGCATGACTTGAAAAATGTAACATTTTAAAAACCATAAATAACAGAAACTGAACAGTGGCACTAAAAGCACATAGTCATTCTGTAGGAAATGTCTACACCCTCCCACAGAAACATTCATCAAAGTGTAAACCCTTATTTTCTAACTTTTCTGGCAGTTAGACGTTACCATAAATGTCAATCAAAGAGAACTATATTTCACAAGACTAACAGTTCACCTCAAGATATTTTACCAGAAGCAGCAAATTAGGGGGAGCAATTCATTACAAATATTTCATCATATTAAAGTCTTTCAATCCCTATCACAGAATAGTTGGGATTTTCTAGTCTTTGAAAATTCCATTTATACAAAGAGATGTGTTAGAAAGTCCAGTCAGATCAGGAACTGTTAAAACAGAGGGCTTAATCATGGTGGTTTTGATTTAACAAGCAATGGAATCATGCTGGTACTTTCAAAGGGAAGACTAACACAATGGTGTAATGGAGTGGAAAGAGACAGAAAGACCAGTTTGACCACCTGTAAGTGAATAAGCCAGAAATGAGGAAGCTGTGGACCTTGCTGCTCTTAGGGAACTACTTAGGCCAGAGATGGGCAAACAAAGCACCATTTAACATTCCAGGTAACAATGGCCAGTGTTCACTAAGCACTAAATCCTCAAAGTGATACATGGAGATGCAGCCAGGATTAGAAACTTCAGGGAGGTTCCAGAGCTTCCATTCTTGAACACAGACTTGAAACTTCAGGCAGTTGAATATGACCTGAAAGAGGGTTTCTAGTGACATACACCATTCCTGTCAAATTAAACCATCCAGAATCCCCAGCAACGCCTGAATAGAAGTCATGGCCGAAACTGCTGAGTCAATTGTAGCCTGGCTACCTGCAGCTAAGACTGCAGTGGGTCAAGACCCACTTCCATTCCAGAGACAGAATTTCAAAATCAAAATGAAAAGGTTCTCAATATACCAATATGTCAGTTTTTTTCCAAGTTGATCTAGAGATTTCATGTAATCCCAGTCAAAATATTACAAAATCATTTTTTTTGTGTGTGGATTGTTGATAATCTTAAAGTTTGAGAGGAAAAAGATCTGGAATAACCAACACAGTATTGAAAGAGAACAAAATTGAAAGAGTGATGCTTCCTGACTTCAAGACAAAAGCCAAAGTAATCAAGACAATGTGGAATTGTCAAGGAACAGACAAATACAAGAAACCAATGGAACAGAAGAGAGAGTCCAGAAATATAGGCTCATGTAAAATATAATTAACTGATCTTTGATAAAGGAGCAAGGGAAAGATGATGGAACGAATATAAATCTTTTCCATAAATGTAATGAAACAACTGGATATCTATATGCAAAAATTAAAAAAAACTAGATGTAGACTTTACATATTTCATAAAAATTAACTCCAAATAGATCACAGACCTAAACGGAAAATGGAAAACTTTTTAACTCCTAGAAAAGATGACATAGGCGCAAACCTAGATGACTTTGAATCTGGTAAAGACTTTTTTAGATATAACACCAGAGGCACAAACTCTCAAAGAAAAGAAAATCTGGACTTTATTAAAATATAAAAAAGTCTGCTCTATGAAAGACACTGTCAATTGATTAAAAAGAGAAACCAGAGATTGTCAGAAGATATTTGCAAAATATGTACCTGGTAAAGGACTGTTACCATAAATATATGAAGAACTTCTAAAATTCAACTATAAGAAAACAACTTGATTATAAAATAAGCCAAAGACATTAACAGACACCTCATCAAAGTAGATATGCAGAAGACAAATAAATATATGAAAACCTGCTCCACATCATATACACCATCAGAGAAATGCAAATTAAAACAACAATTAAATACCATTAGATGACCAAAATCCAGAACACTGATAATATCAAAGGCTGGTAAGGATGTGGAGCAACTGAGACTCTCATTCATTACTGTTGGGAATGCAAAAATGGCACAGCCACTTTGGAAGACTGTTTGGGGTTTCTGACATACTCTTACCATATCATTCAGGAATTGAGCTCTTTGGTATTTACTGAAAGGATCTGAAAACTTATGTTCACATGAAAACTCGCACATGGATATTTATAGCAGCTTTGTTCACAACTGTTAAAATGTGGAAGCAACCAAGATGCCCTTCAGTAGGTGAATGGGTAGACTGTGTTATACCCAAACAATGGTGTATTCAGTGTTTAAAAAAAAAAAAAAAAGAAACTAACAAGCCACAAGAAAGCATGGAAGAACCTTAAGCACATATTATTAAGTAAGAGGATCCAACTTGAAAAGGCTTCGTACTATATGATTCCAACTACAGAATTACCTGAAGTACCAGAATTTCCAGAATTGGAGTAACTAGACAATTGTTATCTTTGTGGCACTTTTAGTCACCAAAGATATGAACATTGGTTATCTTGATGAGGAAAAAGTGGTTGTCTGGGTTTAGAGGGGAGAGAGGAATGAACAGGCAGAATTCAGAAGTTTTTTTTAGAGCAATGAAACTTCTCTGTTTGGTACTATTTAGACAAATGTTTAATGACACAGGGTCATTAAACATTTGTCTAAATCCATACAATGCAAAATATCAAGAATGAACCCTAATGTGAACTGTGGACATTGGGTGATAATGATGTGTTGGTGTAGATTCATTATTTGTAACAAATGTACCACTCTGGTGAGGGATGCTAACAATGAGAGAGGCTATAAATGTGTGGGGATGGGGGGGGGGCGCGGGAATAGGAAGGCTTTGTATCTTCTGCTCAGTTTTCTTGTGAACCTAAAAGTGCTTGAAAAAATAAAGTCTATTTTAAAAAATAAAACAATTCTTGAACATTTGTTATCTCTAGGCATCATGAAAACAAGGATGAGTTTTAGCAGCTGCTAAAAGGGGAACAGCTATTATCAACTGAAGACTTCATCTTATTTTAAAATCTTTCAATGGTTATTCATGGAGTCTATACAGTAAATTCAGCACTTATTGATTTGTTGACAATATGTAAATACACATGTGAAATAGCAAGAAAATAAGTCTAATATCTAATTCCTTTAAGACTTGGCTGTTAGGAATCTGAAGTATATTTTTCCATAAGAATTATACAAATGCTTCATAATCTTGCTCTTATGCACTCTTTCTGGGAAAATGAATTTCCACATTGGAACTTGGTAAGAAATATCCCATCAAACCTAGACTGGAAACATGAAAACTTGAAACAGCAACTTTAACATCAGTGCCTGGCGTGTTTACCTAGTCTAAGATGCAACTGATTATAAGATGAACCATCGGTCTGCACACATCCCAAAAAAGATGCTGCCAAGTAAATCATGATGTGATGCTTTCTTGTCACTTATAATTATTGGAAAAGCTTTTAGAAAAGTCTATTATCAATCATGTACCTATGTAAAAATAAACTGACTTAGATATTTATAACACATCTTCACAGACCACATTTGACTCTCCTAAATCACTTTAACTCAGTTTCTGATGTCCATTTTCTTCCATCTGATGCTCTATTATTGTTTTGGGGACATTTTTATCTAGCTATTCTACATTTAGCACACCAGTTTTGAGGTTGCACTTTCTTGTTGTTACCTGGTATAACAGAAGAAGGCTTTTTAGAATAACCAAGGCTCTTATGTTTTTTAACCAAAAGCGTCACAAAGATAGCAGTTGTCTAGTTTTGCCAACAGAATTATAGCAGGTCAATGTACTTTTTAGTGAATTTATTCTTCACAGTTCAGATACTCATCTATGAAAGGAATCAAGAACCTACTATATTCTGGTGGGCTTTGCAGGGCTCTGGAATGGTTTTTCCAAACAATTTTATTTCTTCTTCAGTTTGGCTTAAGTGTATATGTACATGTGTGCTTGTGGACAACAATTTTGGGGAAGAACTCTTTCTTGGGAATTGTTCTGTACTTTAAGATTATTACGGCTGCACGTTCCACCATCAAAAATGCAAAGCAGAACTGTAGTAACTGTTTTTCATAACCAGTGCTCATGACCTTGACCTCCTTTGGTGCTTTTAACATTCCAGAAAGACTTCAGAGCCTTGAAAAAAAAAACACCGAGTCTTTCATCAGCATTTCCTTTCTAACTAAATTCAAGTTTTGCTCAAGTAAGTCACAGATCACTACAAAATAAGCAGCAATAACAGTCCAAAGTGGGCTGGGGATGTGGCTCAAGCGGTAGCGCGCTCGCCTGGCATGCGTGCGGCCTGGGTTCAATCCTCAGCACCACATACAAAAACAAAGATGTTGTGTCTGCCTGAAAACTAAAAAATAAATATTAAAATTCTCAAAAAAAAAAAAAAAAACAGTCCAAAGTTGGTGTAAGTTTGATGAATTTCTGTTCCATAGCTCAATGACAGTCTTATACAATTTAGGAACTGGACATACCAATCTCTTATTGCTTTGAAATTCCTTTCAGCTCTTTCAATGGATCTACCAATTTCTCCTAATTTTAGTTGCATAATTTGTCTTCTGGGAGGCTATGTTTTTGCCTTAATTATGATACAACTTTACCTACTTATTTTCCATCTTAGTTATCCAAAGTTCTTGTTTCTTTGCAAAACAAAAGAGCAACTGAGGTCATTTTAACAAAAATGTGCTTCACTAATATCAACTATACATCTTGTCACTGTTTCTGTAACTTTTTATTGTATATAGCAACTTTGTTCTAGTGTTGAATCATAATGTTTTTGAGGACCTTTTATAAGCAATTAAGCTCAACACATGCATTACCAAGAATATATAAACACAATTGCTATGTCCAAATTTGTACAAGTACAGGTAACAAAAAAACACATATCAATACTGGGTATCCAGGGGTGATCAGATGCTGTCAACAGTAAGATACATCCTAACCTCAGAAATCCAAAGATGTGGGGCGGAATGTACATCTCAGAATCAATGGAACATAGTGAGACATAAATGAACACTGCTTTATTTTATGTAAAAAAAAAAAAAATTTCCAAAGACAGATACTATTCATGCATGCTACTCCTCACATCCAGAGTTAAAAGTTTATCCGCCTCCCTTTAATATGGATCAGCCTTATGACTTGTTTTCTTTGAAGTTCTGAGACTTCAAGCTCAAGTCTTCACCAGCTTCCACATTTGCCCTCTTAGTAACCCACTCCTCACCACCCAGTGTTGGGCTGAGGTGTAGCTCACAGAAGAACACATGTTTAGCATGCCTGAGGCCCTGGGTTCCATCCCCAAAAATGCATACACAGAGAAAAGGAAAAAGCCTGTGTTAAGGTGTAATGAGGGGTTATCAAAATATGGTCAAGTGGATCAAATCCGGCCAGAGGCCTGTTGTTATATTGTTAAAAAGTTTTAGAATAACAATGAATAATAGAAATCTTATGTGCTCCAAAGCTATGAGGCCAAAAAATTTCCTAACCAGCTGTATTTATTGCTAGGGTTGCCTTCATAAAGTATCACGGATGGAGTGGCTTCAACAACAGAATTTATGCTGAAACCTTGAGAGAAAATCTGAATAAACCCTAAATGTTATTTGTTTCTAGTTGCTTATCACTGATGTTAGAAGTTGCTTAGCTGAATAAAATGTAATAGACCCCTGCTAGATTAGCTATAGATAACACTTCTGATACATGGCTACTGTGTACAAGTCAAGTTGCTTCTTCAAGAACTTCGAGGTGACCTTGTCTAGCTCAAACTGGTTGAAGTCACTGACCTGGTCACCTGGCCCAGCACAAGTGGCTGATGAGTGAACTTTTGACCTTGAAGGGCCAAAACTCCACCCACAGATCATGCTAATGCTGCCATTTTCTGAACATGGGTCCTATGAAGGGCTATAGCCACCTTTGTGGCCTCACTCGTTAATTTCAGCTGGAAAAAAAAATGTCAGCTTGGTCAAGTAGATTCGCTTAAGACTGTAAACCAAGAAACACAGGAGGGATGTGCCAAACAGCTGTGGGAGCTGAACCAGAAAAAGCAGTGAATTCTTGGGGCTCCCTAAGAAGCCATGATGGGATCCTGCTGAGCTGAAGTTATGTGGGAAACAAGGTACAAAGTTGTGGAACTACACATCAGGGGTGCAGAGGGAATCAGAGCCTATCACTTGCAGGACAGAAAAAAGAAGTGACCAAGCTCCAAGTGCCCAGCCACTGCTGGATCACCAGGCCCAGCTCAGGAACAGCAGCTCCTCCCCTCTGCTGCCAACCACCAGCCACTCCTCACAAGCAAAAAAAAAGCCAAGCTATAGCATATAGCACAGCATCACCCTTGAATGGGTGCAGCAAACACTTCTGCATTTCCTTGTCTACAGAGGCACAACGGGTGCAAAATGTTTCCAAGGTTAATTAAGTGGATTACTGTAGATACATAAAATGAGGGTGAACTCTGTTTTCATTTTTTAAATGATCCATCTGCTTATCAAGCAGTGTTTTCTAAGTTAATTAAATATGGAGCAGAAAGTCCTCCAAGCAGACACTTTTAATTAATTTTTAATTATAAATGCCCACATAAGTACTCCAAGTGGCAAAAAATGTAGGATAGGGAGACAAAGAAAAAAGGCACAGAGGAGGAAAAACATTCTTGTACGTTTTAGTCACATTTATCAAATGTTAGCTTAAGAAATGCCTACCTTTAGGGCGATTTTCAAAACAATGAGAACATACACAAATCACAACACACATCTTACTTAATTTGTTCCCTAGTTCTTGCATGTTGCTAAGAGACTGTCTTTTTCAAGGTTCAAATACACAGATTTTTCCAAATTTAGAAACCAGGCAGACTTGTAAAGAAGCTTCAAAAAGGCTGCCAGATAGAGGCAAAAATTTATTCGGTAATGATCAACCCACATTTCTCCAAACAACTTCCTGAAACGCATCATTGAATGCTTGGGTGACTCACACAGACTTCAAAATTTATCATTTCTGGTTATGTAGCAATCTGCCTTGTTAGTTTACACACATTCGAGTTTGTGATCTCTGCATCCCTTGCTGAAGGGAGAACAGAGGAAAGTCAACCTTCCACTCAAAGAGAAACAGGCTTCAATTGGGGTAAACCATTTGGAGGCCACTGAAAGGCCCTAGATACACCATGATTTTTTCATGAGTTGTCAGGAGACCTTGATCATTATCAGGGATAAATTGTAATCAAGGATCAATATGTAGAGATGGGGATGATTCCAAGTCACATATTAATAGTAATACAGCTGGGCACGGTGGTGCACATCTGTGATCCCAGTGACTTGGGAGGCTGAGGTAGGAAGATGGCAAGTTTAAGGCCAGCTTCAGCAACTTAGTGAGACCCTGTCTCAAAATACAAAATTTAAACAAGGACTGGAGAATCTAACTCAGTGGTAGAACACCCCTGGTTTCAATCTTCAGTACTACAAAATAAAATAAAGACAGTAATACATGCAATAATAGTAATATTTATGTTCCTTAATTTAAAAATCAGTGCACACAATGTATCATTTTGTTAAACAGGTAAAGCTCAAATGCCCAAGATTTCCCAGTGGGCTTGTGCACATTCCCTGTCCACCCCCCACTCCCCAATACGTCTGTAAAACTATACAACAGTCTGGGGTAGGGCTTTGAAGATCTGAGCTTGCAATGCACCAAATGTTTATGTCCACCTAAAATTCATATGCTAAGATGCTAACCCCCAATATGATGGTATTGTGATGGGGCCCTTGGGAGGTGATCAGATCATAAGGGTGGAGCCCTCATGAATGAGATTATGCTCTTATAAAAGAAATTCAAAAGAGCTCCCTCTCTTGCCACCATGTGGAGGACTAGAAAGAGTTAGCAGTATGCAACCTTCTTGGGCCCTTACCAGAACACCACCATGTTGGCACTGTGATTTCAGACCATCAGTCCCTAAGACTTGAGAAACAAATTCCTGCTGTTTATTATAAGCACCCAGTCTGCAGTATTTTCTTATAGAAGCCCAAATAGCCTCAATTCTGCAACTCCGGCAAGTCATTTAATTTCTCTGAATATTGATATCCTTATCAGGACAAGAGAGGAAAGCCGTACGTGGAGAGGGTTGGTAAGGGGCATTAATGTCTTCTGAACGTCTTCTCTGTGGCCGGCATATCCTCATGTCATCTAACCTAATCCTCACACCAGTTCCTGATTTTACAAAACAGGACCAGAGGCCAGGGAAGGAAACTGAACTGGGTCACAAGGGAAGTAGTACAGAATGGATTAAATCCTGGTCTCTCTAGCTTCAAAGTCTTCCTGCCTGGTTGTTATGATGATCTCACCAATCAATTCTGTTTCCAGAGCCCAAGGACAAATATGAGCATCCTCTTGTCAATGCTCCCACATATTTCTATCTCCATATGCTGTGATGTAATTTCCAAGTCACATCACAGATCTCATCCTCTCCAGCCAACTCCCTGGCTTTTCTCTCTTACCTTCACCACCACTTAAATTCAGACAAGCTCTTGGGGCACAGAAAACTTAGAGGCTAAAAAATGCCAATCATTCACCTCTATTTCCATATAACTTGATAATATTTTTTGTGAGATGCAGTTTGCTGAAAACAAAGAATCCAGTCCTGAGAATCTGTGCCTTCCAATCACTGTGGAGAGCGTTCAGTTGCACAATGACTGTTAGTATTCACTGATAGCATATGTCCCTGATGGGCACCAGCCAAATCCCCAAAGCCACTTTTTCAAAACCCTTAAGAGGTTAGTTTACATTCAAAATGAAGGAATGACAATTATCGGCAACCAATTCTAATTAGTTCTCATATTTCTATTTTTAAATTTCTTGAACTAGAGAAAAAGACCGAGTATCATTAATAATGGAACTTACTGTCTAGTTTCATAAAAATCTTGCCACTTCACATATGAAATCTGAAGCAAGCCAAAGAGAAACCCTGGCAGTTTGTGCCTTCAGGCAACAGAGGCCTTTTGGGTAACATTATATTTTTGTGCTGATGGGAACTGCCAGTAGTACTTACTCTAAAATTGTATGTATCTTTATAAAATCTGCCTCTACAAAAGTGCAACCATGCTGATACACACATGCTTATACCACGAAGGCTATCAAGTTGAATGGTAAGAGCAGAGCTGTTCTCTAAGTGAGACTCGTTCCTAACAGGTGAAGAAAATCCTTTCTATACAGGATAGCTAATTAATGACTATTAAAATGCTTCGAGGTGCCATGGTAGCTAGTCCCTGACAGATAGATTTGACCAGAAAGAGCCTCAGCTCCAGGCATCCCTGGGGCTCTTGATTGCCACTAACCCTTGAAGCTGCAGGGGGCAAGGCCAAGATCTTGCTTCCAAATTAAGACACGGAGGATAAAGTTCTACCAGCTACAATTCTGACATAAGCTTCTCAGGTTAGAATAAAATGGGATGATAAAACAGAAAACAAACAAGAAATAAACCAACACAGTTTGCTTACTCTAAAGGGTTCATTCAAAGGGATGATTAACCAATATATGAAATGATTTTAAATAAGCTTTTAAAAATTGGGGGGATTTTACAAAAAGTTACCAAAGCAGACATACTCTAGCACTGTTAGTGACTGCCCAACATGCGACCATTTTCCTGACAAAGTTCACAACCCCAGATTCATCTCAGTCCCTGTTAGCACAGCCTACTAAAAGCCATGCTCTACTGGGGTACCCCACCTCTAGTGGCAGCCTCAGAGGTTAGAGTGCTGTCTCTTACTCTTGTAGGCTGGGGCACTGGACAAATTATTTGACCTCTAAGAGGCAGTTCTTCATCTATGGTAAGGTTGGGGCCTTCTGGGAAACTGAGACAGTGCAAAGACCTGCCTCCCCCCAAAAAAACCTTCAATTCTTGTAATCAAGTTAGAAAGATTTCAGACATGTTGCTCAGAGTAATGAGTATGAGTTTATTGAAGAGACAGGAAAAGGGAGATACTCAAGGGAGAATAGGTCCTCTTAAGAGAAGGACAATGTGCCTCTCTTGCACTCTAGTTTTATGGGAGATTCCATAGAAGTTTCCAGAGAGTCCCACCAAGGTCCACCTCTTGACTTTTGACTGAGAGCAGGATGAGATCAGACTTTCAAATCCCCACTGCCATGACAACTCTAGGTCACTTGGCCCATGCTGACTGGTTCTAATTGGATTCTTAACCATAAGTTCTTACTTATCTCCCTCAGTTCCTGAATCTGGTCTGTGAAAAGGATCACAAAAGTCTCCCCCTCCAGAGTTCCTCTTACCGACATTATTTTGGACCTGCATTTTTTCTGCTGATAACAGTTTACTGAGGAATGTGACATATCCTGTCCACTTAAGCCAGGCAGGGCTGCAAGTAAATTGCTTCTTGGAAAAGAAAGCATGTGGGGGTCAGCAGAGTGGGCCCATTTTATAAAATTATTCCCTTACCTTGTGTTCCCACCACACACATCTGTCTGTCCTCTATCAGTAACAGTCCTGACACAGAATTACTTTGAGGATTAGTTAAGATAATAAATGTACAACCCTTAACCCAATGGCAGCACACAGGAAGGGCTGAATAACTAGTTGAGGTTCTATGACTTTAATCATTATTATTGCTTCCAAGCATGATAGAATGGTAGTGGAAATGGAACCAGTGAGAACCTTCTTTAGATGGAGCCCTCTCATGATCTGAAACATCCAGCCACAGTTTAAAGACAATCATACCAGTGCAATAGCTGTGGCCAGTGGAACACCTCAACACATCAAGTGGGCTGAATGAATCCTACTAGCCTGAACAATTCATCACTGCTTTTCTATGGGATACTTAGTGAGCAACCAAATTGTGGGTTTTTTTTTTTTTTTTTGGAAGGACACAGGTATGCTGCCCATCATGTAGAGTTTACTTTGTACATAATATGAAGGATATTGTCAACCCCCTCCTAACTAACAAGTGGATAGACCAGGAATTATGCTGGAAGAATGAAACTTGATGGCCACTGCACTTCAGACACCACAGATTCCAAATTCCTCCCACGAGAAGTAGGAGTGTCATCCATTTCTTTAGAGACACTTCCATCAACACAAAGCCTGAAAGCCTCTCTAATGCCTTAAGATTAACACAAAAACAGCTGGTGAAGGGGTGGAAGCCTGTCAACGGCAAAAACTCTAAAAGGAGAATACCTAGCTTAGCTAAAGTCAAAGCAACAGGAAGTCAAGCTCGTGCTTGACTGGATTATTATTTAAAGACTTCCACCTTCCATGTAATCTCATTTTACTTGATTGCTTTTGTGATATTTGAAGAAAGAAGCAAGAAAATAATCATAGAGGATAAAATGAATTCTGGTTAAATAACAACTGGGCCTAAAGGCCAGGTGTCAACCACAGAGGATAAGAACTTTACAGTTTCGGATCTGGTCTGAGAGAAAATGATAGCATAGCTATTTACTTGTAGTGTCTCCATTAGCAAAAAAATTAGACATTAATAACCAACTTAAGATTGGTAAACTTCATATAGTTCCAATTAACCAGCACCGTGTGCCTAGTTGCCATCTCAGTGCTGTGTGTGACAGGAGGTAATGTGCAGAGTTCAAGTGAATAGAAGACTTTCAAATTATTACCCAGTAACTAGATTTTATGTGAACATTTAGTCCAAACAGACTTGGAAGGGAGCCATCCATTTCTGAGAAGTTTAAGGGCAACTCTTAAAATCTAGTGTACACTGACATGTTCATACTCTACCCAATTACTGGGTAATATATTTCTGAGTTTCTTTCTTTTGAAGTCATCCTGTAATAAAGGATCATAGTGGCTGATAAAACCTCATACTGTAAAAAGAACAGAGTATAAAAACAAAACGCAAACTGGCATTGGTTAATACTATTCACATTGTCACCATCTCCGTGACAGTGTATGCACTGGTGGTATTTCTTATGTGGAACTGAGATACCATTGGAAAAGACTTCCAAAGGGGCTCAAGGAGAGTCAGCATTGAAACAAGAAGTGACTGTGTACACAAAACACCCACAGAGGGGTGGGGTTCTAAACTGGTTGTCAGCAGAGCTGGCATTTCTTATAGATAAAGGACCACAGTGCCCCATCTTCCTACAGTGCCGCCACTGACTGCTTCCTGGGCCCTAAGGAAGAAAGAAACTCATCAGTAGATGCAACTGTGCATGTTTTGTCACGAGACAAAACAATAGGATTGTTGTCAGATGCCAAACAGCGAGAGCACAGGCAGGAGGAACTGCCTCTCTAGTTAAGGATGAAAGAAACTTCAGAGCTGCAGAGGTAGTGACCAATAGGCACCCACGGCCTTCGCTATGAACACTGTGTCATATCTGGGTTGGCAATTATCTTTCTTCCTTTTTGACATAAAACAGCAGTATGCATAATACTGATATCTTGGTATTTGAAATATTTACTTCTTGAGAAAAATGGAGGAAAACCTATGCACTTTACAAGAAATATTTTCTAGGCTGCCTTTGAGGGAGCCCAACAGCTGCAGCAGCCCCTTACCCTGCCAGCAGCTCTCCCGGGTACTCACAAGAAGCAGGATCAGCAGCTGAGAAAAGACTTCACAGCCAGACTCCTTGGGTTCAGACACAGGCTGTGTCACTTACTAGTTGTGGGGCCCTGGCCAAGTTATCTTTCTGGGCTTCAGTTTCCTCATCTATAAAACAGGGTAACAGTATCGGCTAGGGATCTGGAATGTTCCCCAAAGGCTCCTGTGTTGAATGAAGGCTTGTTCACCAGCCTGTGCTGCCATTGGGAGGTGGTGGGACCTTAGGGAGTGGGACCTGGAATGAAGTAAGGTCACTGGGGGAGTGTCTTTAAAGGGGACATAGGGACCCAGGCCCCTTCCTCTCTCTGCTTCCCTGATGCCACCAAGTGAGCAGTTTCCTTTGCCACATACTCCCCACCAGAAGGCCAAGGGACCATGGGCTGAAACTACGAGCCCCAATAAACCTCCCTTTCTTTTACTTTCTTAGGGATTTTATTAAAAGCAATAGAAAGCGAACACAGAACCCATCTAACAAGGTTGTTACAATAATTAAAGGAGACAGTACTTACAAAGAGCTTTGAACAGTATCTGGCATACAGCAAGCATCATAGAAGTACTTGTTAAATAAAACTAGCAGCCAGATTTTGGTGTCAAAAGGTTCTCCAAAGAAAGGAACCAGGGTTTCTTAGAGGGTAAGTAATTACATATCTTGGGGCAGGAAAAAAATGAAGGATGAGCAAGGCCCAAACTGTGATTGGCAGAAAGGTAAAAGGCATTCAAGAACGGGGCTAATGTGGGAAAGACAAATCACTGACTAAGATGGGACACATGGGTATCAAAAATAGGAAAGCAAGCCAAATGTGAAAGGCATGATTTTGTCATGACAGTACCACAAGAAGAGTTCACATAAATTACACGGTGAGGTGAAAGCATGCAAAAGAAGGGAAAAAGAGTATCTTTTGATTTTTGATTTTAAGAAATAGAAGAGTACTAGGTGTTTGGTCTTCCTATCAAATAAATATTTATCTGTTTAAGTAGAGAAGGGTGAAAGCAGGGAGCTTGGTAATATTAGTTGGAGCAAAAGTGGAGGGCACACTCGTAACAGAAGGCCTTAATACATTGAACAACCAGGGGAAAGAAAATTGAACAGAGTGTCAAAATGATGAATGAGCTAGATATTATAAGAGGTGCATTAACGGCGGACTTCATCCCTCGTATCCTAGGAGATGATATCCTTAGATGGCCTTACTGATTGGAGGGAGTAATAAAGTATGTGTTAGCTTCCAATAATGCCAAACTACAGGCAGACCTGACTGTGATGGACAATGGTCTAGAAATGCCAGCCGAGCAAAACATGCAAACAAAGCCTTCTGGGATGAGTACCATGCTGCCAGAATTAGGAGCTGTATGCAAATCCTGGCTCTGAAATCTTGTTTCAAATGGGGCTTAGGCTTAGATGACCAGTGGCTTGGATTTGATGACTATAGAGGTGACGAAAAATAAATTAGCTGATAACTAGATCCTATCACCGCAGCTGGTCATACTATTTTCCTGGCTCCAATAAGCTTCTGTCATTGTGGAAATATACTATTGTACTACTGTATCCCTAGGAAAGTCTCAAAATGCACCTTGCTCTAACCCTAGGAGTTATCAAAATATATGTTGCCACAAACCTACGAAAGTAAGAAAATTTAAGAACTTCCATGGTGTTGGTGTTTTAGAACAGGTTTAAATGTATTATATGTTATCTGGATCTTTATGCATTGTTTCCAGTATTGAGTGTTAGAGACATCACAGTAGTTTACACTGTTCAAAGATTTAAGTCTGCAATCTGTGTTTAAATAGATTTGAGAAACTGATTTTCAGAATTTGGTTTTAGATGATTTAACCGTTTGAGCATAAAGCAAAAGTAGGAGAAGGTGCTTTGCCGCAGTCTGGCTGGGCACAATCAGGAGCCACTTGTCAAAAGAAACTAACTTTATTTTTAGAACCACACACGACAAACAAAATAGCCTCTCAGGAAAAACCCTCAGAGCCTCAACTGCCACCACCGGCTTTCCCCAAGCCTCTCTCTCCCCCCCAAGCTTCTCTCCACCTCCCACAATCCTCCTGCTCTTGAGGCCGATTGGCTGGGTCACGTGGGCAGAGCCAAAAAAGTCCCCCAATGAGCAGCTCCGTGGTCTGAAAGGGCAGGGAAACAGTCCAATGAGCATCACCGCAGAGGAGCCAATCAGCTAGATGTTGCTGGGGCTGCTGTGAGCCAATCGTCAGCCGGCAGCTGGAAGTTTGCTGGCAGCTGGAAGTTTGCTGGGGCCCCTTCGGCTGTGGCTCTCAACAGTGCTTCATGCTTCTCTCCATGAACAAACACTCCTTGGATATTGAAGGATGCATGAACTGGGTCACCAACAGAATGTCTAGAGGATGTAAATTGCATTTCTCCACATGAAAGACCATTTGGAAATACAGCAATCCACTCCTTCCACACCAATGACCACCAAAGGAAACAAAAGATAAAGGTAACAATAGAAGAAGACATGAAAAAGAAACGCTACACAGTTGATCAAAGTTCTTCCCCACAGTTTATTAAAAAGTAGGACACGGGGACAACTGGAAATTAACCTCGACAACCCTGGCTTCAGGTTACCACACAAATGCAATCGGAAACGTGTAGCCTTGTGACACATGGCTTCTGTTTCAGCTTTGAAACAAGGTGAATCTGAAAGGACAGAGAAGGCAAAAGTGTTCAGAGCAGTTAAATATGATCATGATGTTTTCGATGTGGAGAACATGGAGTTGAGAATCACTCCAAAGATCCCTTGGCTTATTTCTCCCTGAAAGGATTAATCCAAAACAGATCACCTTCATATCCCTGGGTCTGTCCATTCCTGGAAACTATTCCCCTTATAATGTTTTTCCTTTGGAAAGGTTGGGTGTCCTTCCTGTTACAACTCTATGTCCTAGTCCCCCACCCCCAACTAAGACATGCAATCGGAATGCTCACTAATGGGAGAAAGGCAGACAGAGAATGGTAGGTATCATTGGGCACCAACATGAGCCCAGCATTGTGAGGGGAAATTTCCATTATCTCATGACTCTTGAGAGCTGGGTTTCATCACTCTATCTTTAGAGATGAAGAAAATGGAGCTCTGAGGAAATGAGCAAAGTGCCCAAGGTCATCATAGCAACCAAATGTCCTGGTATAGGTTCAGGTCAGCCAGCATGCTCTTCCTCTGTCCCATGCTGCCTTTCAGTTCTCTGTCCCACTCTTCTTACTGGGCCTGCCTGTCTACAGCTGTTTCTCAGATGAACTGCCAAATCAAAAACCTTAGTTCTGAGGCTGGGGACATAGCTCAGTGGTAGAGCACTTGCCTAGCCTGCATGAAGCCCTGGTTTCCAACCCAGCATAAAACACACAGAAAACTTGGTTCTGAAATCAGCAACCAAAAAAAGCAACATAAACAAGATCTTATCTAAGTCTCATTTGTTGATCCAACAAGTACTTCCCTCATTAGGGGCTATATCAGCCCCAGGATGGATCACAACAGCTTTATGTGTGACCTAGAGAATCTGATTCTGTACCTGTGTCAAGGAAGCATGCATGCTCATTCTGTTTTCTAGCCAAACCCATGTGCTGAACTCTTCATACCCATCTTCCCTTTGGACCCAGGTCTGGGAAGGGTGCCTAGCAAGGAGCATAGGTCCCAGAGATTGACAAAGAACTACCCTCCTCCCCTTCATGACTGTCTCCACAATATTACCCTACATTCAATTAGGACACAGTGTAAAGGCTTTAAACCAGACTCTAAATCTATTAGGGCAACAGCAATTAAGATCATTTTTTAAAAGCTCAAGGCAGAAAAGAAATTAACATTCCATTTATTTTAAAATGTAGTACACAAGAGGAAAATAAGTATTGAGGACAAACAGAGGACAATCTATTGAATTTCTTACAATTGTGCATATGTAACAGGTCATCAGGAATTAAGCCTTGCTTATTTTTATTGAAAAAGATCTGAAGAGGCAAGAAAAATTTATATCTACTAAAGAAAAGTCATGTATTACCCACACCTTGAATATATGCGTGTCATTCAGCTTTGCATGGCTGTGACCAAAACATCTGACACGAACAACTTAGAAGAGGGAGAGTTTTCCTTGGTTCACAGTTCAGAGGTGTAGTTCATGTTCAGCTGAGTCCATTGCTCTGGGCAGCACATCATCGCAGAAGGGCATGATGGAGGAAAGCTGCTTCATTCATAGCAACCAGGAAGAAGAAAGAGGGAAGAGGAGAAGGGGTCACAGAGAAAATGTTCCCAGCTACCCACCTCCTCCAGCCATGTCCCCCATGCCAACAGTTATCACCCAGTCTATTCAAACTAAGAGAAACTGATTACATTGCAGCTTTCACAATCCAATCACTTCAGTTCTGAATATTTCTGCATTAACACAGGAGCTTTTGGGGGACACCCATGTCTACATCATAGAAACTTGTAAATGGAGAAAAACAACCAAGAAAGCCATATAAGGTTGGACAGGGTGTCCACTGCATAAATATGCTGGTTTAGAAACCAAAGTAGATAAGAATCATAGTAGGAGTTGTAACTTTTTGAAGGATAAGATCCTTTTAAGTGCCCTGCCTGTGCTAGAGCTGGGAACAGATCAGTAAACCGCTACAGACATACCCTTAAGGAGCTTCCAGAGTAGGTAGATACCAAACAATTACAATTAACAATTTAACATATGACGTAGTTCATTTTCTGTTGCTGTAACAAAATACTTGGGACCAGATAATCTATGAAGAAGTTTATTTGGTTCATGGTTTTGGAGAGCAGGAAGTCCAAGAACATGCCGGCATTCATGAGGGCTTGTTTCTACATAATTAACAGGTGGAGGGCACCAAAAAGCAAGACAGGGCAGGTGAGGCAGCTTGGGTGGTTCTTCTCCTGAAACCAATCACGTTGTCATGGGGACACCATTCATATTCTCATCTAATACTAATTACCTCCCCAAATACCATTCACGTTGCCTCCAAATACCATTCACACAGGAACATGGGGATTAAGTTCCCAACACATGAAGTTAGGGGTCCATGTTCAAACTATAACACTGATTTTTAAAATTCTATGGTGCACCTTTTCCCACACTTATTTGATCCTCACAAGCACCTTATGAGATACAACCACTCTCTGGTCCAGTTGAGGAAACCTGTATCAAGCATCAGCTAGAAGGGGCTAGGATCAGAACCTGGACCCACGAATCCAGTTGCCCATTTCTTTAAGGACCAAATGACACCAGTTCCTCCCTGACCCAGGCTCCCTGATTTACACTACAAGTAGAGCCACCATTCACCCAGCTTCTCAGACCATAACAATCTAAAATCACCCTCAACTCTTTTTCTCAGCGGTAAATCTTTCCATCTTTCCTTTCAAGATAGATCTAGAATCCCTCTGCTTTTCCTTCCTCTCCTACTACTGCCCTGACCCAAACCCTCATCCTCTTTCTCATGGAGTAAGCTGTTGTGGTTTGGATGTGAGGTGTCCCCCAAATGCTCCTATGTTAACGCAGAAGATGACCCGGTTAGATTAGGAGAACTATAACCTAAAATGTGAATTAATCCATTTAAGGGATTCATAATTTGAATGAATTACTGGGTGGTATATGTAGGGAGATGGGGCATGGCTGGAGGAAGTGGGTCATTCAGGGTGTGTCTTGAGGTAAGCAGTTTTTTTTTTTTTCCCCATGTTCTTCCGCCATGATGTTCTGTCTCACCTCAGGCCCAGAGCAATGGAGTCAGTTGACCATGGACTAAAAATCCCTAAAGCCATGAGCCACAATAAACCTCTCCTCTTCTAAATTGTTTTTGTCAGGTATTTTGGTCACAGTGACTGAAAGCTGACTAACACAAACATAAAAATTTCTAACTATTTTCCCTGCTTCTGTCTTTGCCAGAGACCATTTATGCCTTAGACAGTGACCAAAACCATTCTTCTAAAACATAATATCACAACTTCCTGGGCTGAAAATCCCCTACCACTTTCCCACTCAGCCTCTACTGGCCTTGGACTTCGGTCCTCCTGTGCTCTCAGTTCTTAGGACTCTCTCTTCCACACCCTTCTCCATAGCCACCCTGACTTCCCTGCTGGTCCCAGAACACACCAAACTCATGTCTATCCTGAGGCCTCCACAGCTGTGGTTTCTGCTGCCCAGAACACTCTTAAGGACCCAGCACCCACATGGCCACTCTGTCCTTCACTCTGTGCACAGTCATCTCTTTCAGAGGCTCTTCTTGACACACTCTGAGGAAACACAGCTGTCTTCTTTCTGTCTCCTAATTCCTCTCAGTGCTCAGGGCTATCTGCCATAGTGCTCCACAGCTATTTGCTTATTATCTCTTTCCCCCACTAGAATACAGCTCACTGTGGGCAGAGGCTGCTTTATCCACATTTACCTAGACCTTGGAACACCTCCTGGCATGTGGTGGTGAATGAAAGGATGCATCTTAAAATGTAAGTGTGGTGAATTCATTAGTCCGTATCATAATGGATAACATCTAAGAATTTAAAATGATCTAATTGTAACCATGGCTATGAAGAGCATGGGGAAATAAATGAAATATAAATGGAGTGGGCAGTCACGGGTCCTGGGATGCAGTAATGACCTTTTCAAGGTCGGCTCTGCAAGCTCAAACCTGAGGCTCAAGAATCAATCCAACTAAGCAGGTGAGAGTGTTAGGAAGGCCATTCTTCACAGATGATGTCACAGACTTCAAATATGTAGAAAGCATGGAGCTGAGAAGAAACATGACTTGGAGAAAAATGCTAAGGTATGAAAGTGGCTGAAGCGCAGGGAGAGGAGAAATAGGAAGAAACCAGGGGGCCCAGGGTGTGAGGGGTGTTGTGGGTCATATTATTAAATAAAACCCAATTATGCCAGATATGGCGGTACATACCTGTAATCCCATATTGTGAATTCCTCCTGACTCCAGAGGCCAAGACAGGAGGATTGCCAGTTTGATGCTAGCTTCAGCAATTTAGTAGACCCTAAACAACATAGCAAGACCCTGTCTCAAAAAAAGGTTAGGGTGGGGATAAGTGGGGGAGGTTGGAGATGTTGCTCAGTGATAAATATTTCTATTTTAATCCTTTTCTAGGATTAAAAATCATCAATTCCTCAAAAGAACTTTCCAGCAACAGAGTCAAGTGCAGGTACTGCAGGTGGGGCTCTCAAGTGGAAAAGGACACTAATTCCTTGGAAATTTTCTTCATTTTGTCCTTATTCGTAGTAAGTTTGGGACATTTACATAAATAATTGAGCATGTTAGATTCAGAGATCTGATGCTTGTGATGACAATTTTTAATGGGAAGTTCTGATCATATCTTCACCCTTTCTCCAGCCTAACCCACCTTAATTGAGAGGATTATCTGATGAAGAAGGGCTTAGCAGTGGCTTAAAGATGTCTCATGATAATAAAAATGACCATCACCTCCCACCTTTCATGTGTGTTAGCAACTGTTATCTCTCTCTAGCAGTACTAGTTTATCTGAAGAATCAATCCAAACCACCTGAGCACAAGCCAGCAAACTGTGAAGTACATACAGCACAGCAGCTGAGATGACAAAGAACTCACAGGCGAAATGTCAAATGGTTATAAAAGCACAGTGGGCTGTGGACCTCAGCACAATCATGACGGTGCTGTTCAAGAAATTATAATTTACATCCATTCCAAGTTGTAAATGCTAGTCTTTCCTTTTTCCAACAAAAAGACCACTGACTTAAAATAGTAGTAAAGATTCAAACAGAGCACTGTAATCCTGGCTCGGGAGGCTGAGGCAGGAAGATCATGAGTTCAAAGTCAGCCCCAGCAATGGTGAGGTGCTTATTAGCAACTTAGTGAGACCCTGTCTCTAAATAAAATACAAAATAGGGCTGGGGATGAGACTCAGTGGTTGAGTGCCCTGAATTCAATCTCTGGTACCCCAAAAAGAAAAAAAAATAGTAATAAAGATTCAAGACAAAAAACTAAGAGAATTACATAAGTATTTCAGCATCTTTTGCTAGGCTTCCCAGCTGAAGATATGGAATAGAAAATCTCCAGAGGTCAATGTCTTATCCCAACCTTCTTCACAAACACTATAAAGCAGATAAGCAGATTAGTAAAACAAAACAAACAAATAAACAAAGCCCAAACCCTGAAGAACTGAAATAAAAATCACCAGAATTCTTCAAGGTAGGGGTAGGGATAGTGACATGGCTAATTGTTATACTGTCCCTAGAGAGCATTCAAAAGAATAAGCAGAGCTAGTAAAACTGAGCATTTTGACCTTCTGGTAATCTGAAAGGTATTTTCCCCAACAATATTACAAGTTGTAAAATTACACTGGTTTTGACAACTTTTAAAACCAGCTATGTAAAAGTTCTTATTCTTCCAAAAGACAAGTTTAAAAATCTAATAATTTTTAAAATCAAACATAACATTCAAAAATCTGTAGTTTTTTGCTGGGTGTGGCAGTGCATGCCTATAAATCCCAGTGACTCAGGAGGCTGAAGCAGGAGGATTACGAGTTCAAAGCCAGCCTCAGCAAATTAGCGAGACCCTAAGCAACTTAGTAAGACCCTGTCTCTAAATAAAATACACTTTAGAGATGGAGATATGGTTCAGTGGTCAAGTGCCCAGTTCAATCCCTGGTATCCTCCCCCAAAAAATCTGTGGTTTTTGTTTTATAGTTGTTTCATTAGATGTTATTTCAGTTCAATCCCTGGTACCCTCCCGCCAAAATATGTAGTTGTGTTTTATAGTTGTTGTTTCATTAATTGATATTTATCCAAGAAATTTGTCCTCTTGCATAGCTGACTTCCCAGCCTTAATTCCGTCAGCATGTCATCCAGTGTTACTGAATAGTGATGTGTGGAGTTCTTCCTGTGAGCCAAGCCATTCTCTCCTGGCTCTTCTTGAGCTTCAACTTCCAACCCTAGTATTTATTTACTCTTAGACTTTGGCACATTGGTTTCCATTTTCAGGGAATGTGTTAGCTAATTCCTGCTCATCCCCATTCCTCCATCAGGTCTCAGGTCTGACCATAAAGTTGGCAGGGGCCGGGGCAGGGGAGATCATGCTTCTCTTCTCTATCCCCAACATCTACCACATACCTAGCACCAAGGAGGTGTCTCACAAATCTTGGTGAACACATGAATAGTCACCTCTCCAGGAGAACTTCTCCTAAGCTCAGATTTGGGTGGCCCTCCTATCCTGTGCCTAACAGGCTGTTTCCTCCTCTGATGACACTTGCCATGTGAGACTATAACAGCTGGTTGATCTTCTTTGCTAGATTAATCTTTCAAACCCCAGGTTCTGTCTTGGTCACTGTTAATTCCCAAAGTCTCCCACAGCACTTGAAAGCACTTGTTGACTGTCTTTATTAAATCTGTGAGGAACATACTTGTTTTCCTTTTTCAATTAAAAAAGGGAAAGATGACATCTATTTCAGACTCTCATGAGTCTGCAAAAGCAACAAAATGGTGATTATATGAAAATATTGTAATTAGAAATTCAGATAAGTGAAAACTCACTTGTGAAGCTACACAACTCATTCATTTCCTGGAGAAGTATTTCTCCACAGTTCTAATTTACAGTCTGGGGTGGTAACAAAATCTAGAACCATCTCATTCCCTAGGCAACCATTTACTTTTCCAAGTATAGACAACATTTGTGGAGAAGCATCCAGAAGGATAGGTTACCTCAGAGTCAGTAACAGAGGTGTATTTCTCATATACTCTACATATCCATTCCAGGTTGGTTCTGTCTCCTCACTCAGGGAGGGCAGAGTGTCCACAATTTAGATGGCTACCAATTGCTGAGACAGGAGAAGTGAACAGCAATGTGGGCAGAAAGAGAAGTGGAAGCCATTGGTGAGCAGCATTAGTGACCAGAACAGAAGGTTTGGCAGGAATAGAAACACAGTATAAGAGTAGCTAACATTTTACCTATGGCACCCCAAAAGGAACTCTGAATCAACACACAAGCTCCATCAGTTTTTTTTTTTTTTTTTGCTTTAGCAAAGCTAATAAGACAAATGCCAAGTATTAACTTGGTATATGGCAATTTTCCAAAAAACAAACAAACAAATAACAACAACAAAACAACAACCCACAACTGAAACATAATTGAACAAGAAAAGAACATATTTATGTTCCCAAAACCTACATAACAGCATTTTATTAGCAAACCAATGTGGCTCCAGAAACTAAAAGCAGATTTGTTCCCCAGCTGTTCCTAGGTATTGACACAGGGAGGGCTCAGCATTATCCCATGGCCTCCACCTGGCCCTGTCAAAAGCCATTAGCTTGCAAATGATGCACGGGCTTGGAGCAACCACCACATCCTCTACAGCTCCTGTAACTGACGCTCACATTTCAAACAGATATAAACTCAGAGACTCATGTAAACATACACGATGAAGGAATGATCACAGCAGAGGGGACCATGTGGAGACTTCAGAAGACAGGCGAGGCTGTAGATAAACTCAAATTCCAAAGAAAGTGGTGTGGATAAAATTGTTAATGGTGAAGAAGGGCGGGAGGGGGGTCTAGAAAGTTTAGGGAACAGTAGTAGTTAAGTAAGAATTGAGAAGAAAAGGAAGGGTGATGAGAAAATCAGAAAGGAAGAGTTTGCAGAAGTTAAGGAATAAAAAAATTCACGGGCCAGAGCATGAACAGCAAGAATCACTGCTGCAGCGAGGATGCAGAGCATGAGCAAATTGTCACAATGACTCTTTGAACCTGAAAAGTCACTGGGACTTCTGGTGAGCATTTCCCTAAGTAGCACCCCAAACAATGGTGCAGCTATGTTCATCAAACAAACTCTTCTCAAGTTCAAGAGTCTAATAGACCACCATACAATAATCATGGGAGACTTCAACACACCTCTCTCGCCACTGGACAGATCTTCCAAACAAAAGTTGAATAAGGAAACCATAGAACTCAATAACACAATTAATAACCTAGACTTAATTGACATATATAGAGTATACCACCCAATATCAAGCAGTTACACTTTTTTCTCAGCAGCACATGGATCCTTCTCAAAAATAGATCATATATTATGTCACAGGGCAACTCTTAGACAATATAAAGGAGTAGAGATAATACCATGCATCTTATCTGATCATAATGGAATGAAACTGAAAATCAATGATAAAAGAAGGAAGGAAAAAGCATACATCACTTGGAGAATGAACAATAGGTTACTGAATGATCAATGGGTTATAGAAGACATCAAGGAGGAAATTAAAAAATTCTTAGAGATAAATGAAAACACAGACACAACATATCGGAATCTATGGGACACATTGAAAGCAGTTCTAAGAGGAAAATTCATTGCTTGGAGTTCATTCCTTAAAAAAAGAAAAAAACCAACAAATAAATGATCTCATACTTCATCTAAAAATCCTAGAAAAAGAAGAGCAAAACAACAGCAAAAGAAGTAGAAGGCAAGAAATAATTAAAATCAGAGCTGAAATTAATGAAATCGAAACAATTGAAAAAATTGACAAAACTAAAAGTTGGTTCTTTGAAAAAATAAACAAAATCGACAGACCCTTAGCCATGCTAGCGAAGAGAAGAAGAGAGAGAACTCAAATTACTAGCATACGGGATGAAAAAGGCATTATCACAACAGACACTTCAGAAATACAGAAGATAATCAAAAATTATTTTGAATCCTTATACTCCAATAAATTAGAAGATAGTGAAGGCATAGATAAATTTCTGAAGTCATATGATCTGCCCAGATTGAGTCAGGAGGATATAGACAACCTAAACAGACCAATATCAATTGAGGAAATAGAAGAAACCATCAAAAGACTACCAACTAAGAAAAGCCCAGGACCGGATGGGTATACAGCAGAGTTTTACAAAACCTTTAAAGAGGAACTAATACCAATACTTTTCAAGCTACTTCAGGAAATAGAAAAAGAGGGAGAACTTCCAAATTCATTCTATGAGGCCAACATCACCCTGATACCTAAACCAGACAAAGACACCTCAAAGAAAGAAAACTACAGACCAATATCTCTAATGAACCTAGATGCAAAAATCCTCAATAAAATTCTGGCGAATCGGATACAAAAACATATCAAAAAAATTGTGCACCCTGATCAAGTAGGATTCATCCCTGGGATGCAAGGCTGGTTCAATATACGGAAATCAATAAATGTTATTCACCACATCAATAGACTTAAAAACTAAGTAGCACTAAAACAGAAGCAAGATGTGGAGACCACAGTTTCTGAAGCAACCCCCAACCCTTCCATGTACCACATGGGCTCTCCTCTTTAGCCCTCTGCTGGCTGACTTTTCTAAGGGCCAGCTCCAGTCTCAGGTCCTGCACATTGGTTTCCATTTTCAGGGAATGTGTTGGCTAATTCCTGCTCATCACCAGCCCTAGGCTTGGTGCTCCATGATGCTCTGTGCTATACTTGTGGTGGCCTGTTTGGTTGGGTGGGACTCCTACTGGACAGTTTCAGGGAAGAGGCCTATCTTATTTATTTTTGTATCCCTTGTCCCCAGATGAGTTTTTGGCACAAAGTAGGTATTCAACCTGCATTTCTATAAGGAAGGAAATAAAGGAGAAAGGGTTAACAAAAAAGAGCAAAGTTTGCAGGACATATCCAGGCCAACCTACTAGCCATGGGGGGAATAAGTACCTCCTCATTAGGACCTTTCCTGTAGCAAAAACTGTAGTGTACAGTACAGTCACCTTGGGCTTCCATCTGTGACAAATCCCAGCAGGTTTTATGTGAGAAGCAAAGTCCCTTCCACTTCCCCTTCAATCTTCAATATTATTATTATTGAAGATAATGATTCCTTAACCCAATCCAGAAAGATTCCTAAATACTGAGGAATCTCTTAGATGCAAGTCCTTCTTCCATTGTGAGGGAGCACAAACTCATGCGGAGGTTCTGGAGGCCATACTTGGCCCACCTAAACAACTATCGATTCTTATTGGCACTTATATTTTCCATGAGAAGAAAGAAACGTGGATGTCTAGTGCCAGGTGGTTCAGCACCGATGTGGGGATTTTGTTTTGAGAATTTCCTACAAATGAATACCTACAAATAGTCACAAAAGATTATTCTAATCTCCCAAAATAGTTGCTTTCCCACAGCCATGCTTTTATTCATGCTGTTTTCTCCCTCACAGGCCTCCTCCACCCACCACCCACTCCTCAGGGTTAGATCAAGGTCAGCTTTGCTAAGCCCCTTTCCTTTTTCCTCAAACTCAGCAGAATTTAGCCCCCTCCCTGACCCCATTTGCTGGGTTCCCATGGCATTTGATTAATTCCCGCATCACAGTAGCTCACTGGATTACAGTTAGACATAAAATCTCTCCCCTACTGACCTGTGAACCTCTTGAAGATAGGGAATGCATTATTTTGTAACCTTCAGGACCTTATACTAAGTAGGGGTTTAATAAACGTTAACAGACTAAAAACTAAATTAACCTAATGCTTTTTGCTAACCTGGACGTGTACCTAGTACCCCAGTATGATTTGCTTAAATTGGGCATTGTTAATCATACATTATTTTCTTTATAAGTATAATTTTTATCAAACTATTCACTAATTCAACACAATCAAAACATCTTTTGTTGGAGTTCTGATTTCTGTCAAGTTTGAATATCACAGAATGAGATGAAGATGGCTTTCAGTCTATAAGTAACTGTATTTACTGAAAAGAATAACTAAATCATTTAGTTTTCTAATAGAATTGCAAACTTAGCCTCACAGATGAGGTAAGTCACTACTTTGAAATAAAATTAAATTAAATATATCTCAGAAAAGTTCAAACACCAAGAGTATTTTTTTGTTTGTTTTTTGTGAGAAAAACAAATTGTGGAAATGGCTGTTTTAAATAGATCCTATTTAAATCAGAATAATCTGACCATAGAAATGGATGCTGAAGCAGTTCTGCTATGAACAAAAGTATGGAAAAACAAAATAAATCAATCCTATAAGGGTATCAAAAAGCACATTAGGAAGGAAGCTGATGTAAGCAGAGTCTGGACCACTCATCCTTAGCTACTTGTCCCTGATGACCTTCAGGGAGCTATTGATGCTAACTGCTGGTCACTTAACATTGGAAATGCACAGATGGCTAGCTAGGTGTCTTTCACTTTAGAAAAACAAAACCTATGAAAGATCACCTCACAAATAACCAATGCAGATTAACAGAACTGTTCTGAACATTGGAAAGTATGACCTGCAGTGACATTAAGTAGAAAGCTTCCCAGTGCTTTAAACTACAAATTGACTGATGTGAAGTTTCAAACTTAAATCTCAAGACACTGTGTCCTTTACTTTTAGGTCAGAGATGCTCAGAGCAGTACAGTGACACAGTGGCTGCAGGGCCACATGGAAGTACAAGGTATTGATTAAAATTACATCAAGTATAGCTGCTTTCAAAGCAATTTAACTGCCAAAGCAGGAGGACATTAGCTTATGCCAAGTGACAGCACAATTCTGAGAACTATGGAGATGTCTTGGGGTCACATGCCTACAGACAACTTGGGGCTTACAAGAAGGACTAAATTCAAAACTATGTGTGATTTTCATTCTTTTTTTTTTCCTTGAAAGAATAAGTAAGAGGTTTCAACCAATTTTATACATTTTTTTCAATTTTCAGTGGGCCCTATTTACACATCTAAATATAATTTGACTATAACAGAATCATGTCTCAAAAAAAAGGACACCCCAGAATGGAACCAACAGCTCATCACCATCATGATAATTTTATCTGATTCAAATACAACATTTTGAAGCATCTGACCTTCTAGAAAAATACTGCAAGTCACCTTTCCTATAGTGACAGCATCACTATTCTTAAAAAAATTAGGTGGGGGGGGCGGAGTTTACCATTTTAGCCCTTTTTAATTCAGAGTAGGCTTTTATTTAAAAGTTTACTTTTTAATAATAGAGTAGGCAGCGAAAGGCAGGCCACCCTCTAGGCAAAAGGATTAGTTACCAATACACCAGTTGGTTTTCACTGTTGTTACACTTAGAAATTTGAATCATTAAATAAAATATAATTAGATTTTCAATTCACTTCTACCTCTTATTACAATGAATATTCAGCCAACAGATTTTTTTTAAGATAAAGCAAGGCAGAGGAAAAAACATTCATTTTTAATGAACTGTACATAAGTATCCTACTTAAAAGTCAGTAGAAATTAACCAATCTGTGCACAACTTCATATTACCATGGCACTGTATAGCCAGAGAAGACCAAGATAATCTCCTAACTTTATAATAAATATAACTGAGGACTGAAAATGTGAACCAGCTTGCTGAAGCCACAGGCTGGCTAGGGGAAGAGCCAAGACTGCTTCCAGCTGCCTCTTCACATTCTCATCATGGAACTACCCAGCACCACGACATTCCACTGTCATGCTGTGCCCATGCTTTCCTCTCTTCATGAATTTACCTTCCCCCAAATAGTTAAACCCCTAAGGTCAAAAGCTCTATCTTTTGTCTCAGTACATGTGAAGTATACAGTCAATGTATGATGATCATATGAAGAAAACCAGTGCAATATTACTACTAAATAATCCCAGAAGTGCCACAAACGAAGTGTTCAAAGATGTGTCCTTTGGCTCTGACTAATGAACTCTGGCTCCTATCATTTTTGTCATTAAAGACACCCCTTCTGATTATCTAATAGCCAACAACCCAAACACACATGACATATAAGCCCTGTGGAGAAGATCAAGTGCTCACTGCTATGCGAAAAAGACCACAGGGAGGTGGAAAAGTATGTACCTGAATCAAGGCAAATGTTCAAGGTACAAGTGGAAGAGCTGCATTCTGACATAACTTTTTGAATTGATTTACATTATGCAACCTGTAAAATATAGTTTTAAAAAATAAGATAGCAAGCTCTGGTAGCAAGCACCTGTAGTCAGGAGGCTAGGGCAGGAGGATCACTTGAGCCCAGGAGTTTGGGACCAACCTGGGTTACATAGGGAGATCCTGTTGAATGAATGAATGAATGAATGGGATAAAAACTATTCTAACTCTCAATATCATAAGCCACACCAGCGTTCTCAAGAGTATGGTTGGGTAATCCTTGGAGGTCTCTAAGAGATACATTCAGTGAAAATTACTTTCACCAGCATAATGTTATTTTCCTTTATAACTCTCATTCTTTCATAAATGGAGTTTTCTTGTGATGGTGATAATACAATCAATTGATGTGGAAGCAGATAAGGATCCAGCTGTCTGCTATTAAGCCAGATGTTAGAGACTTGCAAGTTAGAGGTGCCATTTTTCTTACTAACTTTGCTTTTGTTTTGGAAAATATGATTTTTCATTAAGAATATGTTTACATATTTATTAAGTGAATTTTTAATATTCACTTACATTTTTAAAATTTAAAATTTTAATACAGTAAATAGTAGATACAACTGATAAAAACAAAAGCTCTCAGGGTTGGCTTCAGTATATATAATTAGCAAAATTTAGTCCAGAATTCCTTGTTCTAAAATCATGTACATGATTTTTAGATAAGAAGAAACTAACTTGGGGTTGGGCAGAGAGGGGAAAGAGCCTTAGATAACTATAAGCTTTTGTTTAAAAAGCAAACTGCAAGCTTCAGTATACACAATTCAAGCCTAATTTAATAATACTGTAGCTTATGCACAAAGGATTAATGGTCAGGTAATTTATGAACATAGTAGTTCCCACCTTACCCATGAGGAACAAGCTCTGAGGTCCCCAGTAGATGCCTGAAACTGAAAAAGTACCATACATATGGTACATTTTTTGTTTTTTTTTTCTACACATACATATCTGATGAAGTTTAGTTTATAAAGTAGGCACAGAAATAGATTGACAATAATTCTAAATAAAAAACAACTATTATTATAACCACTTACTGTGATAACAGTTTTGTGAATGTGATCTCACTTTCTCAAAATATCTTATTGTACTATAAGCATATATTATATTTCTTGTGATGTGAGATGATACAATGCCTATATGACAGAGGAAACAAGATGAATGGGGTATGCCTTGTGACATAGACTAAGGCTGCTACATAAAGGTGACTTGAACACAAGCACTTTGATACAACTGATCTGATAACTACAAAAACTAACTACTGGTGATTTACAGGCAGGTGGCACAGGCACTGTGGATATGCTGGTCAAAAAGATGAGTTATGTACTTGGAAGGATGGAACAGGGTGGTGATAGATTTCACTGTGCTACTCAGAAGGCACACAATTTAAAACTTATTTCTGGAATTTTCCATTTAATATTTTCAGACTGTGGTTGACCATGGGTAACTGAGACCACAGAAAGTGAAACCATGGATAAGGAAGAATTATTCCATATCTCTTCCCCTCTCCCAGTCCCAATTTTTTTTAACCATATGAAGAATAAGACAGTGGGAGAAAGGCACAAAAACCAACCAACCAAACAAACCCCACAAAAGTTGAACAAGTGAAGAGGGCAGAGGAGGGATTGACAAAGTCCAGAAACTTCAATGTGCTTCTGAATTCAGAATCCATGCACAAGATGCACTTTTCATTCACATAAACCAAGAAACAGACTTTTCCCAGCAGGAGCTGTTCTTACCTCCCTCTCGCCTGCGAAAGAGTTGGAAAGCACAACAGGACGAATTTACTTTCCCCACAGGCCAGTCCAGATGCACAGCATACCACGTGATGCCACCAATAAACATTTATTGAGCAGGATGTCTAAAGCCTGTAGGAACTGTGATAACTGCTACATTCCCAGAAGCTGAACATAGAATTTACCTTAGCCAATAGCACAAAATTCCGAATGGAGTTTGAAATTTTCATTTGAACTTTAAAGTACTATATTATGTTTCCACTGTTTCAGGACTATATATGTAAGCATTATGTTCATGGTTCTACGTAAAATATTGGAGGAGAAATATACAATAATACCCACACCTCAAGGTTATTCATTAAAAGTTAAATCAATAAAAACAAGAGATGGTTGGGGGGTAGTGGCACATGCCTGTAATTTTAGCCACTTGGAAAGCTGAGGCAGGAGGATCACAAACTCAAGCCCAGCTTGGGCAACTCAGCATGAACCTGTCTGAAAATAAAATTTAAAAGGGGCTGAGGCTATAGCTCAGAGACAGAGCATCCCTGGGTTCAATCCCTAGTACTCCAAGAAAAAAAAAAAAAGAGTGTTGAGGCGTGTGTGACCCATTGCTCTCAAATGCATAATAGCCAAGACGTTCCTTTCCCTCTGAAGACAGACTCATTGGGCAATCCTACAGAGTAGGGTCTAAAACTGTCCCATAAAAGATATTTTTCTGAAATTCAAAATTTAAATTAAATATTAAAATAAAGCAATGGGGTTTCTTAACTCAGTCACTATGGTTCAATAAAACATGACCTCGTTAAAGTACTTTCAAATAAAGTCCATAGCAGACACTTCCCAAAGTTCTATTTAAATATGTTCCCCAGAAATTTTTTTTTCCGCCATTGCTCATTTTTCTTCTTTTTAAAAAAAATTAGTTTATTTATCTTAATTAGGTATATGTAACAGAAGAATGCATTTTGATTCATTGTAAATTCTGTAGCACAACTTTTCTGATATACAATATACTGATTGTATATGATGTAGCATCACACCATATGTGCAGTCATACATGTACCAGGGTAATAATGTCCATCTCATTCCACCATCTTTCCTGTTCCTATGCTCCCTCCCCTCCCACCCCTCCCCTTTGAAAATGACACTTTTGTTAGTTATGTTTTAAACAAAGATTTTTATCTGTAAGGATGATCCTCTCATGCCTGTTTTTTTTAAAAAATATTTATTTTTCAGTTTTCGGTGGACACAACATCTTTATTTTTATTTTATGTGGTGCTGAGGATCGAACCCAGTGCCCCATGCATGCCAGGCGAGTGCGTTACGGCTTAAGCCACATCCCCAGCCCATCGTGCATGTTTTTAATAACAAAAAAAAATTGGCTCCTATCAATGAAAGAACCATAAATAGAATGCAAATGCTACTATTAAAAATGATAGAGTAGAATATTTATTTACATGGACAGATAGTCACTCCATTTTAAGTGAAAAAAGCTACTGATCAGTCTGTAGAATTAGCCCATTTTTAAAATAAATACCTAGGTACTTATAGATATGCAGAAATTACCTACTGAAGCTGATAATGAAAATGAGGGACAGAATTCATGGATGATTTCTCTGCTTTTCATAGTGCTTATGAGAATCTGAAATGCCTATGATAAACACATCATTCCTGGAATAAGAAAAAAAAGTATGTCATTAAAAAATTATTCTAAGTTCCTGAGTAGTCAATGCCTTCCTCCAGTTTGACAGTTTAATAGACATCTAAAAATGATTTTAAGTTCTTCTCATTCAGGGTTAGAGAATGATAGAAGTTTTTATAGGAAAAACATTTGCCCAAGGGTCAAACTCTGCTAGAAAAATAATATTCTCAGCACGAGTTTAATTAAACTTGTCGCTGACAAGCATCAGGCCTCTCGGGCAACCTGCAGCACTTTGGAAAGTGAGAAAATAAAACTATTAAAACAGAGTTTGTCAACAAGAAAGAGGACATTGGGGACTTTGGAGTAATGTGCCTGAGGAAGACCCTACACATCAGAATCCCAAACAAAAGGATCTTGACACTAATCTGAGCACACTTGGCTGAAAACCCAGTGGTGGATCCTAATGTGTGGTCTAGGCTCCTCGAGGATGTGGGAAGGTAGCAACAGGAGACCTAAGCTCTTCTAAATATGGGCCTGGGGTGGCATGGGCTGCTGGTGGGACTAATAAAAAATCAGACTGCAGGGCTAGGATTGTAGCTCAGTGGTACAGCATTTGCCTTGCATGTGGGAGGCCCTGGGTTCGATCCTCAGCACCACATAAAATTAAATAAATAAATAAATAAATAAATAAATAAATGTATTAAAAAAAAAAAAAAAAAAACCCAGACTGTAGGCAGTAAGGACTCAAGGATAACTGAAACAAAGGCTAATCCTTTGCTTTTGACTGCAATGTTATCAGTTCAGTGTAATCATCACCATATCCTTTATGCTTAGATATGATGTGTCTGGTTAACATTTTTAAATAAAGACATTTACTTAACATAGCTTGCTAGACAGAATCGTTCCCAACGAATCCATCCCAGAAACAAATAATGCAAGGGTCCATGATGGTGAGACTGGGGGAACCAGGACATGAGGAATCCACAGCACAGGTGGCTACTGTGTGGATCTTAAATGACCCACAAAGGCCCACATATTAAAGGCTTGGTCCCCAGCCTGTGGTGCTACTGGGCGGTGATGGAGCTTTTAAGATGTGCAGCCTAGTGGAAAGAGGTTAGGTCACTAGGGTGTGCCCTGGAAGGGTGACAGGGCTGGGGCCTTCTGGGAAACAGGCAGTGCAAAGACAACCCCCCTCCTTCAAACCCAATTCTTGTGAATCTTTCTTGTCAGATTTCAGACGTGTCACTCAGATTAACAGGCTAAGAGTTTATTAGAAGTGATGGAAAAAGGGAAGAGGAGACACTCTTGAGAGAGAGAATGGATCTTCTTGGAGAAGAAAGGGACAGGTGCCTCCTGCACTCCAGTTTTATTGGGGATCCCAGAGAAGTTTCCAGACAGACCCACCCAGGTCCATCTCTTGACTTTTGACTGAGAGCAGAATGACATCAGACTTTCAAGTCCCCACTGTCATGACAACTCTAGGTCACTTTGGTCCATGCTGACCAGTTTTAATTGAATTCTTAACCATAAATTCTTACAGATTTTATGCTTAGGAGGAATGATACTTATCTCTCTAAGTTTCTGAATCTGTTCTGTGAAAAAGGTCATAAAAGTCTCCCCCTTCAGGTTCTTCTTATTTTGTTCCTCTTATTGACATTATTCTAGGACTGAATTTCTTCTGCAGATAACAGGTAGTCTGATGGGGAATGTGACGTATCCTGTTTACGTAAGCCAAGCAGAGCTGCAGATAAATTGCTTCTTCGAAAAGAAAGCATGTGGGGTCAGCACAGTGGGCCTATTTTACAGAATTGTTTTCTTAATCTTCTATTCCCACCACTCACTTCTGTCTGTCCTCTATAAGAAGAGATATTGGGACACAGTCCTTCTCTCTCTTTGCTTCCTGGCCATCATGAGGTAAACAGATTTCCTCTGCCACATGCTCCTGACATGATATGCTATCCTGCCACAGGCCAAAAGCAACAGGACAACTGACCATGGGCTGAAACCTCCCCAACTATGAGCTAAAATTAACCATTCTTCCTTATAAATTGACTTATCTCAGTTATTTTGTTTCAGTGATGGAAAGCTGACTATTACACAGGTCCTAGTGGAGCCCAGAATAGAAGACAAACCACATCCCGTGTTCCTCTGAGGAAGGCAAGGCAGGAAACAGGGCTTCCAATGCTATGCAAGGTGCAAAAGGGCTATGTGATCAGGTGGCTCATGTCAGCACTAACCTGATGACCTGGGACACAGGGATAAGAGGAGAGGCAGGGCTTCAGGTATGGGCCTGTGTGATTCCCATCTCTGTGCCAAGTTACATTTTTTAAATAAACACCAGCTGCTGTAGTGCAAGTTGCCAATTCTTCTCTTCTTCCCATTTGCTGTTGAACTGAATCACCAGCTCAGCTCTGGACACCTGGTTCTAACAACAGGGCAGCATGGCCTTTGGTGGCTTCACCCATTATTGATAATCATAGGCAGAGGTGCCAAGAGGCCATCTAATCTGACTCTTTGACTCTACTCCAACCCCTACCTTATGGAGAAACATTGTTCTGAAAGGCTGATTCCCCAAACATGTATTTCCCCAAATTATATTCCCCAAACATAAAACAGTTTATTCTTATAGGCTATTTATTTGCTACCAAACATTATATCCATTTCCTCTTTTATATTAAAAACCCTCAGTTTGGTTTCCCAGCTCCACTTCCCCCAACAGCCTTTTATAGGCAACTCACATTCCCTGCACCTACTAAAGTTTCTTCCTACTAAACGTTTACATTCCTCTTTATTTTGGCTAGCTATTATTGCATTCTAAACACATTTGTCAAAGCTCACCTTAAGAATGACTATGAACACACCATAGCAGACCACACAAATACATTAATTTTATAATCTGCTGCATTTTTAGTTTTTAAAAAGTCCATTTATCACTTGAGGTCCCCCCACCCCGCCCCCTCAACACTCATATGAAAAAGGTCACACGGTAAAAAGGCATCATTTTTAAAGCTTAAACCTCTATTTCTCATTCCCTGGAAGGAAAGTAGAGCCACTTTGGCCCTCTAAGCTTGGAGAGTAATTCAGTTCTCTGTCTGTGCCAGACCAGTGATGATTCATTACACTGCCCATCCAGCAAGGTTCATTAGGCTTGGCTTGTGCAAGTCACAGATGCAGATGCGCACACTGCAGGCCAGTCCTTGCAGGAGCACATGCTGCCCAGCTCCAGCAAATGGATGCTGCTCTCACTACTGCCAGCCTGGTTGGTCCCCCAAATTCATGAACCTGAAAAATTCTGGCTAAAGTGTGACTCTTCTTAAGTAGGAACTTAACCAGACCTCCAAAAGTCATTTTTAAAAGGGAATCTCATAAAAATCTGATTTATGATTTCAGCCCCATTATTAAGAATTCCTAAGCATTATTTCCTCATTTCTAAGTATCTGCTGATAATAAAACACATGATCTATTTATTAACTTTTGTAAAAAGAAACACCACCATATGAAATGCATATTATTTTTAAAAAAATATATTAATTTTTTTTAGTTGTAGCTGGACACAATACCTTTATTTTATTTATTTATTTTTATGTGTGCTGAGGATCAGACCTATGGCCTTGCACTTGCTAGGCAAGAGCTCTACCACTGAGCCACTCCCCAGCTTAATAAACTCCACATAAATTGGTTTTAAAGACTTACTAGGTTTCCAAAAACCAACTATAAACAAAAAAACTTTCCAGTCAAGAAAATATGGTAATTTTAACAAAATTCAGATGATTTTACTTAGGAACACACAAATACAAAAGTTAAGTATAATTGATAGAAATTATTACACTGGGATTGGTGACATACTCCTATAACATCAGTGACTTGGGAAGTTGAAGTAGGAGGATTGCAAGTTGGAGCCCAGCCTGAGCAACTTAGTGAGACTCTGTTCTGTCCCTGCCTCAAAATGAAAAGGGTTGGGGGTGTAGCTCAGTGGCAGAGCATCCCTGGGTTCAATCCCTAGCACTGAAAGGAAAAACAACAACAAAAAAAAAAATAGATAAATAATAAGTAGACTAATATATTCAATAGGATTATTTTAAAGTGCTTTGAAAATCATCCTTTTTAACAAAATCTGATGTGTTTATATGCCCTTATCTAATTTAAAGCCACCTGAAGATTGGGCCTTAGTAGTTTCCTTTGAGTAACAAAACACATTAAACTCTCTTATGTGACATTCTGTTTACAGGAATAGGATATCCTTTGATTGATGAATAATTTTATGCAATGATCCATCCAGGTTCAACTGATTCAGTGAAAGTCACTAGGGTCATGGGACAGCATGAGAGTCTAAAGTAACCTTCATTTTTCCTCTTTTATTGTTTTGGTGTTTTTGTTTGTTTTGTGGTGATGGGGTTCTCTTTTCTTAAACATGGATAGTAGATGCTTACATTAAAGAGCACATGGCAGGGCTGTAATAATCATACAGAGCCATATAGATAGAAGTAGGTAGTATCATTCTTTTCTCTCATTAGTAAGAGAGCATAAAGCCCACAGGGAAAGAAAATACAGGAAAGCATTTAACTTCTATAGACATTTAGAGAAAACTAAGTCACAGCATAAATAAAGCACTGCAGAGTTACATTCCAAAAGACACAAGGGGTGACCATGCCACAAAACAGCAGTGGAGGTGCTGTCTTCCCTAATCTTCCTAGTAAGGAGTCTCTAGCTCAGAAGGGGAGCACAGTGCAGTAAGGTCTTGATTCCCCATGAGCACTTCTCAGGCAACACATTCTGAAGTCTTTATTAAACAGAGTGCTCCTTGGGTGGCATTCATGGGACCGAGTGCCAGAAAAGGGGACTGATTCAAGCTTTAAACAAAATTTCCACTGATTTAATTAAACAGGAGCATAACAAAGAGATCCTGTCCAATTTGATCCCATGTAAAGCTCTCCATTGTGTGAATGCCAAGTTATGGAAAGTTTATCAACTGAGTGAGCATTTGCAGGGTGCCAGTGTTGCAAAATCAAGTCTGGGGTGCCCACCTTCTGTGCAGGAGGACCTAACGTCTGTGGGTTTCTCAACAGAGGGTGTCAAAACTGTTCAAAGCTAATTTTAAATTTTATTGTGAAAAAAAGCTTAATAGCATAATTTAAAGTCACTGGACTAAAACATACTTAATAACTCAAGAATAGACTGATGGATGGAGAGAGAACTGGATACACAGGAAACCAAATGATACAATCAAATATAGCAAACTATGAATTTCAGACTCTAGATGATGGGAATATGAGTGCTAAGTATAGAATAGTTTTGGCTTTTCTGCATGCTTGAAAAGTTTCATGATAAAGTGTTAGGAGGAAAAATTATTTAGAATCATAATCACAATGAAGGAGGCAGAAGGTCCACTGTGAAAAACTTCAACCTTGAAGGTAAGACATTTGGCTGTTAGTTGACCCCAGAGATTCACAGACTTTAGAACTGGGAAAGACTCTGGCAACACTCTAGGGCAGGTAACACGCGGGTTTACAAAAATTTGGGGAAAACAGTAACAATTTCATAGTGTTTTTAAAAAACGGAAAGTATGTAATTTAAGAACATTCTTTTTTGGTGAGATTATATGCCTATATACTTTTGATTTGAAATACAATCAATATGTTGATGATAATCAATGATAAATTTGATGTCCTCCTAGCAAAATAAAAATAACCCTGTCATTCTTCTCAATATTTTTGAAATGATAATTATTTTACAAATAGAAAATTCCAGGAACTAACAATCCAAAGAAGAAACTGAGGCCCCAAGTAAAATTAGACAGAGTAGTGGCTAAATGTATAACTCTGCGCAGTTTACCCACTCTAGAAGTCATAAAGTGATTCACATATTATAGGTGGGATGTCCATCCAAAGGACAAATATCAGGTTACACATATAGGGACAGGGGCCTTTTGGTAAGAGTCACTCAGGTGGTTGACTGTTAAGTGTTGCCATTGGTGTATGGTACAAAGAATCTCTCGTGCCCACATTTAGAGCGACTTTCTTGCAGAAATCAGTTTTTGATTTTTGATGTTAGATCTTCAATCATGCTTCCACAAATCTAGCTTAATAATGGCACAGAGTATATAAGGAGATGCAAATTTACCACTTTCAAGATGATTATTTGCCAGTCTTCCTATCTCAAAGATTTCTCTTAGCCAAATGGCCAGCATAAAATGTTATGAGGAATATTCTGAAACAAACAGAACGTATTTCCTTTGTAGGCTTCTAATATTCAGAAAGATTCAAGATGACATTTGTGAATAATATAAGCAGTAGCTACAAAACCTCAGAATGTACTCAGTAAATCTAGATGTAAACTGCAAAAATAATATAAATAGATAAATACTAACTTGAAACCATCTCTAATGAAGGGAAATGGTTCATATCTTGGTGTCATAAAAAAAGGAAATTGTAAAAGATAAGTTGAACTTCTGTTTTATGAAACAGATTAGAAACCCCATTCATCATATCTCTCATTACCCTAGTGCTGTCTAGACAAGGAAGATGAGGAAAATAAAATAAATAAAAATGACAGGGAGCAGAGTTCTGCTGTCACCATAACCAGGTTAGCCAGGGTTATACTTCCCTGGCTGAAAAGCTACAACACCTGATATTATTGTGCATTGTAAATTCATGGAGACAAACCTTCAAACCACATTTAATTCTAAAGTTGAACTGAGTTGTGATCCCATCTAGAGCGGAGAGGAAGATAAAAAGAACTAAACTCAGACTCTGGGGGCTATGTACGAGCAGATCTAGATCAGTAGCATAACTTCCCAAGAGCTACAAGGCAGGGTAGCAGGCACATTCCAGCACAGACACTATTTCAGATGCTTATTTGTGTCTGAAAATAACCAAGCGTACACCACTGCATAAAAGACTAAATGACAAAACAATACTTTTACTTCTGAGGGCTGCTCAGTTATAACGTACTTGGGAATGCTATAAAAACAAGGTCATTTCACCTTACGATCTCCCAACAGAAGCCTGCAATAAATAAGACTCAAGTATTTGTCTCTCAACGAGTCACCTATAGTAGAATCTTCTGAATCACCTGCCAGACCAAACTACCACCATCTCCTTGAAGAACTGCCTGTTCTCAGGAGTGGGCCCACATGAAATTCTGGGTCCCTAGCCACAGTTATGCATGCCAAGGGTGGATATATGACACAAAGTGAGCCAAATATTTTCTTTCCCCAAACTCAAATTTGGAATTGAAGACTCAGTTGGTATGGTCTGGTTGCTTGATGGTGGTATAAAGAGGCAGATGTGAGGTCCTAGTAAAAGACTTAAAAGTTGCCACTTTGTTCCTAGGTGGCTTTCTGGTGCAGTGTTGCAGCTCTTTCTGAATTACAACTGCATTGCTATGCTTAGGTTCCATAAGAAGAATGGTAATTCTCTATAACCCCTCTTTCCTGCCTCTGTTCTCAGTGAGGTTAGCTCAAAGGCATTTCTATGACTTGCAAAGAAACAAGAGGAGTAAGTAGGCTAAAAGGACTAGTAGATGGTTATGTAGTATTTTAAATATTTCAAATATAATACTAAATATAAGCCATAAAGAAGATTAGATATGATCACCTAAAGATTAAATTTGCATTTATAAAGGGAAAAAACAAGAAGTTAAAAGTGAATATATTACAAAAAAATTTCAACATAATAGGCCAAAAGTTAATGCCTTAATATATGAAGAGCTTGTATAAATAAGATTATTCCAAGAGAAAAATGGACAAATCATATAAACCAGAAAGTCATAGAAAGAGATTAAAATAGCTAATTTACTATATAAACCTATATGTGATCATTTAACCTCTTTAAATAATCAAACATGAACTACTATAATGGTGTGGATTTTCATCTATTAAATCAATGGCAAATATCAAAAGCTTAATTCTAAAGTAATTTCCAAGCACACACTATTGGCTGGAGTGTGAATTAATAGTTAATCTGATAATATATAATTGTGACTGTGCATGGCTTCTACCCACACTTTCCATGTCTAGAAATTTATCTTAAGAAATAACTTGGTGAGATGAATAAATCATATAAGGCTGTACACTAAAAACCTAAGAGTAAATCCCAGGTGGGACGCCTAACGGGGGGCTCAATAATGCCTTCTGCAGAATATTAGGCAGTCGCCCTGCTTGCCGACTTGGAGAAGAATAAAACACATAGTGTTACTTGGAGAAGAATAAAATACATATTGTTACATGAAGAAGTCATTTTAAAAGACATATAAAAGTATGGTCCACTTTTATTTTTTTAAAAACTGTTAAAATGAAAAGATCTAAAGTATTAACAGTGGTTGATGGTTTTACAATTTTCACCTTGTTCTTTATAACTTCTATATTCTGCACCATTTTACTTTTCTGTGATAACTATTTTACAGTAAAACTTTTTTTTAAAAGTTGTTCATTGAAAACACTATGAGTAAGGGGAAAAAGAAAAGAAAGCCTACAAATTTCAAGCAGAGAGAAAGCTACATTTACAAGACAGTTTAAAACCACCAGAGGAAGGAGTCAGATAGAAGTAGGTATAAGTCTTAGAGCTGCCACTTGCTAATCTTTATGACTTTGAACGAATTGCTTACCTGTGCTGCATGCATCTCATTGCAGTCACAAATAAAGTGCTTAGTACAGAACTGGCATGCAGGAATACTTCAACAAACATTAACTACTGCACTTAGTATTTTTTCAGCATGTAATAAAGCATAAACAGTGATAGGATTAGATATATGAAGATAGGCCAAGCAAATCAAATGCTGTCCAATTCTTCAGTTACTTTCAAAGTATCTACTATAGTCCTAAGTTGGAAAACTAGTGAAAATATTGAAACAACCACACAGGAAAGGTTCCTCAATTCTTTGCCTTAACATTAAGTTATAAAATTAAGTTCCTGCTTCGTTGGCACTATAATTTAAAGACATTTTCCCCTTACATGATGGGTATGGACACAGTTAACTGTGGAAGGTCACAGAGGCAACACATATAAATCAGAATCAAATCATGGCTAAATAACTACAATCCTGTCTTCTTCTCTCCCCTTCCCCAACTTTCAGGGATGACAAAGACTCATGGACCAAACTTCAGTTAGGTTTCTCTGAGCTCTTTTCTCTATGAGGCCATGACTTTCACCCCAATCCTGTCCTCTTAGTAAAAATTCTGCTAAGTGGGTTTAGGAGGAACCCCAACCTTGCTATCTGATCAAACTCCTCATCCTTCACGTTTATGTACAGGTCTCTGGCCTGCTTTCTACAAGAATCCTACTTCTTCAGTTCAGTTTAGTTTGATGTCTCCTCTTAGTAACTTTTCATACTGACCCCTCCCTCTGCTCTTTAGCTATCAATCCCCAGCTGTCAGGAATCTTGAATAAAGTCTTCCCTACTGTTTAAACAAGAATCAAGATAATTTTCTCTTAACAGTGGGTATGTCTAAAGGTCTTTGGACCTGCAGGTACAGAGCTAATCACAATGCTCTCTGGAAAAAATTAGTTTGCATCCCTAGTGTGACATAAAAGCAACAAATTCTAAGATTCAAAATAGCCCAGAAGCATTCAGAATTAAAATCATAACAAGCAAAACCCTCCTGTGAGCCCCTTTGAATCATGAATCCATGATTCCATTTTGACTTAATTTCAAAGACAGAAAAGGTGTGTAGGAAGACTATGTTATCAAGTTTTCTTTAGGATGATGATGACTGTATCTTATTAAACCATAGGACCAGCATGGCACCAATGCCTGACACATAGTAGGAGTGCTATTCATTTCATCAACTTCATGAGAGACATAATGGAAGCAGATGAATGATGTTTATTTTCTGATAGAGTAGGGCATAAATTCAAGGATAAAAAATATCAATCCTCTGTTTAGTTAAATCAAAAGGCCTAAAATGTCCTTGGGATTTTTTTTTTTGGGTTACTTCTACCAAATATCAAGAAGTAAAACTACCTTTTATTGAACAATAATATGTTTATAGGAAATAACTCCAGTATACAGTTTTAAGTTATCAGTTAGTATTACTGTAACCCTAAATAGCAAATGCTCTGTGGTGAAGAACATCAAAGATAATACTGTCTATCTAAACCAGAGCTGAAACACAGGGTATACACATCATTTTGAATGGTTAAATCCTGTTCCTAAGCTATGGCAGGACATTGATACCTTTCCCTAAGAAAATGGGTACCCCAGGAACTCTGCAAAAAGATCTCTGTAAAAGGGGTAATCTATGCCTGGGGAGATTAGAAGGGAAAATGAAAGACCAGGGGACTTCTGAGCTTTAGGGCAAGGGAGAAATAGTAGTTTCTCAGCCAATGGATGCTATCTGCTGGTAATTGGTAATTAGCAATGACCAAAAGAGACAGAAAGGCTATAGATTCCAAAAGAAATCCAAATACTTGTGGGTTGGGTGCTAGACTTAAATAAGATTATTTTATCAAAATTTCACAGTTTTGAATCTGTGAGACACAAAGAACTTACATAACATAAATTTAACAGAGGCTCTTGAGGCTCTCAAAGTAGCTTTTTTTGTTTTGTTTTTTGTATCCATATCCAGGGTTACTTTTATAGGAAGGTAATAGAGGAAAAACAGATTTTATAATTATACCTATAACCTAAATAAAACTATACTAAAATTCTTTCTTTTTGAACCAAGAAATGTACCATTGATAAAACTTAAATATCATGCTTTAATATCCAAAATAGTGTCACTCAAAATGGTAGCATATTCTTTGGCTTTTTGTTTAAGGCCAAACTCCATGCATGCCTGCGTCTTTAAGTCCAACCGCTTATGAATGGGAGAAAAGTTAGGCAAACAGAACAAGAAGGAAGAAAAACAAGAAAGTCAGTCAAAGTGCATTTTTAATTCATTAAAACAAAATCAGGAAACTGACTTTCAGGTTTCTGTAGTACAGGGACCACTTGGGTATTTGAACTTGTAGAAAATTAGCTGCTCCATGACTCTGGGTCAGACTGTTGCTTTCCTGTGGATGTTCTCTGGGCAGACTTCACATACTCAGTGAATTCAAAGCCACATTTTACAACAAAACCTATGAATGCATATTTCTGAGAAGATTTTAGTTTAGTGGATATTGTCATTAACTGCAATGCTTTCCAGGACTGTATAACCTAATAAATTCTACTTAATTAAGTGGCGCTTTTTTTTTTTTTTTTTGGACACAATAGGAAGCTTTTTGAGGAGTCAGGAAATATCATCAGTACAATGTCAATAAATTCTGAAAGAATAAATAACCATCTCCAGTTTCTGTATCCCAAGTTTTATACAGATTGCTTATAGCTTATTCTCTAATTTATAACACAGACTATCTCTTCTTGAAAAGGATTAGTAATATGTGGCAAAAAAGAGACCATTTCTCTTTAATTTTTCTACCATTAAAAAAGGTTGGTGATTAACCCCTTTCTTGAATCTTTCAAGCCCATTCCAGTGGGGCCAGTTCTTCCTTCCCAGGAAGGCTGGACCAGACTTACTTTCTTTTTTTTTTTTTATTATATTTTTTTATTGGTTGTTCAAAACATTACAAAGCTCATGATATATCATCTTTCATACATTTGACTCAATTGGGTTACGAACTCCCATTTTTACCCCAAATACAAATTGCATAATCACATCGGTTACACACTCACATTTTTACATAATGGCATATTAGTGACTGTTGTATTCTGCTACCTTTCCTTTCCCCTACTATCCCCCCTCCCCTCCCCTCCCATCATCCCTCTCTACCTCATCTGCTGTTGTTCAATTCTCTCCCTTGTTTGCCCCCCCTTTCCCCTCACATCCTCTTCTATGTAATTTTGTGTAACATTGAGGGTCTCCTACCATTTCCATATGCTTTCCCTTCTCTCTCCCTTTCTCTCCCCCCACTCGTCTTTGTTTAATGTTAATCTTTTCCTCATGCTCTTCCTCCCTGTTCTGTTCTTAGTTGCTCTCTTTATATCAAAGAAGACATTTGGCATTTGTTTCTTAAGGATTGGCTAGCTTCGCTTAGCATAATCTGCTCTAATGCCATCCATTTCCCTGCAAATTCTATGATTTTGTCATTTTTTATTGCTGCGTAGTACTCCATTGTGTATAGATGCCATATCAAGAGAGGAAGACAAGGCACTTCTGATTAGACTTGGCTCACCAGCACCCTTCCTATCTCTACTAGGTACCATCCAGCACAGAGAAGAGGATTTCCTCTTCTCAGCTGATCCTTTGGGCAAGAGCAACATTACTCGTGGCCCCTTGTGACTATGGCCACAGTTCCCACTTGTCTTTCTCTTCCCTTCTCTATTTCAGCCATTTTGGTCACTCAGGGTGTATCTCTGTAGGAAGAAAAACTATAGCCCAAGGTTTGAGGAAGTGGTGCAATACAATATCTGACAAGACTAGGAGTAAGAAGAAAGAGGTGACAAGACAATGTTAGCTATTCATCCTGGGTTCAGATGCAGGTTTCATAATTTAATACTGAAGACAGTGGAGTTTAGTGTTGTCTCTGGGCTCTCCTAAGATGTGTGACCCTGGGCAAGAGGTTTAACCATTCAGTGATTCTGCTTCCTCAGTTATAAAGTAGAAATGGTAGTGCCTACCCCCAGGAGATTGTTGAGAATCAGATTACATAATGTGAATTTGAAAACAGTGGAAACATTAAAGAGTAGGCATTAACTATGTTAGCTATTGGAAACACTATGTATACACAGAGTTGTAAAAGGAATGTGGTAATTCTACTTCTATTTACTTGGGATAGTATCAGTGACAAAGTGTTTTGTGAAAATGCTATAGAATAATATACTTAGTATGAACCTGTTTGGAGAAGAAAAAAAGAAAGAAAGAAAAGAAACCAGTATGTGTTTATAGGCACCCAAAGAAGTCTAAAAAGGCACACATCACCCAAACACTGGACTACTATTACTGCTGGAGAGAGAGTGATAGGGGATGACAGGGAGTGACATTTGTGTACAGGTCTTTCCTTGAATTAGCATGCATGTGCTACTTTTATAACTAATTTTAAAAACTGAAACTTTTTAATAGCCTTTCTAGCCAAAATTAAACAGCTCTCTGTTCTAGTCTAGGAAAAAGATAAGCTTCTTGGGGGACAGCAAGTTTGAAGTAGAGCCCTCCACCCTCCTGACCCTCCTACTTTCTCTTTTCAAATTCCCTTCTATTCTTCACAGTCCTTGGAACATTATGTTCGTAACCCTGACATATCTAAAACATTCTGAAATTGTTTTTTTTTTCTTTTCCTTTCTTCCACTCATATCTGAGTTTTCCTTTTCCTGTGCCCAAGGGGTTTCCACCTTCAATGTCTTACTATCTTCATTCCTCTCAGTATTTTCTGACCATATCCCTCCATGCCGTGTGTTGTGTGGTTCAAGCCCAGGCACCCCTGCCTTGCCAAACCCACTGAGTAACAATAAACCCCTACCTTTCAGGTGTTGGGCAGGCACAACCTCCCCAGCCCAATTATATAATGGAGTATGCCTCTGAGTTGCTTTTTGCCTTGCAAAAGGTCCAAATGGGCTTTTAAACATTTATTATTATTATTATTATTTTTAATGCAGGAAACTGCTTTATGTGTTTTGGTAGGCACTTTTTTCTTTAAGTCTTTCTTTATACAGGTGTTTTAGTTCTGTTTTGGCTTTTCCTTGGACATTACAATGCTATTTTGTATTGTAATCAACGTCCTCTTCCATGCTTGACTGATATATAAATATATAAATTTATATATTTATATATCAGTCAAGCATGGAAGAGGACGTTAATTACAAATATATATATATATTTGTAATATATATATATATATATATATATATTTTTTTTTTTTTTTTTTTTTTTTTTTCCTGTTGAAGTACCCACCACTCTCACTTCTGTCCCTCACATTCCAGTTGTCCACCCCCATTTATGCAGAGGCTCATGCAGGACCGATTAAAGGATGATGTGGGATGGAAACGAGAATTCGAGATTCTAAGCAGAGTGCCTTTCAAGCCTTCTCTTGCCCCGGAACCTGGAGCGTCGGAAACCATGCCTGCCTCAGGGTATCCGGGCCACCAGAACCGGGTCAGCATCCAGGCGCCCAGGCGTAGGGGAACCTGATTGGTTTGGGAATGAACCAATCAGCGAGCGAAGCTATGCACGGGTAGGGGAGGGCCAAGATTATAAAGCGGATGAGGTTAAAGGAAAAGAGGCAGGTATGATAGGCACCCGGGTTTAGAAGGCACTTTTTGCACCCACAGTGTCATTATAAACTTGAGAGTTCTGATCTAAATAGTGTCTCCCACTTCCAATTTCGTAAAGCTTAAATAGTAGATGGGGCGGGGCGTTACTTATCCTACCATTCATAAGATGGGCTATTAATAGTCAATGGAGAAGTGGTCATCGAGTAAAGGAAGGGCAATAAAATCTTCACTCCCTCCTTTCTCCCTTCCACTCCAGGCTGTCAACCTAACTCAATCAGTTTTTTAAAAGAGCAAATCACTGAAACGCTCACTTAATCTCCAAAGCTGATTACCAAAACGTTGTATTAGACATCTGGAATAAGTTTCCATCCTCTCCAAGGACGGGGGGAAATAGTATTGGCATTTGCCGAACGCCAGCGTTTACTACCTGCTCAAGCAGAATCAAACGAACTCAGGTGGACCTGGGAGAAACTGAGATCTTCCGAAATGTACAATCACGCACACGAACACAGCCACCTCCTGAATTCAGACACCAGCCCCCAGGCGCGGCGACAGATCTTTCAAGCCTCTACCCCCACAAACTCTCCACATGGAGGAACAAGATTTTTTTTTTTTTGGAAGGTGGGCGCACAGATACCAGATTCTCCTACTACGTTTTAACTTCAGCAGAGCTGTTCTGGCCACTTCCCCCCCCCCCAAGTGTCACAGCCCCCGGATTCACGGACCTGGTCAACCTCAGCTTGCCCACGGTTCAGCAACTGCTACCCTCTGCTTCACCACCCATAACTCGGGTTGGAGAGAGATGCCGTGTCCTAGGGGGTGAGGGAAGGGGGAGGGGGAGAAGAGGGAAATGACCAGTTAAGTAAAGCAGTCCCCGCCGAGGCCTGGATTGCGGCAGCCAGTGGGGAGCCCTGGATCCCAGAAGCAGGGAAAGGCTGGAACCGTGCGGGGAAGGGCCGCGAGGAGAGCAGGGGCGCCGCCGGTGTCGCTACACTCACTCTGCGTAGCCAGTGGCCCAGGGCAGCCGCCGGGTCTCCTTGAGGATGAGGATGGGGCGGGCGATGTGGTCAGCGCTGCACTCCACTTCGTCCTGAGACAGCCCGAGGAACTCCGGCCGCCCGTAGGGGAAGCGCAGGGGCAGGTCCGAGCCTCCGCAGCCGCCGCCGCCGTGCTCAGAGCCTGAGCTGCCAGCCATGATGCCGCCCATGAAATTGGCTACGGCAGATTTCACTCGAGTTAGCATATTACTCCGGCGCCCGGCAGCAGCGGTGCGAGCTGGAGGCTGCAGCGGCGGCCGGGCGAAGCTCAGCGCGGGTCATGCAGGCTGCGGCGGGCGCCGGGCGCACGGGAAGCCGGGCCGCTGGGGCGCGCCGCACGGGGTTCCTGGAGCTTAGTGCTGCAGGGGGCCGAGCCCCGGCCTCCTGTACTCGGTGCCGCCGCCGCCTCCTCCCCCAGCTACACTTCCGCAACGGAGCGACATGGAGCGGGCGGGCCGGTCAGGAGAGACACCGAGCGCTCCGGGAGCGGCTGGCTGGCCGCCGCTGCAGCAGGTCCCTTCCCCGCCCCCTGCGCTCAGCTCCTGCGTGCGCGGAACTGAGCCCACCCGGAGAGCCAGCGGAGCCGCGGCGGCTGCTGCCACGGCTACCGCCGCCGTGTCATGTGATAATCAGGCTGCAAGGGCTCAGTCTGCGGCTGTGGCCGTGGCTCAGCCCCTCCCCTGCCGGTCCGAGAGAGGCTTGCACCAGGACCTTGACCTCCTAAGGGAGAGGGAGACCAGCAGGGTCGGTGCCTGGCGGAGGGGTTGGGGGCGCTGTGAGCCGGTGGCAGTACAGGTGTTAGGGGTTGTCACGTGGCTCGCGGCATTGGGGCGAAGCCAGTTGAGGAAACCACTCTGGGAGCAAGACTGCCTTTGCCCTCGGAAAGGAAAACTTCGGGATCTGGAGAGGAAAAAGGAGACAGGTACAATCATGACCCGGACCGCTCCAAGTCCTGCGATGGAAATAAGAAGAACCACATGGTCGAAGAGACTTAACCCCACGCCGATTGCACAGAAATCATTAAAAGTGTCCCTCACCCACCCCCACGCTTTGTAGAATTACTTTTGTTTTTCTTTCATTACCATCTCAAGCATCATTATCTGAGGAGCAAACCTGTTTCGAACCTAGAATAAGCTCAACAGTGAAGAAAACAAAAGATCTCTAAGAAATCAGAAACAAGCACTGTTTTAACCCGTACTCAGTTGCTTAACAAATTTGTACAAGTATTTTTCCCCAACGTAGCAACAGAAGTATCTTTTCAAAGCTGATTCTGTTTTCTATGGAGCTACTTACAGTAGCTGTATTTTATTTTCTTTTTATTTAAAACATTCCAACAGAATTATCAAAGAGCACGTGTAAAGCTAAAGAAACAATGCAGCAACTCAAAATGCTAAAGTTAAAAATGGTTAGGTTCTTACAATGATAAAATATTTTTGGTAATTTTATATTAAAACTAAACAGAAAAATGAGGGTGAAATAGTGAATGTGCTTCATCAAGGGTAACATTTGTTAAATATTGGCCTTAATTTTTGTTGTTGTTGTTGTTGGAATTTTTGCATTATTAATACTTGTATCCTGTTCATGTTTACTTATTCCATATCCTGTTCCTATGTTTACCTACCGTTTAATTTGCCAGGACTCTGTGTTACTTGTGCAGTTATGCACCGAACAGCTCCCTTGGAGCTGGGGAGGGAATACAGGCCCTCATTCTTCTCAGTGAGTAGCCCAAGTGTTAGAGAAGAGGCCAATTCTCAGAAGAGGAATCGGAATTCTTACTGTTATGGGAAGCCCGGGCAAACTGCACTGATCTCCTCCTCTTTCTCCCCCTTCATTTGTGTTTTCTTTTTTGACTTTTTCATGAGTATGTATTCCAGTTCAACTATATACTGAATAATTATGAAAAAGATGGCAGTATTTCAAATGGTCAGTGAAATGCCACTACTGTGTTCTTGTAATGCTCTCACAAAGCAGAAATGTAACTTTATCTTGATTCCCTTCTCCCTCTATTAAAATGGGGGCAGAATTTTAAATGGTGCAGTCTTATTGATGGCATAAGATCATTTAATAAACAAAGCTATAGTATTATGAGTCAAGCAATGAGATTATTTTGATATGAAAAGCATCTAAGGTCTATATGTAAGTATTTCCAAAATTAATATTCTATAAAGTATTCAAACTCACAAGTTGAATGAGGGATGGGAGGGGGTGTAACAGGACAGACTGGGCCATATATACAGTGTATAGCACTTCAAGGTTCTCTCAATTCCTGATCACTGCATCATTTGAATCCAGTAACACAAATCCTTCCAGAAATTATACCTGTAATAGGTGTGAAAGTCACTTATTCTCAGGGGTCCCTCTAAGAAGGATGGCTACCACTCATTGAAATCAGAAACTGTATTTCCATCTCTTATTATAGAAATAGTCTAAAGAAAGTTAGTATTTCTGTTTGCAGGACAAAGTTTGCTGTGCAAAGCTAAATGACAAATCAACACTTTTCTGTGATAGGTAAAAATTAGGTTATGGAAAAGCAGAAAGACAACTTCTTGGAAAACATTGGTTCACAAATCTTGCTAATATTATCAAATTTAATTATGCCAAATGATTAAATAATTAATAATTAGTGCTGTTTGAGGGGGGAAATGGAAGCCTGTGGAAATTGTTAGTCTTACTTTTGTCTTTATGGCTCTGTATCATTGGATTTTATCTATTTATAATATACCATTATCAGGTACTACTTTTAAATTGAAAATCACAGATCAGAATTTTTTAAAAAAATCCTACTTAATGTCAATACTAAAACTTTTCTATTAAGTGAAATGAAAGGAAGACCATATTAAATTCAACTCAATAAAATTTACTTACCAAAATATACAAAACACAATGTTAAAAGGCAATTGTTCACCCGGCATGGTGGCTCACACCTAGAATCCCAGCAGTTTAGGAGGCTGAGGCAGGAGGATCACAAATTCAAAGCCAGTCTCAGCAACTTAGTGAGGTCCTGAGCAACTTGATGAGAGCCTGTCTCAAAATAAAATATAAAAAAGGCTGGGGATCACGTTGTTCCATAGTTTAGCTATTGTGAAATGAGCTGCTGTAAACAATGATGTGGCTGTCTCCCTGTAGTATGCTGTTTTTAAATCCTTTGGGTGTAAAGAGAGGAATAGGATAGCTGGGTCAAATGGTGGTTACATTCCAAGTTTTCTGAGGAATCTCCATAATGGATAAAGAAAATGTGAGATATATATACACAATGGAATATTACTCAGCTTTAAAGAAGAATTAAATGATGGCATTTGCAGGTAAATGGATAGAGCTGGGGAATATCATGCTAAGCAAAATAAGCCAAACCCACAAAACCAAATGCTGAATGTTTTCTTTGATAAGCGGATGCTGATCTGTAATGGGGGTTGGGGTGGCACTTGGGAAGAATAGAAGAATTTTGGATTGGGCAAGGGGAATGAGGGGAGGGAAGGGGATGTAGGGTGGAAAAGATGGTGGAATGAGACGAACATTATTATCCTATATGCATGTATGATTGCACTACCGATGTGACTCTGATCATGTACAGCCAGAGGAATGAGAAGTTGTGCTCCATTTGTGTACGATGTGTCAAAATGCATTCTACTGTCATGTATAACTAATTAGAACAAATAAAAAAAAGATATTACACACAGTAAAAAAAAAATAAGGTGGGGGAAGGGCTGGGTGGTTAGTGTTCGAACACACCTATATATAATTAGAGATTTCTCATTCAGAAGTTTACAGTTTAACCAAGCAAAAGTTAAGGTGACACGTATTAACTAACATCCTCTATCCCTGACACGATGAACTCAAAGAGTCATAATCTCAATATATTCATTAAAAAATTAGTCAAATCTCACCTGAGGATGTTCTAAAAAAATATCTGACCCATTGTGTTTAAAAGTGTCAAAATTCTAAAAGGCAGGGAAAGACTGGAACTGTCACAGATTGGGGACCAAGGAAACAAGAACTGAAATGTGGTGCCAATATTAATTTCTTAGTTTGGATGTTATCATTGGGGGGAAGATTGGTGAAAAGAATAAAAGGAAGAAAAATTAAACACATACACATCGGAGGCATTTTATTTGTTTCAAGAAGAAAGGGAAAGCTCACATGAAAATCAGTCCAGGGGAAATATGACAGATGCCTTTCCAGAAATCATCCCTTCCAAAGCTCTAGATTCATGCTTCTTTTATGGTGTTAGCCTTCCAGTGTTGTAATTAGAGTTTACATGTCTTCCCAGTAGAAATCCTACAAGGTAAGAATATTCTTAACCATGTTTATATTTCTAGCACCTATCATAACCCTAAAAGTAGTAGAGTTCAGATGATAAATTAATTATTAAAAAAATCCCAATAACTAGGTGTGCTAGTGCATGCCTGTAGTCCCAGCTACTCAGGAGGCTGAGGCAGGCATTACTTCTTGAGCCCAGCAGTTCTGGGCATCATAGCCAAACCCTGGGAAGGGGGGCAGGATCTCATTCAGGGAAGGGAAAAGCTAAAATCTCTTAAACTTGATCAAATCTGTTATTTTGATACACCACTCCTTTCTTTAATGGAGTTGGGTTTTGAATCCAAGGGCCACATGTGTGCTAGACAAAAGCTCTGTCATGAAGTTCTAACCCCAGCATGCCCTCGATTTTTCTTAGTTTTATCCCTTAAGATCTGTTCTATCTATAAGCAGAACTTTCACCACCTGAGGTCTGATAAAAGTCTTCATCAATTTCAGTTAATATTTAGATTGGTAATAATAAGGATACTAAATCTCCTTTATATGAATCTAGTAACCTGATATAGATCATAAACCAGGGTAATATTAACTTGTTTTTGCTTCAGAAATAGTTTGAATTCTGGTTTAGTATGAAGTAATGTATTATCTGGAAATCCCTGTTTTATTGAAAGGGATTGGCTACTTATTTCTCCAAAGAAAACAATACTGTTTATTTGTAAGTGTCAGTTTTCTTATAAAACAAGAGTTTTATGTATATCAAATATTTAGTAAGCTTATAAAGTGTCAGCAAAATTCACACTCATGAATGCAAACATTCCTTAGATTATAAACACCTGGTTTAGGAATAGTTGGTCCCTTCAATCAATAGATTACACCTGACTTTCCCATGACTTCCCATTGCCCACCTTCTATGGGCTATCCTATCCTATTCTACATTGTCCGAGACAGGAATCACTGCTTTGTAACTTATGTGGGAATGTATGAATCAGAATCTCTTTCACATAATTCCTTGTACTATACTATCTACTTTAGACTCTGAAATGGGCTTATTCTCAGACTATGAAACCAAAAATATTTTTATAGGGTGGCTGTATGGATATGTGAGTTGGTAGTTATAAGTGTTATAACTGATGTTGGCCTGCAGTTAATACCCTTCTCTAGTTAAATCTGTTTTCTTTTGTAGGGACTAATTTTTAATATTAAAATATTAAACATTTCCTTTTTATATTCTTCACTTTTAATAATGAAAAGAACAATACTTACATTGTAGAATTATTTTGATAATAAGTTAGAACAGCATGTACATTCCTAGTACTCTAGGTACAGAAGGGGTGATTAAATAGATAAGCATCACGACAACACCCTGCATTATGGGGGAGGTTGAGCTTACATACATGGCTCCCAGGGCTCTCAACCAGAGGCATAAGGTAAACATTATTTCTAATGCTCTTCACCTATACTACCAGTTTACTCTTTAGGAAATGGAAGTTGGGAGGTGCATAAATGATTTGCCCCAGACCACACAGCTAGTAATTACACCATAGTGTTAATTATTTTATAGAAATAAGTAGTATTTCCAGGGGCTGGGGATATGGTAGAGTGTGTGCCTCACATGCACAAGGTCCTGAGTTTAATCCCCAGCACCATAAGAGAGACAGAGAGAGAGAGAGAGAGAGAGAGAGAGAGAGAGAGAGAGAGAGAAATAAGTAGTATTTCCGTTTAGTAATGAAGCAATCATGTGCTTTCTTTACAGAAAGTCAACCTTACAAAATATTTTTTCCTACCATTTCTAAGCAAAGATCCAGTACTTCAGTTATCTTGAAGATTTTGCAAGTTTTTTTTTTTTTTCAATTTAATGGATCTGGAAACAAAACAACCCATTAGCTACCTTAGATGTTGTAAGTGCAATAATGTCATTTAGAAATTGTTCCAAATTCTAGACCAACTACTTGCCAGTGAGGTTTAGGTAGAACTTGTTTCTAAGTTGGTAGCTGCTGCCTGGGTTGTGCTAAAGTAATATGGAAATTACAAATTCTCTTCAGCTGAAAAAAATGTCTTTAAAAAAGAAGATTATAATGTTACCAACATGTTTCCAAGCTTTTGCCTTATCAACTTCCCTTTTAAATACGACCTATCACCTCTGTTCTGCTGCCCTATGAAAATCATTGTATCAGAATTATTTTTCCAAGATAGTGGCTTTACTAAAGTAACAAATGCAGGTTGTTCCTTGAATAGGAAAGTCAGTGTTTGTTCAGAGAAGTGCATGTGATTCACAAAAATTCAGAAATTAAGCATCTAAAGACAGCTCCTTCACTAAGACCTTAAACCCAAATTACTCTTTATTCTCTCAGGGGATCAGCATCCATCTATAAACAGTACATATGACAGCAAGCTAGGAGGTGTTGAAGTGCAAAATTGGCTGCTTTGTCCTTTTTGTCATCAGTTGTATTTTGAATCAAATTAGATTTCTTATGCTTGTCTGTAAATATTTTTAGGGTCATCTTTCCAAAACCAAAATAAAATTGAGTGTCACAGCAAATAATCTCTTCTTTTATTCAAAAGCAGGGTGCCCCTCCCCAATATGACGTTTATAATGAACATATCCTACTTTTATCAACTTCTGCCATGTGCCTACTTTTGTAAATTAAAAAAATTAATTTCTTGTCATAACTGGGTAATTGTCTCAATTCTCTTCTAATTGCTTTGGCTATGGAAAATTGGAATGTCAGATTGTGGTACCCCCTACCCATCCACTCACGAGCCCACTCATCGAGATCACCTGCCCCCTCACCAAGATCACCCCTCACCAAGATTCACTTAAAAAAGTGAATTCCCTCTCTCAGACCTACTGAGTCGGAACCCCTGGAGTAGGATTCAACAATTTAGCTTTGTCAATCCTCCAGGTGATTCTGATACAAACCATTTGAGAAACACTGACACATTGGAAACTTGTACTTTTTACTTAATGGGCAGGAAGACATGAAGGTGCAGGGAATATGTCAAATAAGAAAACAACCAGTGACCCATATGTTCTACTCTAAATGGATACAGAAAGAGCTGAATGAGATTCATGAGCTGTTTCTATTCAGAAATGTTTGAACCTACCCTTTTTGTTTGATTTCCATGGGCTGTTAGTGCAGAACCCTGAGAACATTTGCTGTGGGCAGATATGAGAATTCTTCAGCATATGGGAAGCTGTAGAGAAGGAAGTACAATTGACTACTGCCTCCTGATCATCTCTCAGGACTGGATTACCCAATATATGTCTATGCATATATTTCTGTCATATGCGAAGCAGGAACAGGAAAAATAAAAATAAATAAATAAATACATAAAGATATACATTTGTATAAATGCATTTATATACATTTGCATTTATAATAAATTCATGTATGTCATAGCAATATATATAAATATTATATATGAATAAAATGTTTAAGTAACTACATTCTTGGTCATTTTTTCAAAGGTACCAACATGGCCTCTATTAGAATAACCAAAGCATTCTTGGTCTTTGCAGGGAAGTGAAACTGGAGTTTGAAACAAAATTTACTTCTCCACTTCTGCTCCTGGGTGGGGGTCTATGAAAGCTGAAGACCTCTGCAGTTGAGAAAGCCTGTTTGCGTGTTAGCAGCTAATCACAGGAGGAGATGCCTGACGTTGTCAGCTCTGAGTGGTTGGATTCTTCTCCACTACTATTGAGGGGCGTGTTGCAGATTTTAATGGTGGGCTGTGCCCTTCAGTGTTGCTGCAGATGCCAGCAGATCACCACCAATTTCTTTCTGGGTTTTTATCCCACAAATGTGAAGAATGAAATCCATGTACAATAACAGAAGGCAAGGGTGAAAGGAGTGAGATTTTTTTCAAGTGCGAATAAAAGAGACAGAACTCACATAGGGTGAGAGGGGACCCAATAGTAGGTTACTGCCTTAATGTACTAGTATAGTAGTTTATATAGCTCTTGGGCCAACACTATTGGTCAAAATTTATGCTAATAAAATCTTGGAAAAGTACCAATGCTATTTATTAGCCCTTGATTCTGAACTTTCCTATAAATTCCATTCAGGTCTCCACTTCCATTTTCCTGCTGTTTGGGGACAAAGTCTTAGATTCAGAAGTTAAAATTTTCCCTCTGCTATCATGTTCTTCTGATGGAGGTCTGCAAATTAAACAGATGAAAGACAGATTAGTAAGAAAAAAGAAAGAATTAGTTTATACGTGCAATGTTCATGCATGCACAAATGCTCAGGGATGAGTAACTCAAAAGGCTAGTTAGAATTTAGGGCTCATATATTTAATAAGGAAAAAGGATGAGGAGAAAAGTCTATGGGAAGGACAAATAGGTCTCTTTAGAAAACATATTTTTAAAAGAACAAATCGAAAAAATTTAAAAATTATAGTAATGTTTACTCAGATATGAGTGTTCTGTTTTCTTTATGGCCATGAAACCCCCCTTAGAGAAATGAGGGGGTTCAGAACAAGCTACATCAAGGCATGCCACCTTGGCATTTGAGAAAACTGTCAAGAAGGTCACACTAGCCTTCCAACTGTCCTTCTACCCTGAAGAAGTTCATAAAAGCGAAGAAGGATTTTCTGACCTTCCATGAAGCAGGACAGAAGACCCTCATTCAAAAGAGACCCTCCCTATACCTGGAAGAAAAGAAAATCCTTATTTCTGACAATAGGGAAACACAGAGAAGAATCTGAACAAGAAGGACTTGCTCTGTTTATTTGTTTATTATCATTGGAAATTAATTTTTTAATCCAATTCTATTTCTTCATGGATACCCACTTTTAAAAAAAATCAAATGTATCATAAAAAATACACAGGTTTATTCCTTTGCTCAGGTCTTCATTTCCTTACTAAGGCTCCCATGTTGTAAAACAACAAAAACAAACAACAGAAAAAAAATTAAGTAACATTGTATGCTTTTTTTCTCCTTATTAACCTGTCTTTTGTTATAGGGGTCTCAGCCATGAACCTAGTGATAGGGTGTGTCAAGACATACTTCCTCCTTTGTCGGGGGCTTTGGTAATGGAAGGGAGAAGAAATTTCTTTCCCTACCTATTGCTGATTCGTGGTTGGGGCCTTTATAACAAAAGACAGACATAAAGTCTTATTCATACATCTACATGTATGAAATGAAGAACCACAGAAGGGAAGAACCATAGATCAGGGAAACTTGTGTATTTTTATGTTCAGTCTGAGGCACAACGGCACAGTGTGGAGAGGTATGATTAGATAAAGGAGTATGAGCTCATGGAAGTAAACCTAGGGCAATTTAACAAGGTCTGTTGTTCATATTTTTCTCTGTGTCCTCCTGTCTCTAGAGATGAGGACATCCCTTTCCTCTGGGTACTAGAAAGATATCTCTGGGATGTCATTCAGAGAATGACCTGCTTCAGGGAGAAGGGTAAGGGAGGGTCAGATAGAGGCCTTCCTGTTTCTGCTGTTTCCTCAAACGCCAAGGTGCCATGCTTTGGGGTAGCATGCCCTGAACCCCATCATCACCCTCATTTCCCAGAAGTTGCTGCTTATAGTCATTTATGAGAAGCTCTGAAAAGGTTTTTTTCTTACAGTGTTTAATATCAAATGCCTGTAAAGTGTGGTGGTGCACACCTGTAACCCCAGCAATTTAGGAGGTAGAGGCAGGAGGATTGTAAGTTAGGTCAGCCTGGGTCATTTAGGAAAAGCCTGTCTTGAAATAGGGCTGGAGATACAGCTTAGTGGTAGAACACCCCTGGGTTTAACACCTCCACCCCCCCCCCCATTACTGGAAAAAAAATTCAAATGTCTTCATCTTAAAATTATTTTTATTCCAAGTCTGGAGGGCCAAATGGGTCCCCACAGCTTCCTTCATTGTATGGTTTTGTAATATTTTTAGTTTAATTGCCTCAAAGGGTTTTAATCTAACTCCACATTCTCATCTTGCATATCCCACAGCCACCTCAAATTGAACATGTCATAAATAGAATTCATTATCTCTTCTGGATGCTTCTGCTCCTCCTCCTGATACTATAGTCTCAGCTGATGACATCAACATCCTCCTACCCAATCCAGAAATATGGGAGGCATCTTCCATCCCTCCCCCTTTCTCAGATTCTCCTACCCAATCTGTCAACCAGTTTTGTTGAATCTGCCTTCCAAGTCTCTCCCCCCCAGTCTGTTCCACAGTTAAATTACTGAGTTGGCTCAGCTCCTCCTGATCTCAGACTTCTATGGCAGACTTGCTGGTGTTTGGGTAGAGCTGTCTTTCAAGCAAAGCTAAAAGGAGCTGTCACCACACAGCACCTGGTGATGTTACTTCCTTCCCAGTTTTATACTCTAACTGGCCAGTTGATTAAATGCTTTGTATGAGCCTTGATAGATGGTGACACATTACCTTTCTAGTCACAGGTTAACCTTTCCTCTGTTCCAACAACTCTGTGTGTCAGCCTTATCAATTACTTGCTATTCGTACTCTCTGATGTCCTTGGCCCTGACTCCCTTTGCCTAAGATGCCGGAAGCCCTTCCTTCTGTCCCTCTCCACACATCCGGTGGCTAACTCTGATTATTTTCATATCTCCCACATCCTTTCAGCAGTTACGATCTTCCTTAGAACTTTTACATAACCGTATCCATAATTACAGAACATCATATTGTGTTGCAACTGTCTGATTCCTGCCATATAAATGAATTGACTATCTTTTTTCCTCCTTGCATCTGTAATATTTATCATATGCTATATGTAATGGTTGAGAAAGTGAGTAAAAAATGATTATGGCAAAAAGGAGACAACAATAATAAGTGTGTCACTTAAAAGCCAAATTCGAAAAATTTAGAAGTGCTTTTTAGAAATAAAAGAAGATGGAGTAAAAGGTTCATAGACCTAGGTCAGTATCCATAATGTTGGTGTCCAGGAGTTTACCCAAATTAATATAAATGTCCTCAGTACTGGCAGCATCACCCAGGGACCCCGCCTGGATCTCAGCTGCCCACCCATTTAAGAAATAGACAAAAATGATAAAAGGTAAAAAATGAACCTATGCAGCTTGATTAAATTGGAGAGAGGCAGCTAGATTGGTCCACAGAAATAGTGACAATTTATAGAAACAAAAGTCAGTTGACAACACATATGTAGATTTAGTTGGCCTGAAGAGGTGAACATGGGACAACAGGCAGGAAAATACACGCATGCAGATTTAGTTACCCTGTGTTGGCAAGGGGGTGATCTTCCCTTTCAGCCTCTTCGTCACCTGTCAGGGTGCAGAGTTAACTTCCTTTCTCAGCAGGAGAAATTTTGTTCTTAATTGTGTATGTGGCAGGTGGGACAAATTCAGTCTGTTTCACTATACAAACCAGGTGCTTCTACATGCTGAAAATGTTTAATTTCGTACATCTGGATAAGACAACTGTGTCCTAAATTTGAATGTAATGGAATATTTTTAAAATTCCTGGTTTTAAAATTTGCTACCAAGCTACAGTAAGCAAAACGGTGGTGTATTGGCATAAGACAATCATATAGACCCGTGGAATGGAGTTGAAAAATGATTTTCAACAAGTGTGCCAACACCATTCAGTGGAGAAAGGGCAGGTTGTTTTTAACAAATGGTGCTTAAAAACTGAATATACATATACAAAGTGAACTTGGACTCTCACCTAATACCATTATTTAAAAATTGACTCAAAGGCCTGGGGTTGTGGCTCAGTGGTAGAGTGCTTGCCTCACATGTATGAAACACTGGGTTCAATTCTCAGCACCGCATATAAATAAATGAATAAAATAAAGGTCCGTCAACACTAAAAAATATTTTTAAAAAAATTGACTCAAAATGGATCCATGACCTAAAAGTAAGAAATAAAACTTAGAATAAGGCATTCTTAGAATAAAATACAGGGCAAAACTTCATGACACTGGACTTGGTAGTGATTTCTTGGACATGACATCAAAGCTACAGGCAAAAAAAGAAAAACTAGACAAACTGGACTTTAAAAAAAATTAAGACACCTTGTACATTAATAGCCACTATTAAAAGAGTAAAGAGGGTAACCACAGTATGGGAGAAAATATTTGTAAGTCATGTATCTGTTATGTGATTATTATCCATCAAGAATTGAAAACAACAGAAAAACAAACTACCCTATTTAAAAATGGAGAAAGGACTTAAATAGACACCAAGAAAATATGGGAAAGGTCAACAAGCCCATGAAGAGATAGTTAACATCACTAGTCATTAAGGGAATTTAAATCAGAACTCTTGAGATACCACCTCACCAGCCATTAGGATGGCAATTTAAAAACCATAAAATAGCAAGTGTTGATGAGAATACAGTGAAATCAGGACCCCCATGCGCTATTGGTGGTGCACCTACCATAAAAAATAGTAGCTTTTGAGGTTCCTCCAAAAGCTCATCAGAATAAGGCACTAGAACTTTGTAAAATAATTCGGCATTTTCCCTCACTGAAAGACTGTAAAACAAAAAAATATAAAGTACTTACAGTGTGCCTAACACATAGTAGATATTTAATAAATGCTAGCCATCATTTTTACTAAGAGATTGTCTTAGTCTGTCTTCTGCTGTTATAACAGACTATAACAGATTAGGTAATTTTTATAAAGAAAAAAATTTCTCACAGCTCCAAAGTCTGGAAAAGTCCAAGACTGAAGGATCTCATTTAGTGAGGTCCTTTTTGTTGAGTGCCTTCTTGCCGCCTCATAGCATGGTTGAAAGGTGTCACCTGACAGGAAAGATAGATGGTAGATCCAACTTGTTTTTCATAAGGAACCCACTACTGAGATAGCAAACCCACTAATGATAACAGCATGAATCTACACAGGACTTACATGTATCTACCAGGTCTCACCTCCCCACACCTCCACATTAGGGATGGAGTTTCCAATACATAGACACATGGAAGCCATAGCACTCCTGGTTCCACATTTCAGCAGAGCAATTTTCACTGCCTTTTCTTTCTGCTCCAGTCTCAATTACTCAGAAAAGTCTTTTAAACAAAGGAGTTAATTTCCCCCATGTTCATTTTCATTCCACTCCATGAAAGGTGTTTTCTAGGAAGGAGACTTAGAGAAGGAAAACATGGGGGTTTGAGTTAAATCCTGGTAGGAACTTGAGTCCTGATGTTGTCCTTGCCAGGACTTAGTGAGAGTGGGAGAAGAGGTCCGTGGCTCCCTCATAGAGGCTCCAGTGTGATTTCACTTGTTTATTAGAAAGATTCAAATAAAAGTAAGAATGTTTTCACGCTAAAGGCATACAGATGCCCCTCAATTTAGGATGGTGTTGTGTCCCAATGAACCCACCGTATCCTGACAATACTGTAAGTCAAGAATGCATGTAATAACACTTCACCTCTCAAACATCATAGTCCAGCAACACAACACTCTGTACCCCACGGGGATTTTCCATTTGTGATTGTGCTGCTGCCTGGAGCTGCAGCTTGCGAGAGAATAATGCATAGCACTAGGCTGGGGAAAACATTGAAATTCAAATTTTAACATATAGTGTTTACTGAATACACATCACTATTATGACATGGTAAGTTGGAGACTGTCTGTAGAGATATATGGGGTGTATATATATATATATATATATATATATATATATATAATTGATAGACATATATATGTCTATCAATTTATATGTCTATCAATTATCACTGATTTTTTCTATTCGTATATATAACTGAAAATCAGAATATTTATTTTTGTTTTTAACCTTTAAAAAACTGTTCTCATTTTTAGTGCAAGATCAGTACTTGGCAAACATAAAATACTAAGGATATTATTTACCAAATCAATTCCTAGCAATGAAAACATCAGAGTAATTATTAACTTTAGGACTTGATTAACCATCCTTAAGTTTCTAGTCTTCATTGAACATGCTGTGGAAAAACCAGGGGATTTTTAAAACACCAACATGGTTGCCAAGATTTATTGATTTTTAAAAACAAGTATACTAACACACATAAATAGATTTTCAAGGAGCCCTTTAATTATTATTTTGAGGAATTTCCCTTCCAGATTACAGATAGTGCTGTCTGTTGCTCTTCCTTTTACAAATTCTTTTAAATTTTCAATTTATCAAACAAGATGGATTCTTTTCCCACAATTTAAGAGGAGGAAAAAAAAGGATGAGGCTTTATTTTATTAATGTTTTCTTCTGTGTTAGACATGCCACCTCACTCTTTTCTGGAAGAGTTCTGTCCATTTGTGTGTGTGTGTGTGTGTGTTCCCTCCCTTTAGTTTTCTATTTCTCCAGTTGCTGTCACACAATTTTCTGAGCAGAAGCACTTTTCTTTGAAAACATATATCTATTTGTTTGTTTGTTTTAGCTTGCGGGCCAGTGAGAAAGACTCTACAGCTCAGTCAGCTGCCTGGTTCCAGGGTTAGATTACGAGGATGGCAGCCCATCATAGCAACAGCTAACTCCTTACCGCCATTGTTCAAGGAAAGGTCAGGACCTGTGACAGTCAGCAAAAATTGTAGTGGAAGGCTGATTTTCTACAAAAATGAAAGAGGCATAAGGGCACCTCAGGCTCTCGGCTCTCGGCTCTCATTTGTTATCTTATTGTTAGGAAAAACAAAACTATGTTTGTCCAAGGAAGATAACCTCGCTCTCTTAAATAACCACTGTGTTCCTTTGAATTGGACACCACAAAAATTTACATAATGTTAGAACACTCTGTAGAGGAATCATTGGTATGTGTGTTCTATGGGTGCTGAGGACCAAAACATAATTCTGAATTGTTGCAAAACACTTGACGATCTTAAATTACAAATAACAATAACTTCTATACACTGGTGTGTTTTGTTAAAGTTTCTTGTCTATGACCAGATTAAACTAAATATGCATTCATGATGTGATTGTGCAGACCGAGCCCCTATTTTTATTTTTGAGGAAAAGTTCTTAGGTTACTTGGAAAAATACAGAAGCTGAACATAGAGTACAGTTAAAAACAAGCAAATACTATCCTTGTTTTTGGAGAATGCCAGAAACAAAACATGTGGTAAGCCACGTTGGCCCTTCACACCTCCTTCTTAACTGTAGCCCCACCTCTGTGCCCAGAAATCATCCCTAAACACCACCTCTAGAGATCAGCTTTCCTGGACTCTTGCCCTCCTTGGTTTCCTGGTTATTCATTCCTTGAGTCAGCTCTTCTTTCCTCAAACTGAAATAATCCTGTCCTTACTGCTTCACGCTGGCCTGGGTCCTGCACTCTGCTGGTGAACTGAATCATCACATCTCTGCAATCCTGGTCAGGAGAGGAAGCCATAAGCACCTTTGCAGACCTGAAAATAGGTATCTAATGTGTTGAGCAACCATAGGCCATGCATCATGATCAAAATGCAACCCTTTTGTCTCACCAGCTCTTTAAAATCAATTGAGAGCAGAGGAAGGCTAATTTCTGTGATCCTTGTTAAGAAAAATTATTTTAAAAAATTGAAAACATTGCTGACAGGATAAGACCTCTCCTTGGAGCTAGGAGTGTAACTCAGTGGTGGAGCATGCCCTTAGCATGCACAGACCCTGGGTTCGATGGCTGGTACCAAAAGCAAAAAGTCTCCCTTTCTACAGAGTCTAAAATCCCAACCAAGATAGTTGCTTATTTCTAGTAAATTTAATTTGTAAATGTAAAGGAAATTAGAATAAGATTTTAACTCACTTTTTAGTGAGGCAAGAGGATGGCTGTGTTTTCTACATGTCATCTTGGACTGTCTCATAGGCCCACCCAAAGAGACCTCATTTCTAGGAGAACATGCCGGTTCATTATCACTAATGAGGGCTCACACTTTCTGATGTTGCAAGTGATTTATGTCTGATAGAAAAAAGAAATAACCCAAAGTTATGGTTTTATTGCTTGGTAAGACTTTAGCCAGTTTGGCTTCTAATTTCTCAGTCTTCCAACATCCTACCCTCATCTATTCCTATAAATATTCACTTCGTCAAATGCTATTGAGACTGCATTAACATCCTTCTGGTTCTTTCATTGATCAGTTAAATAAATGTTGACACATGTTTATTCTGTGCTTATATGAGGGCTAATTTTTTTCCTTTGAAAATTATGCTTTGCCATCCTGAATGATATTGTAAGCAGGCATTACCTTTCCTGGTCACTCTCGGACAATATAAAGTCCTGTAGTCAGCTTTGGTAAAAAGCAATTCAGTAACTAGAATGGCTAACTTATTTAGCTATCAAGATTCTGAGATCCTCTCCTCCAACCACAGCCTGCCCTAGGAAGGAAGTCAGCAGTAGGAGGTATGGTTCTTGTACTCATTTACCTTAATACTCACAAGACAAAGTGTCATGATAGACTCCAACTGAGTCAAAGGGGAGTGGAATGAATAGAGAAGGGTTAGGTGATTAGCCAGGGATTTCTTGACTCCATGGCTGCATACTCTTTCTCTGTAGCTGACAGTTATGCTGACAACATCTCTGCCAAACCCTTCTCTCATGCAGGCCCCTTGATCTGAGATGCTTTCATCAGTCCCTGGGCAACCAAGAGGTTTAACCTGCTTCTTTCTGCAAAAGACCTCAGTCCACTGGCAGTGGCCTTATTGGGCAAGACCCAAGACAAGACAAGCCACTGGCTCCTGCCTCTCTCGGGAAGTGCCTAGCCCTTTCTCTCACTGTCTAAATTTCCTGGATGGGACTCAGACCCCTGTTAAGACCACTTTAAGCTTTCTTATGGAGAGTTACTCACCTATTTCCAAATTTAGGGAGCACAGTTCTTAAAGTGGATATATTTAAGCTTGTTTGTAGAAGTTTGTAGCTGTCATCCAAGGTAGAAGGAAGGGTCAGTCTGGCTTTCTGGTTCCTCCAAAGAAATCTCTTCACTAATTCAATTCCTGCCCACTTTCTAAACCCTGTGGATAGTGTTCATTCTGCTGAGGGTTTCACCAGCCACGGAGCATCTTCTCAGTGCCTTTCTTTGTAAGTCAATATGTAGTAGTGGTGTGGCATGGGGGAGGTTGTCCTGCTCTTGCATAAGTACTCTGATTACTGCCTAACTCAAAACTGAAAAAGAATCTCATTTTAATTTCCTGTTGAATTTATATTCAAACATACTAGAAATGATCATCTAGCCTGGTAGGGATTTTACTCTGTAGGAGAGGAGTCTTTATTGGATCAGAAGAGGCATTGGCATGGCAGTACCCCCAACAGGTCATTGCCTGCTTGGTTGATGAGCAAAACTGGATTTGAAATAAAGGCCAAAGATTTGTTTGTTTTGTTTTCCAGTACTGAGGACTGAACCCAGCTCCTTGCCTGTGATATACACTCTACAACTGAGCCACATCCCCAGCCCTTTTTAAATCATATTTTTATTCAAGTTTTCACTAAGTTGCCCAGTCTGGCTTTGAACTTGCTATCCTTCTGCCTTTATTCATACCCTATTCAGGGTGTTTTTATTCCTTTTTTCTTTTTTCCTGTGCTTTGCCTCCCCAGTAGCTGGGATTACAGGCGTGCCACCGCAGGGCCAAAGATTTATGAATATGCCTATTATTCAGCAAAAGCCGTACACTTTCCCTTCTTGCACATATGATGAGTATACATGTACATTAAAATCCCATATTTATAATGGGCTTGCGGTGGTACCTGCAACTCTTCATCTCAACTCTCATTTGGTGTCTATTGACTCAACATTGCAATTGGTGCTGGGTTATATAGTAGTAAGCTTGTGTTTTCTTACAACTTATGGTTCTCACAAACTGCACTACCCTGAAAATAATTGTGTTCTTGGTATTCTTTCCATCACATCCTTGGGATATACTTGAAAAGCACTTTATTTGAAATTAGAACTGAATTTGAAGAACAATTCTGCCCCTCATTATGAGCTTTGTGACTCCAGCAATTCAACTATTCTCTCCGAGTCTCAATTTCTAAGATGGACACTGAGCAGCTTAAGCTGTTGGATTAACTGAAATGATGTCTTTAAAGTGCAGATTTGAAGAAGACATTCCCTAAAGAACTCCCTTAGGAGTTTCTCTTCATCCACTTTCTGAGACATCAGTTCCAATTTGGGTACAGTGCTAAAGTTTATTATCAAAGCAACCTTGTCTCCTGTGTTCTTTAAACTAAAAGTCACTCTTTCTACTTGTCATTCGGAGCATGAAATTATCCACTCTTGCTATACACAGTAGGGTGATGGCTACATTTTAAAACTCAGATTCTAAATAACCACTTAAATCACTGTGCCAGTTCACAAACCGGAGCCAGACTGCTATACTTTATGCTTATCCACTCTCCCACTGCACCCTTGTTCCTAATTATTTCTTTAGGATGACTGCAAAGACTCATGAGTCTTTAAAAATCATTAACTTGCTTCTTAAAATACAGCAAATAATATATTTAGCTATTAATTACAAAATTAGCTCAGGATCTGAGCTAATAGTTCAACAAGCACCTCATGTGTGTCACCTTGTCACCCATCACTAACTAAGTGATATATTGGGAGAGCAGCCAGAAAGTACTATAGCTCTACAACAACCAGGAAGGTCATTTCACAGCCACAAAACTCTATGGCATCAGGACTTCTGGGTTTCAACTCCAAGGCATCATCCTGTTCAGATCATTCACTCCCATTGAAGCCCTGGACTGACATCTAGCCTGTCCTTCCTCTTCCCGACCCAAATCATCAAGACTCAGTCATCAGGCTGGGGTTGTGGCTCAGAGGTGGAGCACTTGCCTAGCACACGTGGGACACTGGATTCCATCCTCAGCATCACATAAAAGTAAAATATATTGTGTCCACCTATAACTAAAAAGTAAATATTAAAAACAAAAGACTCAGTCAGGACTTCAAGTGGGAACAGCCTTATGCACTCACCACAGGACTGGCAAGAGGTCAATGCCCTTGCCTTGACTATTACTCCAGTACCACCAGTCAACCATAGTTATAACTATCCTCTCTCGCCCTTAGCATAAACCAGATTCCTCATAAAAAGGACAAGTGTAAAAAAATCATTAGAGGATCAACTTGATAGTTGATTTTGCTAATAAATTTTTAAAAAATAATTGAAAACTTTATTCCAAATATAAGTGTAAAAATCATCTTAACAAAAACCAGTAAAAGATGGCTAGCGTGGTTAAAGCAAGGCAAGAGATCTCCAGCCCTCCCCTCTCAGTGGCCCTTTCCTCAGTTGTTTTCTTAAGATTCTACATTGTTGTGCAGGTCACAGTCTGAAATGCATTAGTCTAGATTAAACCTTTCATTTTGCAGATGAGGAAAGAATATAGACTATATATGAAATATATATGAAAACCCATTCAGGGCAATCTAGGGATTAGTGGAAGATCTTATTCATACCCTGTTCAGGGTGTTTTTACTCCTTTTTTCTTTTTTCCTGTGCTTTGCCCCATCCTTTCACTTTGGGTGATGGCTACTTAGCGCTAATGGGCCAGGACTAGAGGGAGGCAAGTGAGGTATACAGAGTACAAATTCATGGAGATGCTCTCTCTCGGGTCCCGGAAAGTGCCAACTCTGTGCTTGCAGAGTCCAGGTGTGAGTCCTTCCTTAAATCTTGTTCTCTAAGTACCTTTTTTTGCTTCACCTAATCCCATTTGTACCTCTATTATCTTTAAAATACTAGCATCTCCTAAGCATGCCACACGGACCCTCTTCCTCATGCTCCTCGTCCCCTTCTCCTTGTCATTCCCATTAGACTATGAATCTTGGAAATCATGAACAATGTTTTTCATACTTCTATTCCTACAATTTGGCATAGTATATGGAGAATACTGGGCACTCGAAAGTACCCATGGGATGGACAGATGTGTGGGTAGATCTGAATTTTATCTTTTATGAAGGTTTTTCTGACCCCTGAAATCCACTCTGACTTATTTGTCTTCTGAATTTGTAACACATTATCTGAATAATTCAATTCACATTTAATCATGTATGCTGACATAACTTTTATGTTTATGTAACTCTTGTGCAGCAATTTAGTTTTCTAATGCTCTGTCTTTATGCCCAATTAGATTTTAATTAATTAAGGGCAAAAATCAGTTTTGGCTCTTTGAATTTTCTCAGCAGCTAGAAGATTTTGCACACTGGAGGCCATAGTAAATGATTCTTCAATACATGAATGAAGAATAAATAAATAAAAATCATTTTATCAACTAAATAGAATCCATGGAATTTGGTAATAGTTTCAAGTCCTAGCTTGCCTCTTAACTTCTGGAGTATACAAATAATTTCACCTCTTTTGTTGTCTTTGGCCTCAGTTTCTTTACTTAAAATGAGGAGGCAGCTTGAGTGGTTCTGAAGATAATTCTAGCCTTGGTTCCCTATGAGTTTAGAAATCTGTTATGTAAGAGCCTCCTTGGGTGTAAAATTTGCTACTACGAACACGCTTGTCATCTAACAGGAATTGTCTAAATGTAATTGATGGCCCAATTTTAAAGTGTTCATAGAATCCTGACATTTTGAACAGATTGTGTGTTTAAAAATTAATTTGTAACACACCAGGAATATTACTATTGACTGAACTTTGTGGTTTAGCCTGTATATTAGACACTTGGAGTATAGAACCAGTAATATTTCAAATATGGTATATATCTTAATTCTTAGCATTATTTCTATGGGAAAACATTCACAATTCTAACAAAGGTCTTCAAGAACAAACTTCCCCAGGTCACGGTGTGGAGAAGAATGGGAATGGAAATAAACAAAATGTTTCCATGACTTTAATCACAGTACTAGGAAAAAAAAAATCAAACATTGCACCTTCAACTTTTTATCTTGATTGAGAAAGTCATTAGCATATAACAAGATCAAAGTGTTTTATTATTTCAGGAAGGTAAAAACAGATCTTTTAAAATAGTCAATTTTATCATTATGTAATCAGTTGCTATATGTAATCATGTAGCAAATGCAAGACTGAAAGTAGCTTGTTAAAATGTTTTAGAGAAATCTGAGTTCTCTTCCAAAAGATTCCTGGGGAAATATGTAACTCTTTTCTTACCTCTTTTTTTATACAATGCATTCAATTCTTCAAGATCTACTGTTAAAAAGATACCCTAAGTGAGTAATAAGGTCCATGATAACCATGTGACAAGGTTATTCTTACGGAAAATTATAATTTCATAAGGAAGTATTTGGTGGGTCATTGTAGGCTACATGCCATCCTAAGAATTCATTTTCAGAATTATGGTCTAGGCAATTGCAGCTCATGGCAACTAACCATCCCTAAATATGATATTGTAATTTCCCCCAGCTCCTCATTTATCTAGGCCCACGCTTACTTGATACATTATCACAGAGTGTAACAAAGAGCACAGGGCTGTGTCTTAGATCTGAGATCTGACAGCTTTGTTATTTAACATGGATATCACTTATTGGTCTCTTAGACTCTGCTTCACTCAACCTAGTTTCTTTCTTTCTTTTTTTTGTTATTATTTGTTTCAGGTAATAATTTTATTACAAAACTTTGGTAAACCAATACAGTATGCTTTAATTTTTTTAAATTTTTTCTTTTTAGGTTCTGGGGATTGAACCCAAGGATGCTTTACCACTGGTCTGCATCCGCAGCCTTGTTTATTTATTTATTATTTCGAGACAGGGGTTCCCTAAATTGCCCAGGCTGGCATCAAACTTGTGACCCTCCTGTCTCAATCTCCCAAATAGGTGGGATATTATTGGCATGCCCCACTGTGCCCAGCCAATTCAGTACTCTTTAATAAAATAAAAGAATATTTTTGTTGAATCAAATATTTTTTAGTGATGATTTCCACTCCAAGAATATCATTTATGTGCCAAATCAAAACTCTGTGATGATTGGCAGATCAAGTTTATTTATATAAGTTAATGTTTTTTTTTTAACCACTTCTCCTTTCAAAGTGAGTTCCCTCATGCATGATGCTTTGGTTTACCACAGTGAGGCAATTGTGTGTCTGTGGGAGGGGACTCTGCTTTGTTCTCGGGTTGGTCCAAATCCAGGTAGAGTTTCAGTGTCTAGAAACCTTTAAAATTCCACTTAAGGAAACTCAACATCAATACTAATTTCTTTCAAGTACTTTTAAAAAGCCATTAAATTTTCACATAAATACTAGAACCCTCAAAAATTATAGTCATTTCAAGCTACACTAATCTCAGATGATCCCTTTGATTTAGAAGCCTTATATATTTTTGCTTTCATCAAAAGTCACATAGATTTATTCCAGCTTATTAAAAGAATTCTCATGAAATTATAGTTGCATTTTTAAAGTAACAAAACAAAGACATTGTCAGCTTGGAGAGACCTGGATGAACTGATATTGTATACTAACATCCATTATGATTTCTCTACAAAAACTGCTGCCTTTGGTGTTCTTATCCTTCCTCTTGCTGAAGTTATCAGCTCCTCAGTCTTGGCAATTAATTTATATATTATCCATTCCTTTGCTTATCAGCCATTATTAGCATTTGAAGATATTGTGCCCATCATTAGTCCTCCAAGATAACTGCTGAGGCTAACTCTTTTCACAGTTATTATGGCTTCGTAGGTCAAAAGACCTTTTTTTTCAGGTCTTGAGGATATAGTTTTTATATAAGTATCTTATCTATTGAAACCACTTTGGTAAATTAAATATTAGTACATTTAAGTTCCACTGTTTTCTTTTTAAAATTTATTTATTTATTTGTTCTAATTAGTTATACATGACAGCAGAATGCATTTCTATTCATAGTATATAAATGGAGCACAATTTTTCAGGTCTCTGGTTGTACACAAAGTAGAGTCACACCAACATTTGTATCTTCTACATGTGCTTAGAGTAATGATTTCCATCTCATTCCACCATCTTTCCTATCCCCATGCCCCCTCCCTTTCCCTCCCTCCCCTTTGCCCTGTCCAAAGTTCCTCCATTCCTCCCTTGTGTCCCTACCCTCTACCTACTCCCTGGCATTGGGGATCAGCATCCATTTACCTGAGAAAACATTTGGCCTTTGGATTTTGGGGATTGGCTTACTTCATTTAGCCTGATATTCTCCAACTCCATCCATTTATCTGCAAATGTCATGATTTTATTCTCTTTTAATGCTCGGATATATATATATATATATCACAGTTTCTTTATCCATTCATCTACTGAAGGGCATCTAGGTTAGTTCCACAGTTTAGCTACTATAAATTGTGCTGCTATAAATGTTGCTGAGGCTGTCCCTGTAGTATGCTGTTTTTAAGTCCTTTGAGTATAGACTGAGGAATGGGATAGCTGGGGCAAATGGTGGTTCCATTCCAAATTTTCTAAGGAATCTCCATACTGCTTTCCAGATTAGTTACACCAATTTGCAGTCCCACTAGCAAAGCAAGAGTGTGCCTTTCCCCCCACATTCTCACCAACACTTATTGTTGCTTGTCTTCTTCTCCTTCTCCTTCTCCTTCTCCTTCTTCTCCTTCTCCTTCTCCTTCTCCCTCTCCTCCTTCTCCTTCTTCTTACCAGGGATTGAACTCAGGGGTGCTTGACCACTAAGCCTCATCCCTATCCCTATTTTGTATTTTATTTAGAGATAGGGTCTCACTGAGTTGTTTAGTGCCTCATCCTGGCTGAGAATGGCTTTGAACTCGCAATTCTCCTGTCTCAGTCTCCTGAGCAGCTGGGATTACAGGTGTGAGACACTGGGTCTGGCCCTGTTGCTTGTATTCTTGATAATTGCCATTCTGACTAGAGTGAGATGAAATCTTAGAGTAGTTTTGATTTGCATTTCTGTAATTGCTAGAGATGTTGAACATTTTTTTTCATGTATTTGTTGATCATTTCTATATTTTCTTAGAAATGTTTGTTCAGTTCCTTAATGCATTTATTGATTGGGTTATTTATTTATTGGATTATTTATTTACTTTTTGGTGTTAAGTTTTTTGAGTTCTTTATATATTCTGGACATTAGTGCTCTATCTGATATGCATGTGGTAAAAATTTTCTCCCATTCTTTTTTCCAATATATGTTTTTGGCACCTTTGTGTAGTATGAGATAACTGTATTCATGTGGGTTTGTCTCTATGTCCTCTATTCTGTACCATTGGTCTACAGATCTATTTTGGTGCCAATACCACACTGTTTTTGTTACTACAGCTTTGTAGTATAGTTTAAGGCCTGGTGTTTTGATGCCTCCCGCTTCACTTTTCTTCTAAGGATTGCTTTGGCTATTCTGTCTCTCTTATTTTTCCAGCTGAATTTCATGATTGCTTTTTCTATTTCTAAGAAGAATATCTCTGGGATTTTGATTAGAATTGCATTGAATCAGACCCTGCACCTACCCATTACCTAGTTTCTATTAATTATAATCAGTGAGATTATTTTGCAATATTAATTCTGCCTATCCAAGAACAAGGGAGATCTTTCCATCTTCTAAGGTCTTCTTTAATTTCTTTCTTTAGTGTTCTGTAGTTCCATTGTTTTCTTTACAGGGTAACTACAGAGTATTTTTGCCCATGTTTTGGTTTTTGTTGCACCAATAAGAGACTTCACCATGGAAAGCAGTTCCCACTCTGTGTTGAGGCATCTGTGGCTCTGCAGCTTTCCAGAGATATCTATATGTCTGTCTAGCACACCAACTCTAACCACATTCCTGTTTATATGGTTTGGGTATTTCTACGTGGCAGATGTAGAACTTCCCACTAGTGGTCAAAGATGTGCTCCAAAGTTCAGATCTTCACAGTGCTTAGGCCTGTGGGCTGTCTAGGCAGTGCTAGTGGATGATGAGGCACAGAGATACACCTGCGTGTCACCCCACACTCCCCCTGTTCAGTGCACAGGCCTGGTGGAGCCCACGTTCCAGAGCAAAGAAGTCCCAACCAGTGGACCATGTCCTTTCCCAGTTCAGACACTGCACCTACCCACCACCTAGTTCCTATTGATCATAATTGGTGAGGTCATCATTCTTGAAAACCGTATCTTCTGCATTCCTTTCATTTGTAGTCTTATCCTTTGTCTTCTATTAAATATGAACATTTCAGTCCAAATATTGAGTTTTTCCATCCTCATCATCAAGCTTTTCCATATCAATGTCTAATCAACATCATTTATTTCATCTTGCTGTTCCTTGGCCTCAATACAGTAAGTAGTTAGTCTGACCCAAGGGATCTTTTCAAACTTCTTCCATCTTTATTGTGTTGGGACCTTGCAAGAGACAGGGAGGCAATGGACCATGTGCTTTGGGGCCTGGCCTGGCCTCCAGCTCCCTTTCTCCCAATATGTATATTACACAAACACTTAAGGCAGAGCACTGTGCTGTAACTAAGTCATAACAACAACATCTCTCATTACTGAGAGTACTAACTAAAAAGGCACTAGATCATTTATATGCATCATCTCTGTTAAAACAATATATGATTATGTAGATATGAATATTATGATCTCTTCTGCAAATGAGAAATTTGAAGTTGAAGACTTTTAAGGATTTACCCAAAGTCACACAGGTGTTCAATGTCAGATACAGGATTCAGCCAGTCATATGGCAACAAAGTTTGGTATCTTACTCATTATATCTTACCCATTGGTTCCCCCAAATGACTGAATGCTCTGGGGAAAACATCCAGTGTTCATAGCACAAGTTTGACTGTTTAGCCTGGTAGATCAGAGATACATACAAATAACTTTCCCTTAAGGCAGTATGGCATAAGTACAGAAAAAAAAATCCCCCATGGTGCAGTGGGATTCAGAGTTGGGAGAGTATTTCCCAGAAACCATGAAACTTGTCTGGAAGATAGATAGCATTTTAATGGGTAACTGAGCCATGCAGATTTATGTGTAATTTTATTCTGGCTTGCATTATTTATGTCATTCTTTTTATTGATTGTCACCTCGACTGGAGAAGTTTTAAAAGCAAGTTTCCTGTCTTATTCCTCTATATTTTTAAAATATCACTAGCACTATGTCATGTCCATAGTAAATTAGAAACAATTTGTGATTGTTCACCTAAAGATAACGTTTATTCATTAAACAATTAAACCAGGCTTTCCCAAAGTACATCTTACTAAATTCCACCTTGTCCTAAATGTTCTCAGGACAGCCTGTATTTTATTAGATTTATCAACCTTTAAATATAAGCTTCACATGTGAGTTTTCTCTATTTGGTTTTAAGTGCCTCAAGGACCAGGACCATGTGTATCCCATATACCACAGAATCTCAGGAGCTTTCAATGTGTGCACATAGTAGTTGTTTAATAAATACTTGTTAAATGAATTAAACCATTCTCTCAAGTAACTCTTTCAAAAAAGGCTTCCCAGGGATTGGGATTGTGGCTCAGTGGTAGAGTGCTTGCCTAGCATGCATGAGGCACTGTGTTCGATCCTCAGCACCACATAAATGTAAAGATATTCTGTCCACCTAAAAATAAAAATTAAATATTAAAAAGTCTTCCCGTAGATAGTAAGTTTAATTCACTTACTTCATAGTAAGTGGATATTCACGAATGCACAATGGAAAATGAAATTCCCAAGAATCTTGCAGTTATCTATTTAAAGTAAGTTATGAAATTTATTAAACAGAAATTATATTGACCAAAGAACTACCAGTCTTTATTTCTCTGAGAAACACTTATTAATGTTCAGTAAAATCACTATTGAGAAGAGGCTTTTAGTGTTGTGGTTTAAATATGAGGTGTCCCCCCAAAAGCTTGTGTGTGAGACAATGCAAGAAGGTGTAGAGGTGAAATGATTGCGTTGTAAGTCTTAAATTAATTAGTGCATCAGTCGCCTGGTAGGGATTGAAGGAGTGGTGACTGTAGGAAAAGTAGGCTATGGCTAGAGGAGGTGGGTCCCTGGGGGTGTGCCTTGGGGATAATATATTTTGTGAGCTGAGCTTAGTCTCTCTCTGCTTCCTGGTGCCATGTCCCCAGCCACATATTTCCACCATGATGTCCTGCCTCATCCCAGGTCCTGAGGAGTAGAGTTGGTCATCTATGGACTGGGACCTCTGAAACTGTGAGCCCCCAAATAAACTTTTCCTCCTTTAATTGTTCTTGCCAGAATTTTGGTTGCAGCAGGGAAAAAGCTGACTAAAACACTTAGGAAAGCCATTTAGGGGGTAAGTGAGTAGGAATTTGGTCAGGATTTTTGTGGTACTGAGGATTGAACCCAGGTGGGCACTCAGCCACTGAGCTACATCCCCAACACAGGAGGAGTAATTTGGATACAGCATTCACCATACAATGTTTTTGCCACTATACATCCCTCACAAATGGGCCTTTAAAAAAAAAGTATGAGTCTCACTGTTGCCCAGGCTGGTCTTTCGCTCCTGGACTTAAGCAATCTTCCTACCTCTACCTCTACCTCTATTAAAGGCTTGTATTCCAAATATGGGAGGATTGTCTTATTGGTATGTTTTTAATACGTAGCCATAAGCTTCAACTTTATTTATATGGACTATGGGAGAATTAACTTCATAGGGTTCAAACGGGAATAATAATAAAGATGAGGGGTCAAAATCTCTGTCTTTGAAGAAAGGTTAAATGAGTTCAAGTCATTTTATTTAAAAGAGACATAAAAATGATAGGGGAGGACAGGCCTAATGAGATAAAATCCAGCCTGGTACATGAAATAAGGTCTGTGTGTCAGCTACTTGCTTTTTGTCACCATATGCCTGGAAGCCCAAAAGCCAATCCTGGTTAATGTCTGCCTTCAAGTGCAGCATTATCTCTGATTCTAGAAACTACACCAGCAGTCATTCCCTGCCCCATATCACCATCAGAGCTCTGCTCACCCCCCTTTTTGAGACTAACATTAAATAAATGCTTAGTATGTGTTAGGCAATGTGCCAAGTGCATTTTAGGCATCATTATTCATTCATTTGGTGAATGTTTTTCAAGTTCCTTTTGTCTATCTGTCCGCCCTGGAACACATTAGTGAATAAAACAGATAACTCACGACTCTAAGAACATATTCATTAATGGGTGGATATGGACAGTAAATAATAAACAGAAGAAATAAGTGAATATATCATATATGAAGGTTATAAATATTATGAAAAATACAGCAGGGAACGAAGGAGGCATGGCGTATGTAAGGGGAGATGGGATGCCATATAAATATTTCGCACAGGGTTCGCCTCATGGAGAAGGTTGGGAGCCCAAGCAAGTTAACTGTGTGACCATCTGAGGGAAGTACACATTGGCTGGAAGGAAAAATCAACATGAAGGTCCTAAATCAAGAATGTGTTTGCTGAGTTCAGGAAGGGTGAAGAGGTCAGGGGCTGGGTGCTGGGGGTCAGGGACTGACCCTTTAGAACCTTTAAAATGTTTTAAGGACTTTGGGTTTTACTCTGAGAGACATGGGGAGCCAATGCAGGACTTCAAGCAGAACAATGTCATGCACGACTTGTTTTAGAAGTCCCACTAGCTAGGAGAAGAATGGGAACAAGGCCATGGGTCAAGAAGGAATTGCTGCTATGCAAGAATGCAGGCAAGCAATAATTCAGGCACAGACCAACAGTGGACTTGGTTGGTGAGAACTGGTCAGAGATGGGATATGTATTCTGAACCCAGAGCAGCAGGTTGATTTGGAAGGGTGTATGAGACAAAGCAAGAGAAGTCAAGGATGACTGCAAGAATTGTTATCATCAGTTAATCCTTACATCCACGTAGGTTGTACAGATGAGAAAACTGAGGCTTTGAGAGACATTACTCTGGATTATTAGCTAGTCAGTGGCAGAGCTGGGATTTGAACCCAACACTGTCTGATGCTAATGGCTGGGCTTCCTAACCATAACACTGTATGGGATAAGGAACTATTGAGATATAACTGTGAAATCTGACCTTAGATTTCCAAGAAATCTATTTCAGAAACATTTTCTATTTATTACCTTCCTTGAAGCCCAGTTTCCAGGAGAATATTTTCATGCCTTTAACCTTAGTTAGTGACCTTATTCCCTTCTTTTCTTAGGGTCTCCTACTTCTTTTTAAAATTAAAAAAAATTTTTTATTGCATTATGATTTTACACAACCGTGGGGTTTATTTTGACATATTCATAAATGCATAGAACATAGTTTTCTCCCTTTCAATTCCCAGTACTATTCTCTACCTCCCTCCCCCAATCCCTTCCTTTACTCTAATGGTCTCCTACTTCTGATGTCTGTTGCCAACTTTTAAACTTTCTGATCACCTGGACATTCATGATTGGCTTGATTTCACCCCAGGTCTTGGATCTTAGTTTCCTCCAAAGCTTTCCTTATTGGCAAACCTTCATATTTCCGAGCTATTTTCTAATATTTGTCCTCCTCGACTCACTTTACGTTAATTGACCCTGACCACTTTAAAAAGCTAAAATCAGGGCTGGGGATGTAGCTCAGTTGATAGAGTGCCTGCCTTGCATGCATAAAGCCCTGGGTTCAATCCCCGGCACCACCCCAAAAAAAAAAAAAAAAAAAAAAAGCTGAAATCATATGACTTTCCTTGAGCAGGAAGGGAGTGTCTGATAGTCTAATAGTCTGATAGGGAGAGCCAGGCTGACAGTGACATCCCTGCATTCTTTATACTTTACCCTGTTAAAGGTGAAAGAGGAAGATGTGGCAAAAGCACCCAGCAGGGAGCCTTCTAGGCAGGATTGATTCTGATCTGTTAGTTAGGGATACATGGCCTGATGGAAATCTTTCGCATTCTTAACTTCTCCAACTTGGATCAACTTAGTGTTGAGAGCCAACGGTGGGCTGTTTGAGGACTATATTGTGAATCGCAGCCTAGTGAATAGGATAATCTGTCGTCTGGGAACTTCCAGTGGACATTTCCTCTGGTTGACTACCCAGACACATTGTGAGCCATATTCTGCTCTGCCTGGTCTGACACAGCACTGGAGATGGGGTGACCCGCTGTAGCTACACACACCTCTGAGATGACTGTGACTTGCCAAGATGCCAATCATCCTGCTGAATGCAAGACTCAGGAAGCAAGGCTCCACCCCTGTAACCTCATTCCTGACTTTTGATGTACTCCCTTAAATAAGCCACAGGGGCCATTTTCTAATTGTCTAGCCCAACTCCTGTGGGGACTGGATCTATCAGGCCCTCCATCCTTTAAAACTAATTCTGACTTTGTCTTTTGTTCTCCACTAATTAATCTAGATTTTAATTTCTTAGGTGGCTTACACCCTCTTGAGCAGGAAGAAGAGCCCCCCCTAACGAGGCGCTGGCCACATCGCCATAAACTTAATATCCTCTTTATCTTCATTTTCAATCCCAAGGAAACTTATAACAAGCTTACAGTATTATTCTACCCACCAGTACCAATATTCCTCCTACAGAGGAAACTACCAATACCAAGGAAAATATTTTGATATATGCTTGGAATAGAAGGTGGGTTCCCCAATGGCTGGGGTCTCTGGTGGTACCCAGATCTTAGAGGAGGGAGAAGATGCTAAGGATGACAGAAAGAAAATGAAGCTCCTGGTTTGAGAAGGAGGAGAAGGTGAGCAGCAGAGATGGACAGAGAAAGAAGAGGAGAGAAACGGCCTTCAACTTGGAGGAAGACTGTCCGGGGCACTGAGATTGTTTCCAATCTACAGAACTGTTCATCTCCCAGTGACTTGGTGTGAATGAGGATTGGCTATGGATCTCAGGAACAGAACCAGTTTTAGGTTTGGGTCTTCATAGGTAGGACAGGGGTTTGGTATGGAGACAAAAACTAAGGGATACTGGAAGCGGGAGAGAGCTTTGGATGCCACTGGTCATGAAATAAATTCCATTTTCTCTTCCTGAAAAGACTCTAGTTCCACAATTTCTCAATATGGAAGTCCTATTCAACTCAAATGCTGTCCCTTTAGACAGCCTGATCACCAGCATGGAGTGAATTTTCTCACATAGAAGCCTGCATGAAGTTTTGCACCTGATCCCCACTGTTTGAGGTGGATTTTAAGCTTTAGAAAAATAGATACTTATTGAATTTTCAAAATAAATAACTTATACTGTCTTCCACAGGTGACATTATTTTGAAAGTATGATACAAATTAAATCAAATTTCATAAGAGGAAAAATCAAATTCATACAAATAATATACATATGTGGATGCAGAGTTTCCCCCCCAGTATCCAAAAAGCTCTGTGTCCCACTTCTTTCATGTCAGGTATGCCCTCCCTCCTCCCCCACCCATCCTCAGCCCATTCAGCATGATTTTTCTCTAACTTATCACAACCTGATATGTCATGTTATCTATTTATGTATTTGTTGACAGTCTGTCTCTTGCCACTAGATTATAAGTTTCATAAAAGCAGAAATCATGTTTTAATCTCTGCTGTATCTTTAGTACCTAGAACAGTGTCTGCCTGGCCCACAGTATGACCCTCAATAAATATTACATGAATGAATCCATAGCCCCAATACAATTGTGTCTGTCTTGCTGCCACATTTACGACATTCTATCCTATATATTCTGTTAGCAAATATACATGTTATAATTATTATTTTTTTGCCTAACAAGGTAAATCACTCAGAATTTACTATGTAGCTTCATTATCTATGAATAGGAATAAAAAGGCAAAAAGGAAAAAATCAGTAAAGAATTACTTCTCTTAAATTGAAGTGTGATATCTAGGTTTAAAGTTTACAAGACCAATTTATGCAGTTGTTTCTTTTTTGATGAATTGAGATGCATTTGCCCATCTGCATAGCGTTGCCAACAACTCAAACGAAACTGTATTATTATTTGTACTGGGGATTGAACCCAGGGGTACTCTACCACTGAGCTACATCCCCAGTCCTTTTTATCTTTTATTTTGAGACAGGGTCTTGCTAAGTTGCTGAGGCTGGCTTTGAACTTGTGATCCTCCTGCCTCAGCCTCTGGAGTCACTGGGATTATAGATGTGTGTCACCACACCTGGCCTGAATGATATATATATTTTTAAGAAACTCTGATTCCAGGTACATTGAAGAAATCTAATAGGCCAATTTATGGTAACTATACCATACCCTCACATACATAAAGACTTAGGTCTGAAAGATACTTCAAAGTCTAGTCCAAGAGGATTATTTTATTCTATAAGTGAAGAAGAGAAAAACCAAGTGGTTTGCTTGAACGGACATGCATGTGAAGGTAGGAGCCAGCCTGCAGCCTAGGAGAGCTCTTGCTCTCTTCACAGCATGGCTTCTCTGTGTGGCTGGAAGTGTGATAGTTCTGCCCAGTTTCCCTGTGGTCTTTGTTTTAGAGTCCTGCTTGCAGAGTTGATCTTACCTGGCAGGCAGATCTATTCTCATTTCCTTTCTGTTTCTGGAGACCTCTATGCCTAGGAATAATCTTTACTTTATTAAAATAATAATCTCTTTCCTTTGGTCTTCCACATAATTTTTTCCCCTTTTCTCTCTTTCTTTACATGAATGTTCAGCATCTTTTTTTTTTCTCTTTCTCTGTTGGTGACTTCCTAAACTCTAAAATGTGTTTGACTTACCCTACTTTAAGGTTACTAGTAATTATTTTATGTGTTTTCACATATTCTCATTCATGGCAAGTTTTCATCAGATCATCGAAATTTAAGCTCCTTGAAATGAATATTAAAATAAAAATGAGATAAACTATATATTTTTCAGAATTAAAAACAATTACCAACAGCTGGGTGTGGTGGCATATGCATATAATCCCAGCAACTCTGGAGGCTGTAGTAGGAGGACCACAAGTTTGAGGCCAGACTCAGCAACTGTGTGAGACCCTGTCTCAAGATAAAATTTAAAATGTGCTGGGAATGTAGCTCAGTGGTAGACACCTCTGGGTTCAATCTCTAGCAACACACACACACACACACACACACACACACACACGATAAACCCAGCCTAATGCCCTCTTATGATTGGGAGCCACCTTGCCACAAAGGCATGAAAAGCTAATTTTGGCTTTACTATAAATTACTGCGATTTCTAAACTTGCTTGGAATGCCTGCCCGTGCCTTGAACTCACCCATGCCTGGCTTTCCCTGACCAGATAACAACCCTCTCTGAAACTTTAGTGGCCCTCATAAATTCTGGCTTTTCCTGGCCAGATAAGGACCCTCTCTGAAACTCTAATGTACTTCATAAGTTCCATATTGAGATCTACTACCTGCCTTTGTGTTATGATTGTCAAAATTTTGTTATCTGTAAGTTCTCAAGACACCTCCCTTTGTGTAACTTTCTGGGCTATAAAGCTGTGCTCCTAGAGAGCTGCGGGGCTGTCTTCTGTTCCCGTGGTTTTGGGGAGAGACAGCCTGGCTGGTCAAAATTATAAGCTTGCTTTAATTTGATTTCAATTGGAGTTGGTGGTCTTTTCTTTGTGTCGTTAGTCTAACACACACACACACACACACAAACGACCATTCCAAATGTTGATATGGAGCAACTGGAGCTCTTATCCACTGTTCTGGGAATACAAAACTGTACAATTATTTTGGAAAAACAGTTTGTCAATATCTTTAAAAGTTAAACATGCAACTATCCTATGATCCAGGCATTCCACTCATAGGCAATTACTCAAGATCAACAAAGGCATGTGTCCATACAAAGAACTGTACACAAATATTCATAGCAACCTTATTCAGAGTAGTCCAAACTAGATACAACCCAATGTCATTAACAGCTCAATGAATAAACAAATTATGGTATATTCAACAGAATACTTCTTGGCAATAAAAATGAAATACAGATACATATAACAATATGAACGAATCTCAAAATAATTTTACTAATAAAATAATCCAGGCAAAAAAGAATTTTTTATACAATTCAATTTATATGATGTTCCAGAAAATTAGAACTTGTCAATAGTGACAAAAAGCAGAACAATGATTTCCAGAGCACCCAAGGAAGATATAGGAATTACAAAGAGATTGCAGGAAAAATTTTTGGTAGTGAAACTTAAGTTCAATGTCTTGATTTAGAGATGGTTTCACAGGTATTAAAACTGATCAAATTGAACATTTTAGATATAGGCAATTTCATACAGGACAATTAGATTTCAAATGGTGGTTTAAAAAATTTTTAGACTCTTGAAGCTGAAACCATGACTTTTCTTTACTAGCTCTCTGAAATGTTTAGTGAAATACTGCACACCCTCTATGGACTAAGTAAATATTTACTGAAATAATTTGATTCAATAATAGTTTACAGGTTTCCTTAGAACCAAGAGTTTTAGGTATTTTCTGACATTAACAATAGTTCAATTAAGATCTACTAATATCATTAGGTTTTTCTTACAAAGCAATAAAATATGAGATGTGCTTTTGAAGAATTTATAACCAGGCTGATTTTAACTTATCCAGGGAAACAGGCACTTCCTAATCTACATCAAAACAATCACATGAAATTCTATAAATATTAAGGCATTTCTATTTAAAAAATGAGTCAGGCTAGTTTTGCATCACACAAGTTAAATATTTAACTGATCTTTCGGTAATTGTAATATTATATGATGCTCAAGAGGGAATTTCACCTCTGTTCTTGCTGATAACAACAACAGTATTTTCCGTTTATTAAATATAGATGATATTCCATGTACCAGGAACTTTTTAGAATTAAATTTATTAAGACTCAGAGAAATTAGTGATTAGACTGAGGTCATATAACCCATAACTAGTGGAGGTGAGATTTGAATCCAAATTTATCTGACTTCCAAGTGCTGTTTTCTTTGTAGCTCTGAATTTCTTGGTTTTTCTACAGGAATGACATGGACTCAATACTGCTAACTACTGTTAAAGTCAAATGTAAATTCCCTGGTTTTGGACGGATTAGAAACCAAGATGATTAAAAATTGCATTTTTATAATAAAGCTAAATGCTACTAAAACTATTTGTACTTAGATACATAACTATAATTATATCCCTTTCACAACTATATGATACTTCTTCCTTCACAGCATTTCTTACTTTAATTCTTCTAATCGCTCTTTAATATATCTTTCATGCCCAGGTGACTAATAAAGTATGTTACACTGCTGAAGCTTTTCCTGGTTCGTATATAAGTTTCCAATAGGTTTGGACATTCTCAGTGTGACGTGGAAATTTTCTAGAGGCAAAGTTGTAGCATCTGGCATGTGGAAAGTTCCTCTTATGTGGGGTTGCTCAGATATTTACATTCTCTGACTTCTGCCTACTCTTTCACTCCTGCTTCACATGTTCTCCCACTGTGACAGACTTTCAGTTTTCCTAACCAACATGAAACACAAAAAAGGCCAGTTACTTAAGCAGCAGCAGTGCAAATAGCTGCCCAGTGCTGGTAATGATTTACCCTTGCTATTGTAGCAGACCTTACAGACAGACTCAAAGAAAGGAAAGGACAGGGAAAAAAAGTGGGAGCCTTGCAGCCAGAAGATGATTTTCTGATGTTTGCTTTGCAGTGCTAGGTATGGAACCCAGGGCCTCGCCCATGTCAGGCAAGCGCTTTACCATAGAACAATTTTTGTTTTAAATACTCCACTATGATCTTCGTGTTGTTCCATTTTGATGATTTACTAGCCTCAAGGACAAACACGTTAGGCAGAAAATATGGCAAAACTTAAAAAAAAAATTAGGTAAAGATAAGTTGATATGAGCAACATTTTATTAAAAATTTAGTTAGGAGATATGTTGGTTTAATCAAATTTTAAAACCTTTAGAGTAGATTAGCATGACTTCCTCAACAAATACGAATATGGACTCATCTATTTGGAGGTGCTGTGTGGACCGTTTAGAAACCGCAACATCACAAGTACTCCTTTGTGAAAAGAAGGGTTCTTTGGATGAAAAACATGCATGGGAGGATATGTAGAAGGATGAGATAGTGTCTTATAGAAGAGAACCATTCATATTAAGTAGGTGGCCAGTGCACATGGACTTGTAAAATAAAAATAAAGGACCACCTATGACCGACTGCTGTAAAATAAATATAGATGTTCAGAGTGGATGAAGAGCTTGGTGGTGGTGTACTCTTATTATGTGTAAATCTATCACATGATTATTCAGGATAAGGATAAAAAGACAAGGCGCTTCCTCTTTGAGGGTAGAACGTAGACACCGGGAAGTTGGAGCAAGTGGCATGGTATTTGTAGGGAGGAGAAACATCCTGAGGAAAGATATCGAGGCACTGAATTATAGGATGGTCAGAAGAAATACGCCTCAGTGATGTGAGGGAGAACAGAGCCGCTGGAGATGGGGGTGGAGGGTATCATGGTGAATGAGATGGACAATAAATGACTTTTTTGTGGGTAATGAGGAGACATCAGAGGTTTGATATGAGAAGGAGCATGATCAAAACTATTGAGTAAGAGAAGCAAAGAGCCCAGGACAGAGCTCTGAGGAACTTCAGGTTTTATTGGATAGATAGAAGAACGCACATCTAAGGAAAGAGAAGCAGCAGCCAGAAAAGTAAGAAGAAAATCAGGATGCAAGTGGACATATGAAACCAAGAGCGACCACATTTAAGGAGTGGTAGTCAATAGACAGGTCAGACAAATGAGGACTAAGATATACTGTCTTTATCACATGGGGGTCCTTGGAGTTCTTGGCAAGTTGGGTGATAAGGGCAAGATCCGAGGAGATTGACTTGTGATTGATGGGTGAGGAAATTCAGACAAATGTTTCTGTTTGGTTGTAAAAAGAGTAAATAAAGTGAAAAATTTATCCTAAAAATTAATGAGCATGTACATTCTGTTCCCTAAGACATTTATGTCTGTTTTAATTTAAAAAATAGCAAAAAGGGGCTGTGGCTGTGGCTCAGCAGTAGAGCGCTTGCCTAGCATGTGTGAGGTGCTAGGTTTGATCCTCAGCAACACAATAAATAAATAAATAAAATAAAGATATTTAAAAAAAATAGCAAAGTAACTTCAAATAAAATAAATTAAAAGCTGTCTTCCAAAATCCTTAAGTAAAACTGGCCTTGCACAAAGGTGTATTTCATTTACCAGTGGCATTGAGTATCTCGTGGCCCACTATTGTGTATCCTACTGTGTATGCAGCAATGGAAGCTGATGGTTTTTGAAGCTTGGAATGACTTGATCAAAGAGATGTTCACAACATTAACCTGGCAATGTGTAGAAGATGGATTGCAGAGTACAAGCCACAAATCATTGCTGAACTTCCAACTTTGCAGGTGTGGAAACAGTACATGTATATGGATGTGTGTGTACTTGCTTAAATGATCAGTTAGTAATTTTGTCTCATTCATTTCATATGTTAGGCTCACTCATTTTTGTCTAAATTCTTATCTTATAGTTTAGTCCCTCAACAGAGTGGACCCATTGAACTGTGGTCATCAAGAGCACTACAGACTGGGTAAGCAGCTTCCTTGGAGAATATAAGGTAAGCAATTACAGTAGTACAACTACATTTATATGACTCACAACAGGATACTCTTAAGATTATGTTCACCATGAAGAATACGTTTGCACATTGGGAGTATCCAGGAGAAGATGAAACATTCAGAAACCTAGGCTAATAGGAACTAATGAAATTGAGACAATAAATTGTCAAAAAAAAAAAAGATGATATACAAGTGGAAGGAAGATGTCTTAATCTATTTTGTGTTGCTAGAACCAGAGACTGGGTACTTTATGAAGAAAAGAGGTTTACTTTGGCTCATAATTTTGGAAGAGGGACATTCAAGAGAGCAGCACCAGCGTCTGCTCAGCTTCTGCTGAGGGCCTTGTGCTGTGTCACAAGATGTGAGAGAAGCAAGTGTGTGGAAAGAGGAGGTACATGTGCAAATTTAAAGGGTAAAGGAATTTGATCCACTTTATAGGAGTCATCTGTGTGGTAACTAATCCAGTCCTGGGAACTAACCCATTCATTCCTATGAGGTGGCATCAATCCTTGGAGGGTGGTGCACCATGTCCCCATCACCTCCCCTTAAGGGTCCAACTCCTCAATATCCTGCTATGGTTTAGTTATGAGGTGCCCCATAAAAGCTCATGTGGGAGACAATGCAAGGAATTTCAGAAGTGACATGATCAGACATGCCTTTGGAAGTATATATTTTATCCCTAGAGAGAGGAGTTCTCTCTCTGCTTTCTACTTGCCATATCCTGAGCTGCTTTCCTCTGCCAAACTCTTTTGCCATGATGTTCTGCTTCATGTTGGGCCCAGAGTTGGCGTCTATAGATTGAGTTCTCTGAAACCATGAGCCAAAATAAACTTTTTCTCTTCTAAAGGTCCTTTGGTCACAGGGATGAAAAATCTGATGCCAACATGTCTGAACACTGCTACACTGGAGACCAAGCTTCTGGAACATGAATGTTTGGGAGACCATTCACACCCGAACTGTACCAGGAGATTTTTGGAAAGACTCAAGTCAAAATGGAGATGCTCTCTAGTGCTGCACAATCCACAAGTGCCTACCACTGAGGCTATGTTCATGTGCATCTAGTTAGCAGAGGGCAGCAGGCGTGGTGTTCCAGGGGTGCTTATACTAACAACATTATCTAAAGTCTTTAATTGTGCACTAAGGCCATTTGTAATTGCTCTTTAAGATTGCTATGGGATGTGGCAACAAACAAACAAAAAACAGAATGAAAATAATATCTGGTTTATTTTGATACCTTTATTTCATTTTCTTTCTTGGCACCAACCTACATACTCAGTTGTAGGTGTGGTGAAGATCCCAAATTTATATTAGTAGTCCTTTTTGAAAATTTATGGGCAGACACTGAAAACATGGGCCTGTCTTTCAAGCCATATAAATGGGGGTTTGATACAAGTACTTTTATTCCTATGAGCTGACAGAATAATTCTTATTGATAGAATAATTCATACGGATGAGTATTCTAGAAGGACTGACACATGATAGGTATTGATGAAACTTTTTCTAAGATAAATACGAGCCCTTATTTTTAAGATATTGGCTCTTGATATGTTGCCTGGGTTGACCCTGAATCCCTAGTCTCAAGGTATCTTCCTGCCTCAGCTTTTGGAGTAGCTGTCTAGGACTACAGGCATACACTATTATACATGGTTAAATCCTTATTTTGTATTAGAGAAAAATTAGACAGCTATTAAGAGATTTTCTGCTTCCATAATGAAGCTATACATTTATTAATGCCCATTATTATGTGAATGAAATTTCAACCCTGAATAATTTAAAATAATTTTAGTCATTAATCAATAGCCATTGCAACTGAAGCTAAAAGTAAAAATTTACACACACACACACACACACTCACAAATGTATATTCTTAAGGTCAGCTTGATTGTCTCCTTTTTAGTCCCACAGAATTTTTTAATGAACCTACCTGGTGCTATTTTGTGAGGATATTAATAATTGATTAAATTTCTTTATGGTTTATCCAGATGGACTCTTTCATCTTGTGAGGGTCTGCTAAATTCTTGATAAATTCTGTCCTTCAATAAATTATTCCATTTCATCTAGGTTATCCAATTTTGGGGCACAGAGTTTTCACAGTCTTCCTTTATGTTGTGATTTGTATAAGTGTCCCCCAAGGGGCCATGTGATAGAGGCTTGGTTCCCAGTCCAGGGAGCTGTTGGGAGGTATTGGAACCTCTAAGGGACAGGACCTAGGGGGAGGGAATTAGGTCACCGGATGTGGCATTGAAGGGGTCTTGCTTGGGAGCCCAGACCCTTTCTGTCTCTGAGGATAGCAGTCTCCTCCATCATGTTCTTCTCGCCATGATGTACTGCTTTCCACAGGTCCAAGGGCAATGGTGTCAAATGTGCCAGTCAGCTTTTCATTGCTGTGACCAAAATACCTGACAAGAACAACTTAGAGGATGAAAAGTTTATTTTGGCTCCTGGTTTCTGATGTTCAGTCAATGATTGCCTAACTCCATTGCTCTGGGCCTGAGGTAAGGCAAAGCATCATGGCAGAAGGTGGTGGCAGAGGGAAGCAGCTCCACTCATGGCAGCCAGAAAGCAAAGAGAAAGAGTGTGAGAGGTCAGAAGCAAAATATAATCCCCAAGCAGCCCCCCAATGACCTACTTCCTTCATTCATGCCCCATCTGCTCAGTTACCACCCAGTTACTCCATTTAGATTATTAATCAATCGAACAGATTAGTCCACTGGTTAGGTTACAGCTCTCATAATCTAATCATTTTACTTCTGAACATTTTTGTATTAATACATGAGCTTTTCTTGGGGAGACACCTTATATCCAAACTGTAATACCAAGTGATCCTGGAATAAAACCTCTGAATCTGTGAGCCAAGATTAATCTTTATTCCGAATGAATTGATTTATCCCAGGCATTTGTTACAGCAACAGAAAACTGACGAATATAATAAATTGGTACCCCTTAGGGTCATTACTGTGACCATAATTGATGTAGTTCAGAAGCCTTTGGAATCCGTTTGTGGGAGGAATTTGGAAAATAATACAGATCTAACATTCAGATCTACTCACAAAAAAGAAGATGTAAGCAAAGGTTAAATAAAAACTTTCAGTTTTCTTATTCTTAATTGGCCTAACAGATATTAGTTTATTCAAATTAATAATAGCAAAAATGTATTGGATTTCATATTCAATATATTCAATTATGTCACGCATCATTTAACGACAAGGTTACGTTCTGAGAAATGTGTTCTCAGGTGATTTTTGTCATGTGAACATCATGCAGTGTACTAACACAAATCTCGAGGTTAGAGCCTACTACACACCTAGTCCCTCTGGTATAGTCTATTGCTCCTAGGCTACAAACTTGTACAGCCTGTTACTATGCTGAATACTGTAGGCAATGGTAACACAATGATAAGTATTTGTGTATCTAAGCATAGAAAAGATACAGTAAAAATAGGAGGCAATAGGAATTTTTCAGCTCCATTAAAATCTTAAGGGACCACCATCATCTATGCAGCCCGTCACATGACTGTTTATTCAGTTATACTTTCCTAAAATTCCTTTTTCCGTGTTCTGCCATCAAGGCACTCGGGGTCGCTGGGGCTGTGATTAAGTGGACCCTAGAACAGATTGAGCTGGTGGCAGATCTTGGTATAATCCATGTGATGCTGGATTTGCAGGCATGCAGAATACAAGAATTAAGAGATCATGAAGGCTTCCAGTGAGATTTCAAAAGAAAACCTGAGAGGCCAGAGAGTTGGTAGATTTGGAGTCCCTGCAGGCAGCTCCTGGCACAGTGATGAATGTGAGAGTGAAGGTGAACTGCACTGGAGACCCCAAGAAGTCAGAGGTGCCAGGAACATGGAAAGCCCGCCAAGGAGTGCTACAGGCAGTGAGACAAATCTGCCCAAGAGAATGATAATGTGGACTGCAATCAGCAAAGCAGTGGGGGTGGAACTTCCCAAGCCCTTTGTATCTCATATCACATCTCCATATGCCTTGGACACTGGAAGTGGAGCATTAGGATTTAATGTTTGCTTTTCTGAGTTTTGGCTTTGCTTTGGATCTGATCCTTCATTTGCCCCTATCCCCAACCCCCAACCCCCAGCCCTTTTTGGGAATAGGAATGTTTAACCTATGCCATTCTGTCTTGGAGGTATGTAACTTGTTCTTTTGATGTTTACAGAGGCTCACAGCTAAGTGTTTGCCTTGAGTCTCAGACTGAACTTTGAACTTAGACTTCTGAGCAATGCTGGAATAGTTAAGACTTAGGAAACTCTTGGAAATATTCTGAAAGCCTTTTGTATTGTGAGATGGATGTGAGCCTTTTGGCATCAGCAGCAGAAAGCTGTGGTTTGGATAATTGTCCTGCAACAGCCCGTGTGTTAAAGGCTTGGTCCCCATCCCATGGGGGAAAGTGATGAGACCTTTAAAAGGCGGGGCTGAGGGGGAGGATGTTAAGTTACTGGAGACATGTGCTTAAAGGGAATTTTGGGACCGCAAACCTTTCCTGTTGGGTGCAGAGCAGACTGAACTGTGTTGTCTGCAGGGCAGGCTGATCAGATGTTGGCTGCAAGATAGCCCACGCACTCAAACCCCCCTCTATCTAGTCCTTTATCACCTGTTTGTGTCAAGTCTGAACATTCAACCCTGTTCAAGGCTGAACACTTAACCCCCCCTTGGGCCAACAAGGCAGCTTGCAGACCCAGAGGCCCCATTAGATTTGGGGTATAAAAACTCCCTCCTGCCAGGCCCCCCTCTCTTGCTCTCTCTCTCTTGCTCTCTTTGTCTTTCTTGCGCACGCTCTCTGTCTCTCTCTTGCTCTTGCTCTCTCCCTCTTCATCTCTCCTCTTCTCTTTTCTCTCTCTCTCTCTCTCTCTCTCTCTCTCTCTCTCTCCTTCTTTCCTTCTTTCTTTTCTCTTTGTTGCACTGCTGCAATAAAGATCTTTTGGTTGCTCCGAGTGTTGTGGTCACTTTTCTTTCACTTCCTATCTCTTTCTTTGCTTCCTGGCTGCTGTGATGTGCGCAGCCTCCTCCATCATGCATTTCTTTCCACAGGTCCAAAGGTGACAGGGCCAAGTGACCATGGACTAAAGGAAACTGCTGAAAATAGTAGTATGGTGGTAAAATGTAGCAAAGAGGATGTGTTCCCCAGCCATATGATTATGTCTTAAGTCTTTTAATAAGTTTTGCCTCTGGGTTTTCATGACTGGAAGAAGCATTTTATGTTTTTTGTTTTCTTTTCCTTTTCTTTCCTGTATATGTTTCCTCCCTTGGGTGGTACAAGATGGCTAGAGTCAGCTAGAGTTGGATATTTCCCTTCCCCCTGGTCAAGAGGTTCTGATAAAAGCTTAGCAAGTTAGGCTCTGGTTGGTTTCTCCTCAGGGCAGATCTTGTTAAGAACAGAACGTTCTGGTGTGTTTCAAAATAGCTAGCTTCCCTCACCCTGCTGGATGAAATTTGGGGACTAGAGGAGTGGGTATTGGGGATTGGGGATTGAACCCAGGGGTGCTTAACCACTGAGTCATATCCCCATTTTTGTTTTTTCTTTTTTAATCTATTTTTTTTTCAAATCTTGAGATAGGGTCTCACTAAGTTGCTGAGGCTACCCTCCTGCCTCAGCCTCCCCAGTCCCTGGGATTACAGGTGTGAGTCACCATGCTTGGTGCATGAGAAATTTTTCTCTAGTTTTTACTGCATGTACCTGACAGAGCGCTTATAAATAAAATTCATCCTAGACTGCAACCCCTGGAGCATTTAACTCTTAGACTTGTCCCTTGGTCTCCAGCCACATGCCCATTACAGTCTAGACTTTCTCTCCTTGGCACTGGTTCCTGCAGAGATGTCTGTTTCTGGGTTTCTCCTCTGTTAAGTCGGGATTCTTTGTTTCTGTCTCAAGGAGCAGCAATTTGCACGGTGACTTCTCTTACTGAACTAAGAAGAGTTGTTGATTTTTCAGATTGTTCAGCTTTTTACTTTTTATTAGGCTGGAATGGTGACTTACAAGCTCATCATATGCCAGACTGGAAAACTGGAAGTCCATTTTCCCTATTTTTAGTAAAATCTTTCTTAGTTATGTCGTTAATATGTCCTTTTTTCAAGATAAAAGTAATGTTTCAACAATAACTAAAACACTTTAAGTTGCTTTTTAACCCTGAAAAACTTAAGTACACAGAAAAGTAGGAAGTCGTATTTATCAAGATTTGCCATCTCATTTCAGCTTTCCCTTTTTGTTTTTATTGCTGAATATTTCATCTGACATACTTTCATATGCATCTCCAGAATATATGGACATTTTCTTTTAATTACACTGTTAAAATCATAGATAAGTATGTTAACCTTTCCTTGGTCTTATCTAATAATCGATCCTTATTCAATTTTCCTTGGATGCTTCAAAATTTGTCCCTCCACTCCCAACTCCTTGGCACTGGAGATTGAACCTAGGGTACTTTACCACTAAGCTACAACGCTAACACTTTTAATTTTTAATTCTGAGACAGGGTTTTGTTAAGTTGCTGAGGCTGGCCTCAAATTCATGACTCTTCTGCCTCCGCCTCCTGAGTAGCTGGAATCATAGGCATACACTGCCTTTTAACAGTTGATTTGTTAAAATCAAATGTAAACGGTCAATAACTGGTTTTAGGAAGAAACTCTTCCTATGGAAAATATATTTTGAAAAATAGATATTTGAAGGTGTTTTCACTGTTATGTGATTTTGTGCTTTTTTTTTTTTTTTTTTGCATGTGTGCGTGATGCTGCGGATTGAATTCATGGCCTCATGCATGCTCGACAAGCACTTCACCACAGAACTATACCCTTGGCTCCCTCCATTCTTACCATGCTGGAGCTACACCTCTTCTGTAGGCAGACTCCACTACAGAAGTTGTCCTGACAACTTTCTGGGAATGCCTGCAGAGCCCAGATGCAAAGGGTTTGCTCCTTTCCTGTTTGTAGGTTGGAAAAGTTTGCACTCCAGGCTGTGTGCTTCCAGACTTTTCTAACTATTAAATCATAAATCATATTAAATATCTATTGATCTTTCTTGTCTTTTATTCCTCAGAAACCCTTTCCTTATGGGTATTGTTTAGCTCTCCCTGTCTTTATCACATGGCACTTGAGGTTCTAAGCTTTCTCTAATGCACAAAATGCTGCCTTTTGAAAGTTTTAAAAAAATACGACTGCTTCATGTTTTTCAGTTAAATTATAGCTTAAAATGTCCAAAACACCATTTGCAGGTAATATCTTATTTGGCTTTCCCAGTCTCTTGTGTTCTTAAAGCACGCCAATGAGAAGACGCAGAATGAAAGAAAACTGGCAGAGAAGGGGTATGTTGATGCAGGATAATTAATGCCTCAACCCACTCAGGTTTCTGATGTGGTTTCTAGTCTGAAAGTATAATTTGGAAAATGTCTAACATGAGAGTACTTCCAAAATCATACCTTACCTAGACTAAATACTATCGAATTTATCAGAGGGGGCTTTGACTTCCTAATGTAGGCACAACCTTAGATAAACTTATTGTGATACTTTTAGTACTACACTCAACTCATTTTAGAGAACCCCAGTTCCATTATGATTAATTATTTATTGAAACCCATCTGTGTTCTTTAACTCTGGATAGACATAAATGAAAACCTGGCACTTCCCCGGGGGCCTTCCAAGCTAAATTCTGTTGGTTAATGCTCTGGTGTTATTGGACAATGGATTGATCTACAGGCTAAAAAACAATTCTCTGAATTTTACATTAATAATTAAAGCTATGAGGAATGATTATCTTTTGTATCAATTCTAAGCCAAAAGTTAAAATTATTTGTTTAAGTACCAAATATAGTTAAAGGCAAAGCCTTTAGGTAACTTCAGAGAATTAGCATAAGGATACGCTGGTTTTACTAACTTATGATTAGATTAATGATTAAATAAAAACCACTTGACCTAACAATGGACAGATTCCATCAGTAGTTGGTAGATTGAGTCATTGAGGAAGTTTTTCACTATTTTAAAAAGTGAACCATTTAAAAACCCAGATTTTGCTTACTTTGGCTAAATGGTCTCATTACCTGCAAGCCACCGTATGGTGCTCTGGGCTTTGCTACTGAAAGTTCGATCTGGTTAACCAGCAAATTTGTCATCACCTGGACCTTGTGCAGGTCACCTAGACTTGTCGAGTCAGTGTCTGTATTTTCAACAAGATCCCGAGGAGATTCAAATGCACTTCTAAGTCTGCGAGACATTGTCTCTAGTCCATCAGAGAACTGTTGGACCTGTGAGAGCCAGGAGGTCCTTCTCTCTCTCCAGGTAGAAAACAGGGCCCAGAGGGCTTAAGAGACTTGCCCCGTAACCAATAGGCAGATGAGCTGCACATACAGAGGCAGGTCAGATCCTGTCCTGTGTGGTTGGTGACATCTGTTATTGTCTGTGCAGCAGCCTATCCTCTAGTTTTCTGTACCAACTTCAGCATTGCCTTCCTTGGGAATGTACCATCTGCACTGCCAGTTAAAGGAGACTTTCTTGTTCCTCTTTACTCTGTCCTTATCCACAGAGAATGAGACTAAAGATGGACTTAAGCTTTTCACTCCAGTGTATGTAATCTTGAGTTGAGACCCAGGAATGCAAAGAACTTGAGAGTTGAACCATTTCATGGGCAGCACTACAAGGAAAGACCGGTGAGCTCCCTCCTGCTGCAGCTGGGGCCCAGGAGAAGAGCTGATTCCTGTGAGAACAGAGTTGTTCTGCACTTTCTTCTACTGGATTCCACTGTAAATTATTTCTCTATAAAAATATATATACTCTTTTTCAGAATTTCCAGGCATATACAGTGTGTCAACTTGATCATCCTACAGACAGTATTCTGCATCTTGTTTGTTCACTTAGTGTAGGTCATAATTCCTTGTTGAGAGTTCAGAGTCTTGGGGATTTTAGAGAGTCAAACAGTGCAGGTAGCAAAATGTACACGACACTACTAGTGGGGTCTGTGAAGTACTTCACAATTAATTGCATTAATTTTTTTTGGCACTGGAAGATATGAATACTCTATTCACACCAAGTGAGATAAATCAGGACTTTACATATTCTCATGTCAAGTAAGAATTTTCTGCAAAGGAGGTTTAGAATTGGTCAGGTTTTGCTGTCATTTAAGTTAAAAAACAAACAAAACAAAAACACCAAAACCACTTTTGTTTCTGGAGTTTTTTGTGATAAGGATAAGCTATTGAGGAACATGTAATATATCTTGGAGATATGATTTTCAAATCAGTATTTATGGATCTACTTCAATCTCTTTCATGGCTGCTGAAATATTCAATTATATAAATACAAAATTATTCAATTAACCAGTTTTCTATCGATAGGATAAATTTTCCAACTTCTGGTCTTACATATAATGTTGCAGTGATTGTCTTTGTGTATTTATTTTAATGTACAAACATGAAACAACAATTTAAATGTATAAATAGAACCAATTTGAGAGATAATGTTTCACATTTGCTCATTGCAACTGATTTCTCCCATTGTGGAAAGACATTTATGTAGAAAATCTAAATCTAAAGATGGAAAATATTCTAGTATTGTTAAAACTACTCAGTCTTGAGAGTCAGGACTCACAATCTAGTTTAGGCCATGCTAGTTAATGTGGGCAATTTCAGTTTTTGCATACATCAGGTTCTTATTTTATAAAACAAAGAATTATATGACTTCAATCAATCAATATGAGTTCCAATGAATAGGCACTGTTCTAGATTCTCAGAAATGGCAGTAATGCCAAACAGACAATAATCCCTATTTCATGGCCTACATTGTAATGATGATCAGTAAACATGATACCTAAAATATTTGTTATGTTAGATCCTGATAAATGTTAAGGGAGAAAATGGCAGCTCAAGTTGATTGATTGGACATGTCAGGAAGATGAATTAAAATTTTAGACAAAGGGGCCAGGGAAAGCGTCACTGAAAATATCTGCATAGAGCCTGAAAGAAGGAAAGTGACTAATCATGCACATTGTGGGGATGAACTGTCTAGGCCGAGGGTGCAGCAAGTACAAAGATGCTCAGTTGGAATAATGCCAGGCAAGTTCAAGGAAGTTTGAGGTCAATGTGGCTGAAGTGGGGTTAGAAGATGAGACAGGGAGGGGAAAGAAGGACAGCCCAGAGACAACAGGGGCAGATGAAAGGGCTTTACATGTTTCAGTAAGAAAATCTGGTTTCTATCTCCACGGAGATAGAAGGCACTTGGGAAATTGCAAGCACAAAGGAAGGCGATCTGGTTGCTGTGTTGAAAGGCCCTCTATGCTTAGACTATACTGAAAGGGGGCAAGGATAGAAGTAGGGAGACCAGCTAAGAGGCTATTGACTTAATCCAGACGAGAGATGATGGTGTAATAGTAAGTACTGGTGAGAAGTGGATAAATTCTAGATGTCATCTGAGGGTAAATCTAACAGGAGTTACTGATGAAATTCAGTATGGGATCTGAGAAGAAAAGGATTTGATGGTGACTCTGGGTTTGTTGTCTGAGCATCTGGAAGAATAGAGCTTCCATCTAGTGAGACAGGGAACATCCCGGATGAGTAGATGGCAGGGAGGCCAGGGGCTCAGTTGAGGATGGGTAGCAGTTCCCTCTCACCCACGGAGGGGATGTTCCAAGATCCCCAGGGGATGCCTGAAACTGCAAATAAAGACAAAACATAGGGCTGGGGATATAGCTCAGTTGATAGAGTGCTTGCCTCACATGTGCAAGACTCTGGATTCAATCCCCAGTACCACAAAAAGAAGAAGAAGAAAAAAGATGGAACATATATTTACACTGTTTTTTTCTATATCTTCACATCTATGATAAAGTTTAATTTATAAATTAGGCACAGTAGCAGATTAACAAGAATAACTAATAATAAAATAGAGCATTTATGCTACACCCAAAGCTATGGGAATTTGGTCTCTCTCTCAAAACCTCTTACTGTGCTGTCCTTACCTTTCTTCTTCCTGTGATGATGTGAGTTAAAATACCTACGTGATGTGAAGAGATGAAGTGAGGTGAATGACTAAGCTTTATCACACCCTGTGGCTGCAACTTTTGCAATCCAAGGTGCAACAGCAAAACTAGCACACATTTCTCATCTTTCCTTCACGATTTCAAGGTTAGAACGTTCATTCTGTTGATCTTAGCGACCTCAGCGTGTGATTTTTTTTTCATTCCTTATTAAGTTGAGAACTTTCACCTTTTTACTTAAAGGAAGCACCTTGTGGCTTCCTTTGACATTTGAATTTCCATCCCCTTTTGCATTCTGGGGCTGTTATCAATTGAAATAAAGATTAAACACAAGCACGGTGGAACTGCAATGGTTGAGGTGATGATAGAGACGACTGACCATTAATGGGTGAGGAACCTACAGAGTATGCTATGCTGGACAAAGGGATGGTTCACACCCCAGAGGAATGGAGCAGGGTGGCATAACATTTCATTATCCTTCTCAGATGAGTGTGTAATTTAAAACTTATGAATTGTTTACTTCTGGAATTTTCAATTTAATATTCCCGTTTACCATTTTAATATTCTCAGTCCCATAGCTAACTAACACTGCAAAAAGGAAAACCACAGATAACCTGGGAGGGGAGGTCTACGGTAATGAGATGACTGTATTGAGTCTGTAATACAACAGACAAGTAGATGGTTGAATGGAGTTGAGTTTGGAGTTACAGGGAGAGATGTGAGTTGGGGATAAAAACATGGTTACCATCAAGAGATAGGAGGCGTTTGAAGCCTTGAGACTGGATTAGGTTCACTCAGGGACTGAGTGCAGCGAGAAAGAGAGAGAGGTCTAAGAACGGGACCTGGAGGGATTCCAACATTTGGAGGTCAGAGGAGGCAGCAAGATTCTGAAGGAAGGAACACACAGGGAGGAGAAAAATCCTGGAAGCCAAAGGAAGACAAGGTTTCCAGGGGGAAAGTGTTCTACTGTGCCGGCTGTGTCCGCAGGGACAGGTTATGAGAGGAGCTTGATGTCAGAGCATCATTATCAACCAGATAAGAGCAATTTCAGCAGAGTGGTGAGGATGAAAAACACACGGCAGCGGGTCCAAGAGAGACCAGAGAACAGAAATGGAGGATGGTGAGTATTTCCAACTCTTCAGAAAGTTTATATGGGTTTATGATGGAAAGAAGAGGAAAACAGTAGTCTGGAGGGAGCCATTGCCATCAAGAGAAGTTCTGTTTTTAAGATGGGAGAAGTAGTGACATGTTTATATGCTAATAAGAGTGATTCAGTAGAGAGGAAAAAGTAGATGCTGCAGGAAAGAAAGGGAAGAATTGTTAGAGCACATCTGTAAGCAGCTGGAGGGTGCAGGACCTAGAGAACAGGTGGGGGTCTGGCCTCATCTAAGTTCACTCGTGATACCAGTACAGGATAAGTCGTTGGGTGTCGAAGATTTCCTGAGGTTCTGAAAACATGAAGAATATGACAAGTTGGGGCTGGGGATGTGGCTCAAGCGGTAGCGCGCTCGCCTGGCATGCGTGCGGCCCGAGTTCGATCCTCAGCACCACATGCAAACAAAGATGTTGTGTCTGCCGAAAACTAAAAAATAAATATTAAAAAATTCTCCCTCTCTCTCTCTCTCTCTCTTTAAAAAAAAGAATATGACAAGTTATGAAACAGCATTATTGCATTTCAACAGGACTGCTATTAGGAAGGATTCTGTTTCTTAGAATTCCAAATATATTTCAGAGGCCAAACAATGTTATCCATTCATAGTTTTGCCTCAATTAAACAGTTATCCAGATGTACGATGTTGGGAACTATTAGCATCCTTCTTTCTAGAAGGCTGACTAGACATGTGCCCCATGTCCATCCCCCCCTCTCCCTCTCCCTTTCTCCATTCTCTCTCCTCTACTTGTTTCTTTCTCTCTCCTTTATCCTATTTTAAGACACAGGCCTCCGTACAACATATTCTCAGTGGGGAGCTTCTTTGTTTTTTTCTGGAAATCGTCCTTCTTTTCTCTTGTTATCTAAATTAGACCTAAGTTTCAAGGTTCAGATCAAATCTGCTTTCCATTCTTCAGTTCTCTTTGCCTCTTTTTCTTGGCTGCTCTCATACGTGGAGAGAGAAAAGACCCAGATCTACTGTTAGGAATAGTAGAATGGTGTCCAGGGTGTGCAGCATTGGGGAGAGCTCCCTGTGAACTTTTTTCCTTTCGAAAAAGGAAAAAGAAAAGAAAGTTTGAACCTGAGAGAATACAAATAAAGACAAATATGAAGGGGAAGGAGGTCATTTCTAAGTGGCACAGAACAAAGATTGCAACTAGGAGTTTGTACAAGACCCCCTTGATTTGGGGCAGGGTCAGCGGCCCAGCTGGAAGGGAAAAGGGAATTTTTCAATATGGCAGAGTTGGATTAAAAGTCAGGGAAGTTGTATTTTAGTCCTGACTCTACAACTAGTTGTATGGTTTTGATCAAGTTATATGATTTCTCTGGCCCTCAATAACCTCAACTTTAAAATTAATGGATTGGACTAGCAGTTTCAGCAGTAGACATGATGGCTAAAATGCAGACATTCAGCCATGGGTTGAAGGTAGAGTGTTGGTTGTGTGCAGATTTTTGGGATTATAGGTTAGCTCTGGGATTCATATGCCTCAGAATAATATCATTATCTTTATCAGAAGCACTCTTTTGAACTACCATCTATTCTTTGGGCCACTGACCCTGCCCCAAATCAAGGGGGTCCTGTACTAACTCCTAGTTGCAATCTTTGTTGGGTGCTACTTAGAAATGGCCTCCTTCCCCTTCATATTTGTCTTTATTTGTATTCTCTCAGGTTCAAACTTACTGTTTTCTTTTTCCTTTTTCTAACTCTAACTTGCTCTTCAGACTTAATGCTCAATATTATATTCCTGGCTAGGAGTTTGGGTGCCCTTGAAGATAACCTGGATATTCTATGTGGCTATGGGTCTAATTCTGCCTTGGGAACACACCTCTCCTTTCTCTACTGGACTTGAATATTATGAAACCCACTTTTTTTCTGGAACTCAGGCCCAAGGCAGTCGCCCCAGGTTCCTATGTTCAGGTAATGACAGGTGTTGATGTTATCTTATTAACTAGATAGTAGTTCCCCACATGACAGGGTCAGTGCTTTTTCCTCTCTCATTCCCCCAGTCACCTTCTGTAATACTGAGCTCTCATTAGATAACTACAAACTACTTGTGATTTCATACATTCCCATTTTTGTGTTGTTATTTCATTATTTTCCAGTCTTCATGTTTGAAGAGCCTCAGGAAACCTTCCATATAGCAGGAGATGACCCTGATGTTGGTGTCCTCTTCTAGAACCATGACTTCACTCAGGGACTGTCTTCCTCCCTGGCGCTGATCTGTCCCTCTGTTCATCTCAAGGACAGTCTGAAATTCCCCATATACATAAGCCAGACATGTTCCTCTCTTTCTTTACAAAATTCATGTTTTATCCAAACCTTTTACCTTTTGTTGGAGGATCTTATAAAAACAAGAGGGGAAGAGCAGACATTGCTAAAAGAAAGAAAAGTGAGGCGCTGTCTTGATTTCTCCCGTTTTGTCTTATCCTTCCTGTTTTTTTTTTATCTCCTCTTCCTGCTTTTAATGTAGTAATAGAATTTGTACTGTATGACTAGCCCATATATTTGCTTCACTTTAACTTAAAATATCCATTCTAGATTATCTTCCTTTTCCATGAGGGTACTATATCTTATCATATTACTAGTTTCTTATTAATTAATTTCCTATGATGACTTTTATTCACTTGCTTTCTATTAAGTAATCTCATAATGGACAAGGAACACCAGTACCTGGTTAACTAAGGCAGGGATCTTTGCTCTCAGAACAGAAACTCATTTAAATGAGCTTAGGTCCAAAACAAAAAACTTACAGTTTTTTTTTTTTTTTTAACGTCTTAAGGTATCTCTTGTAATTACAGAATAAACAATTATAGAAATGAGGTACTGAAACCAAAAATAGAAAGTTCATATCCAATGATACTTGCTCTATCTTCCCTAGAATGCTGATATTTTGTCTTTGCTTCATTTGGTAATTTTTCCTTGATCTTATTATAGATTATTTTGCCCCAATGTGTTTGGTCTGCGTTAGTCAGTTTTTCATTACTATAGCAAAGTACTAGATATAATTAATTTAAAAAGAGGAAAGGTTTATTTTGGCTTCTAGTTATAGAGGTTTCAATCCACCATCAGTTGATTTCATTATCTTGGGCTTGTGGGAGTTAGCACATCCTGTGGGAGTGCATGGCAGAGAAAGTTATGCATCTCATGGTGGCCAAGAAGCAGAAGACAGGAGGAAGAAGAGCTAAGGCTTACTCCAAAAATAAAAGGGCTCACTCCAAATGATCTAAGACCTCAAGTTAGGGCCCAATGCTTAAAGATTTCTTCCAACTTCCAATAGTGCCAAACTGAGAACTAATTTTTTAACGTATGAGCCTTTGGGGAACATTCCAGATTTGAACAATGGCATGGTTTTAGCATATGCTTTTCTGGATCTCTTAGTTCAAGCACTTGTAAAAGCTAAGGGCAGTTTAGTTTCTATGTTCTGATGCTAAATTCCAAGAAGAGATTCTGATTGGCCAGTTTTGGTGAGATACCTACTCCTTGACAAGTCAGCAATGGAAAATGAGGGACTGTCATGTCCTACAAACATGGCTACCAATATGATCATGGGCAATGGGTGGCCCCTACTTTAGAAGGTCCTTAAATGTTGGCACAGAGCGGTTCCTCCATACATACTGTTTTTATCTGTCAGGCTCATAAATAAGGTTTATATAAATAGGTCTTTCCAATTTCCTTGCTTTTGAATTCAGCCAATGTCTGAATATAGAAACAAACAAAAGAAAGAGCTGTTTGTAGATTTATCTTGAAAAGCAATCATTTTTTAACTTAATAATTGTCTTAGATCTTGATTTACCTGTCTTTTTTTTTTGTGGGAGGAGAATTTGTTAGATCTTGTCTTAATATTAGAAAAGGCACAGCATGCGAATTTTATGCATTCCTGAAAAGTTAAGCATATTACCTTTTGTTGTCAGGTACTAATTTGTATAAGGAAGGCAAAGTAAAAATGGGTTCAAACAAATGATTTAAGTTCAGAAGTAAGCGAATTAGTCTATTTTCTAACTAGTTTTCCCTTTAATTCTTCTTCTTCTTCTTCTTTTTTTTTCTTTTATCTAAGAGAAGGTTCTGGAAGGCATCTGAGGACATAATCACTGACCTGGGGAAGCAGGTCCTGATTTGGGAAACTGATCATAGAAGATGTTAACACAGCACTGTTGAGTAGAAATGCAAGTTTGAATTTTCTAGGAGCCACTTAGAAAAAAGTAAAATAAACCAATAACATTGATTTGAATAGTTTCTTTCAAACTTATAGATCTAAAACAGTATTCTAGCATGTAATCAATTTAAAAATTATGAATGAGGTGTTTTATACTGTGTTTTTGTACCAAGTTCTTAAAATCCAATGGGTCTTTTACATGTGAAATTCAACTCAATTCAAATACTAATTTTTCAATGGTAGAAGAGATATGGAGACCTACTGAAAAAATGAGTTTGTGTTTAGAGGAAAAAATATTTTATATTGATTCAGTTTTTAAATTTTAATTAGTTAAAAATAAATGAAATACAGCATTCATCTTGTCAGTCTGCACTCGTTCCATCACAAGTCCTCAGTAGTCACATTAATTTCCTATTAAATAATCTTATGTAATGGACAGTGGCTTGCGACCATTGTATTGGCCAGCGCAGCTGTGGAGGGTGGGATTCATGAGACTTGAGACCAACGTTTATCTTCTGCCTGAGCAGTTTAACCTAAGAAGGAATTTCACTGTGAATTGTTTTCCACTCTGTCACTAATTAAGTGTTGCTCAGAACTTGGTCTTTGTCCCTACATTGTTGACAGGGGATCTATTGGTCTTAACCTCTCTTGCCCCAGTCTCCCAGATGTAGTCTTCCCAGACCAACTCAGGACTGGTGGCTCTGCTTGCATCTGTGACATAAGCCAGAGATATACCTCTACTTTCTTGAGATATTAATTTATTTCTTCTTTCTTTTTATTATTATTTTTTTTTTTTGGTACTTGGGATTGAACTTAGGGACACTCTACTGCTGAGTTACATCCCCAGTCCACTTTTGTTTTGTTTTGTTTTGTTTTAAGACAGTGTCTAAGTTGCTGAGAGTGGCCTTGAACTTTCTTTTTTAAATTTTTTATTTGTTTAATTAGTTATACATGACAGTAGAATGCATTTATGCACTTTGATATATCATACATAGATGGGATATAATTTCTCATTTTTCTGAGTGTACATGTTGCAGAATCATATTGGTCATGTAGTCACATATATACATACAGTAATAATGTTTCATTCTACTATTTTTCTTATCCCCACATTTCCTACCCTCCCTTCCCACACTTCCCTCTACCTAATCTAAGGAAACACTATTCTTCCCTAGTGCCCCCTGCCTTATTGTGAATTAGTATCTGCATATTAGAGAAAACATCATTCAGCCTTTGGTTTTGTGGAATTGGCTTATTTCTCTTAGCATGATATTCTCCAACTCCAACCATTTACTGGCAAATGCCATGATTTTAGTCTTCTTTAAAGCTGAGTAATATTTCATTGAATATATATCTCACATTTTCTTTATCCATTCATCTATTGAGGGACACCTAGGTTGGTTCCATAGTCTGGTTATTGTGAATTGAGCTGCTATAAACATTGATGTGGCTGCGTCACTATAGAATGCTGATTTTAAGTCCTTGGGATAGCTAGGTCAAATGGTGATTCCATTCCAAGTTTTCTGAGGAATCTCCATACTGCTTTCCACAGTGGTTGCACCAATTTGCAGTCCCACCAGCAATGTATGAGTGTACCTTTTCCCCCACATCCTCACCAACATTTATTGTTGCCTGTATTCTTGATGATTGCCATTCTGACAGGAAAGAGATGAAATCTTAGAGTAGTTTTGATTTGTAATTCTTTAATTGCTAGAGATGTTGAACACTTTTTCATATATTCGTTGATGAATTATATTTCTTCTTCTGTGGAGTGTCTGTTCAGTTCCTTAGCCCATTTATTGATTGGGTTATTTGCTTTTTTTTGGTATTAAGTTTTTTGAGTTCTTTATATATCCTAGAGATTAATGCTTTATCAGAAGTGCATGTGATGAAGATTTTCTCCCAATCTGTAGGCTCTCACCACATGTTACTAATTGTTTCCTTTGCTGAGAAGAAGCTTTTAAATTTGAAACCATCCCATTTCAATTCTCTTACTTCAGCCTCTTGAATTGCTGGAATTATAGGCATGTGCAACTGTGCCTGGCTTGCTTGCTTTCTCTTTCTTTCTCTCCTTTCTTCCTTTTGCTATCCTCCTTCCTTCCTTCCCTCCCTCCCTTTCTTCCTATTGTACTGGAGATTGAACCCAGGGAGACTCTAACACCAAGATTTATCCCTAGCCCCTTTTTAAAAAATGTAAATTTTGAGACAGGGTCTCAGTACGTTTCTGAGGCTACCTTGAACTTGTGATCCCTCTGTCTCAGTCTCCCAAGTGGTCGGGATTATAAGTGTGTGCCGTCATGCCTAATCATTATTTTTTAAATCTCAGCTATGCAAATGTATCCTTACTCTAGCAAACACAGTGCATGAGTTAGTTCTAACCTCACTTTTGGTGTCATCATGAATAGTTCAGGAGGTGGCATGAGACCTGCTATGGTTTAGATATGAAGTGTCCCCCACAAGCTCATGTGTGAGGCAATGCAAGAACATTTAGAGATGAGATAATCAGGTTACTAGAGCCTTAAGTTAATCAGTACATCCACTTGAACCGGTTAACTGGGTGGTAACTGTAGGCAGGTAAGGAAGGGTATAGTTGGAGGAGTTATATCACTAAGGTGTGTCTTTGGGGTATATATTTTGTCCCTTGTGAACAGAGCTCTGTCTTTGTTTCCTGATTATCAAGTCCTGAGCTGCTTTCCTCCTTCATGCCCTTCTGCCCTAATGTTCTGCCACATCTCTGGCCCAGAGCAATAGAGTCACCCATCTATGGACTGAAGCCTCTGACCCATGAGTCCCAAATAAACTTTTCCTCCTCTACACTGTTCTTGTTAGGTCTTTGATCACAACAGCAAAAAAGCCAACTAAAATAAGACCCAATCCAATTCAAAGCCATTCTTAGGATATTTGTGCCAATGCTAGTTGAATTCTTTCTTTGTGTAATAGCAGTTGACTTGTAGAGTCTGTATCCACAACCACCATTTTTGCCATAGGAAAATATCTGGTTGAGAATTAAGTCAATATTTTTTAGAGGTACAGTATCTAGAAATGGCAAGTAAGAGCCCCCATATTGTTAAGCTTTAAACAGGACTCGTCATTGCACTTCTGAATCAAATAAGACAAGTTACAATTTTTGCTTAGCTTAAATCAGAATAATGTAATGTGCCATAAATCCTGACACATAACTATGTTTTCCCCTTATTCTGACACTATTCCTTGCTATTAGACCCTGCCCCTCCCCCCCCCCTTTTTGTAACAAGGATTGAACTCAGGGAGGCTTAACCATTGAGCCACATTCCCAGCCCTCTTTTTAATTTTGATTTTTATTTTGAAACAGGGTCTTGTTAAGTTGCTTAGGGACTCACTAAGTTGTTGAGCTGGCTTTGAACTTGCAATCCTTTTGTCTCAGCCTCCTGAACTGCTGGATTATGGGCAAGCACCACTGTGCCTGGCCAGACCCTGCCTCTTATTCAGACTTGACAATGGTCATGCTCATGCTTGCTTGCCAGGGCAAATCAAGGCAATTCTACTGCATAGGAGACTCAGGAGAGCCAGTTGCTCTTTGGATAAAATAAACGTAGATCGTTCTGTCATGGGAACCCTGTGTGCATTAGAGGAGAGTCAGCCTCTGTTTACCTCATTGTCTTAGGGAACTCAGTTTTTTTTTCGGTCCTCATCATTTCCTTCCTCTCCATAAGTATAGGAGGGATGCTAAGATAGCTAAGATAGATGAGGGAAATCCCTGGACCAAAGGAGACAGAGCTGCTTCCTAGATGAACAAGGGCCCATTTAGATTAGAAAGCACCATCACCATGGGTATGTGGAATAGAAGACCTCACACGACAATGTCAAGAACTAGGGAAGCAAAGGTCCAGAAGGAGAAGTTGAAGATCATAATAAGAGGCACTAATCAATCTTTCTTAGGATATTTGTGCCAATGCTAGCTGAATTCAGGACAGAATGCAGGGAAGATATGAGAAATTAAAGACTTCCTATCGCTGGAGTGGGAACACAGAAGGAAATTCTCAAGGAAATCTATGGGAAATGGTTTGCTCTATTGCCTCTTTGGATCTGTAACTAGGCTTCTGGTGGTTGGCACAGGGCTTCTGTGAAAAAGCCGGGCTTGTGGTCAGGAAGAAGAATTGGACAAGGAACAGAGGATTCTATTTGACTGAAAAGACCTTTGGAGAACAATAGCTACTACTTCACTTTTGTTCTCTAAATCCCGCATCCATTTAGCCAATGCTAACCTAAAACTAGTCAAGGCAAAAATTCTTAAAAATATAATTCCTGACTAGGCCACGTTGACTTTAGAACAACTCATTACAGGGTCCTTTTGCAGATGGAGATACCATGGTAAACTGTGCGTGTTGGTAAAAGGTAGCACCTGGCAACTAGGCACCATGAACACATCTTGCCCGTCAAACAACCCAGGCTGCTAGGCCAGGTTAATGCTTTGTTGCTTCTGAATCTGATTCTTATGTAAGCCCTCCACGTAGACTGTGCCTACCACAAAGGGGTTCCTCACTCTCTCTGCAACCCTGTTTCTTCCCTGCCATTGGGTTGTCAAAGCCTGACATCTGGCTGCCTCCTCCTCTTCCCACTAAAGTTTTTAGCAGGAGTACTTGCCCAAGCCCTAACTTATCCTGTTTCTCCTATTTAGTCTGGATCTAGAAAGGCCAGGGAGGCCCAGGAGTCTTGCCAAACCAGGCTCCTGGCTGGGCCTCGGTTTCTGGCTCCTTTGCCTTAGCTTCTGGGGAGGCCAGGCTTTGCTTGTGCTTGCCAAGTGAACCAACTTCTCTGACTTGAAACCTTGGTGTTATTAGTGATTTTTTTTTTTTTTTTGCATTTAGCAGAGGTCTTTTTTTCTGCTTAAATGTGAACTAAATAGATTTATTTGATGAATAAGTGGAACTGAGTAAAGCATATGGGTTTGGTACCTACAGAGCTGCGCTTCTATAAATGTGTTGTGGTAGTTAAGTAAACACATATACAAAAAACAAACAAACAAATGGAACAATACTGGTCTGATCCTAGACCCACTCTTAAAGTTAGGATATGGATGAGAATTCAGAGATGGGATCAACCTTTTGATAGCAGAAGCTCAGCTAGGAAGCAAAGAGTGACATTCTTCTACCCCGACAAGAAGTTTCTGCCTTCCCCACACACATTTTATTTGGACTAGGACTAGATGTGCATCACAAATTAGCATTGTGACTTTGGATACATCATGTAAACTTTTTGAGCCTAAATTTCTTTATGTATAAAATGGGATAAAGAATTCCTTCTCTATAGGGTTGTTATAAATGTTAGGAATTAGAGCCAAAGCTGAGTTGGGCAGCTACTAAAGCTTATTTTTTTTTAATACTAAATTTCAGCACTTTCCAAAACACTATAGCAAGATGAAGCTGGCAGCCAGGAGTTCTGGTGGGTCTCTTGACAGTACAAGCTGGTTTTTGTTGACTGTTCAGGGATTAGAGTGGAAGAAACTGCCCTTAGTGGAAAAAATCCAGAAGAGCCTCACAGTCCCACATGAACATGAACACACATGGCCTCACCAAGTTAAGCAAACTCTAAGGGCTGAAGGTGGTAGAATCTAGGGCCTGGGTCCTTTCACAGACAAATCTTAGTCACAATCGTGATGGGTCTCTCCACACTGAGGATGGCTGAGCAAATGAGTCCCTGATGACTGAATGATGCTGCAGCACCTGGTTTCCCTTAGGACTCCTTGCTAGGAACTTGTTTAAGCCATTGTTTTCTGAATCTCTATTACTAGAACTCAACATAAATGCCATTTACAAGACACGTACTTATTAATTCCATAATGGCATTCTGCAGCTGACCTCTCCCATGTGGGAAAAATATCTTTGCAATTGAAGCAATATTTGGGTCTTAGAGGCCTGGAGGGAATCAGGTGTTCATTGTCCTTTTTGGAACTTTGAGCATTTCTGCACAGTGTTCCAACTCACCCAGGATCAGGGTGAGCTATTGCTATCTTCACCATCAAAGAGCCAGCACCACAGATGAAAACCAAGATCTTAACTTGGCTGGGAGAAACTCCTTTAACTCATTTGAGCATTGTCTAACCATGTGGCTGCAGGCATTTGATGATTTCCATAAGGGGTTGATAGCAGTGAAGCTTTTATTAATGCCTTTTATTATGGCACGGTCTCATTATCATTGAGCTTTAAGCTAGTGTCAACCTTTGCAATGCACATTCAATGAGTCATTATTCTTATGGACTTGGTGCTTTCACATTTCTTCTCCTTCTCCTTCTTTTGTTGTGGAGATTGAACACAGGGGCACTTACCACTGAGCCACATCCCCAGCCTTTTCTATTTTTTATTTTGAGACAGTGTCTTGCTAAGTTGCTTAGGGCCTTGTTAAGTTGCTGATGTGGGTTTTAAACTTGCAATACTCCTGCCTCAGTCTCCTGAGCTGCTGGGATTACAGGTATACGCTACCCTGCCCAACTCCACATGTTTCTTTCTTTCTTTTCTTTCTTTCTTCTTCTTTTTTTTTTTTTTTGGTAGCAATTCTAGGAGGCAGGTCATAATTTTGTTAATAGCTCAAGTGGGTGTGTGTGTTTGTGATCACTTACTATATACCATGCACACTTTCAGGCACTTTACTAATACATGTACTCTGTATAACACTCCTCTGGGATAGTTCTTATTAAATTGCCCACATTTTTGGGGTGAAGAAATCACATATGGAGTCAGGTGGCTCCATGGTTCACACCATTTGACTACACTGCCTGCATGTTTTAAATGAGGAAGCCAAGATTAGGCTGGTAAATGAGTCACCCAGGAACCCACTGCTGTTAATGAGTGGTACCACTACCATAATTCAGGTTTTTGGATTTTAAGATTTATATCCTTTTTCATTATTCCATGACTCTTCTATCAGTTACAAGGGGTGAACTTGGGTAAGTCATTTGATTTGTTGAGCCTCATTTTTCCACCTATAAACTGAGGTTAATAATGCTTACTTAAAAAAATTATTCTGAAAACTAAATGTAATTAATTATCTAAGTTTAATTCAGTCTCTGGAACAAAATACATGCTCAATAAATGTTGATTTAAATAATAGATGGGTTACCTACAAACAGTCAGACTAGATTTATTAAGAATATGTTACCCTTGAAATTGGAATATATATAAAGCAAGATTGTCAGTTTTACATAATTTATGATTCTGAATCTTTAATGGTTATGTTTTGGCTAGGTCAGCTTTGGAGCTACAAAGTTGTTGTACTGTGGAAACACTTCGTATAAAGGGCAAAGAAGTTTTCATGTTGGTGGCACATATCTGTAGTCCCAGTGGCTTGGAAAGCTGAGGCAGGAGGATTGCGAGTTCAAACCCAGCCTCAGTAACTTAGTGAGATCCTGTCTCAAAAAAAGAAAAAAAAAAAAGTTCTGGGGATGTGGTCAGTGGTTAAACACACCAGGGTAACAAAACAAAACAAAACAAAAGATGTTTTGGGGTGGGTTCTTAAAAATGCACTCTAGTTAAGACCTCTCTAAAAAATTTTAGATATTCATAATTTATGTTAATTTTAAAATAACATTCTTTCCATATCAAAATTTTAGTGTATGTTAATGTTGAAATATTCTGTTTTCTCCTTCTTAAACAGGGTCTGATGACATGACTTGATCTGTTTTCCCTTTGTTTGCTGATGCTTTTGTTGACAGAATCAATGGAAATTATCAAGTTACATAGTAGTTTTTTTTTTCCTTTGAATAAAATTGTGATGTACTTGTCAGACTTCAAAGATATGATGGAAGGCAGTGTAAATATGCCCTAGATGATAGTACTCTAGAGAATAAAAGGTCCAGACAGTAAGAGGTAAAAGCCAAAATATTTTGAACTCAAATTGGATAGGGATATTTTAATAATGTAGATAGTAGCTAGAAATGGATCAATAGAACAAGAATACCAGTGGTTTTTGGAGCGTGGCATCCATTTTAATGCATATCTGGGTTATTTTTTTTTTCTGGATTTAAAATTGTTTTTTTTCCTTTTAGTTGTCAATGGACCTTTACTTTATTTATTTATATGTGGTGTTGAGGATAGAACCCAGTGCCTCCCACATGCTAGGCAAGTGCTCTACCACTGAGCCACAACCCCAGCTACCCATATCTACGGTTCTATGCAATATCTTTCACATTTACAGGTTCATTTCTGACCGTGCCTGTTATCATCCCACCCTTTCAATTCTTACTTATGTTGTGACATTAGTGTCTTGTTCCTCACCATTTAGATCCTATCAAACGTTTACACTGATTTATCTATTACCTTTAAGTTGAAATTCACACTGCTTAGTTTGACATCAATGTGCACCATTTTTTTGGTGTGTGTAATCATTATACAAAGATAGTATATATTGGTTCATGAATTCACTCATTTGACACAGGTTTATTAACATATTGCTGGACCAGTCCCTGTGGGAAACTTTGAATATATAGTTGGAGATCATGATCCTGACTCTCACAGCAGAGTACACCTTTTAGAGGGGGAGACAGACAAGCAAGACCTCCTTCCCAGTGGAGTCAGTGTGGTAAAATTACCTTAGAAATGACCTGGGGATACTGTAGAAGTTTAAAGGTGGAATGGAAACTTTCCCAGCTTACTTCCTAATCCCTCTTTATTCAGGCCTTCTGGGTTAGACTGGTTTATTTGTAATTTATCCTGAATACCATGCACTTTTCCATCCCTCTGATTTTAAAACATATTTTGTTTTCATTCATTCAACCAAATGGATTGGAAGTGCACTGCATGACATAAAGTGGGTGCTATCCCCTGCTGATGAGAAGGGACTCAGCCTCACATGGTCAGTTGCCTTTCCCTACCCCTCCTGCTCCCTCTACACCCCATTCTCTGGCCACTCAGCCCATGAGCTCCTTCTTCTTGAGCCCCAGGAGACTTATTGTCTGCCATAATATCAAAGCATACAGTTATTGGAGAATCAAACAGAATTATCTGGTTTAATAATTTATCCACAGTAATGCAAATATCATGGGAAAATAAATATTTTATTTTTAAGTGTCTGCTCTTATTCCTCCAACTGAATGATAGTTGGCAATGTCCTAAGGATTAGTCTTCTTGTCTGTTAAGTAAGCAAATGAAGATGTAACTTAAGTTCTTTCCTAAGTCTGCAATTACATATTTTTTAAATGCTAACTTTTGTATGGATTTAATAACCTGGGTTAAGTTTCTTCATGTTTCATTCCAAGTGCTCAGAGACAGCTTGGGAAAGGAGAAAGATTCCAAGGTGGAGAATGAAGAAAGTAAATAAAGAAGATAAAAAAAGGAGAAAAAGCAAGGACCCCATCAGGAGAGGGACTAGAGGTTTTCTGAAATGAGGACAAAGATCTTGCTTTGCAGAAAATAACCCTTATCAGGGTTTCTTTCCTCCTATTTTCCATTAAATCTTGTAAAAATTCTGTATTTATTATTAACCTTGTGTGTAGATGTTTTAGTCAGCTTTTTCCCCTCTGTGACTAAAAGATCAGATCAGAACATTTTGTAGAGGAGGAGAAAGTTATTTGGAAGCTTAGTTTCGGAGGTCTTAGTCCATAGAAGGCCGGCTCCATTCCTCGGAGCTCCAGGTGAGACAGAGGAGCATGGTGGAAGAGTGTGGCAGAGGGAGGCTGCTCACATGGTGATCAAGAAGCAGAGGGAGACTCCACTTTCCTGATACAAAATATGTACCCCAAAGCCACGCTCCCAATTCCCACCTCCTCTAGCCATAGCCTACCACTTTAGTTACCACTCAGTTAATCCCTATCAGGGGGATTCGTTCACTGATTGGGTTAAGACTTTCACAACCCAATCATTTCTCCTCTGAACCTTCTTGCATTGTCTCACATATGAGCTTTTGGGGGATACCTCACATCCAAACCATAACAATAGAATTCACATATTGAAAAGCAATGACTGGATTGTGGAGTGTGAATTGTATAACTAACCTCCTAATGCTCCCAATATGTTTCTCATAGATTTGATTAAAATAATTTTTTAAAAACCTTCAGACTACATTTTTATAAATCTATATATTTTTTAAAAAGTTAAATGTTAAAGTTTTCCAAAACAATGTTTCCTGTGTTCTCAAGTATTTCTGATATTTTAATTAAAGTATAATAAACCAACTCTACTTTTTCCTAGACAAGTTATTTTGGAATGGGACTACTGGGTAATTCACTTTATTGAGCAATGACTGTGTGCTGGGCAAGTTTTATAACAACAGATAAATGGAAAGTAGTTTCTATTCTCAAGGTATTTACAGTTATTGGTATACCTGTTGCGTCAGAAAATCGAACAGGCTACAGCATAGCATTTTATATGACATATATATGTGTTAGTCAGCTTTCTGTTGCTGTGACAAAATGTCTGAGAAAAACAACTTAAAAGAAGAAAGATTTATTTTGGTTCACAGTTTCAGTTCATGATCACTTGGCCTCATTGCAGTGAGTCTGTGGAAGAGGAACATCATGGTGGAAGGGTGGGATAGAGCAAAGTTGCTCACCTTGGCAGGGAAAGAGAGAGGCAGTGGGTAGTGACATGTCAAGGACAATATAAACCCTTCAAAGGCATGCCCCCAGAGCCCCCCTTTTCCAACTAAGCCCCACTTCCTAAAGTTTCTGCCACTTCTCCATAGGGCTATGCACTGGGAACCAAGCCTTTAATGCATGAGCACTTTCAGGTCTGATCTAGATAGCTACACTTATTTTACATTTCTTCCTGCTTATATCTCTATATGCATTCACCTACCTAGACATGTACATTTATAATACTCTATTTTGCATATGCATGAAAACATTGAAACATGGAAAAACATTTACTTCTATTTAGTTACACCAAAAAAAATTTGTGCTTTTAAAATTACATCTCTGAGAAAAGCTCCAAAAGTCATAAATGATAGTATCCCTGATTCTACATATTTTGGGTTATAGCCCCACCTGAAAATTGCATAAAAGTTAAGGAGACTCTTCCTTAAAAATACCCAATGTGAAAGTTTAAAAAGTTGGGGACTGCAAGGGGTTTACTTGCTAGGTTAGAAATCACAGGCATAAGCAAAATCAGGCCTTCCTATTGAACAAATGGAAATTGCAATTTTTTTCCTTTGGCTGACAACTTGATGCCGACTTTCAAAAATTGAAATGCCTACAAATGCAACACCTGTACTCTGCACAGTTTAAAGCTCTTTGTAGTGAATTCAAATGAATGGAAACAGACCAATGAATTAATCATTCATAGTTGTATTTGTAGCATAATCTTTCAAAATCATCAGAACATGTAGATCTCATTCTTTCTTGAATTAGTGGAGCAGCTGTGGATAGACTCTTAGTAATGTTGAAAAGGTTTACCTTCGGGGAGAGATCACTTGATAGTATTTTGAGAAGTTGATCTAGCGCTGGCTGATTGGACCTTTCCTGTAAATTTTCCTGCATTAGTTCTAAGGGAATCAAACAGCTTTGTGTTTTTGCTAGTAGCGCATGCTTCCTTGAACTGTCATCTCAGCACCTGCAGCTTGTCTTGTTCTCTGATGTTATGCAAAACATATCAGCCTTTTAAATTGCCTGATCCAAAGCTTATTTGTCATGCATTTTCTACCCTTTGATCTCTCTCTGCATTGTTATATTTCAGTACCAAAAAGCTGTAGTGGAGCCCTAGGCAAATTCAAAGGTGTCCAGCATTGCTTTTGGCCTGGGGTCCATAAAATTAAGTTGGTCACAGGTTTGGTTTGGTTTTCTCTAACTTGTCAGCCTGCATCCTAAGAGCACCATTCTCACCTTTATTTATAGAGTCATATGAAAGATTGGATGGAGTTTGTCTTTGAAACAATGAATAACTTTCCCCTGCTCATAGCACACAACAACCTAGTCATCTATATGAGATCCTTTTCATCATTTTACTATAACTTCCCCTCTTAAAAATTATCCTGGTTTTACATTGCATTCATATGGTTAATATCTGTCTTCCCATTATACTGTAAGCTTTATGATTCAGAAAGTGCATCTAGTTGGCTCACCTTTACATTCCTTGCACCTAGCCCAGTGCCTGGCCTGTAGTAGGTAATAATTAACATGTATTAAATGAATTTAACTTTGCCTGAGTATGTTGGGAGTTTCTTCTATGAAGGTGTTTTTAGAGCCAGTTTCTCAACAACAAAACATGGGTTTCTGAATTAACTTTGAGGAGTATGAAGGCTTTCTTTCTTGTCTGCCTGCTATTTTTGTTCGTCTCTCTTCCCTTTGCTCCCTGTAGCTCTACTCATTGGGCCTCCTTTCCCTCTCCTCTCAGTAAAGGTGAAACAAGCACCAGAAGTCACCCAGTACTGCTTTGCTGATGCTGATATTTTTCTCAGGTTGGTGGACCTCAGGGCAGGCTGAGGGAAGAGGTGGATAAGGCCCTTGGTGGAATACTCATTGCACTGACCAGATTCACCCAATGCTGCCTAACTGCTGTGACTGCTAGAAAAACCTTAAGTGGGTGCAGTTAGTTGAACACCATAAATGCATATTGCCGAAAGTTCTGGACTCAAGATTTTTTAATTTTTTTAATTAGTTTTACATGACAGTAGAATGCATTTATGCACTTTGATATACATAGATGGGGTATAATTTCTCATTTTCTGATTGTGCAGGTTGTAGAGTCACATTGGTCATGTAGTCATATATATACATAAAGTAATAATGTCTGTTTCATTCTATTGTCCTTTCTGTCTCCACATCTCCTCCCCTTCCCCCCTCTCCACTCCCCTCTACCTCATCTAAGCTAACTCTATTCTTCTCTAGTACCCCACCCCCATTGTGAATCAGCACCTGCATATTAGAGAAAACATTCATCTTTGGTTTTATGGGATTGGCTTATTTCACTTAGCATGATGTTCTCTAACTCCCGTCTATTTACTGGCAAATGCCATAATTTCATTCTTCTTTAAAGCTGAGTGATATTCCATTGAATATACATATATACCACATTTTCTTTATGCATTCTTCTATTGAAGGACACCTACATTGGTTCCATAGTTTACCTATTGTGGGTTGAGCTGCTATAAACATAGACGTGGCTGCATCAGACTCCGTTTTGAGTGAATTATAACTGGAATGAGCTACTTGATGGTATTAAAAGTAATTATCTACAACAGGGGAGCTAAACTTACACAGGACCATAACTGTCTCTTTTATATGTTCCTGTAATGGCTTAACTTTTTTTCTTTTTATAGAGGCTGTTACTTTAATGATTGCAAAAAAAATTTTGGGGGGCATCATAAGGGAAGTGATGCCTTTGAATCATTTTCAAGACTTTATCAATTAAAGAAGATTTAAGAACATAGTATAAACTTAAATGGATTTATAATAAAACAGATACAAAAATTTAAAGTAATCGACGTGACAATGAAATCACCTAGAATTACTCTTTTTTTTTTTTTTGAAATGGACACATAAAGTTATATGGTGTGTTGGTCTGCAGGAGACTCAGAGTAGAACAGTCCAGATGCTGCTGCTCACCAGCTGTGTGACTCTGAGCAAGTTACTGGGCTTTATTGCCTCAGTTTTCTTGTGCAAAAGAAGGACCATCATAGCAGCTACCTCACAGAGTGGAAACACAGTGGAGAGGCCTGGCATAGCTTATAGCTGCATCGTTATTTTTTTATATTTCAAACAATCTACATACACACTGTGAAAGGTTTCAAAATGTTAATGTCTTTATTTTTTATCAGAGCTTATGTTTCATCTATGCAATTTACAGTTGAGAAAAGGGAATAATGATAACTTTCCCCAAATCTAGAGAGTTTCTCCTTCCTCCCTGATAACATTTACTCTTGAGTAGGCAGTCCTTGGACATATTTACTTGATTGTGGTGTCTGTAAAAACACTGGGCAAAGGAATGGTGGAGAGGTTGGTCATGTACTCAGATAAGAACTGAGGATCTCGCATGAATACGAGGACAATGACGATTGAGATGATGATGTCAGAGGTTATGTGCCAGATCTACTACTTGTGTATTAGCTGTGTGACCTTGGGCAGGTCACTCAACCTTTCTGAACACCTCTTCTCATCTATGAGAGCAAGATAACTCCCTACTTCATTCAGTGGCTATGAAATAATGTATGTGAAAGTGCTTTGTCAGCTTCTTTTGTTAGGTTCAGTGAGCCAGTTGCACCTTAGGAGCCATATGCACCCACATTTCCCAATGCCCTTGACCTACATATTTCCCTTTCTTTTTGTCCTCCAAGTTTCCCTCCCTGTCTGTATTCTTTTTGGAGTGGTTTATTTATTTTTGGCCCTTAAACTAAGGGTATGCAATCACCCATGAGTGTACTTCATTCTCAGATTTCTTTCCCATCGTTTCTGCAATTAGTTTATGACATTGAAAGCCAGGGAGGGAGAAATGGCTTTAAAATGCAGTAAAATGCAGCTTAAAGCAAGACAATCTGCCTGACTGTAACTGGAAAACCAGCATGGCGGAGCATCCTCCTTACCCTCTAGAAACAAAGCAGTGTTCTCCAGTGCAAGTCATATGCAAAAGCCCATCTCCAAGAGCCACAGGCATGCATGGGCTTTTCATCTCTGACTTTGGTTTCAAGAATCAGTAAACATTTATCCAACAGTGATGACAGTGCCAGGCAGGAGGATTTTGAAGATGAAACTGGGAGTCATTCATGTTTTTCGGGATCCTATGCTCAGGTGTAATGCTTGGAGAAAGAAATTGATGTTCAGTAGAAGCAGCACTGTTATTTGCTTATCAACACAAATGCATATACATGTATCTACACAGAATAATTATATATGTATACACACACACACACACAATGTTTGCAAAACAAAGCAATATAATCACTTAAAGATGGCCTCCACTGCTGTAAGTGGAAAACCAGTGGTTTTCCTAGCCTGCAGATAAATACTATGAGAGTTGAAGTAAATAAAATATTTATTTTGTATTTTAAAAATGTATTTACTTATTCTAATTTAACAGCAGAATGCATTTCAATTCATAGTACACATATAGAGCACAATTTTTCATATGTCGGGTTGTACACAAAGTAGAATCACACCATTCGTGTCTTCATACATGTACTTAGGGTAATGATGTCCATCTCATTCCAACATCTTTCCAACTCCTATGCCCCCTCCCTTTCCCTCCCTCCCCTTTGCCCTATCCAAAGTTCCTCCCTTCCTCCCATGCTCCCCACCCCCACCCCATTATGGATCAGCATCCACATATCAGATAAAACATTCGGAATTTGTTTTTTTGGGATTGGCTTAATTCACTTACATGGTATTCTCCAACTCCATCCTATTTACAGGCAAATGCTATGATTGTATTTTCTTTTAATGCTGAGTAATATGTCCATATACCACAGTTTCTTTATCCATTTATCTATTGAAGTGTATCTAGTTTGGATCTACAATTTACCTATTATGAGTTGTGCTGCTATAAACATTGCTGTGGCTTTGTCACTGTAGTATGTGTTTTTAAGTCCTTTGGGTATAAACCAAGGAGTGGGATAGCTGGGTCAAATGGTGGTTCCATTCCCAGTTTTCTGAGGAATCTCCACACTGCTTTCCATAGTGGTTGCACCAATTTGCAGTCCCACCAATGATGTATGAGTGTGCCTTTTCCCCCACATCCTCAGACCAATGGTACAGAGTAGAGGACACAGAGACAAACCCACATGAATACAGTTATCTCATTTTAAACAAAGGTGCCAAAAACATGTATTGGAGAAAAGATAGCCTCTTCAACAACTGGTGCTGGAAAAACTGGAAATCCATATGCAGCAAAATGAAATTAAGCCTCTATCTCTCACCATGCATGAAACTCAACTCAAAATGGATTAAGGACCTAGGAATTAGATCAGAGACCCTGAGCCTAATAGAAGAAAAAGCAGGCCCAAATCTTCATCATGTCAGATTAGGCCCTGACTTCTTTAACAAGACTCTTACAGTGCAAGAAATAAAATCAAGAATCAATAAATGGGATGGATTCAAACTGAAAATCTTCTCAGCAAAAGAAACAACCAGTGCGGTGATGAGAGATCCTACAGAATGGGAGCAAATTTTTACCACATGCACTAATCTCTTTTTATTATTTTTTTAACTTTTAGCTGGATTTTATTTTATTTTTAGTTATGCATGATAGTAGAATCCATTTTGATAAAATTATGCAAGCATGGAGTATATCTTATTCTACTTAGGACCCCATTCTTGTAAGCATACCTGATGGTGGGATTCACTTAGGTATTTTCATACATGTACATGGGAAAATTATGTTAGAGTCATTCTATTGCCTTTCCCATTCCTACTCCGCCCCCTCCCTTTCTTTCATTCCCCTTTGTCTAATCTGTTGAAATTCTCACAAAAGAATATTTTAAAATAGGAAATACTCACTTTGGAAACTTCTTATATAGTTATTTCATTGGCACAATTTAGTCATTTAAGATTATTCCGACTGTATTTCAAAATATTCTGTATCCCATGAACTTTAAAAAAAATTAAAAGTTCCTATAAAATAAAGACCTTGACTTTTTGAGCCTCAGGCTTCGCTTATTATTTAGATGTCAAGATTCTGTATTTTCAGAATAATCCATTACAAACAAGACACAAATGGTTTAAGGACACACCCCTTCAGAATTCTAAAATCCACCAGAATACCTAGCAGCAATGTCCTACCAGATGTTTCCAACTTAAAGGCCCCGGGAGATAAACATTCCATTGTAAAGCAAGCATCACATTTTATGGATCACCAGTTTTGTTTGCTTTTGTCAGATGACCCATATTTTTCTCTGCCTCATCAACCTTAGAGACTGAAATGACCTGGGGCCAAGAAAGCCCAGGATGCCACTTGTGACTTGTCCCGTGGTTTAATGAGTTCCCTTTAGTAGATTATCTTCCTCTTTTCAGTGGGTGTTTGGAAATATTTCACTTAGTAAATTGAAAATCCTTGTGGGAAGAAGTACAGTACAGATCAAAGTCCAGGCCAAGAAAAGGATAAAGAGAGGCTTTCTGGCTAGGAAAAGTAGCCATGTAAGAGACAGAGGTTGCATTAGTGAAATGAAGGCATGTTTAAAACTTCCCTCAAATAATCATGGAAAATGGGTCAAGTATCACAAGTACTGATTTAATTCTCTGCTTGGTGGGAACTGTAGACAGCTGGTTAAAGGCCGAGCCCATCAGACTGGTTAGAAAAGCAACAGTGGTTGGATTTCCACCCCCACCCCAGCTTCTCTCTTATGAAAACTAAGGAGAAGGATTAATGTGAAGTATTTAAAAAAAAATCTTCACAAGTGGTGAGGGAGGGAAGGGGGTGGGGGTGAATGGAGAATCCACAAGTGTTCCAAGGATTAAAATGTAAAGGACAGAACAGAGGAAGAGCAGTTACTCCCTAAAATTTTAGCAGCCCTGAGCATCTTAGCGCCATTTTCTCTCTTCTTGGTTAGGGAGCCTGCCAATTATGACACATTGCTGGAACTTCCAGGGTGACATTTTTCTAGGTCTAGGTATCTAGTCTGGCTACTCATACTTTCTGCTTCTTGCCTTGAATTTTCTCTTTGGATGTCTGCTTTATTGCCTATGGACACTTTTTAAAGAGAAAAGAGAAGGGAATGGGATGGAGCTGAAAGTGGAAATTAATTCCTGCCCTCTTGCTAGCAGCAGCACTTACAGATGATTGAAGGGAAGGAGGTGAAAACAAACCACTACAATGAAGGTTTTCAATTCTATCTGAATATCTCTGGCAAAAGTATTTTCCAAATTATTATGGATCACTATTAAATAATATCTTTGGGTTTAATATTTGAATCTTTTAAGCTAAGAGTCTTAAAGCTACCAGTTTCCTTAAACTGAACTATTAACATTTGCTGTGAAACTCATGCCAAGAAGCACCTGCAGGTGGGGTGCCGAGCCATGACTGCTTAGAAGGCAATGTTTGCTCCACACATTGGCTGGTGTCCGTTGACCTTTAGGAGAAGAGCTTTCTTTCATGAGGTCAGTGTGTCCCAGCCATGGTTTTGTGACATCTGAAAATAATTCCTATTACTTCACGGGATTATACAGTCCTACAAAATTGTTTCAAAACAAGTTTTAAATTAACTTTATTTCCAAAAACATACCCTATGTCTTACATTATTCCCCTCCCACACCTTTCTGGTAAGGGGGGAAATGAAAGAAAGCTGTCACGACACGAACTCAATTTATTTTTCCTCTCACAGAACCCATTAATTGAAGACCCACCATGTGCCTGATACTATATGTACATGAAAGATACAATAATTGCATTCATATACACATATATATTATATGTGTACATGTGAATATTATATATATACACATACACACATATGCATAAACTCTCTCTCTCTCTCTCTCTCTCTCTCTATATATATATATATATATATATATATATATTTCAATTCTTTCATCTATATGTATATAATACCATTTACCTGGCCCCAAGAAAACAGCTATAAGGAGCCCTTCTGGAATTCTAACCTAGTTTCTACAACAAAAATATTTTTTCTTTCCTGTATACCATACTCATTCAGTAGCTCCTTAAGTTCAGGAACTATGTCTTAAATCTTTACATAGCCTACAGTCTAGAAATGAAAGAACAGAGTGAAAGACATGCATTTTAACCAGCCACTTGGGTAAATCCCATGACCTCCATGGGTCTTATATACTTTATTTATGGCTGAATAGAAATAACTCATGTTTATGGACTATTTACTCCAAGGCAAACATTGCTAAGCACATTATGCACATTAACTTAATTAACCCTTAGGATACCTATATCTATGTCATAAGTATAATTAAACCATTTGTGTGGAAGAGGAATAAGAGACCAAGAGAAATGAATAGTTTGGGCAAGTTCACAGAACTGCAATTGTAGGATCATGATTCAGACAGGTTCCCTGACTCTAGGCTGCGGCTTGCACCTTTAATTGCTGGACTGTGCAGCTTTGTGTGAGCCAGAAAGTCTCAAGGTCTCTTCCAGAACTGCAGTCTTGTACTTTATACAGCTGCACACTTCCTCATGTTGGAGGATCCTTGGTATTCCCTAACTTCCTTTTTAGAAACATTTATTAAAAAATTCAAATTTAACTCTAATGCTGCTCTTACTTGTTTATCCTGTAACTCCATTGCTCTTGCAGAGCAGAACTGGCTTCTCCAAATGATTTATGCAAGTCAACCTTACGGACCATTTCTCCACTAGCAATGCACTTTACCCTCTTAAAAAACAATGCATTTTCTTCTGAAATTACTCAAGGCTCTCTTTTTCTCCCCTCACATTTTTTTTTGATTGATGGCAAGCATAACAAAAATGTTTACTTTTAGGTTCCATGTGTCAATCTTCCTCTCACTCATTCTGGTGGGGCGCATGATGGCATCATGGTTACAGTACGTGCTCTGCTCTCAGAGTCCAGTGCTGGTTGTGCCACGCAGTAACTGAAAGACCCTTGGCAAGTTATGGAATCTCTTTGTGCTTCTGCAAAACAGGCATAATAATAGTTTCTTCATAAGATTAATATGAGGATTTAATGATTTAATGCATACAAAGGCTCTTAAGTAACTCCCAACACATTGTAAATGCTTAGAAAATACTGTCTACTATACTTCTGTTTATCTCCTCAGATACCAGCCTCTTGTGATCACATTTCTATAGACTAAAAGCCAATTCCAACATACATGGAAAAGAGACAGCATATACTCCAGTGATTTAGAACATAGACTTTGGAATCAGAGAGACCTGGATTTACACTCTATTTTTTTTTTAATTTTAAATTTTAGTTGTGGATGGACACAATACTTTTATTTTTTGTGTGGTGCTGAGGATCAAACCCAGTCCTCATTCATGCTAGGCAAGTGCTGTACCACTGAGCTACAACCTTAGCCCCTGCACTCCAACTCTTTATTTGCTAGCTATATGAGCATGGGAAAACACAACATCCCTGAGGCTGTTTCCTCATAATATTATTATTATCCTCCTAGATAGATATGACGCTCAGATGAATATATATATATATATATATATATATATATATATGTATGTGTGTGTGTGTATATATATATATATATATATATATATATATATATATATATACCCATCCTTAGCTAACTTTTATTGGGGGCTGCAATCATAGGATAGAAGAAGTAAAGGAAAAAGGAGTGGATAAAGGAAGGAAGGAAAGGAAATACAGGTGGTGTATAATCAATTTTGCCAGAACTTCAAGAGGAAACACAGGGCATCTGTAGGTGGGTAGAACTATCCATCAATTGAAGGAAGGGAGAAGAATTCATCTATGATCTGCCTCTGGTCTTCTGCCTGTCATTAATCTTCAATCCATGAAGTCTTGACTCCTTCGTACTGCTAGTTGTCTCACCAGGTCCATCTAGGCTGTTATGACGAAGCCAGATCCCATGTTGTACAATGAACTTTCTGAGCCCAGAAGTGGTGTGAGAACCCAGCACCTGGATGGGTCTGGTTAGCTTAGACCTGACTGTTGGAGCTGCCATGGCTGTGTCAGAACTCAGTCTTACCCCAGGGGAGGCTGACACTGCTTTGTCAGTAGATGAGACAGGATTCTCTATTAAACAAGCAGTCAAAGGCCAGGAAACAAGATGGTCTGGACGAATCTGGGGAAATTCACAATTTTGTCTAATATGATGCCCAATTCAGTGACTGGCAGTTAGTATGCATTGTAAAAGTGAATGTTGATACTGTTATTGGTACAAATACATAATCAAAGTGTTAAGAATTCTAGGACTATTTGTGGCATCTAGATATGTTTTATTTCCCAGAAGAATGATTCTGAGTTTATAAGGTGATGAGGCACCCAGAGTTTGCCTGACCATAGGCTGAAATTGGCTCTGTAATTTGTCAGGCCAGGTTAAAAAAAAATGAAACTGTAGGACCTTTTGTTGAAAACTTACTGAGAATTTCAAGACAACACTGTAAGGTAATAACTAGCAATGAGCAGTGAAAGGGAAGGAGCTTATTGGAAAACATGTCAAAAGAAAAAGATTAATGGGATTAATTCTTGATAGGGTCCATTGAGGTTGATGTGAAGCTAGGAATTATGGCTGTAGGTGTCTCCATTTGTGTGGGAAGGATAATTTCTTTACCGGCACAGGCACACTAAGATAACTTCTGACCAGCTACTCCAATGTCCACATCAACATGGGATTGACTTGTAGATGAAGACCCCCTAAATAGGGAGTTCCAGAGAGGTCAAAAATTTCACCCCCCTCCCCCCGCCACATGAGGGAGGAGTTGAGCAGCTGACTGCAAGGAGTACAGAAGTGATCCCCCGTTCTCCAGGAGGGTATCAAAGAGTAATAAATTTGGAGACAGCACTGTCTCCTTTGTCTTCTCTGCTTGGAGACAGCCCACTCTCCCTCTGTCTCTCTCTGAGAGTGCCTCTCTGCTTAAGCCTCACTTTGCTTTTATTTTACTTTCAACTCACTTTTCACTTTACTTTCACTTGTAATAAATTTTTCTTGTCTGGCTTTTGGTGGCTGACTTCAAATTTTTCTTTCTTTGGAACACAAGAACTGAGGTTTGGAGTTTCAGCTCCCTGCTGAAAACAGGGCAACACCACCCAAGCACTAATCAAGCACCAGGCATTTCTAAACATGGAACTGTATGCAGTTGTACAGGTCCCATGCTCATGAAGGCACCCTCCTAGAGGCTCCAGGGACATACCTCAGACGTCTCATCTTTCACCTGAGTTTAGACTAGCCCACACAACTCTTAACTTAATATTTTCTCCTTACCTGTAGAAATGGCCCAGTGGATACGAACTGACTACCATGTGTGGTGTTTAAGAGTCTTAGTTCTCAAATCACTTCTCCTCCACAGCCTTTTCTGTCTACACTTAGGTGAACAATGTTTTTTGGGAGCATGCGCACAGATGGCTCCCAGAGTTCTGAGATGGAGCAGATGGGATGTTCTGAGGAGGTAGATGGAAAGAGGGCTTTTCCATGGTGAGAATGAGAAAGGAGGCAGATTATTATGCTTGTAAGGGTTTTGGTTGTAGAAAGTGAGATTAGTAGTTTCTTAAGAAAAGGGCTTTAAAGACAGATGAGGGGATGACCGAGGTACCATATTGGGGGTGGGGGAAGGAAGTTCATATGCTAAACACAAACCTTACAGTTTTAACTGGGTCCAAGCTGTTAGTATCTAACCTTAAATTTTGTGAGTCTTAATAAACCACATAAATAAAATGTATCTCCTCTGTCTAGGATAGCTTAAAAAATTAAAGCTTAAGTCTTGTTGAAAGTGGAAACCGTTCTGTTCTGATACAATTCTTCATAAAAGAAATCAGGGCTCCTTGGAGAACTGGCTGATCCTAGGACTGAGGCAAGAAATATAAAATATAAATCTGGAGAGTCTTTTAGTACTACAGAGTTAAGAATTACTCAAAAACAAAATGAGGGTTATGTCAAAGGGACACAGGTGCCACCAGGAAGGGTTCCCAATGGCACAGCTAGAATAATTTAACAAAACAAAAACATAGTATTGAATTATAACCTAAAGCATAAAATAAGTTTCCACGAGTCTAAAATGACATGAAAAAATAATTAATACAGAATAAACATGGAATAGACAAATTTTCTGTGCACAAGAATTGCAAATAATTTATGTTGGGACCCTGTCCTCAGAGAAAGAGCATAACTTCTCACTCCTTACATATGGACAGCACATAGTAACTTTATCCCAGAGTAGGGTGGAAATGAGGGGGTGGGGAGCAGTAGTTTTATAGTAAAAAACCCTGCAAAACTCTATATCATTAGCAGATCAAGGTTAACATCTGCAATAATAAGTCACATTGATATATTTCTTTGATATGGCATGATGAAAATGGCGCTTGATTCCTGTGGTGTTTCTCCTGCAAACCCATAAATGCTGTTGAGTTATGAGAAACACATCAAAGAAAGGTCCATAGCCAAGAGGAACCTAAGAAAATGTGATGACAATATATTGTGATATCTGGGACAAGATCTTAAAACAGAAAAAGGATTTTAGGATAAAATTAAGGAAATGTGGATAAATGTGGATAAAGTTTGGACTTAATAGTAACATACTGATGCTGGTTTATTAGTTCTGATGAATGTGTTATGTAAGTATGTTTACACTAGAGGAAACTGAATGCAGGTTACATGGAAATTCTGCATTATCTTTACAACTTTTTTAAAAATTTAAAAATTCTTCTAAAATGAAAATCTTATTGATAAATTATATAAACCATTCTGATTATGCTTTCTGACCTCTGACTTGGTCATTATGTCATCATTGTCCTTTCAGGGAAACTCTGATTACAGTCTCTTGACTTTGACTTAAACAGAGGTAGGAAAATTGGTTACTATTGGTAAATGATAAGCACACAGGCTAAATAATTTTAGGAGTGAACATCACTTTTTGTGATCTGCTGTAAACACTGTTGGCTACCAATCTGGCACAACTGCAGACTACTCAATAGGATGAACGTGAGTTAGTCTTGGCAGTGATTAAAAACTTGGCCCAGCCTTGCAGAGTGGGAGGTTCAGAGGGACTACCCACCATCATTCCATCTCGGAGGTTTCTCCAGGTGTCCTGCTGCCTTGCTTTCCCTCCTGGTAAGTGTAGAAGAGGTTATGGCTGGGAGGGAGCAGCTCAGCACCATGCACTCTTGAAGCAGTGGCTTCCTTAATCTCCACAGTAACCCTGTGCTAGGAGGGAGGAAATCACTGGATTGCTATCCTGTCAGAGTTGTGCTTGGGGACCCCCATGTTATCCAGCACTGGGCTCTGATTGCCCCTGAAGACACAGTGCCATCCAGGACCTTTGAAACCTGGGGATCTGAGGGGCCCCACTCCAAGGAGGTACTGGGTAGGGGTGTGGCCCTTTCTACCTCCGGCAACTTCTGCAACAGTGCCCCTCCTGAACCTCTTGCTCTTCTCTACCTTGGGGCAGGTGTGTCCTCGGTTGAGAGAGTGCTGGCACCTCCAAGATGGGCTGGGGAGACTGCTACTATACATACACTGAGCTCCTGGACATTTCTCAGCGCTTCAAGCAGAACACCAAAGAGCTCATGATCACCTGGATCCTACAGGTGTATGACCAGGGGGACTCAGCTCTGTCCCTGAATTCCAGGGAGCTGACGCTTCTGGGTGACCTAATCCAGGATGCCATTTTCAGCTATCACCGCAAGATGCTGCTCACCTGGCTGCTGCAGGCCTGGTATGGACACTGGGTTTCTTCCTGCACTTCGAGGCCACTGAACTGCCCTTCTGTCCTTGAACCACCGTGGAGGTGGGCATCCAGATGGTGCGTAAGCTGGGCATGCTCAACTGAATCCACCATGAGCCGCCCTCATCACCCTCACCTCCTGCACCCGAGTATGCCAGAGGATGTGCCTTTCACTCAGGCCCTGCAGCAGCGCCTTCTGACAGCGGTGCCCTCTGAGCTGTGGCTCTCACTGTTCAGCCTGTTAGTCAAGGACATGACCGTGCTGGAGGTTGCGATGAGATCCAGCTCATTGCTAATGTGGGTTTGCTTTGGTGCCAGAGCCAGCCAGGCTGTGCCAAGCTCATGCTGGGGCCGGACCCCACATGCAAGGACCTCACAGGTTGGCTGCTTAGCTATGGGGTGCCCAGGGAGAGGGTGAATGAGCGGCCCACCAAGGTCCTCCTTGAGCTGTGCATCAAAGAATCCAAGCACTGGGGCAGCCAGCCAGTCTATGGGCCAGGAGAGGAGCAGCTGCCCCCACCCCCCTACGCTGACCAGGTCTGCGGGGAAGAGTCTCCCTCGTGCCAGGACTAGTCCCTCCCACTAGCCCACCCAGTGGGTGCGGTGGGAGGCCAAACTAGAAGAGCTGCTTTCAGCCTAGAGTTCAGAGAGGGTGCATTTCCCATGTATCTCAAGCACCCTTACTCATGGTCAGGGGCCCCAGAAGAAAGGGGCGTCCTTATCTCTGGCTGCTCTCCTTCATTAACACTGACCAGAGTCATGAAAAGAGTCATGAAAACAGCCACTTGCCCAATTGGGCCTTGGGGTGGGTTGTGCCATTTTGTTAATCTCAGCCTGGCATCAGCGTGATTGGGCACAGTAGTGGACCCACCCTCTGCCATTTGAGCCCCCAAACATTACAGGCCTAGTGGAAACCCCATGGCCCACAATCCCTGACATCTTGTTTTTACTTTTTTTTTTTAAGTTTTAGATGCAATATTTTTTTTAAAGAGAGAGAAAGAGAGAGAGAGAGAGAGAGAGAGAGAGAGAGAATTTTTTAATATTCATTTTTTAGTTTTTGGTGGACATAATATCTTTATTTTTTATTTTTATGTGGTGCTGAGGATCAAACCCAGTGCCCTGCACATGCCAGGTGAGTGGGCTATCGCTTGAGCCACATCCCCAGCCCTATTTTTACTTGATATTTTTTCCCTTTGCAATGTTTCCCCTCTCCAGGTCTTGTTTTTCTTTTAACTATTGTAATGCTTCCATTTTAAACTGTGCTTTGCTGAATGCCCCCAGAGAGGGGCTACCCATCCCTCCAGGTGGGTCTGGTTTCTCTAATCTGTACATGTGGCCCCCCACAAGTCTCTGAGGTAGGTTTAGGGGCATGTGAACCAGAATCACAGCTATGGGGACAACTGGTGGTTCTGCTCTCATGAAATGGTTCACTCATTAAAAAACAAAAACAAACACACACACACACACACACACACACACACAAAACATGACCCAGCAAGCACAACAGGAAGCATAGTTTTACATCACATCAGGAGACTTCCCCAGATCTCTGACTTTCATAACAGCAACATTGGGCTGTGATTTGGAGGTGAATACTACTCACCAGGAACAGGTATTCCCATAATAAGCAACAATCCCATTTTTATTCCATCTGCATTAAAACCATCTGTCATAAAAGAAAAAACAGGCAAAAAAAAAAAAAAAAAAGGATTCCTAAGACAAATATTTATTCCTTGCCTTTGATAGATATAAATGTGCTAATTGGTATTTTGAATATTGAGAATTATGGGGAAAACATATAATTAATATTACCACTTAAACGTTTGAACTTACCTTCCATAATAGATACAATTATCTAATTAAAGAAGATGGAAATGCCAAAAGTAGAAGAGACATACTACTGCAACAGAGTGAATAGGTGTGGAAAATTTCATTGTTGTCAAACTCTCTGTTTAATACCATTATTGAGATTCCTTTGTGCTTTTTATAAAAATTTGAACTTCTTATATTTAGGGTATATTTGAATGACTTAAATGGCAGAGGATGGAAATTTACAAGCATGGCCATAAATCTACTATATTATTTTCTTATTGTTCATTTGGATAAAATGCTTCCTTTTCCTAAGAAGCGTATTTTAAAGCAACAAGTTTATGGAAAAAATGCAAGTAAAATGTTAGAATATTTGCATTTGTAGAATAAACAACTACAAGCATTAATATTTCACATATTTGGTAGTTGGTCTTATTTAGTATTTATCAACCCCCAGATGTTGAGAAATTGGCAATCTTACTTTGTTTCTAAATATTTAATATCGTTTTAAATCAGACTTTTCCTTTTTCCTGGTGTATTCCTGTTAAAGTGGGATAAGCAAAACATTTCAGAAAATTTATCCTGAGTTATTGGGAATAGAAGAAAGAGCTGATCTGAGATCTATTCTCGTATTTTCTGAATTTCAGTACATACTCAGAATGATTCTTTAAATAGAAGAGGTGTGTTTCTTTTGTTTCAGGAGTTAAAAAAAAAAGTTTGATTGATGTCCCTCAAGTACTGGTTGAGTCTAAGAGAACACTTTTAAAGATCTAAGGATTAATGGGGTTTGAAGAGTTTAAAAAGAAAAAAAGTCCATATTCAAGTTAATGTGTTTCCCTCCATCATTTTTCCTGGCTTTGAGTTTTCTGACATTGCCTGCCTCCTTGTCTCTTGGTATTTCTGAATTCTTTCCAGTCATTGCTTGACTGGGAATACATCCCTTTTCTTTTATGATATTCTATTGACGTTCTGTTGAAAATATAGTTATGAGAAGAAGGAAGAATAAATGGGAGCTGTTGGCTGTAACACAAGAAATGACCTAGGTTTCAGGTGGGGGTAGGGGTGGGTGGAGGAGAGAGGCAGACACTTGCCTGACCACCTAGTGAGCAGAATGTCCCTAGTTTGATGATTTTCTGCTTTCACTGGAAGGCAGCCCTAGGGCTGTTTGGGAAAGAAGCATCCACTAAATTCCTGAAGACTGTGATCATGTATTCCCTTCCCCTGCTGGGTTCTTCTTAAACCTAGCATGGCTCAGGATGCTTGTCCATCAAGCCATTTACTGTAGGTTTGAATTTTGAATTCTTATCTCCACTTGTTTATTCCTGTCCTACAATGGCCAAATCATGCATTCTGGGTGCAGTAGTGTGTGTGTGTGTGTGTGTGTGTGTGTGAAAGGGCAAAAATGTACTAATACTGACCTTCTAATGTGCTGGGGATAGTTTAAGGATCATTTCTGCAGATATGGACCTTGCTCACATGGAGCTTATGTTCTGAGATAGAATTAAGGCAAAAGCATAAAAATTAATAGAAAAGGAGCAAGAAAGGAAAGAAGGAAGAAAAGAAAAAAAATAATAAGTAGTGATAGGATAAGTACCAAGGCGATGGAATGAAAAGCTAATAGTGGGAAGGAGTCAACTGTAGATTGAGTTATCAGCAAAGGTGTCTTGGAAATGAAACTCAAGCTGAGAGAGGACAAAGAAGAGTATTTCAAATAGGAAAAAGCTGGTGCAAAGTCCTTTGGTGGAATAGTCTCAGTGTCTGAGGACTATTTCAGTGGTGAACTGGAGTGGAGCTGGGTGTGGAAGAGAAACTAGTGTGGTGGGATTGTGGAAGGCCTTGCCAATTATTGTTAATAATTCAGGTTTATTTTAAATATGATTAAAAACCCTTCCCCTGGGTGTTCTTAGGTAGGATTAGAATGGGGAGGGGGTTGTTACAGATGGAGATCTACCTGCACAGCCTAAGCCATGTTGGCAGGGGTAAGAGGGGGGCAGTCCTGAAACCACTACTTCTTTGCAATATTGCCAGAAGAATGTCAAGCGAGTCACACATAATTGTAGGCAGGAGTTTATTAGAAGGGAAAGGAAAAGGGACAAAATGACACTCTTAAGGGAGAAAGGGAGAGAATGTCCTCTCAGAGTGGAGAGGGACCACACACCTTTCTGTCCTCCAGTTTTATTGGGGGTCCCAGAGAAGTTTCTAGAGAGTCCCAACCCAGGTACACCTTTTGACTTTTTTTGGGGGGTGGGGAGGTTGTTGGGGGACTAGGGATTGAACCTAGGGCTGTTTAACCATGGAGCTATACATCTCCAGCTCTTTTAATATTTTATTTAAAGATGGGGTCTCGGGGCTGGGGATGTGGCTCAAGCGGTAACGCACTCACCTGGCATGCGCAGGGCGCTGGGTTCAATCCTCAGCACCACATAAAATAAAAATAAAGATGTTGTGTGCACCAAAAACTGAAAAATAAATATTAAAAAAAATTAAAAAAAAAAAGATGGGGTCTCACTGTGTGGACTAGGGCCTTGTCAAGTTGCTCAGTCTGGCTTTGAATTTGTGATCTTCCTGCCTCAGCCTCCGGAGCTGCTGGGATTACAGGTGTTCCCACCATGCCCCACTACTTTTGACAGATGCAGGATGACATCAGACTTTCAAGTCACCACTGCTCATGGTCTTACCCCATGGAGGGGGAAAATTCACTATTATAATGACATGCTAAAGAACATAGGCAACTCTGGGTCACCTTGGCCCTTGCTGACCAGTTCTAATTGGAACTTGTTCCTAAAGATTTTATGGTTGGGGTCTTTGCTTTTAATTATCCTGTCTCCCTGAGTCATGGATTCTGGTTTGCATAAATGTCACCAAAGTCTTCTTCATAAATGTCACCAAAGACTTCTCCCTGCTCATACTCCCTGAAGGGGTAATTTGTGTTCTTATGAGCAGAGAGAAGTCTATGAGCCTGCCTTTCTCTTTGTTTGTTGAGGAATGTCACATGTCATATTAGTTTAAGCCAGGCAGAGCCAGAGTGGTTACTGGTAAATTGGGTTTTAGAAGAAAGCATGTGAGTGTGTGTGTGTGTGTGTGTGTGTGTGTGTGTGTGTGCGCATGCACTCAGCCCAGTCTATAGAATTATCCCCTTAACCTCATGTTTTCACCACTCAGGTCTGTCAGCTTCCCATCAGGGGTAACTGCATCTCATAAAAACTTTTAAACTTTTAAACATATTTAAAAGATCACTGATAAACATTTGAAAAGACCACACATTTTTAGAAGAGAATGTTCTGGTGAGTATTTTGTAAGAGATCAAAGTATAAGAACAGAAGAAAGAACAAGAAGAAGGGCCAGTCAGAAAGCTCGTGCTATTAAGTGTAGGTGGGGAGGGATGGTGATTTACACTAGGGATGTGGTGAAATGGACAAACAGAGCTGGCCTTGGTGGCACACAGCTGTAATCCAGGGGACCTGGGAGGCTGTGGCAGGAGAATCACAAGTTTGAGGCCAGCCTGGGCAACTTAGCAAGTTCCTGTCTCAAAATGAAAAAGAAAGAGGGCTGTTGCTGAAAGCTTGGTGGTAGAGCACTTGCCTAGCATGTGGGAACCCCTGAGTGCAATCCCAAGTACCAGGAAAAAAAAATGTAGAGAAATGGACAATTATGGATATGTTCAATGGCGGAGAGAACAGGACTAATAGATGGATTGGATATGGGAGGTAAAGAAGATCAAGAAATCAGATTTAGGTTATAGACTGATATGTGGCCTGAGAAGCCAGGTGGATGGTGGTACCCTCTTGCTGAGATGGGTAAGGCTGGTGGAAAATCAGATTTCGAAGGACAGTGAAGTCAGAAGTTGTTTTCACCAGTGTATTTCTGAGGCATCCTAAAGTGGGTCTTTACATGTGTAAGCGTGGGGACTTGAATTTCAAGATTAAGACAAATTTAAAGATTTGATTTGGCTCTCATCATCATATAGATGAGATCTAAGGAGGTTTTGGACATAGTCCTAGTCCATTCCAAATTTAGATGTTGGAGAGAAGAGGAATTATCAACAAAGATATCTGCAAAAAAGCAACTCAGTGAGATAAAAGGAGAATCAAGAAAACGTGATACACAGAAACCGAGAAGAAATATTTCAAGAAGGATGGTGCAGGCCCTATTTTAATTGCTGCTGACAGAGGGGGGATTTTTGTGACTCTTTAACAGACCAGAACTCAGGAAGATAAGGATAATTCCCTCTAAGCATAAAATCTGTAAGAGCTGGATCCAATTAGAACCAGTCAGCATGGGCCAAAGTGACCTTTGGATCTTGAAGAATGGAGATCACAGTAGAACAATCTTAGAGGTTTGGTTTAGGATGAATCATACTTGGAATAGGTTAAGTATGTGAAAGTAGAGGTCTTGACTAGAAGCAACTCTTCCAAGAAGCTTATAGTCAAGGGAGTTTTTTGTTTGTTTGTTTGTTTGTTTGTTTGTTTGCTTTTGTTTTGATTAGGAGATTAGAACACATTTATGGCTTGATGGATGTATAAAATTAAGATTTAGTATTTGGAAAACATAGTGAAAAATGGCTTTCAAAGTAGAAATACTTTGGAATTTAAAATACCACTTTGTCTCTTCTAATGGTTTGACAGTTTTTTGTTTTGTTTTGTTTTGTTTTTTAACATTAGGTAGATGATCAGCCATGAAAGGGTGAACAGGGAAAGGACAATCAAGGGCAACTGAAACCCATGTGAATCCTTGTCTGATAGGAAAAACCTGGACGATGGGGGCCTGGTACATTAAAACCTCCCTGGAACATGATATATTATATACCTTTAAGAAAAACCATTGTTTCAATATTAGGTCACACCCTACTGGGTGGCTGGATTCTCCCTTGTCATGAAAACTATGTCAGAACTCACAACCATGCTGGCAACTGAAACATTAAGATCCTCACAAAGAAAGTTTGCTGAAGACTAGTCAAAGGGTAAAAAATCAGTTAGGGGGCAGAAAATTGAGGCAAAACCAGGGAGATTCAATTTCCTTAAAAATTCCAATTCTGTGAGCACCATACTATCCTCTCTTGAAGTGGTCATGCAGTTCCTATGTTGTATGTTACTCTCCTTTCCCACTCTCTCAGCCCACTGTGCTGACCCCCACAGGGTTCTTTTTAAAAAAAGCAATTTACCTGCAACCCCGCCTGGCTTAAGTCAACAGGATATGTAACATTCCTCAGCAAACTACCTGTTATCTATGGGAGAAATACAGGACCCAAAATGCTGATAAGAAGAACACAAGTTACCCTGTTGTGTGTACATAGGGACCTTTGTGATCCTTTCACAGACCAGCTCCCAGAACTCAGGGAGATAAGGATAATTTCCCCTAACCATGAAATCTGTAAAATCTGGTTCCAATTAGAATCAGTCAGCACAGGCTAAAATGACCTAGAGTTGTCATGTGCAGTGGGGACATTAAAATCTCATGTTGTACTCTTGTCAGTCAAAACTCAAGAGGTAGACCTGGGCAGGACTCCCTGGAAACTTCCCTGAGACTCCAATATAACTGGAGACCAGAAGGGAGGTGCAATCCTTCTTCTTTCTGGGAGAACTCACTCTCTCCCTTTGAGAATGTGTCCCCCGCCATTTTTTTTTTTTTTTTTTTTGGATGCTGGGGATTGAACCAGGGTCTTGTGCATATGAGGCAAACACTTTACCAAGTGAGTGATATCCCCAGACATCCCACTTCCTTTCTGATTAACTCATCCTGTTACTCTGCAGGATATATCTAAAATCTTTCTGGTGTGCTCTTAACAACTGGTGAGAAAGGGCTGTTCATCTTGTGATGGATAGAGCAGGCCTTTGCCCCGTAACAGAAAGAAATTGTTCCTTTTCAAATTTGTAAAGTTTCTTAAAACATGCTAGAGCCAAAACAAGACATCATGACTGTCTTATTTCCAGGTTGAGGGTTGAATATTCACAGTCTAAGGAACTGTTTTACAAAGCTGAGCAGAAAGAATAAAAGTAGTTAATGTAGAATTGTAGCTCTTTGCAAAAGAAAGATGGTATTTTCATAGGCAGATAGGAGGGATCTAATTCAACTCTGGGAAAAGATACAAATAAATCCATCTTATATATTTTTTTAAATGGGCATATATGTTAATTAGATAGAACGAGGAGGCAGAAGTGAGTCACTACAAAAGTGGAAATTACAGCTGGTATAAGTAGTGAAGACGGATTTCATGGGAATCTTGGGATGAATGGGGAAAGTTCTAGCATCTCAGTGGCATGAAAATAGACAGGAGATCATGAGTAATATTTAGGGGAGCATCAGATAGTCAAGACTGGCTTCAGCATGGGGAGAGTTAGGAAGTAAGCATATGAAGATATGTTGGGACAATATTATAGCTGGTTTGACTGCTAAGGCAACAACAAAAATTTACAAATATTAGGTATAATTGGATGATTCTGAATAGGGTGAACTAATGGCCTTTAATGTTTCTCTTGGATATTACAATATGCATTCTGTCCTGGCCTTTCTCTGAGGTTTCATAACATGAGCTCTTTGAAGAGGTTAAGACAACACGCCTGTCTTGGAGAATATGAAAACTAAAATCATAATAGTTGTCCACTGTCCTTTTCTGAAAAAAAATATGGTATTCTCTATTCTAAGTGGTTCACATTTAGCTGTCATGTTCATTTTGTGATGTAGAAGTTACTGTTCTCATTTTATAAATAAAAGGAAAGGTTCTGTGAGATTTAATAGCTTCCCTAAGCTGAATAGAAAAGCCAGGATGGAAATTTAGAGGGTTCTGTCTGAAAAGCCAGTGCAGAACATCTCTTACCTTTGAGAAGTTCATGCTCCTGTTGGAGAAAATAAGACCTCTCTGCATGAAATGTTTGTAATTCCCACAGTCAGTATTCTTTCTTGTTTTATTTGTATGTAGGTTGGTAGGTATTACTTGTGTCCATATAGCTGTATGATGAAACCAGGCCTTTATTCTTAGATTTTTGATCTCAATGTCCTGTGTGAGGCTGCACTTTTTGAATGGATGGGAATTCTACTTAAACATTAGCCCCCTTGGCGAGGGTCTAGACTCTGTGGATTGTTGTGATTCTCTGTCAATTTTGGGATTCTCATCTGTTGCCTTTGCCACTAGTTTATTGTTCTGGAAAACACCATTAACATTGTGGTAGATACAGTTGGTACCAAGTTGTGCAGTTGGTTGGCCCCACTTGTGTTGAGATTAGACCCCTATGGACATTGAGGCCCAGATGTTTCAACACAGTTATGATGATTAGCTTATATATCAACTTGACTGGGCTAAGGAATGCCCAGATAAACATTTCTGGTGTGTCTGTGAGGGTGTTTCCAGAAGAGATTAGCATTCAAACTGGTAGAAGAAGCAAAGAGCACCCTCACTAATGTGGGTGGCCATCATCTAATCTGTTGAGGCCCCCAAAAGAATAAAAAGACAGGGGGAGAATGAATTTTCTCCATTCCCCCCCCCTTTCTCTCTCTCTATTTAAGCTGGAACATCTTTCTTCTCTTGTCCTCGGACATTGGAGCTCTTAGTTCATAGGAATTCAGACTTTGGAACTTAACCCACCATCCTCTTCTACAATTCTGGTTTGCAGACCTTCTAAACTGTGAGCTACACCATAACCTTCCCCAGTTCTCAGGCTTTTGGGTTCATACTGAATTACACCACTGATTTACCTGATTCTCTAGCCTGAAGATGTCAGATTGTGGAAATTCTTGACTTTCATAATTGCAAAGTCGACCTCTGTGTAATTTCCTCTTGGATCTGTTTCTCTGGAGAACTCTGACTCCAGAGAAGCATCAAGTTTCCTATAATCCTGTGAAAACTGTGTCTTAGACATTTGACTCCATCTTTAAGGGCCAGAGAGTTTCCCTTGGTCCAATCTTTCAACATTTCACCCTTCCACCAGATCATCTCTACATTTTGCAACAATAGGTGCCGCAGTCCAGCTGTAGCAAAATAACCGGGGGGTGACGAGCAACTTGTGTACATTGATGCAGCAGGAGTGGGAGCCAGTTTATTGTAGGACAGGAGCGGTATATATACATTCCACACAGCTTATCTTAATTAACATAAACTAGATACAGCAGTCAACCAATAAGGAATCTCCACACTTAATGGCTCCATGTTGTTACTTCACAAACCACTCCCTCTGGCAAAATGCCAGCAGGCGCCATCCAGACTTGTTTACAGACTCTAACAAATAGGGGCCTACTCTGCTTTCCTCCAGAACTTATTGTGATTAGGAGAAAGCTTTAAGGACCTGAGTGGTTCATTCATAGTCAAACATGGAAGAGCCAGGAGTGGTGGTGCACATGCCTATAGTCTCAGCCTTGCAAGTTCAAGGCCAGTGTCAACAACCTAGAGAAATCCTAAGTAAGTTAGCAAGATCCTGTTTCAAAACAAAAAATAAAAATCATTAAGGATGTGGCCCAGTGGTAAAATGCTCCTGAGCTCAGTATAATCCCCAGTACGCATGAAAAAAAAAAAAAAGATATGAGGTGTTTAAGACAATGCAAGAAAGTTCTTGATGAAATGATTGGATTATAAGAGCCTTAACCTAATCAATGCATTAATCTACAATAGGAATCAACTAGGTGGTAATTGTAGGCAGATAAGGTAAAACTGGAGGAGGTGGGTCCCAGGGGTGTTCCCTGGGATTATATATTTTGTCCCTGGAGAGCAGAATGCTTTCTCTGCTTCCTGATTGTTATGTCCTGAGTTGCTTTCCTCCTTCAATCTTCGGCCATGAGGTTCTGCCTCATTTTAGGCCCAGAGCAAAGGAGTCAGCTGTCTGTGGACTGAGATCTCTGAAATTGTGTCAATTTTCTTCTTCTTCATTCTTTTCTTCTTCTAAAATTGTTCTTATCAGGTCTTTTGGTCACAGTGTCGAAAAGTGACAAAAACATCCAGCTTCATGGGTGTGTGATCTCTGTGGTCATAGAAGGTTTCATGTTCAGAATGGAACTGAGCCTGGTTTAATGCTTTGCTGTTGTCCTCAGGAGGTTCTTTGTCATTTTATAGTTGAACAAGTGCTTTGTAAGTGAAGTATGATGAGACAATAGAGCGTGCGGCTGGGTAGAGAAGTTGTGCACTACATGATTACTTACCTCAATACTAGTCACCCCATTTCTAGATAGTGTAAAGCAGAAAGAAACCATGGAACAAGAATGAGGTACCAAAAGAAGGTTTATGGGGGGACGCTCCCAAGCAAGGGTCACCATTCTGGTTCACAGGTCCACAAAGGATGAGGGCGGGGGAAGCCGTCAGCAGGAAAGGCAAGAACAATGCTAATAAGGGAAACTGGAGGTATGAGGACCTAGGCATCTAAATTGCAGCTACCGACAGACAGCAGGTTGGCCAATTCGAGTTTAGGGGGATCGTGTCTGTGGCGAGTTGGTCAGGGCTGATTGAGTTGACAGAGTGATTGCTTCTGCTGGAACCCTTGGTGGTTGGGGTCTGTTGCCATGTCAGCTTCTGATTGGCCATTTCGGGTCTCCTCAGCCAGGTGGAAAGTCCCCAGCCACAGCCTCCATGAAAGGGGAGGGGGAAGGGGAGCCTGTTTGATGTCCACAGTATAAAATTCCAGTAGACCTGTGATGCATGGGAGTTCAATGAGATGGCACAAGGTAAATGTGTCACCACTAGGACTAGGTATGTGGCAATGCTGGCAGCCCCAAGTGACCACACTTTGCATTTAGACCCAGAACTTGCTTTCAACAGAGGAAAAAGGCACAGGTATTCCAAGAAACATGGAATATGCTATCTATCGTAGCCTTTCTTAGGTTTTTTTTTTTTTTTCTGCAAGTGATACTATAGAAAGGGAAAGACATTTTCCCCCCTTTCAGTCATTCTGTAATCATTAGCGAGCTGGAGGTAGAATGTGCATTTATCAGGAAATGAACTAAAATAGCTGAGTCAGCATTGTGCCGCAGTCCCACCATTCTGGAAAGAATATACATATACAGGTTTGAGCTATAAAATCCAAACTCTAACTTTGATGATTCCATTTATATTTGCATTTAAAGTTCACAATATGCATCATAATGATGAATGGTAAAAAAAGTAAGTTTAGTAATTTACAATTTAAATTTTTCTTAGGATAATATTAAGTAGGAAATAACAATACCATGATAAATTGAAAGAGAGAATGTAAGGAAAGCACTTTTTAAAATACTTTTAATATCACTTATCCTGTTTTTTGAAGCCCTGAATTGATATTTAGTGTGAGTCCCACAAATTAGGAAGCTGGATTTGGGCCAGGCACAGAGCTAGGAAACGAGAATCCAGTGATGAACAAAAGAGACAGATTCTGACTTCATGGAATTTACATTTGAGCAGGGATAATTATATGACAATTGTTACAGGAGGAACAGAGGAAAGGTACAGCATGCTATAAGAGCATACACCTGGAAGAACCTGCTGTAGTAGACATGGCACATTGCTCAGTCAACACCCCTTCTCTCTTGCCAGCAAAATTCGCCTCCTTTAAAGACTAAAACTGCCAGAACCTCACATCCCCAGCAGGTAGGATATGGGCATAAGCATCAGTCTTGTCCAGTACTATCTGAGTGGAAGTCTGCTGGAACTCTTTTGGGAAAGTTTTTCTTCCCTGATAAAATGAGGATCATGAGAGGAGACTCTTCCCTTTTTTCCCACTTTAGGTATTATCTTATGAGAACATGAAGCTTGGTGCTATGGTAGCCATCTTGTGATCATGAGGGGAAAGCCACAAACTAATGGCAAAAAAACAAAAACAAAAAACAAAAAAACTCACCTTAGGGCTCTAACACAACTTTGAACCTCTAAGTCAATAAAGAAGCATTCCTATATCAGTCTTGTTCGATTGAAGGAAAATAAATTCTTATTGTTGAAGACATTTGTAGCTGGAAATTCTGTTGTTTGTAGTCAAGACTTCCTGAACCAATTTGGGTGGTTAGAGAGGCTTCCTCTAAGGAAGTCACATTTGAATATATGCCAAAAGGAGGAGCAGGAACTAAGTTTTTAAAGATTTGGGAGAACAGAGTCCTAGGCAGACAGATTAGACATATTAGAAGTCCCTGAATCAGGAAGTCACTTACGTTTGAAAAGCTATGATCCCAAGGTACATGTGTTAAAGACCACAGTACAAGTCTGGCATCCTGGACACCTGGTGGCAGGTACACCAGCAATCAGTTGGCTCCACCCTTTGCTTTCTGCAGAATGGTGATAATCTTGCTGCTGCTACTCCATAAACAGTCCACGAAGTTTCAGGTGCTGGCACTCAGTGTGTTTATCACCGTTCTTATAGCTCACGGGTAGCAAAAGTTATCTTTGCATTTGGTTGACAGTCCCACTTGTGGGAAGTGGTCACCTTATCTGCACTTAGCTACTGTGACTAGCTGCACAGGGACTATCAGGACTTTTTTAGCAAATTGTAAATCCATTGTCATGTAACCATCCTTGTCCTGATAAGTAAGGAAATTATGTGGAGGAGGCAGACAGCATAGAATATAAAATCCACAGAGGCATGCTTCAGCAGAGACACTAAAAAATATTTTTATGAACGCCTTGGATGATTCCCCAAGAGATAAAAATAACGAGAAGTGCAAAGTCATCAGGAGTGTTGGTATAATTGTGGTTTTTATGGTTAGAATCCGCTCAGCCTCCATGACTAAGGTGTGGTCCGGGTGCCCAATGATGCCCACCCATAATTGACACTGAGAAACAAGGCTGGCAGGCTGTTATCATCATTGTGTTTACCAATGCACCATGGTGGTCATCAGACTCAGTGCCTGAGGGGTAGGAGCTGTGTTTAACAAAACAGACACAGACCTCAAAGGCACGGTTTAACTGCAGTTACTCAATGGTAGTGGATTTCTGTAATTTGTGGGAGGAAGGAGATGAAAATCCAGACCCTGGGTTGGAAACAGAAAAAGGAGAAAAGGAAACAGTATGTTAATTGTTTTTTAAAAATATTTATATGGCACGTGTTAGCATTATAGAAGCATTATCTCATTAGTTTTCATAATGGCTATATTAGTCTCACAGTTGAGAAGAGGAAATTAAAGTCATGCGATGTCTAAGTGGCTTGTCCCCAGAATGTATGAACTAGAGTTGTCAGAGAAATAAAACTGGTACTGTGGATTTGATAAGTGGCTCTCTCTCGTTGTTTTCTTTCTATTTTTCTTTTTAAACTCTGACCCAGATTGGACAAGAAATGAAAGATAATGCACCAAGGTGAAAAGTTACTGTTGGCCTTGCACTACTGTGAATCATATGGAAATATCCAACAAGATGTCATCACCTAATAATCTCCTGAAAGGGAACATTTCTGAAGCTATGAAGGATAAGTCAATGGATTTTTCAAAGAAAAGCAACCACAGTGTCCAACTTGAGCTACAACAGGCATTTGCCATCTTTTTGTATTAGCGTTCTGTCTCTATCTCATTCATTTAACAAATATGAGTGCCTATTATGTGCACGGCTTGGCTCCAGACACTAGGGATAGAGCAGAGTCTGACTAGGCAAGGTTCTTCTGGTCTCACAGAGCTCCCATTCTGCAGGGAGGGAGAGAGGCAACCCACAAGCGAAAACCTAAGGAGGAAAAGGGTACCAGAGAATGATGACCACTGAAGGAAATACAAAGTAGACGGAAAGAGGGCGGGTCTGGAGTGTGAGTTACCTTTGGGGTTGATCAGGAAAGAATCTCCACAACTTGGTGGGGGTGGGGGTGGAAATTGGTGCCAGCTTCCTAGTATAGAGGGCTTCAAGTGCAAAGACTCTGAGTTAGGAACAGAAAAGGCAGAAAAGAAACCAGTGTGGCAGGATCATAAACAGAGAGGGGCAAGTGGTAGAAGATGCAGACTGAGGGCCATTCATTCAAAGCAGTGGAGTGCTACATGCCAGCCATTGCCCTAGGGCTGCTGATGAGAAAGGTTTCATACCATCCTTCCTTTGGGGTGAATCTGCAAGATTCCACAGGATGATGAAACTGAGGAGAGAAAATGCTTTCCCTAGTGGGGCTCAGCCTCTGGTTCATCTCATGCCTGGTTTGCAGTGAAATGCTTAATGAATTTGCTTTGCCTTAATGTACTTCAAAGAAAAAAATCTAACCCATTATTCTATGCCTATTTTTAAGGTAGTTTATGACATAGGAATAAATACCAGCACAGTGTGTTCCAGTCTCAAATAATCAAATGCTCCCTGAGTTGGCATAATTTGGCTTTCACAAAGGGATTCTAATTGACAGAAGTTTTGCAAAATCAGCAGTTGGTATTTTGAGACTCCCATTTGGCAATTACTTTGTTAATATAAGAGGCTTTGATGTATAAATTTGAAGAGTGGTTCTGAAAAGAGCCCTGACCAATCTGTGTATGGAACCTAACAAATGACACTGTGGAATGTCTTCATCCAAGTGAAAATAGCATGCGTTTGTGTATATTGATTTAGTACCAGTGCATAAATCCCAAACACTGTATCAAATCCCAGACCAAAGTATATATAGATATATAGGCCTTCCCTTCTGCTATGGCTAAAGCCTTGATCATGTACTGAATCTTTGAAGTCTCATAAAGATCTAAAAATCAATTCCTTTGCTTCTCATTTTATTTCCTTTTTGGTTTTGATTTTATAATTACTTGAGCCTACATGGGTAATTCCAGGTACACTTACATTACTTTGACACATAAAAAAGGTTGTGTGTGTCGGGGGGCTGGAGTTGTGGCTCAGTGGTAGCATGCTTGCCTAGCATGTGTGAGGCACTGGGTTCGATTCTCAGCACCACATACAAATAAATAAAATAAAGGTCCATCAACAACTAAAAAATATTTAAAAAAAAAGTTTGTCAGGGGGAATTGAGGAAGGCTGGCAAAGTTGGTTGATTGACATAGTTGATTTCCAGGTATAAATCTACTCTTCATTACTATTTTTTTTTAGTACTACTTGAAAACAACTTATATCCATCCTATTGGGATTACAGGTATGAGGAGTGTCATATAATTATATAATAAGGCAAACTTGCTGATTTCCATTTTCCACTACTGTCAACATCTTGAGTGTTGACAATATATTACAATATATTACTCACTGCTGTATTCCCCAACAGCTAGGACAAATATGTGCACTATTTGTACTAACATATAGTATATGCTCATTAAATATTCTTTGGTCTTACCATATAATTATGCTCATTAAATATTTGTTGAATGAATAAAATATTATTAAAAAATAAGAACCATAGCAAATGAATTTTTTCTTTGTATGGGATAAGCCAATTGATATGTTCAAATGTATTTGCCTATAGTATTTCATTTCCATTTTAGTATTACAATGGCTTTATATGCATATAATAATTTAACAAATGTTTAAATATGATGATGTTACAATACTGTTTTCTTATGCATTCAGCCACATTTCCCTCTACATTTGTTTAGCTTCCTCCTCCCCCGACCTTCTATCCTCTAGCCCCCTGGCCCTCCTCCCCAACCTCAAACAAATATTAGTAACCTCATAATAAGCATGATCAACAACACGAACGCAAATGCCAATATTCCTTGTTCTCAATATTCCAGCACCACAACTCACAAGCTGTGTAACTTTGAGAAAGTTTCATAAATTTTCTGTGACTCAGTTTCCTCCTCTGTAAAATGGAGACCATAAAAACCTACCTCAAAGTGGTATAGGAATTAAATAAAGTAATATATGTAAACTCTTCTTCAAACAGTGCCCGTCACCTGCTCATATATTCATATATGGGCCTCCTGGGGCTGCGCACAGTAGAGCAGATTGCTTCTTCACCATGAGTGAAGCTGAGAGGTAGAGGGGATGAAGTTGCAGTGCCTTTTAGGACCCAGTGTCCAAGATGCACCTTTGCAACAGGAAGTTTTAAATGTGCTTGTGTTAATATTTCAAACAGCTACAATTAAAATAGCTTGTACCTCTGAACACTCCTGCATGAACACAGGAGATTTGGTGGGGGGAAACACCTCATATCCAAACCATAACAGGACCATTGGCTATATTTTAGTACAATTATTAGTACACACAATAGTACAATTTCTAGAGTTCCTCTCCTTGTTGATGGCTACTTTTATTCCATTGTGGTCAGAGAAGATCCATGATATGTTTTCAATTTTTTAAAACTAGTGGAAACTTGTTTTGTGACCAAGTTTCCAATCTTGATTAAAAAGTGACCATTTGGGATATCAGCAAGGTGGCAGACTAGAGGTACTGGATACAATTCTCTCCACAAAAAAAGAACCCCAAAAAGGAAAAAATGATCATTCCACTGGAATATTTGGGCAAAGTGCTGAAATCCAGCAGAAATGTGGTGGAGCACAGACACACAAAGGCCTTATAAAGAACAGGACTCTGGGCACAGCATGCCCAGTGCTGCTGGTGAACCTGCCCTGCCAAAGAGAGCTACCTCCCGGCTGGCAGAGCAATCCCACAAGCCCCTGCATCCAAGGCCATTGAGATATCCTAGGCGTTGCCAACGCTGATTAGAGCTGAAGATGCTACAAAGACCCTATAGTATGGTGCCCACCTAGAACAAATGACAACTTGTTCTGGTCAACCATCACCTGATGACATATATCTAAGAGAAAGTCTTTTACTAGAAAAGTTGGTAGAGGCAGCTGAACCACCAGTTGCACAAAGGTCAGTAGAGGGACACAAGATGTATGAAATAGCAAGGTGACATGATGCCCCAAAGGAACAGAGTAACTCTAGTAAAAGAAAGAAAGGAGATTGGCAATTGCTGGAGGAAGAATCTAAAACCATGTTCTTAAGGAAACTCGATGAGTTACATGAGAATATATATAGTCATTTCAACAAAATTAGGAAAACAGTTTATGAGCTGAATGAAAAACATAGCCAAGAGATAGAGACCCAAGAGAAACTTTGGTCACAAAACAAGTTTCAACTAGTTTTAAAAAATTCAAAAGTATCATGGATCTTCTCTGACTACAGTGGAATAAAGGTAGACATCAACAAGGGGAGGAACTTTAGAAATTGTACTAATGTGTGTACTAATAATTATAATAAAATACAGCCAATGGTCCTGATATGATTTGGATATGAGGTGTCCCCCCCAAATCTCCTGGGATCATGCAGGAATGTTCAGAGGTACATGATTTGATTATGAAAGCTGTAACCTAATCAGCTTTTTTGATTTGAATGGACTAAGTAGATGGTAAGAATAGGGAGAGGAGGTATGGCTGGAGGAAGTAGATCACTGGGTACATGCCTTTGGAGTTTATGTTGTGTCCCTGGCACCTTGATTCTCTCTCTCTGCTTCCCAAATGCCATGAATTGAGTAGATTTCCTCTTCCATGTCCCATCTGCCATGATGTTTTGCCTCACCTTGAGCTAAGGTCAATGGAATCCTTTGACCATGAGCCAAGTGAGACCCCTGAAGCCATGAGACAAAATAAGCTTCTTCTCCAAGTTGTTCTTTCCAACTAGTTTGGTCACAGTGACAAAAAGGTGACTAACACAGGGCCAATGAAGACATCAAAAGGGAAATTAAAATATTTCTTGAAACAAATGAAGATGGAAACCCAACATACCAAAACGTTTGAGATTCAATAAAAGCAGCACTAAGAGGGAAGTGTAAAGAAAGAAGGAAGAGAAAGAAAGGAAGGAAGGAGAGAGGGAGGGAGGGAGGGAGAGAGGGAGGAGAAAAGAGCGAAAGAAAGAGAAATTTTTCAAATAAATAGCCTAACATTGTGACTCAAAGTAGTAGACAAGTAAGAACCAACCAAACGCAAAATTAGAAGGAACAACATAAGATTAGAGCAATAATGAACAAAGCAGAGATTAAAAAACAAAGTAAAAGATCAATGGAATGAAGAGCTGGTTTTGTTGAAAAGATAAGAACAGATAATTTTTATGTTATTTAAACTTTTCTAAGTCTTAGAAAAAGATTGAAATCTTTCTTGTTCTTTTTCCAAATCTAACATAACTTTAATACAAAACAATTCAATTCTCTGATTAGAGCTGAAGATGCTACAAAGACACTAGCAGGGGGAGTGCTGGGTCATCTGGTAACTGCATGTTTATCTATCTGGGGAATTGTCAAACTGTTTTACAAAGTGGCTATCACATTTAGAACCCTCATTAGTAATGCATAACAGCTTAAGTTTCTGTACATTCCACCACATATAATGATCTTTTCCATTATGCCATTTTAGTGGATTCAAAGTAGTATCTCAATGTGGTTTTAATGTGTGTTTCTCCTCTTCTGCATGCTGGTTTTTCAAATTCTGTATGTATAGTGTCCTTTTGGAGTATGACATTTTAAATTTTTGTGAAGCCCAATTTATTTATTTTGTTGTTTGTGCTTTTACCTCTAGATATTGACTAACCGTGTGTGTGTGTGTGTGTGTGTGTGTGTGTGTCTCCATGGTCAGCAAGGCCTCAAATGTTAAAGCATTAGAACACAAAAAGGTTGGGGGCAAGGTGCAGAATAGAAGGGGCATGAAGTAAAGGGAGGATGGGAAAGACAGTAGAATGAATGGGACATAACTTTCTTATGTGTTGGGAGCCACAACCAAGTCAAAGTGGTGCCTGCATTTTGCCAGAAGGAGTGGTTGAGAGGCAATGCCAGCGAGCCATTAGGATGATGATGGTTAAGTTAAGCTGTGTATGGTTATTGGGATGATGACTGATTGCTGTAACTGGATGATGCTGAATTGAAGCAAGCTGTGTGTTCAGTTGTGTACATGAACCTCTGCTGTCCGGCAATAAGGCGGTTCCTGCTACCTCGGGTGCCTGCTACTTTTGAGTTCCCGTTGGTTCTCGCGGAGTTTCGGTAGAGTTCCGGTGGTGTTCCCGTGGGGTTTGGGCAATAAAGTAGTTCCTGTTTGAACCTACAAGTGGCTCGTGACCTCCTGGTTATTTTTGTGCCCAGCCAGACTGCAGCACTTATGTTCATATATGAATATAATACCAGTGTAACTCCACATCATGTTCAGCCACAGGAACGGGATCATAATTAGAATAACCCGTTCTCTGTGTGTGTATAATATGTCAAAATACATTCTACTGTCATGTATATCTAAAGAGAACAAATAAAAAATATGTTAAAGAATTAGAATAAAAAGACATATTTACTACATTCATCATGGATAATCTTTGGATATGATGCTGGATTCAGGTTGCTAGTGATTTGTTAAGGATATTTGCCTGAATAGTCATAGGGAATGTTAGTCTATAGTTTTCATATCTTGTGGTGTCTTTGTGTTTGTTATCAGATGAGTCTGTCTTCATAGAATAAGTTGGAAAGTATTATATTCTTTTCTATTTTTGAGAAAAAATTATAAAGAATTGGGTTAATTTATCTTTAAAAAATTGGGGTTCACCAATGATGTCATCTGGTCCTGAGTTTTATTTGTGGTGAGTTTTTTGATTACTGATTAAATCTCTTATTATAGATCTAATCAGATTTTATATTTCTTCTCGAGGCAGTGTCTTTCTAACAATTTATCCTTTTCATGTAATTTTTCTACTTAAACACAAATTTTATGAGCTCACCATTTCAGAAAATGATACAAAAGGCATATGGAAGTCTATGTTGAAGCATTGGAAGTGTCATCTTCAAATAAATTCTATTCTGAGGTTATAGAAATAAAGGTACTAAACTACAATAATTGATTCTTTTTTTAAGGATCATTTGGTTGTCAGCAGCTTCGCAAACACCCATATCATCAGGACTTGATGAATAACCCTAAGGTGTCTAACCTGAAAATTTGAAGATAAAGTATCATCAAATCTAATGTAAACTGGAAAGGAGAACTATAAAGTCAAGACCAGATAAATTCACTGGATGAAGTGAAAAAATGAGTTATTGTATACAGTATGTTAAAATGAAGATTCCAAATACCAGAAGAAGAGTGAAGGTGTTAGATTAAGAAGTCAGAATTTGTGGAAAGCATTTCTTAGAGCTATGCTATAGCTTTTCCCTAAAAAATAGAGGTAAATGGTGTCTGACCCTCTCTTAAAGATTAGGAAGGAGTGTCTCAACAAGATCACCCGAGAGAGGAGGTAGAGGACACTAAGCATTGGTGTTTGACTCCTGACTAGACAGAATGAGAGGGAGTTGTTTTGGAGGTCATCTGCATGCCTCAAATTTGCCAGGGCAAAGATGTATACGTGCCTCCAAAGTATCAGATGTGGGACCTATGTAAGACGGAGGCAGTGTGAAGTTGACTTGGGTTTTGTATTCAATAGGGACATCAGTATGGGAGATGGCATAGTCATAGATAGAGGCAACATATGGACCACAAGATTCTTAGGGGCTTGAAAGAAAGAGGGTTATCATACTTTTGAGAAATGCATTTACTACAGTCAGAGAAACCCTGGGAAGAAAAATCTAGAAATGAATTCTTTTAAGAGCCTACATACATATTATAAACATGTGCCAGTTTCCCAGAGAAGGAGAAATTAGCTTTTGGCTGTATAAGATAGGAATCTCATTTTTCTTTACCTCTTCATCCTTCCACTTCCCACTCCCCTATTCATCTAGGAATTGGGAAAAAAGCCAGTGATCAGAAGGAAAGGCAGAGATTACTGGTAAATAGGACTGCTATTGCAGACTACATGATTCTCTATTTAGAAAGACCCCAAAATTTCCACCAGAACACTTCTAGAACTGATAAACGAATTCAGTAAAGTAACAGGACACAAAATTAACACTCATAAATCAACTGCATTCCTATACATCAGTAAAAAAAAATCAACTGAAAGAGAAATTAGGAAAACTATCCCAATCACAATAGCCTAGGAAAAAATAAAATATTTGGGACTCAATCTAAAAAAGAGGTGAAAAACATCTACAATACAAACTATAGAACACTAAAGGAAGAAATTGAAGATGATCTTAGAAGATGGGAAGATATCCCATGTTCTTGAAGAGGCAGAATAAATATTGTCAAAATGGCTAAACTACCAAAAGTGTTATATAGATTTAATGCAATTCCTATTAGAATTCCAATGAAATTATTCATTGAAACAGAAAAAATAATCATGAGATTCATTTGGAAAAATAAGAGGCTCAGAATAGCTAAAGCAACTCTCAGCAAATGAAGCGAAGCAGGAGGCATCACAATACCAGACCTTAAAGTATACTACAGAGCCATAGTAAGGAAAACTGCATTGTATTAGCACCAAAACAGACATATAGACCAAATCTGGTCAAAATAAACTATATTTATGTGGGTTTGACACAGAGACAAACCCACATAAATATAGTTATCTCATCCTAGACAAAAGTGCCTAAAACATTCACTGGAGAAAAGATAGCAATCAATTCACTTCATCATCCTTTTGACCTCATTTTCATTGACATAGATCATTCACTTTTTGTGAGAAAAAAATTTTTTGTGAGAAATCAGATCTCTTTCTAGCTTCCCTGTCATGCCTGGAATGTGCTGGCAACATGGTGGCAAGAAAACTCTACCTTCTTTCCTGAATTCAGTGCTTACCATGGATTATGCCAATTCAGAGAGTGGAACCCTCGGCACTAGCTGGACCAGTGGCAAGGAAGCTTCCTGATGTTCTGAACATTAAGGAAACCATGCTCTGTCTACACTATGTCAAGGGTAGCAAGTCATTGCTTAAGGCAGTGAATCCCCAACTACACTGGCTCAAGGTGAGTGAATATATACAGTGAGCAGGAGAGGGAGGCACAGTGTCCAGGCCTTGGAGAGGATGGCTACTGGGCTCCAGCCCTTGCCCTGAAGCCTCTCTCAAAACAAACAAACAAACAACCCGCCTTTTTAACTTTTCAAAATCTTTGCAACTTCAATTTTATTATACAATTTGTGAAAAAAAAAAAAAAAACAATTTCTCCCAAAGCAAGGGAGAAAAGACAAAGAGCAGGGCAGGGGGAACTGTCCCAGAGAAAATTCTGTATGATGTGTCATCACAGGTGGGGGCAGAGGAGACTCCTGGTAGATGCAGATGAGCTGCTGCCTGGAATCCTTGCAGAGAAGCCTGAGCACTCGTCACACCTTATCCCACACCATGTCGTCAGCCTCCAGAGAGTGCAGGGTCTTCTGGCTGTCCCTCAGTTCTGTCTGTCTAGGCTGGGCATTTCCATTGGAGCCACTCTGTTTCTGGATGCTGTCCAATGGAAGCAGAGTATGCAGCATGCCCTCGATTTTTCCTAAGACCTTGCTCGCTTTATCCCTTAAGATCTGTTCTATCTATAAGCAGAAATTTCTCCACCTGAGGTCTGATAAAAGGCTTTATCAATTTTAGTTAATATTCAGATTGTTAATAATAAGGGTACTAAATCTCCTTTATATGAATCTAGTAACCTGATATAGATCATAAACCAGGGAAATATTAACTTGGTAATAATAAGCACAGTTGTTGGAAGCATTTGGCGATCCTCCTCTTCACCCTCTTCCAACCCCTGCTGGGCACAGGGTCCAGCTGGGAAGCTGGGCTGGGAGGGATGTGTCCACGTGGAGGAAGCAAAGATGGATGGCAGGCTCTGGCACTTCCAGCACCCTTCTGCTGGGACTGCTTGGCCTCCTCAGGCTGCTGCTGCTCACAGGGCAAGAGAAGGGCAGGCTCACTGGGACACTTCTAGGGGTAGACCCTGGGAAGATCTGTAGGTCCTGCCCCCTGGGTTCTCTGATGCTTGAGGATGAGGTAGGTGGCCACTGAGTCATCAAATCTTCAACTGATCACAGACACCCAGGTATTATAGGGGTGATAATCCATGTTGATCATGAGTTTCATAATTGTGGGATCCGGGAGTTTGGGGAATGCCTCACTAGAAGGACTGGGTAAAGCAGCTTCCCTGCCCTGGCTCAGCCATGTGTGCCTCATTACCTGCTCTATAGTGGGCCTCTGTGTGGGGTCCACTGTCAGGATCCCATTGATGAGGCTCTCTGTTCCCTCAGACACATGCGGGGGATGTCATAGGTTCCCTGTGTGATCAGCTTCTTCAGCTGCTTTCTGCTGGCTGCCATGAATGGGCATCTCCCAGTGAGCATAGAGAATGACCCCCAGGCTCCAGATGTCTTTGTTCAATGTATCTTTGTATTCCTTCCCCTGGGTGCGTTCAGGGGCAAAGCACAGGACAGTGCCCTAGATCTTCTTCAGCTTCTCCCCAGCTGTGAATCTGGTGCTCAGACCAAAGTCGCTAGGTTTCACATTGCAGCTGGCATCCACCATGATGTTCTCGGTCTTCAAATCAAGGTGCACAATACCCTGCTTGTGGCAGTACTGCACAGCACTCAAGATATGCCTGAACAGTCTGTGGGCTGCGTCCTCCTGCATGCCATCAGGTTCTGGGATGAGGTTCCATAGCTGTCCCCAATCTGCATGCTCCATGATAAGGTAGATATAGTCAGTGGTCTCAATGACCTGGAAGAGCTAGATTCATATAAAGGAGATTTAGTATCCTTATTATTAAGAATCTGAATATTAACTGAAATTGATGAAGCCTTTTATCAGACCTCAGGTGGAGAAAGTCCTGCTTATAGATAGAACAGATCTTAAGGGATAAGGCTAGCAATGTCCTGCAGGATCCTATAATGGTCCGTAGAGGCAGGCTCATAGCAGGAGGCCTGCACCTGCACTACTACACTGCTCTGACTACTTTCACTAATCATCCTAAACCCGAAAATGGAGGATGCTAGCTTAAAAAAAATAATAAGCCAAGCCAAAATCAAAAAATTAAAGCAAAAAACAAAATTAAAAAAAAACAAAAACAAAACCCAAATCCAAAAACCAATATCCAAAGACCATAACCACCAGCCACCAACCATCACCAAACATGCTAACTATCTGGGACTCCAACAGGTCACCACCAAGAGCTTCCTGTACTTATGGACAAAAACCCAGAAGAAGCCACTTGCTTATGTGCCTGCTGTTTGAAATTCCCTCAAAATTGCCCCTTGTGGGGTTAGAGCAAGAAATGACCTAGCTACACCTGGGCATAACCCCCAGTGGTCATCTCACTCTTGGGCCTCCAGGACCTTTTCCACTTTCATAAAAAGAATAAGAAAAGACCCTGAAAGGTCTTTAGTGGATTATGGAGACCAATATGTACTTGTTTGAAAATTAAAATTTGTAGGATTCTTCAGCAGTCTTTTCATTTTGAGTCTGAAAATCTGTAATAACTTTGTGGCTTTGAAAGACCTCATCATATCTACATTCAAGGTTTCTGCTCCTTTGCTGCCCTGAACTGAGCAGCTTCCCTCTACTGGGCCCTTGCCCCTGATGGACAACTTTACCTTGGGCAGAGCCATGGAGTCAGCCATTGAGGAACTGAGACCTCTGGAACTGTGAGCCCCAGAGAAGCTTTTCCTCCTCCAAGTTGTTCTTGTTGGGTGTTTTGGTAAAGAGACAAAATTTAATTAAATGTTATTTCCATAATAATTTAAACCACTTTTTAAAAGATACAAAATCATTAAGTCAGGCATATTTTTGTTACTAAATAAAAACTGAAATTTCAGGGTAAGTTTAATCCTCTTATTAACAAAGCAAATTTTATTAACATATATTACTGTTGGTTTAGGGAAAGCTGAGTTTTTAAATAGGCATAAAGCAATTATCCTTCTTAGACTAACTAGGGTAAAGACCAGGCTAAGAGTGAAACCAGAGAATGGGACACAGTGTCAATTTTGCTAATTTTTAAAAATCTTGTTTGCCTTCTCTGTTAGCCCTATATTTCTGTATTTTATGGTATAACCGTTCAACTTTGCAGACTGATTTAAAGGAAAGCTTTGAGTTTGCCAATATTTGACTTGTATCTCTCCTTTCTACCCCTTATCTCTAGCTAAAAGCTTTCTTATTGTAAAGGACAACAATAACATTATTAAAAACTATGGTTGAAACTGTTATATTTATTATTATATAAAGCAACAAGCATTTTTTGAAACACAAGGGATACGCCCTTTGATGAATACTTTGGAGGGATTGCTTGTCTGTACACTTTCCCCACCCCATCTTCCAGAAGAGCCTATAAACAAGATTCCATTAAGGACTGACAATTAAATGTACGCAGGCATTTTCTAAAATGGCAAAATGCACATCTAATCTGTATTTTTCTTCTATGAGAAGATACTTTTTATTTTCTCTCCTTGAAAAGATAGCTTTTTCTCTGGTATCTTTTACCAGTGACTTAAGACCAAGCTGCCTCTGATCATCTTTCATGTTCATGCAGACTTGTTGTTGGTTTTATTTGTTTGTCCAGAAGGAGATTTTGTTCTGTGCTCTGGGGCTGACTTTGAAAAGGAAGTTAAACACATACATGAAAATAGTCAATTACACTTATCGGCTAAATCCAGTGCATAGTTGTTTTGTTCACTGCTCAATCTCACTCTAAGACCTCAAATCAAGGGCAGAGATACTCAAGGGATATTGCTTGACTCTGTTGTGTGTGTATAAGAGTGTGTGTGTGTGTGTGTGTGTGTGTGTGTATGAGAGAGAGAGAGAGAGAGACTGAGAAGTAGACTCAGAAAAAATTGCAGAAGGCAGATTAAAGCTTAACATTTTGTTTATGGAAATAAAGGATAAATCTATACAATTAAAAAATTAAAATCTGCTGAATTATGTCAGCTTAGTACTGCAAAATAGTACAGCCATTTAGAAAGGATGTGCAGTTTCTTAAAAAGTTAAACATCCACCACCACTCAGTACAGATGTTCTACTCTTTGGTACACATGCAAGAGAAATGAAGACACATGTCTAAACATAGGCTTGAGTATGAATGTTCATAGCGGTATTGTTCATAATAGCCCTGAACTGGTAATAACAGAATGTCTATCAACTAGTAAGTGGATCAACAAAACGTAGTAGACATTTCTAGTCAACGGAATACTACTCAACAATAAAATGATGTAAACTGATAGATGTAATGACATGCCACAATCTCAAAAACAGAATGTTAAAAGAAACATGTTTGATTCTAAAGACTGCTTACAATACAATTCTATTCATATGACATTTTTAAAGAGCAAAATGACAGCAGCAAAGAGTAGATCAGTTCTTGCTTCTGGCTGGGAGTGAAACGCATGGATTAACTGGGAAGGGTCTGGTAAGAATATTTTGGGACAGTGGAAATATTTCAACTTGGTTGTAATCCAGAATATGTGTATTATTCTTGTGTTAAAAGTCACCAAATCATACTCTGATAGTGGATTAATTTTATAAGATATCAATTGTGCCTCAAAAAAGCTAAAAGTGATCACATTTACCTTGTGAGAAAAAAAAAGTTGATTTTTTTTGCCCTTTTTAACTATAGTTGTATTGTTTGTGAACAAAATCAAACATACGCTGACATTTTAATCATTAAATTTTATAGCAGAAAGGGCATTTTTGAACAAGATGATTCATTGTATTTGATTGCTTATAGACACATTCTCAACACAGAAAAAGATGTTAAGAAATTTTGTTTTTATGTTTGTTACTGAATAAATATTGCTGAGAATCATAGCCTCTGGGACAGGAGTCCCCTGTGTTTCTCTTTTGCTAGCAAAGCAATAAAACATCTTATTCCTTTTCCTCAGAACTATGTCCTCATTATTGGATTGGCATCAAGGACGAGGACCAAGCTTTCGGTAACAAATCTGGTACCCTGGGTGGGACCTAAGAGCAGCCCCCATTCCAGCTTTCTTGGGCAGGCCTGCCTCTCCAAGGAACCCCATGTCCATGCTGGGGTTGCAAGGTGCTGAGGATGCAAGGTGCTGGCGAACTTGTTGAGAGCCAACTACAGGAGAGGTAGGAGACGAGTGAGTTGACTCTGGTTGAATTGGAGGAGCTGTTCCTATGAGTAAAGGGAGGGACTGAGGGACAGTCCTAGCAGCTGCCAAAGCTTCTTTTGCTTTGGGGAACTCCTGTCCTCTCTTCCTGAATGGTAAGGTTGCTCCCCTGCAGTCCACTTTGAGAAAAAGGAATCTGAACTCAGGAAAGTTGTGACCCGTTTGGACATCTGATAAGTCCTCTAGTGTGCATGCCAAGACCCTTCATTCTACACATCTGGGTTTTCTGCATGGGGAACATCTGGTCCCTCTTTATGGGGACATCTTTGGCACTACTGGTGTAAGAGTCATGATTAAGCAGGACTCAAGAACATGGGAATATGTATACCCTCTCATCTGTTCTAGGGTTCTCATCTGCAGGGAGGAGCTTGGAGATGTTGTGGCCCATTTTTCCATAGAAACGCAATGTACAAATTGACACTGGGGAAATGGTCCACTTTGTGCTTTGAATATAGCCCTTGCTGCTCTGCCACTGCAACTTATGTTTAAAATGGACATGTCTCTTTCTCTTCCTCTCTCTCTTCTCTTCTCACTTCCCTAAACTCAGGGGAAATAGGATTCCTGATTTTAGGCAGATTGATCTGTCCTTGAGCACACACCCACCACAGAAATGGAGTAATCCAGACTTTGGGGAATGGCACCAGAAGATCTCAGAAATTACTACTTCCCAATATAACAGGCGAATTACAACTCCAAGGAGAACATTTGGAATGTAGCCTTTGAATCACGTCTTTAAAAGCCCCTGTTACTGCTAATGGGCAGAATCACAGCCTCTAGGACAGAAGTCCCTGTGTTTGTCCTTTGCTAACAAAGCAATAAAATTTCTTTTTTAAATTTTTCTCAAAATAAAGTAAATAAAAGCTTTGCTTAAATGTACTGGTACATGATAGCCCAAGTAGTCATTTGGTTAAATTGTTTGCTTGCTTGTCTGCTGATTTATTTATCTTGGCTCTATTATCAATAATGAAATCACAGTTATATAAAGCATCTTATACATTACCATTTTCAGAGTGCATGGAAAGAAAGGTTGGGAAATGTCCCTTTGTTAGTATATGGAATAGACAAAGCTTAATTCATTTTTTCAAAAAATTTTGCCACTAAACTAATAATTCTTATTCAAAATCTTTGTGCTTAAATTCTCTGAACTACTGCACAGTTTCTTTTTGCATGTTTGAGTATGTTGTCTTATTGCTTTCACATTTAAATTTTTTTTTATTCTACCCTCTCTATATTCTCTATATTTTTTAGATAAATTGATATTTTATTTTGGAAACAAAAATTAAATATACTATATAGTATAAGTATGTAGTATAAATTACATTTATATTATAAGTTATAACTAAATAGAAATATAATTCTCTAAAATTAGAAATTTCTTTCAGTCTTAACAACTTTATTTGAAGAAAGGTCACAGCCGCATCTCAAAATTACTTAGAAGTAAAGAAATTGAATTTCACAAAAGGAAACGGGCTAGCTCAGTAACCCCCTGGTTTGGTCTAGCCAAAGTTCCATCCTGTTCTGTGCCTGTCTGTCTGCTTCTTCTACTGTATCTTGCCAGGCACTAATTTCTCCAGCTTTACCAATTGATTAGGTTACTCATTCTTTGAATGAATGCAAGTATATTTGTTATGAAAGGATTATGTTTCCCAAAAGTTCATGTGCGGGAATCTTAATCCTTAAATTCATATCAATGGTATTTGAATTGAGGCTTTTGAAAAGTAATTAAATGAGATGAGGTCATGAGAGTTGGGCACACATGATGACATTAGTGGCTTTGTAAGCAAGAGAGACTGGATCAGCCCACTTGTTCTGTCTTGCCCAGTGATGCCCTCCGCCACATATTCCAGATGCAGAGCAGATACTGCAAGAAATAAATCTCTCTTCCATAAAGTGGTTCAGGTATGCAGAAGAAATGTCCAGAACATCTCCTTTGGGTGCTGACTTGTATCTATGCCATCTATGCCCAAGTAGGATGATTGTGTGCTGTGTAATGCACCTTCAGACATATTCTCCAGTCTAAATTGCATCCAAGTGTTACAGTTCTGATAGATAAGATCTTTCCAGATATTACTTCTAACAGTGTTTTCCAAGGTTCACCCTTGGGGCTGGATGACCGCAGCAGAAACAGCCATGCACTGCCCAGAATGAGCTCATCCCTTCTAACCTGAGAAGGTATTCCTCATCTCTGAAGTCTCAGTCCTTACTTCTCTCAATAATTGCTGCTGGGGCTGGATCTTTGATATGCCCCTATGATCTAGAGATCTTTGATAAAAGGTGGAATTCTTTTCATGAGAGAGTTGAGATCACTAGTGAAGTTTCATAATCACAGGCCTTTTTGTGTTAAGCACGTGAATATGAATGTAACTCCTGATTACAAGGAGCAAAGGAAAGAAGAAGCAGTCTTTGTGAAGTCCAAGGCACACACCACTCAAGGCACTGATCTTCTGGGAGGTTTCCTGGAAAAGAGAAAGCCTGCTGGTGAATGATTAGGCCAAGGAGATGGGGGAGAAGGCAGAAAGAAGAGAAGCTCCTTCCCCATCCAAAGTGGTAAAGGGGGACCCCATCTATTCCATTCCATGAGATGCCTGTGGCCCTGGGTCCTATTACCTCATCCCATTGTTAGAAAAACTTGATCATAATCCAAAAACAGCATCCCCCGCCCCTAGAATTCTAATTTTACCATAAAAATCTCTGGCATCTGGAAATTATTATTTCAAGAACAATTCCCTGAAACAATACCCAATTTTAACTGTGAGATTTTCCAGGCACAGCTATAATATCCCAAACCCTCTACATTTATTTCTTAATATTTTGCAGTGACAGCCAATGTTTGAATAGGTTATATGGTGTACTAAACATCTCATAAATATTAAAAAATGGTGATTGTTTTTATTTCCTACTTTGTAAGGTGTTGGCAACAGGTCCACCTTGGCCCCTGGAGCCCTACCTCCACTAGTTTGTTCTGCATGCCAGTGTGGCCAGCTCACAAGGCCATGGCGAACTTGCGGTTTTTCTGTTCCTGCTTATCCGTCTGAGACATATGTATCCCACGGGAATGCCTTGACCTTTTCTGGTCTGATGGACTTATTGTTAAGGGAGGTTTCGGTACCTGACAATAATAGATGTTGAAACTAAATTTCTCCCCCCTCCCTCCTGCTTTTGGGTAGTTTTCCACTTCTGCTGCTTGGGGTATAAAAAAAGGTGTGTTAGCAATAAAGATTATTGACTCCTGGATGAAGAACCTTGGTGTCCTGTGTGTCTTTTAACCTCGCCGTCCCTCGCCGGACTCGGCTCCCTTGGCCGGACGCGGCAATTGGAGGTCCCACCGAGATCCGGAAAGCAGGGGTAAGCGGACGGGGCTCACCTTCTAAGAAAGAAGGGGGAGGATTGGTTTAAAGATAATTTAAAGAGACAGGGTACGTACCATGGGTAACTCAACAGCGAAGGTTCGTCTGGCCAACGAACTGAAAGAGCTGTTAAATACACAAGGAACAGGAATAAAAACTAAGACTGCAACCAAATTCGTTGAAATTATTGCCCAGGCTTGTCCTTGGTTTCTGACAGGAGGATTTCTTAATAATAGTGACTGGGACCTGGTGAGGCATGACCTTCAGAAATTATTGAGGGACCGGGGCTCGGACAGTGTCCCAGTTGCCACCTTTTCCTTATGGAGGTTGGTAAAGGATGCTTTATTAACAGATAAAGTAAAGATCAAGGATCAGCTTGCTGAATGTGAACAGGCCCTTAATCAGGTGCAGGAAGAGCAAATGGCAGAATCCTTAAAGGATGAGGGTCCCCTTGAGGACTCAGGCTCGGAGGGTAGGAAACGCCTCCAGATTTCTAAGCCCAAAAAGGATCCTGAGGACCTCAGTTCTCTCTCTGAGGAAGAGGAGGGATTAGAAAGGGAGATAGAGGAACTAGAACATAGCCTTAAAAGGGCAAATGTGAGGGTGCCTAGGGCCCCCTCAATTGCCGCACCTCCTCCCTATAATCCTGATTGGAATGAGGACGCCCCTACTAGACGGGCGGGGGTCCACTGGGGTTCTAGAGTGGCTCAGGTTTTTCCAATGATTGAAAACGCCGATGCTGATGGACAGCCAGCCAGAGCCCATGTCCCCCTAGCCTTCAAGGACATAAAACAGCTTAAGGAGGCGGTCATTAATTATGGACCTCATGCCCCTTTCACATTGACCCTCTTCGAGTCTTTCTCAGCCAGTCAACTGATACCTAATGATTGGCAGCAACTTTGCAGGGCTGTGTTATCTGGAGGGGATTTCTTATTGTGGAAAAGTGAATATCATGAAAGGTGCCGCGAGCTGGCTCAGATTAACCTGAATGCGGGCCATCAACGGCGAAATGCTGAAATGTTGACAGGAACTGGGCAGTATGCCACCATAGGCCAACAAATTAATTATGACCCAGGTGTTTATGCTCAAATAGCCTCAGCTGCAGTTCATGCCTGGAAAGCCCTGCCCATTTCTAAGACTGAAGCAAAAATTTCCAAGATCTCTCAAGGACCCTCTGAACCTTATTCAGACTTTATAGCCCGCCTAATGCAGGCTGCTGGAAAAATATTCCCTAATCTGGAACAGGCTATGCCACTTATTAGACAACTGGCATATGAAAACGCTAACACTTACTGCCAAAATGCTATTAAGTCCTCCCGGGCCAAAAGTATAGATGACATGATTCGAGCATGCAAAGATATAGATGGGCCTCATATTACTGGTCAGGTTTTGGCTGCTGCCCTTAAGACTGGAATGCAAAAAGCTGATAACAGGGGAACCCGCTCTAAGGGGTGTTTTAAGTGTGGGAAAGAGGGACATATAAAGAGAAACTGCCCGGAAAGGAGCGAGGGTGCTGGCAGAGGGATGCCTGGACTTTGTCCTCGGTGTCATAAAGGAAATCATTGGAGCAGTGAGTGCAGGTCAAAATTTGACATCCAGGGTAACCCAATACCGTCGGGAAACGGGAGCAGGGGCCCGCCCCGGGCCCCGGAAGCCAAAGTGTACGGGGCAGTGCAGGGACAGAACAGTGCCCCAGGGAGTGGGCATCTCTGCCGCCTCCCACTGACCAACCCCTTTCTATCTGGGAACTCCCCAGGGGAACACCAGGAAGCGCAGGACTGGACCTCAGTTCCACCTCCCGAGCGGTATTAACTCCCCAAATGGGACCTCAGACGCTGCCTACTGGGGTTTTTGGACCCCTGCCAGAGAGGACGGTGGGACTAGTGTTGGGACGAGGTAGCGCAACTCAGTGGGGCTTGAAGATTCTTACGGGGGTTGTTGATGCTGATTATCAGGGAGAGATAAAAATAGTAGTAGAAGCTACCCAAGGAATTGTTATTCTTCCCCCCGGGGAGCGTATAGCTCAATTGCTGCTGCTACCTTTAGCTTCCATTCCTGGGCACACCCTCCGTGGGTCCCGGGGCGACGGCAGCTTTGGCTTCACTGGAACTCCCCAGGCCTTTTGTGTAGCTCATTTGGATTCACGTCCCAACCTGACCATTGAGATACAGGACAAGGCTTTCAAGGGAATACTAGATACGGGGGCGGATGTCTCTGTCATTTCTGAAAAACAATGGCCACCTGCCTGGCCCCTCCAGAGTCCCTCGGCCATATTACAGGGGATAGGACAGACCCGACCAAAAAGAAGTGCTTCCTTTTTAAAATGGAGAGATGGTGAAGGACATAGTGGCCATTTCCAGCCCTATGTAGTGACTGGACTCCCCACGAACCTTTGGGGGAGGGACTTGCTTCATCAAATGGGGGCTATTCTCACTACCCAGACTTTGAAAGGAAATAATGACTTTGTTAATGATGCAATGCTAGACATGGGATGGATCCCTGGAAGGGGACTAGGAAAGAGACATGAGGGCAGAATATCACCCGTGGATCCAGCAGAAGAGGTTACCCGGCGGGGAAGAGACCGGAGAGGACTGGGAAATTTATCCTAGGGGCCACTGAAGTGCGGCCGCCTCCACTGTCCATTACTTGGTTATCAGATGACCCTGTGTGGGTAGAACAGTGGCCCCTAACTAAGGACAAATTACAGGCCGCTTCCCTATTAGTTCAAGACCAGATAGACTCCCTAGCAGAAGTAGTTCTTCAGAACAGGTGGGGTTTAGACTTGCTTACTGCCAATCAAGGGGGAATTTGTTTAGCCCTTGGGGAGAGGTGCTATTTTTATGCTAACAAGTCTGGCATAGTTCGCACAAAAATTAAACAACTCCAAAAAGACCTAAAAAAAAGGAGGAGGGAATTATTTGAGAACCCTCTCTGGACTGGACTTAATGGATTTTTGCCTTATCTTCTTCCCTTATTGGGACCATTGTTAGGCCTCCTTCTAGTAGTGGCAATAGGACCCTGCATTGTAAATAAGATAGTACAATTCATTAAGGATCAAATTAATATCTTAGCCTCTAAGCCGATACAGGTTCACTATCAACGCTTGAAGATGGATGATCGCCTCTCTGAGATATACTTCAGACCGATCCGAAGATGAGTGTCCTCCTTAAAAGAAGAACTCCTGCCATATCTTTTCTCTATGCATACCTCTCCCTCTTGCCTTCCTGTACTAGGATCTTTGCTGTCTAATCTCTCGGTCCAATCACATCTGCCATTCGGTGGTGACGGTCATGGGTCCCGTGGGTGGAGACGGTTAAGCGTTCACCGCAATAATGTCTTGATAGGTCATAACACCTTGAGCTGATCTTGTAGTACCCAGTGACGGGCAACTTTCACGCTTGCTGTGCGACCTAAGACAGGGAATCGGGGCCTTCCCAGAGACGGGTAAGCATCGCAAGGGCTGTGAACGACCTAAGACAGGGGCTACTTGATTCCCACTGGCATGCAAAAAACAAAAGAGGGGGACTTGTTGGCAACAGGTCCACCTTGGCCCCTGGAGCCCTACCTCCACTAGTTTGTTCTGCATGCCAGTGTGGCCAGCTCACAAGGCCATGGCGAACTTGCGGTTTTTCTGTTCCTGCTTATCCGTCTGAGACATATGTATCCCACGGGAATGCCTTGACCTTTTCTGGTCTGATGGACTTATTGTTAAGGGAGGTTTCGGTACCTGACAATAATAGATGTTGAAACTAAATTTCTCCCCCCTCCCTCCTGCTTTTGGGTAGTTTTCCACTTCTGCTGCTTGGGGTATAAAAAAAGGTGTGTTAGCAATAAAGATTATTGACTCCTGGATGAAGAACCTTGGTGTCCTGTGTGTCTTTTAACCTCGCCGTCCCTCGCCGGACTCGGCTCCCTTGGCCGGACGCGGCAGTAAGGTAAAGAGACTTTTATGGTTTAGACATGAGATGTCCCATAAAAGCTCATGTATGAGACAATGCAAGAAAGTTTAGAGGTGAAATGATTGGGCTATAAGAGTTTTAACTTAATCAGTACATTAATCCCCTGGTAGGGATTAACTGGGTGGTAACTATAGACAGGTAGGGTGTGGCTAGAGGAGGTGGGTCCCTGGGGGCAGGCCTTTCATATATGTATTTTGTTCTTGATGAGCAGAACACTCTCTGCTTCCTGGTGCCTTATTCCCAGTTTCTTTCCTCAGCTACACTCTTTTGCTGTGACATTCTGCCTCACTTTGGGATTCCCCCAAAATGGATTTTACTGTCTATGAAACTGTGAGCTCCAAAAAATTTTTCCTCCTCTGATTGTTTTTGTCAGGACTTTTGGTCACAGTAATGAAAAATTTGACTAAAACAGAAATTGAGGATCAGAGTGGTTCCCTACCTGATGTCACATGGTTGTAAATTGTAAGCACAGGATTTAAATTCAAGTCTACACAGACATAGGACCTTGAGCACAAAGCAACAATCGCAGACCTAGTTTCTGCCCAGAAGAAGAACAAGGAGTTCCTTCTCCATTACTCCAAATTTTATCAGTTGGCAAAAACTGCATTCATTTTCTCCAGAGAAGAAAAAGAACTATTGAATTCTAACCCCCAGTGTCTTCTAGATGGGTCCCTGCGTTGCTTTCCATCTTGGGGTCAATGACATCACCTGTTAGATAGCAAGACAAGTTCAGAGTGTGATGACCATGTAGGCATACTGTAGTATTATCGAATAAAAATACACTGATATATGCTCATAAAAGTTTTAAGCTTCACAGGTAGGCACGAAAGTCATTTTTGCCAGGAAATCACAAAATTTAACTCATCATGTTATTATAGTCACCAAGGGTCCTATTTTAATAATTGCTACGCAAACCCACAAACAAACCACATTTTCAATAATGAATGAGGCTATGATTTTTGGCAACAGAATACCTTATCAACAGAAGATGTCTGAATAGGGAAATGTAAACTAAGCATCTGAAATCACCTATAGAAGATGTAACTGAAAAACAAAGATAAAATCTGACTATTTTTTGAAAATTTCTCTTAAGTGATTAATCATAATAGTGATACGTATAAAGCACGTACCCGTGGCCAAACATAATGTTAAGGCATGCCCTTGGAAGATCTTGGTAAATCTTCATTTGAGTCTTCTGCATTGGGAACACACTTCATCCTCAGGAACCCATGTTACAGACAGGGAAACTAGGTAGTTAAATCTCACCCCGTGTTAGGCACTGGTGAATAGTGGATCCAGGATTTGATTCTAGAGCCTGTTCTCTCAATCAAGAGTTCACCTAAGGCTGGGCATTGTGGTACACACCTACAATCTTAGGAATTCGGAAGACTGAGGCAGGAGGATGACAAGTTTGAGGCCAGCCTAGGCAACTTAGCGGAGCCCTTGTCTCAAAATACAAAAGGAAAAAGGTTGGGGGAAATTGTTCACCAAAGGAATTTATCTGAAATAGAGTCAACTAATAGTATATTACTGATCGTCCAAATAAGGTTATTTTTTTTTTCCACAGTGAGCCTTTTTGTTATCAGCAGTGAAGCACCAAGATGCACATTTAATGTGAAATAAGAATGTTTTGAACAGCCGTCCTCATCCACCTTTTTTTTCCCATTGAAATTGAAGGACTGTACATTTTGTGCATAAATGAAAGCTGGCAAACAGGGCTTGATTTTGAGAAAAAAAGTCAGGTCAGACATACCCCATTCAGTCATTGAAAGAGATGAGACTCTAGATACTGCAACCAGAAACTTTTCAAAGAAAGCAGAGTACCTCAGTGATTTCCATATAAAAGACACTGGGGTTGGAATTCAATAGCCCTTCTTCTTTGGAGAAAATGAATGCAGCTTTTCCCAGCTGATAAAATTTTGAGTGAGGAAAAGAGGAACTCCCTATGCTTCCTCCAGGCAGAAAATAGGTCTGTGACTGTTGCTTCATGCTCAAGTTCCTGCCACATCATGCTATATTGACAGATGATGTCACTGACACCCAGAGTGAGAGCAACTAGGGGCCCTGTCAGACGCATGGCCTCCTTGGGTCACTTGTGTCTTCTGCACTCAAGTTATTTAAGTGTAGGCTGGGGAGTCATTCTTCTGGATGACCAGGAGAAGGCTGACAAATATGATCTGGAGGCGCCCAAGTTACAAAGGCAGAACACTGGGGCAAGAAGTCACCTAACAAGACTCAGGTACCTGAGTTTTTGGATTTGTATCTCAGCTCCCCCTCTTTGAGGATGTTGATATTGAGGATGTTGATATTGCTTTTTTCTTTAAAAATGAAGTTTGGGTTGTTAATGCACACAAAGCAATAAGAATAATACATAATCCACTTTAGTTAATATCTCTCTTTCTCTCCAGGTTCATCCAGTTCTTGGTGTTCTAGGCTTTCAAAAGGCAGTGGACCTTTTATGATAGGCTTAACTTGTCTCCTGACTCTATCATGCTAGCCATAGCTCCCCTTATGTCCTCCCTACAGGGCTACTTTATGCTATTTTTTCCAGGAATAACACAAAGAAGATCATATTTCTTCACCTGGGAGTCTTTCTTACCTTGATCATGTCTCTGGACATGGGATCTTTATTATAGTCTGATACTTTCAACTTTCCAAGCACATTTGTTTATAAGAGGTAACGTTTATTAGACATCTGCTATATGTTGGGCACTGTAAGTATTTTTGTTTTAGTCAGCTTTTTTGCTGCATGACCAAAAAGATGTGACAAGAATTGTTAGGGTCTGTAAACAAGACAGGATGGTGCCTGGCATTTTGCAAGAGGGAGTGGTTTGTGAAGCAATGCCAGCGAGCCAGTAAGTGTGGAGATTCCTTATTGGTTGACTGCTGTATCTAGTTTATGTTAATTAAGATAAGCTGTGTGTAATGTGTATATACCCCTCCTGTCCTACAATAAACGGCTCCCACTCCTGCTGTATCAATGTACACAAGTTGCTTCGTCACCCCCGGTTATTTTGCTGCAGCCGGACTGCGGCAAAGAATAATTTTCAGGAAGAAAAGTTTATTTTGTGGCTCATAGTTTCAGAGGTCTTAATCCCTTGATGGCTGACTCCATTCCTTGGGGCCTGACATGAGGCATCATGGTGGAAGTGTGTGACTGAGGAAATTAGCTGGGAACATGTATGTGTGTGTGTGTGTGTGTGTGTGTGTGAGAGAGAGAGAGAGAGAGAGAGAGAGAGAGAGAGAGAGAGAGAGAGATCTCACACAAACTAGCTAGCTCTGTTCAACAAGGACAAAATATACATCCCAAAGCCATGCCTCCAGGGACCCACCTCCTCCAGTCACACCCTACCTGCCTACAGTTACCAGTTAATATCCAGGCTTTCATAAACCAATCACTTTATATCTAAACTTCCTTGCATTGTCTCACACATGAGCTTTTGGGGGACACCTCACATCTAAACTATAACAATTCTAAATATATTTATGATAATAAGAATCGAACCTATACAGAAACTAAAGTAAATATCAATCAATTAAAATCTATCAAGGTTCACAGATCTGGAAAATAGTAGAGTGGGAGTTAAAATATAGGTTGGCATGGCTCCAAATCCTCTATTCTTTGTAATATCTTTATTTTGTTCATTGACAAAAGATTAAAGTCCCAACCTAAGTTGGCAATCTTGTAAATACAATCTGTGGTTCACATGGAGAGTAAAAACAAATATGTGTGGATGCACATTACTCATGGCCACTACTATAATTACCTAAGTTACTATTTCTTTTCTTGTTCTTTTTTTTTGTATTGGAGATTGAACTTAGGGTGCTTATCCACTGAACTACACTCCCAACCCTTTTTATTTCTTATTTTGAGATAAGAGTCTCACTAAGTTGCTGAGGCTGGCCTTGAACTTGCAATCCTCCTGTTTTCAATCCGAGTTGCTGGAATTACAGGTGTGTGTCACAATGCCCTGCCTAAGTTACTATTTCTTAATAGAGAGATTTCTGTCTCTGGTGGTCAGGACAACCCCTTTTCTCACCTCCTGTTTGTCAAGGGGCTGCTCAGGTGCATGGATTTTGAGTCTGCCACATCCATAGGCTATGGTGCTATTGTGTGAGTTAACTGCTTATAACTTTCCATTTTACTCTATTTCCCCTCTGGCTGCTTTTCTTATATCCCAATTTTACATTTAAGGCTACATACTATATTCTAAAAATGGACCGTTGGACTTTCTATTCCTCACAGTTAGGTCTGAGTTCACAGGTGAGACTGGGGACAAGCCTCTCTTCCTGTAAAAATTGGGCTTTAGACAGTGTGTGAATTCACAAGGTGTGGGAAAAGCAAAAACAAGATTTAGTGTTGCCTCTTGTTGTCTCTGGACTTAGGAGAAGAGAAAATTTAGTGGTAGGAGTAAATGGTATGATTTCTCATTCCTAGACTAATATTGCATAAGATACCAGCATTTGCACACAGTGAAAAGGTGAAGACCCAAGGAGGCTGGGAAGACCTTATCAGTCCTCAATTCTGTCACAGGAAGAACCTGAAGAACAGCACTTCCTGCATCATAGCATCTTCTAGAACCCTTCAGATATTACTAAGGACAGAATTTTAAATTAAAATTTATTAAATTATAAAAAATTCTAAACATATGCAAAAATAGCTCATAGTGAAACCCAAAATATTCAACTCCCAGTTACAACAATTCTACATTCCTGCTGTACCTATGCTTCCACTGCACTAGATTAAATTCATAATGATACTGAATTATGATGATATTCAGAAAACGTGGTTGAGCTGCAACACCCCATGCCTCTCTCCTCGTGTGAGGCCTGGGGAGATGCCCTGATTGCCCAGTCCAAGGGATGGACCTAGTTAGATGTTGGTCACTTCTGAGGATCTCCTCCTTCTCTGGCCCATTCAGTACCAGTTTCTCTTGGCTTGTGTGTTATAATTGAGATTTTCATGATTTTCTGGGACAGGGTAACTTTTCTAAGTTCTCTATAATCCATGTCTGCTTAGATATGGACCCAAATCTTGACTTTCCCCGACTGAGACCTGGGAATTAGAATGTAGGATGCCGACCTGGGCTGTGGCTCCCTCTGTTTTTCTCCTGCAGTGCATTCTTCATCTCTTCTTTTATCACAGATTGTTGAGTGGGAGGAGTGGAAGGAAGGAAGGGGTGTTGCTACCAGGAAGACCTATCCTGTCTAGCTCAGAGCTCACAAAATTCCTGGGCTATCAGAAAAGCCTGTTCAGCTGTGTCCTACTTTTATCTATCTTATCTCTCCTTAGAGGCAAGGAGATGGGACTTAGAATCTCTGTAAACAGGTGGGAAACACTAGGAGAAAAAAATTCATATTTCAAAAATCCTGTGCTGCCAAAGATTGGCTGAAATTTTTCTTATAGAAAGAAGTGAATTGAGCATAGCATTCTTGAGAGTCTTGTAAGATATGAACAGCTGTATAGGGGCATGGTTTGGGGAACAGGTAGAGCTGGATGGTATTCCCTTTTCCAATTCAAGGTATTTCACATCTCTTCCTGCATTTTTCTCATCTGTTTAATGGGGATGATAACATCTACTTATGTGTGCCATTAGAAGAAGATGAAATAATATGGTAATCTTAGTGCTTGTTACAAATTAACTACCTAAGAAATATTAAGTATTATTACTGTTACTATTGTTATTGGCGCTATGGGAATGAGACCAAAATTATCACTAAAGTCATATGAGAGGATTCCTTTGAGAACATGGATCTTGAGGGGTGTGTATTCCTCCAGAGAAATGTGGGAGGTATGTGGCAGGAAGAGCATTGTGGGTGAGAAACATATGTTCAACAGGGACAATGACCAAATCCCTGCCATTAAAAATATTTACCAAATCTGGAATGTTTTAAAAATATAATTATGTCCTCCTTCATCACAAACAAAATATATAGTTTGTAGAAAATACTTTGACTATTCAATTACAATGAAAATTAAAACTATTCATGAAGTCATATTTAAGAGGTAATTGGTGTTTTATTTTTAGTTGTGGTAAAGTATATGTAACATCAAAATTTTAATTTTAATTGTGGTAAAATATTCATAACATAAAAATTTCAATTTAAACCATTTTTAAGAATACAGTTTACTAATATAAGTACATTTCATCGTTGTACAACCAGTCTCTGGAACTCTTTTCTGCTTGTAAAAATGAGACTCTACACCCATTAAATAATAACTTCCACTCCCTCCTCCTTCTGATACAGTCAGGGACCACCAAGTACTCCTAAGCCTTAACTCATGACCTATTACTTAAATGTATGGCATATATTATTCCTACCTCCTCGCTCTCCCAGTCTCACCAACCACAGAGAACAGGTGCATCACGAGAGCCAGTATACCTCTGCTATAACATTTCCCCAAATAAAAGAATGAGACTATTGGGGATTACCTCAAAAGGACAAAAAATAAACAAGCTCCTGGTTCCTAACATGTTGTTCATTAAGACCACAGTATTGGTCTTCTTCCAGTCCCACCCATGTGCTCCCTCAGCATCTACAACAGCCCAACCTATTACAAGTCCAGGATGTTTGGGCAGGATGGCAGTGCCCATAGAAGGTACAGCATTTCCTGGCATAAACCGATCACCTGTTCCTCAAGGTCAGGATATTTGCACAAGAGAAAAACATCTTTTGAAACTGCCCATGATCAATGCAAATTACCAGACCCAAGCCTACTCAGTTACTCCCCAAGAAGCTGTTCCTTCCCTTGTTCAGAAAGCAGCTTGCTTCCTCTATCAGCACTGGTTCCCCTCTCCTGGAGGTAAAATTACCCAACTGAAGCTTTGCCTATGTGTTTAAACACCTTGGCTTGGTTTCACTTTTATCATCACCAGGTCAGAAGTTCCTGTCTCCTGTATCACTTCCAGTTCCTGGTAGCCACTATCCTACTTCCTGTCTACGAATTTGACTACTCTAGGTACCTTGTATAAATTGAAATCATACAGTATTTGTCTTTTTGTGACTGGCTTATTTCATTTATAATTGTCTTATGATAAAGTTTCATTACTTGTTTTTGTATAAAAATGTTTGGATCTGCCATTATTTATTTAACTGAGTCCCTGAGGTGGGACAGCTACATTCAAAAATCATTATAAATAATCCTGCAATTATTAGCCTTAAAGTAAATCTTTGGACAACATCCATTGTTAGTTCTCTAGGGTAAATTTCTGGGAGTCCATTGGCTATGCTAGAGGTAGATACACATTAGGATTTTGATAGTTTCTGCCACCCTTCCCTTTTGAAAAGTGGAAGCAATTCCCATCCCTACCAGTGGCACAAATGCTGGTTTTCTACTTACTTTTATTTTTCTTTTTCACAACTCAAATTAGAGCCATGTTTGATCCCTCCTCTGTCATCACTTAAAGCCCTGTGAAGCACAGACTTTGCCATGGATAAACCAAACACCTCCTTACTCTACCCAAAGGGCTAAAAAATCAAACTGAGGACTTCATGCTTCAAGAAGTTCAGGACAGTTAACTTAATCCTGCTTAACCACAAAATCCCAGGCTCCTGGTTTAGGATTTTCTCTGTCTTTGAAGATACATAGAATCCTATTATTTAGTGGCCTAAGGATATAGCTTACATTGACTGAATCAGCCTTTGTTGTTGTTCTTAAAATTTAATTCCTAACAATATTGTTGTTAGGAAAGCTAAGCAAAGAATTCGATTCAAGTCAAAATATCAGCATGAGAGAAAATAATATCTAATCCACCATATCATACCTACAAAAAGAACCAGCTCTCAAAATTTGACTTGGGAAGGTGTTTTAATCACTTCATTAAGAAAATCAGAGTACGTACAGACTAATTACCTATGGTTAGAGTTTTTTAATTGTATTATGATACAATGTTTTCAAGTACACATATAGGTATCATATTCTCAGTTAAATGTCAAGTGCAAATTTATTACATCCTTGGAGGGTTTGCTCATTATGTCATTTCCTAAACAATCAAACTCAGAGATTCAGCAAAGGGATAAAATTAATAAACTTGAATATCAACAAAGACATTACTTTTAGATGTTAGATCCAGTGGAGTACTTCTGAGTAAGTTTAATGATGTAAAGAAACTAGAAGGGTTCTAAACACTCCTTAGGGGGAGATGAATACCAACTAATACCTGAATTATGCTAAATTGCTTCATAATGCACAAGGGTACACACAGGCACACACATACACACATACACACTCCCTCACTCACACACATAAGAGAAGAAAGCTCCGGAAAACATTGAAACATTATGGTCTAAGAAACCATTTCCTTTCCAGATGGAGCCATGAGGTGTAGATTTTGTTTTAGGGTCTGATAGTACTGAGCAGTGATTCAGCCTTCAGTCATAATTCGTGATTTCCTCTCCTTTGGTTTGTGTCTATCAGTAAAACCTTATTTACAAAATTCCACTTGACTTTTTCTCCTAGTTTCCTCTTCTTCTTGTTTGTCATGTGAAGACAGATTCACTGTTGTCAGCAGTTCCTAATTTATGATTAAAGCTGAATATGGGAAAATTCTGGCTCAGTTCTACAGCATGATGGGGACAGCAGCGGTCCTTGGAGACTGGAGAAGAAACTTGTGAGAACTTTGAGCATGTAATTCCCAGGAACAGCAATCTCCTTTCCAATGTAGTGAAACTCGGTTAGAGAAACTGAGGTGCAAAAATCCCTGACCCTTTTTACGCATAAAGCACAGTCACACAATGTGTCTATGGTATTAGAATATCATGAGGGTGATGATTAGGGAAAATTGTCTCAAAGTCTCAGTGAGGGGGAGGGCAATAATGAGAAAAGGTTGAGAGATAATGACACAAGAAATGGAAGTGCCTAATAATGACCAAATTTAACAGATTCTGATCTTAAAAAGGGAAATATTCATCTTTAAATGAGAGCCCTGATGGTTGTGCTTTGGAGGAGAGGTTATAGAAAAATGTTTCTCTCACTTTCTTTTCTTCTCCAATCTTTCTAGGATTCCCAGCAGAGAAGAGTACAGAATAAAGGACTGAATCAGAAATGATAGGCTGCCTGTATTTGTGAAAACCTAAATGACATCAAAATGATGACCAATGGAATCAAGAAGAAAAGCATCATCCTCTGTGATGTATGATGTGTCAAGCTTTGACTGGCTAGATGATAGTCTTGTTGATGAGACATATCCTCTCAGGATTCTCAAAAGTACTTGAGGGGAACTGCGGAAACTGCTTGCAAAGACAGCTGCAATTTTCCCTGCAGCTGAGTTCTCTGCAATATGACCTTGTAACATTTCCAATCATGAGGCAGCCCTATTTCTCCTTGAAAGCTGAGGCCTCAAGAGACCTTTGCATGTGGAGAAGAGAGAAATCCTCTCTACCCTGCCCTGCCACCTTTGTTAGTTAGGTTTTCTTCTTCTTCTTCTTTTTTTTTTTTTTAAATCACTGTGACCAAAATCCCTGAACAGAGCCACTTAGAGTAGGAAAAGTTTATTATTTTGGGCTCACAGTTTCAGAGGGTCAATTCATGGCTGAACAACTCCATTGCTCTGGGCCTGAGGTGAGGCAGAACGCCATGATGGACGGCCACGGCAAAAGAGAGCTGTTTCACGCATGATATAGAGAGAGAAATTTGGAGGATCCAGGGACAAAATACGTAATCCCCAAGGCACATCCCCGGTGACCCACTTCCTCCAGTCATGCTCCACATGTCTAAAGCTACTACCCAGTAATCTATCCACATTTTTAATCCAACAAATGGATCAATCCCTGATTGGGCTACGGCTATTACAATCTAATCAGTTTATCACCTGCATTAACACAGGATACTTTATATTGAAACCACAATACTCCACAATTTCTTTTTTTAGTATTTATTTTTTTTAGTTGTAGTTGGACACAATACCTTTATTTTATTTATGTATCTTTATGTGGTGCTGAGAATCAAACCCAGGGCCTTGCACATGCTAGGCGAGCACTCTACCGCTGAGCCACAACCCCAGCCCCACAATTTCTTATGTGGAATATTTGACAGGGTCTAGGAACCAAATTAACACAAGATGGATAATGAGAGAAAAGCCTGCAAGCTTGATTAATTTTATGTATACATGGAGATCTCTACAAGACAGTGACGTCTAAAGAAATGGCCAGAGAAAGATGCTTTTATATTTTTTAGACAAAGAATAATAAGTTAGTGACAAAATGACAGGAGAAAAGATCTCTGGACAGGGAAGTCAGTTTTAGGGAAGTCTAAGATATATGGGGGAGCATGAAGCTATGGAAGATAAGAGTGACTTGAGTGAACCTATTTATTGAGGTCTATTATATCCCCAGCTATCAGCTCTGGTGATACAGGTTATTTCTCACCCTGGTATGGGGAAGACACATTCTCTCAAAGGAATATTTATGGACTTGCCATATGTGAGAAAAGGTAGTCCAAATGGTCCCTTTCGGCAACTACAGTTCCTCCAGTGATATGGCTTGAAATAATCAACACGCCATCTTGTTATATTTTGGGATGATACATCCTTATGTCCTTCACATGGTTTTGCTCTCCTTAGAGGCCACTGTCTTCTCTGCGAACAAGCCTCAGTTAGCCTGATGAAGGATGAAACACCATGGGGAGCAGAGATGGACCATTCCAGCTGCAGTCATCCTGAATCAACCAGCACTCAACTGACCCGGCAGTGCCCATGGGCCCACGAGTAAATCCCTCTGAGACTAGAACTGTTTAGTTGAACTCAGACAAAAATAATGATCCACAGAATTGTAAACTAGATAAATGTTTGTTATTTTCAGTCACCAAGTTTCAGAACGGTCCGTTTTTGTGGCATCAGCTAATTGGCAGAGCAACCAAATTCTGCATTCCTGGGGGTGGGCAAGGACTAAACCGATCAAATAGCCCAGCAAGGTAAACAAAGAAGCCCCCACAAATCCCCCAAGAACAAAATAACAAAAGTCAAAAGAACACAAAAACAAAAGAAATCTGATGTAACCTGTCTTCACAAGGTAAACGTGTTAAATCTTATGTATCAATTTGGAAAGGCTCTTTGTTCAAACTCCAGACTAGCTGTCTTCATAAAAGTACTTGTTAAAAAATGTGATTAATATTTTAATCAGTAATATGTTGAGTAAAGCAGATTACCCTTCATCATGTGGGTGAGCCCCAACTATTCAGTTTAAAGCCTTAGGAGAAAATGCTCAGGTTTCCTGAGGAGAAACCCCTAGCTTCCGGCTCAAGATGCAGCATCAAGCACTTGTCAGAATTTCCAGCGAGCTGCCCTGACCTGCAGATTTCTGAGTTGCCATCCCAGTGCATTAGTTTTTCTAGCTTCTTTGTGACCATGATACTCTCTCTTTAAGTGAATGTCTACATGAAAGCCAGACTTAAAAGGAAAAAATGGGGAGTGGTTGTGTTGAGGTGCAGCAAGAGGTCCATGGTCTTTTCCTACTTGTCTCTTTCTCCGCTCTCTGGGCAGCTCTGGAGTTAACCTTGTGACACTGCTCAGTTCCAAGGAGCTGTTGGAACAACCTCAAGCTCAAGAGTGGGAGGGCCAAGACTCTAAACCTCCCTAGAGCTCTGTTTTCTCTGGAAAAGGATGAGGTTCTGAAGCTAGGTAATCACTAAGGATGCCTCCAGCTCATTCATTTCATGAGTGTGTGGTTTACTTCTTCTAATAGTAATACTAGTATTTTGGCATCTCCTATGTATTGGATGCTTTGTCGATGGTTACTGACTCAGTTAATATAACCACTCTCCAGTACAAAAATAATACCCTCACTTACAGATGAAGACACTAAAAGTTCAAAAAAGCTAAGCAGTGATTAGGTGGCAGAACTAGAATGTGAACCCAGGTCTGCATGACTCCAAAGACAATACCCTTTCCCCTGCCCATCCTGATCCCCATGAAGCAAACAATGAACAGAGCGTTCCTGGAAACCAACAGTTGTTTGCTTCTCTGGAGTTTTGGCCCCTGGATGTTCCTTTGGGTGCCCCATTTCTCACATAACCAGCACCCATCTTGCCTTTTAAGTGCTCACTGTTTGCCATCTTAAGATGGTTTAAATGCAAATATCTTAGCATGGTTTTTTACTATCTCCTTATGAGATAAAATTAAGTTCAGAAATGGGCATCCTTACACTCCACTATAATGGACTGTATCACAGAAATAGGCAGCATGGCCTACCAAACAAAAAGGGTAGCTTCCCCATTCCCTTCATTGTAGATGGGCAGCCATTATAGTCCACCAGCCATATCCATTGCCTTTTAAATAGCCAAATGGCCACTTGGAAACTTGCTAACATGTTCTGCCAAGTCATTGTGGTTTTTCAAGAATTGTTTTCCCTGTTTCTTTCTTACAAAAGCACCTGTATTTCTTGGTTGTACGTCTGTTTGTATTAATTAAACACAAATTGAAAATGAATAAATCAGCAAGAAAGAGAGGTTTTTGTTTGCTGTTTACTGTGATGACTGCACAGGAGGATCATAGTCTTATGTCATGAGGCCCTTTAAATCTGATTTTTTAAAAACTGTCCCTTAAAAATAGTGCCATATCTAGCTTCCCTTTTATTCTGCTACTTTCTGCCCAATAAATACTCCATAGTTTCCAGTTTGCTCCACATCATTATGCTTCTGTATTAGCCGAGCCTCATGCTTGTGGCATCGATTTTATTTTTCCAATGTGAAATGTCAGAAGGTTAAGAGATCAAGCAATCAGTAGCTACATTCCTTTTATAACATGTATTCTTTTATTTAAGAGGCAATATTCTAGCCATCCTGAGATGAAAGCAGGCTGCATTTTCCATCTTCTGTAGCCCTCTGTTCCATTATTTTTCAGTTAGGGAGGCCTCATTTCTATCAAGGTTTAAGCAGCAGCTCTGAGAGTGGAGTTAGCTGCAGGCTCTTCTGAGTGATTTATGTACAGTAAGAGACTCTTAACTTCCCTCTCCTCCTCCTTTAAAGGGTGGGAAGATAGTTTTCCTAGATATTCACAACATTTTGTTATGTTAGAAGTAGAAATCTTACAAACATAAAAGGATTTGCTCTACAGCATTGTTTTGACTCTCAAAATATAAGACAAACAATTATAAACCCCTTTGTACACATATGCTGCTGAAATTTTATTTTTCCATAACCATAAAAGGCATAAGTGGTTTAATTAAATGGCTCTAGAGATTTTTTTCTTTTGTATTGTTTTTAAAAACACATTTAACAAAATGGGATCTCATGGATCACGTGAAATTAAAACAGACTGAACGTGATTCCAGAACTCATGCTTATCCACCTCCAGAGCCTGTGCTCTTTGATACAAAACAAAAACAACCATCCCCCACAAATCAAGCCAGAAAAAAAACATCTGATGTGGTGCAGTCCTTTCCTTTTGGACACATTACAGATTTTATTTTTCAGTTCTCTATTAAAAAATTCATCTTATTTCACCTTGACCTTATATATTTACAGATGATCTTGCAATAGATTGTACTCAATAAACACGTTTTTTTGTTGTTGTTGTTTGTTTGTTTTTAGTCTCCATAATTTACAAACAACTGATCTAGCTACCCTGCTTCCTTTGTCTGAGGGATGGTGAGTCTTCTTGCTTCCTACATGTAGACTAACAGAGTTTTGACAATTAAATGGGCCTAATTTTATAGGTGAGGAAGTCAAGGCTCAATGAATTAAGTTGCTTATGTACCCGCAAGCAAGTTAATTAATATATCTAATTTCTAATTTTTTTCATCAGAGGACAATAATTTTTACTCCACAGGCTTTTTGTGAGAATGAAATATGACATGTGAAGCCTTTTGTAGGATGCGTGGCCTGGCTTATGTGCTCATAAAGTGGTTTTCTCCCTTCCTCCTCCTCTGGTCTTAGCTGTGCATAGGAACACTCTGGAAATACAGCTAAATCTATCCAATTATCATAGTAAAAATAACTCACCCAGAGGGGTAATTGGAAGAGTTAGGTCAAAAAATCAAAGAATAAAGAGAAAACATTGAACCTGGAGGAAGTGCTCTGTGATATTTACAAGGCTAGACTTTGAAGTCTTCAATTTATTTAATTAGAGTAGATTGCTAATAAAAGACGGCCAAGTAAACATAAAAAGAATGAACCTTTCTGATCATCATGGTATAATAAAATATAAAGAAGTAGAAGCAACATTATTTTAATTAAAATGAGTATTAATAGAAACAGAAAGGAGAGGATTTGTTTAAAACTATGAAGATAACAACCCAAATTCAGTAACTTATTATAACAGAGTGGTGGTTAATAAAAGACTTGGAATCAACAGATGTGAGTTCATAACCCAGCTTCTCTACATGCTGTGTAATCTCCCAAAACTTACTATTTGTATGATCATGGTGATATCTATGAGGTTGGAATCATATGTAATAGCCCATTTTGTAGGTCAAGAACAGACAATTACTAGTTATTTCATTCAATTTAATCCAGTTATGGGAATAAAAATGAAATGTGAGTGAAGTTATTACCACAAACACAAACACCTTCTAAGAGTTCAATAAAAAAGTAGTTCTTATTATTACATTAATATGTTTAACAACAGAAGAATAAAAACCACCACATGGTTCTTCCATACAATGAGATAAACTAAAATCATTAAAATAATGATTATATAAGGAATTATTAAGGACAAGAAACAATTTCATGATAAAATACTGAATAAAAAAGGAAGATCTAATACTATATATATAATTTCATTCCAATTTTGAATCATATACTCAAACTTATTTATTTATATAGGAGAAAGTTTGAAGAAAAAGATGAAATTGTTAGATTATTTCTGAATAAATGATATCAATAAATATTAATTATATATTAATACACTAATAAATGTCGCATTATTTTCTTCCTATGGTTCTTCTCATCTTCTATGAGCTCAGACTACTTTTAAAATTAATAAAAACATATGCTCTTTCCCTATCTCATAATCATATAGCATCCTATTTCATAAATGCTGTCATGTTAATTAATCAAACAATTTAGAAATGTGTCAAGTATTGATATTCTTTTAGTTCTAATTTATTTTGTGGCAGTTTTTTTTTTTTTTGTGTGTGTGTGTGTGTATGCTGGGAAGGGCAGTGTCAAAGCAAAAATTGAAAAATAGGACATCATGGCAGAGTTAGAGAAAAAATTAGGCTGTAATTTTGGACAAAGATACAGAATTGTATCCTAGACAAATCCTGGACAAAGATACAGAATTGAAGGGAGAAATGTGTCTTAGTCCATTCAGGCTGCTGTTATGAACCACCCAAGAAAGACTGGGTGGTTTATAAATAGCAGAAATTTATTTTTCACTCTTTTGGAGGCTGTAAAGTCTGAGATCAGGGCCCTGGCAAATTCCATGTCTGATGAGTTTGCTTTTTGGTTCACAGATGTGGACTCCTTGCTGGGTTCTCACATGGTGTAAGGGGCAAGGAGTCATTCTGGAGCATCATTTTATAAGAGCACTAATCTGGTTCTTGAGGGGCTGCCCTCATGATCCAATCACCTCCAACAGGTCCCACCTCCTGATGCTATCACCTTGGGGGCCAGGAAGTTAACATCTGAATTCTGCTGGGTTATAAACATTCAGTCCATTGCAGAGTGGTAATTCTTTAGGCATAGAATTAGTAGGTAACATTTTTTTTTTAATGTTTGTTTATTTTTTGATAATTTCCCTTTCCCAGTTTTATGAAAATTTTCTACAACAATAAGCAGAATCAAGCACTCCTGGATATAGCTCTTCCAGTGGACATGTTTTACACCCAAATCTGCCTCCTCACAAGTATATCGTGACCAATAATAGATTGTATTTCTATAACCATTGTGTTTACAAAATATTTTCACAAACCTTACCTCACTGTGCTCCTGTGAGATAAACAGGGCCTGGATTATCTTATCCATTTTGTGAAAGTGAAAAAGAAGATGGGAAGGTAAGTGAGCTGTTTTGTGTCCCACAAAGAGACGACAATAAGGATTAGAAGTTAGGTTTTTTGCTCCCAAACCCAGGTACAATGCTGGGCTTTTTAAGGGTGTGTTATGGACACTGTAAAATGAACTTGAACAAAGGGAAAGGAGAGAGTCAAAAATGAAAAAAATAAAAAATTTAAAAAAGGAAGGGAGGAAAGCATGAATGAGAATTGTAATACTAGATTACTGTTTCTGTTGCTTCCTGCCTCTGAGAACATACTAATTTGAGGTTATAATAAAAACAAATACTCAGGTTCTGATCAGGGACCTGGATGAATAATGTTTGGTTTTTCAACTCACTTGAGGAAGGGAAATAGATAACAGGAAAAGCTTTATATGTAAATGTAGCTGTGCTTGCTGCCTCATCTTGCTGTACACAAAGATCTGGAGGTTTTTTTCCTTTTAATTCTTATCGAAATATGGATGTTAAGGATAGAATCAATTTTTAGAAAAGAACACTTGCCAACATTTTGAAAACACTTTACTCTTAGACTAAGTATTGATAGCATTAACCCTTTCCAAGCAAAATCAGTCTTGCTAGAGGAACTGTTAAATAATGATGAGAGCACTGGACATGTGGTCAGATCAGCCAAGTTCTTGGCCCCTGGACTGTGTGAAACAATAAGGGGAATGCTGAGTTTCCTTTTCTGTAAAGTAAGGGGTTGTCATGGTATGTAACATAGGTTTGTGGTTTTGAGTTTTTGTTGTTGTTGTTATTGTTTGGGTGTTTGTTTTTCTTTTTTATTACTTATTTATTTTAATTTGTCATATATGACAGCAGAATGCAATTCAATTCATATCACACATATAGAGTACAATCTACAAAGTAGATTCACACCGTTTGTGTCTTCATATATGTACTTAGGGTAATGATGACCATCTCGTTCCACCACCTTTCCTACCCTCATGCCCCCTCCCTTCCCCTACCTCCCCTTTGCCCTAACTAAAGTTCCTCCATTCCTCCCATACTCCCCCCACATCCCTATTATGAGTCAGCATCTTCATATCAGAGAAAACATTCAACATTTGTTTTTTTGGAATTGGCTAACTTCGCTTAGCATTATCTTCTCCAACTCCATCCATTTACCTGCAAATGCCATGATTTTATTCTCTTTTAATCCTGAGTAATATTCCATTGTGTATATATACCACATTTTCTTTATCCATTCATCTGCTGAAGGGCATCTAGGTTGCTTCCACAATTTAGATATTGTGAATTGTGCTGCTATAAATATTGATGTGGCTGTGTCCCTGTAGTAAGCTGTTTTTAAGTCCTTTGGAGTGGGACTTGTTTGTTTGTTTTTCTAATGCTGCCATCTGACCCTGAATCCGAAGATTCTGGCTTAATTGTTCTGGGTGAATCTCTCTGAGAGATGTTGACGTGGGTAGGTTTTGGTACCACAAAGCCTGTAGGTCTCAGACTCTCCGATAGTAGTTCTGTTTTTCCTTTCCAGAATGAACCATGGAGGTATTATTCCATTTTTCACATTTTTTTCCATTTCTACCTTGCTGGCCTATGCTCAGGGGATGTGATTTTCAAATTTTACTGACATGTAGTACAGAGCTAGTTAATCCTGCAACTTTCTTCATCCCTCCACATCCCACAGTGAGATTCTGATGCATTAGACCTGAGCTGCGGCCCAGGAATATGTATTTTTACCAAGTACCCACATGATTCTGAGGCCATTGATTAAGAAATACACTTTTGAGAGACCCTGTCAAAGATATAATTTGTAACCTCAGTGATGGTATTTTGCCTGGGGAATCTTTCAAACTCTTGTTCTCTCAGTAATATAACTTTTGGCTAAAGTGATAAGTAGGTGCAGTGACTCCAGGTCCCGAACCTCAGAGCTCTGAGCCTTTCTCTTCATTTAAGCTCCAGTCATGGGGCCAGGAGGCTGGCTACTCTGAAAAGATTAGGATTAGATTGTAGAATAAACCATTTCTACCAACAAAAAGAAATGTAAAGAATTACAATGGAAAAGTGAGCAAAGGATATGACCAGGCAACTCACAGAAGCACAAATTCAATGTTGAATAAACATTCACAATATGGGAAAATGGACATTAATGAAAATAAGTGAGATGCTGCTTTTCACCAAATTGGAACTCATTTAAAAAGTTTGATACTACCCAGTGACTAATCGAGAAACTGGTATTCTGATAAATTCATGGGGTACCCCAATATAAACCGGATGAGCCAGTTCAGAAGGCAATTTGAAAATGTCCATTAAACTTGCTTTTATTCTATAATTCCAAATTGTCAGGAGACAGCTAGCAATGAGCAGTGAAGTGCATGTCAAGGTCACAGGTTTTCTTTAAGTTACTGCCAAGGAAGATGAGTAAATAATGTGTAGCAGACAGCCCATCAAAAAAAAAAAAAAAAAAAGCAAAAATGATAATGGGGGGAGACTCACAAAAGGATTTTTGGGACTAACTCTTGACAAGACCCATACAGGTCAAGATAAAACTAGAAGTTATGGTACCAAGTGTCTCCTTCCAGCTCAGAAACAGGGAATTCTTCAGTGGCACAGGCTCAATAAGGTAACCTCTGACTAGCTACTGACCCCAGTGTCCACATTAACATGGGATTGGCTTATAGATGAAGTTCCCCTTAATAGGAGGGCCATCATGACAGTTGTGGAAGATGAACTAAGGTAAAAAATTCCACTGCCCGACGAGAAGGAGGAGTTGAACACCTGGTTGGCAGGATGCATAAGGTGGTCTGCAGTTCTCTGGGTAAACATCAAGCAGAAATAAATTTGGAGATAGTGTTTTCTCCTTTGTCATTCTCTGTTCAAAGATGACCCACTCTCTCCCTTGAGCCCTTGGCTTGAGCCTCACTTTGTTTTTACTTTATCTTCGTCTCATTTCCACTCTACTGTCACATTTAAGAAAGTTCTCTTGCATGGCCTTTGGTGGCGGACTTTAAATTTTCTTTAGTCAGAACACTGGAACAGAGGTTTGGGGTTTCAGCTCCCCACTCTCCTGTGACACCAAACATGTAATTTCTCAGTATTATCCCTAGAAATACTGTTCATGAACAAAAATAAGTATGTTCAAGAATGATTTTTAAATAGAAAAATGGAAACTGCCCATATGTCCCTAAAGGAGCAAGTGTCTAAATAAATTGTAGTATAATAGTAAATATTATGCAAAAATTAGAAGAAATAGGATAAATCTTTATGACTAACTTGGGCAGATCTCCAAGACTTATTGCTGAGTGAAAAAAATCTAGTTACAGGATGCTGTTCACTATGGTAACGCGTCTCCAAGGCAGCTCCATCCATTCCGTTCTTTTGTATGCAAACCCCATTTTCCCCATCAAGAGGTAGAGTCTTTGAATCTGGGTGGTCCTAATGACTGACTGTACCAATAAAAATCTGCAGAAGTGATTCTGAGGCCTGGTCTTGAGAAACTTTGCAGCTTCTACCTCAGTTTCTTGGGATACGTTATTGTGACTTGCTCTGGGGGATATTGTTCTGATATGCAAGAAGTTCCATTATCTTAAGAATGCCACATGGAGAGGAGATGGTGCCAGCCTCCCCTGGCTATTCCATCTATCCCAGCCCAGGCAACAGGCACATGACTGAAGAGACCATTTTGGACATGGCAGTTCCAGCAGATGCCATATAGAGAAGCACCAAGGTACTGAACATATGGCCACAACCAAAGCCTGCTCTTTTGAGCCACCTCAGCTGAGGCCCTGGACAATGTGGAGCAGAGATGACCCATCCCTGCTATGCCCTGTCCTATTTTTTTTTTTTACTTATAGAATTGTGGGCATAATAAATAGTGGTTGGTTGTTTTACATAGGTTTTTGGGTGGTTTGTTTTATACCAGTGGATAAACAGAATATTCACAATGATATAATTTTGTGTTTGAAAAATATACAACACAATATAAAGTCCTTTCTTTCTCTCTCTCCTCTCTCTCTCTCTCTCTCTCTCTCTCTCTCTCTCTCTCTCTCTCTCTCTCTCCTCTAACAGTTCAAACACTAAAGTGACTGCAACATTTACATTTGGGTCAGAGAGGAAATCAAGCAGGATTGGACATTGGTTGTCCTTAAAAGGTGCTTTTACTTTATGTGGAGTCAAGGTCTCATTAGGAAAACAAAAACTAAAACTTTCAATTTAAATCAGTATTCAATTTTGAATCAATATGCAAGAAAGAGGGATTTGAACTCAGAGTAACTAGGTGTTTCCCCAATGGGCAGGAGGAGAGAAAGTAGGGAAAGCTGACACTAGTGCTCTGGTGTGCCACTAACTTTCAAGCTGTAGGAGCTGAAGGAGAGAATTTAGGATGGGCTCTCTGCTTGGGCACAAAAGCAATGTCAGGAGGCTGCAGCACAGTCTCACAGCCGCAGAAGATTCAATGTCTGCCTGCACTGCCTGAGGGCAGTGCTTCCAGTGCTGTCTCTCTCTGCTTTCTATACCTTGACTGAGGGCCTCCTACAGATGAAATTTCACCCAGAATCTTGCTGGCAAGGGGGATATAGCACTGAAAATACAGGTGGTTGTCTTTAGATGCCAACAGAATTTGCTGTGAAAAATGATGAAACATCAGCCTCCAAAATATATATAGTCAAAGACTACCTGAGTTAATAACTCCTACAGAAATGTAGACTTGAAGTTTAAACTCCTGAGAAAACCCAGTAATTTTCACTGTTTATTCTTGCATCTTCCCCTCTTAGACAGTCAACAGTGATGAGGCAGTCAGACTCCATGGTCCTTGATCATTACCTCCTGGTTGTTATTCTCTTAGAGCGATCCCCTCCTCTTGAGTGTGGGTGGCGCCAGAGACTTGCTTCTAAGTAAAGGGAAAGTCCTAAATCCTAAGCAGAGGACTCTGATCTAATCTGTTCCTGTACTTCTATCCCAGGAGGGGATAGAAATAAGATAGATAATAAGAGTATTGTTTCAACCACTAAGTTTATGTTACTATCAGTACTTAGCAATAGGAGTAGCTTTCTATAATACAGAAGCTTTCTCCTCTTTTGGTTAAGTGTGGCACTGTTGTGGACTCAGTATGCCAAACTGTGGAGTTCCTATATCTAATTGAACCCCTCTCCTAGTAGCAGTTGCTAAAGGGGGGGGGACAGGAGGGTGTGAGCCTTAGAAAAAGATAAGATGATGTCTTGGCATATGAAAATATTTGATTTTTTAAATTTCTTTGTTTTTTCCCGCTAAAATTATGAAAATGAATGTCAGCTTTTGGAATGTTCAAAATATAGATTTTGGGGGGTCAGTTCATATGCCCTAAGGTCACAAACTGTGTAGGCATGTGAGGAACTTTTAGAGCAGAGTGGGAGTCCAGAGGAGAAGGCTCACAGTGCCTCTCTCTTTTCTTCCTTAACTTGTGGTGTGTTGAGACACATGACAGAGTCCATGTTCCTCGTGAGCAGATGTAGGTATGGTTTTATCTACTTTCACAAAACTAGTCTTCTCAAGTGGACAAGTGTCTTAAAGGGATTTCTAAAAACAACAACAACAACAAAACGGCATAATACTAATTGAGATAATAAGAGATCTACAAGAAAGTGGTACCACTGATTTTTTTTATTAGCATGAACTTTTTCTCTCACCTTTTAAGATTAAAAATAAAGATGACTTGATCTTATATAATCAAATGTAAAATTATTAAACACATTATTTGAAATACGGATGAATGCACATATTATAACACATCTTTGTGGGGTTACTTTTCTAGTTACAGCCATAAAACCAAGTATCTGAAAAAGTTAAAGGTTCAGAACTTTAAATTGCAGGAAACCAAGGAAAAAATAATGTGAAGACAAAAAAAAAGGTGTTTTTGTAGCATTATAAATAAGGTATTTAGTTATTTAAAATGTTTTATTACATCTTAAGCTTATTTTATATTCCTATTCTTGTATGTTTCAAAATTATCCTAAATATTTGTAATTTTAAAAAAAATTAATTTTTTTGCCATATTTTATTAGTGTATTACAGTTGTATATAATTGTATTATTTGATGTTATGAATAATACATGCACACAATGTAACAATATAATTTAGCCAATATCATTCCCTAGCATCTTCCCTTTTCTTCCCCACCTCCCACTCTTTGGTCCCTTTCCTCTACTGATCTCCCTTTGGTTTTCATGAGATCTCCCCCATCTTACTTTTTCTTTTTCTCTCTAGCTTCCACATATGAAAGAAAACGTATGACACTTGACCTTCTGAGTTTGGTTTATTTTGCTTAACATAGGTGTTAAGTTCCATCCATTTTCATGTAAATGACATAATTTTGTTTTTCTTTATGGCTGAATAAAATTTCATTGTGTATATACACCACATTTTCTTTACTCATTCATCCATTGACGGACACCTAGGCTGGTTCCATAGTGGCTGTTATGAATTGTGCTGCTATAAACATGGATATACATGTATCACTGTAGTATTTGCAATTTTAATTAGAAATACTTTAATTCTTTAAGATAACATAGTGAGGAAATATATCTTATATCTACGTAAGACATAGCTGGGTCATGTGGTGGTTTCCTGCCTAGTCTTTTGAGGAACTTTCATACTGATTTCCATAGTGGTTATACTCATTTGCAATCCCACCAACAGCAGAAAAGTGTTTCTTTTTCTCCACATCCTCTCCAACATTTATTATTATTCTTAATAACTACCATTCTGACTGGTATGAGATGAAATCTCAGTGTAGTTTTGACTTGTATTTCCCAAATTGCTAATGATGTTGAACATTTTTCATGTATTCGTTAGCTATTTGTATTTCTTCTTTTGAGAAGGGTTTGTTTAGTTCATGTGTCCACTTATTAACTGTTTTTTTTTGTATGTGTGTAAAGGTTTTTGAGTTCTTTATATGTTCTAGACATTAATCCTCTGTCAGAAGAGTAGCTAGCAAAGATTTTCTCTCATTCTTTGGGTTCTCCTCATCTTAAACACTTATGATTTTAAATATATAATGAAAAGGGAAGGAAATTTCAATTATATTGACATAACAAGTGAAAATGTTTTGTGCCAATATAAATTTTATATATATATATATATATATATATATATATATATATATATATATATACATATATACACACACACACACATACATTTGAATATATTCTAATTTTATAATTTCATTTTTTTATTTTGGGGCATTTAAAAGTGTAAGTAGTTAATACATACATATATTTATAATTTATAAATAAATATTTGTTCAGTAAGGATGAATGCTTACATATTTCTGCTGCTGGGATAAAAAATAAAGTTGAAGACCTTCTCTAGTGAATGAAAATCCCTGGTGGTGTGTAGGATTGAATAGAAGGGCTTTTGAAGGTCATTCAGACTTTAACTGCAATCAGGGGCTTCCCCAAGTTGGAGCAGATATCTATCACCAAGTGTGTGTGTGTATGCGCTTGCACATGTGTGTGTGCTTGCATGCGTGCGTGTGCACATGCCTGTGTATCTGAAATACAAAGAGTCTCAGAAGACAAAGAGACCAGACAAATTCAATTTAGTTATTTGGTTGGCAAATTCAATTTCTTGATTAGCTATATTCAAGCTGTTGTTCAGGGAATAGAGAAGTAAGGGACTGAATTCCTATCCCAAAGGAGCTTACCGTGCCATGATCTTTGGAGAGAAAGACATAAATAAGCATATGTGGGTGTAATAAAGACATAAGATAGGTTGTGATGGAGTCTAGAAAAAGTATATATATATATATATGTGTGTGTGTGTATGTGTATGCCTTTTATACACACACACACACACTCACATGCCTGCATGTATTGGGAACTATAGGTTGTAAATTGGGCTTTGACCCTCAGGCTAGTTCCACACTAATGTGTGTTTCTTAACTAATCTGTAAAACTGAGATAATGTTATGTCCCTGCATACATCAATGATTATATTAAGTTAAAATAGTTGAGAACTTAGTGTAATGTATATAAATTTTAGGAATTTATTTCAGCTTAGAAATCTGCATTATAAAAGCTTTGGAATTTTTTCCCCCTCACAAATGAAAATGGTAGTGGGTGAGCCTAGCCTTCCATCCAGCTTTACTGTATTGGAACTTTAGGAGAATCTTTAATTTTAAGTTCTATATAAGATGGGGGTGACCGGGGGAAATCTACCTATGGGCAGAGCACTCTTCGGTATTCTTAGGGAATTGTTATCTCTAAAGACTGAGGAAAAACTCCCCTTTCTGTAAGTTAATTTATAAGCCTTTGTGTTTAAAAAGATTTTTTTTTTTTCCCAAAAAGGAAATACTGAATAAGCAGGGTTATTCTGACCTCTGTTGGCCAAACTTAAAATTGCTACTTTTATCATGCCACATATAATAATATTGTCAAGTTCTCCCTGGAAACTGCTCAATTTATAGTACAAGTCAGTCAAGAATCACTGGACAAGAAGAGAGAGGCAGAAGAATGTCAGTTAGTCACCTTCTTTTCCCCAAAAAGGATTTTATATAGATCAGTCTAAAATGAAACTCTGTTAAATCCTTGGGGATTCATTTAAAACTGTTTGTGTAAATCAGAGTCATCTAAAAGTATGTGCAAGTTAATCTACACCCTAAGAGTGATTAGTCATCTTTTGAAGTGTCTTTATCAGAAGTCCACACTCCACTAGTGATTAATTACCATTTGAAAGATTACTCATGAATCCACATTAGAGAAATGGCTCATGGCAGTATTGCTATCTAAATCTGCAATAGAGTTTGTTAATTAGCATAAATGATATTTAAAGCAATATTTCCCAGGAGAATTGATGGTGTATGAGATATGTAGTTGGCTTGAAATATTGTACAATCGTCTTAGCTCTTTTAGGAGCAGGGTATAAAATTTCAGCAGTGACAGTTTGCACATAGAGTAGAATTCGGTATGAACTTTGCTTTCATTGTATTATACCTGGGAGCAAGATTATGAGTAATGAGATCTATGGATCTCACTTATTTTAATTTTTGGAGGCATCAAGAATCACCAAAGGGAATCTATTGTGAAATAGCTAAATTGGCTTGTGACAAGGCACTTATCCCTAAAACTTGAGAGAAAAAATGATTGCAAAACCTGCTGTGGGCTGGCTATGTAGCTCAGTGAGCAAGCGCTTGGCTAACATGCATGAGGCACTGCGTTCCACCCCTAGCACCTGTTGGGGAGGGGACCTCTGTGTGAATTTTCCTTCTATGTTTTGTTCTATATATTTTTAGTATATTCCTCCTTGTTTTTTGCCCCAAATCTTGTCTCTTATAATGTATGTATTGTCCCTACTGAGTGTAGGTAAGTAAATGAACTATCCCCAAACAATATTAACGTATTTTTTCTTCTGATGGAGTTACCATAAAAATCTATCCGGGATAATGACACTTGATTTGGATAGTAGTTAGTGAGGTGGCATTGTTCTCTGCAGGGCTAGTAGCTGGAAAGTTGTTTGGTTTTTGTCCTGATGGTCTGAAATATAGTCATCATTTCTGTGCATAAGAAGCTTGTGCACTGTTAATGCCACCGTTCTGCCAATTTAGTAGAATAAAGGGAATAAGCAATAAAGAAGGTGAGATTATAATGTTATTTAAAAATTTTGTTCCATACAAGGAAGTACAGAGTTATATGGGTTTATACCATTTCTCAAAAAAAAAAAAAAAAAAAAAAAAAGAACAAAAAACCAGACTCACACTGCTTTGACCTGCGTCCACTGATCTCAAGTTGGCCTTGGTATCTCTGGACATCATCTCCTTTTCCTTTTCCTCATTTACTCTGCTTCAACTGTGCTGGCCTCTCTGCAGCTCCCTTAGCACTCTCAGCATACCCAACTCAAGTCCTTGCTGTGCCCATTGCCTGGACCGTTCTCCCACCTTCTCTAGCAGCCCCCTCCCTTTCTTCATTTATCTCTCTGCTCAAATGTCACTCGGAGAAGTCTCCCCAGTGACCTTACCAAGGTAGTAGCTTCCATCATTCCCCACCACCCTGGTCTGCTTCATTTGAACTTGGAAGTGGATCTTGGGTGACTGCAACCCCAGGTGCCATTTAATTGATGCTTTGGGTGTGATCCTGAGTCAGTAGTACCCAGCTTGGGGACCCCAGGTTCCTGACCCTTACAGACCATGAGATAATAAATGTCAGTTGTTTAAAGCCACTAATTTGGAGGATAATTGATTGCACAGCAATAGATAATAATGTGACTGCACAGGGAGACTTAGTAGGCTTAGGAGTTCAGAGTCCTCAAGGTCATCTAAATCCATCCAGTGATCCTGTTCCAGTTCTTATATGAAGAGTTTCACAAGCCTCTGCATTACTGTATTAAGTTGTCTCTTTGGGATCATATTCTGATTGCTTTTCGGGTACCTAAGCCCTGTGGTTTAAGGCTATAAGAGATTCCTTTAGACCAAAGGTGATCCCTGGTTTTCTGACATGTTTTAAAATGAAAATTAAAAACCCTAAGCTTGTCATTTTCTTTCTGAGCTCTCTGGATAGGTCATATTCCACATTGCCACTTTAATTTTCAGGCACTCTGAAAAAGCTATGTCTGAAAGAGACACTTCATTCTAAGACACCACCAATGATAATTTAAGCAACCATTTTGCTACCACATGAATTACAAAAATGTCTCATTTTTCATAGCATCCAGATAATTCCTGTCTTCAAATCCAATCAGATCAGACAATTTCTCATATCTGTCCTCTATTTCCTGCAACTGTATCTGTGCCTGTCAGTGTTTAGTGTGGGGGGTGGGTGGGTAGGATAGTAACAATGCTAAGTATTTACAGCTGAAAGGTATTAAGACAGGGAAGGAAGCAGGTGCTTAAAATTCTTGAAAGGGCTGAGAGAACAGAAGCCAGGAGCATCAGTGGAATTATTAAGTTCAGATCAGCACAAGCTGGGGCTGGGGTTGTAACTCAGTGGTAGACATCTTGCCTAGCATGTGTGAGGTACAGGGTTCTATCCTCAGCATCACATTAAAATAAAGAAAGAAAATAAAGGTATTGGGGCTAGGGTTGTGGCTCAGTGGTAGAGCACTCACCTAGAATGCATGAGGCACTGGGTTCCATCCTCAGTACCACATTAAAAAAAATAAATAAATTAAAGGTATTGTGTCCATCTACAACTAAAAAATATTTTTTTTTAAAAAGTAAAGGTATTAAAAAGATATCAGTGCAAGCTGTTTTCTGCTTAACTTATTAATTTGCATGTATAACACTTATGGATCAGATGCCTAATGTATTAGGGAATGCAACTATCAAGACCAATAATCTCATGGAAATTATACTGTAGTGGGGCTTTATAGGTCAATTTGAAATTGAAGAACAGTTTGGAGGGGTTTCTTGAGATCAAGTAGTCAGGAAGCTTTCTTGTTTTTTTTTTTAATTTTAAAAAATATTTTTATAGATACATTATAATTATACATAGTTTTGGAATTCATTATGCCTGATTTGTACATGCATATAACTTTTTAAATTTATTATAATTTGTTATATATGACAGCAGAATGCATTTCAATTGATATTACACATATAAAGCACAGTTTTTCATATCTCTGGTTGTACATAACAGATTCACACTATTTGTGCCTTCATATATGTATTTAGAGTAATGATGCCCATCTCATTCCACTGCCTTTCCTATTCCCATGCCCCATCTCTTCCCCACCCTCCCCTTTGCCCTATCTAGAGTTTGTCTATTCCTCCCATGCCCTCCCCCATCCCCAATATGAGTCAGCCACCTTATATCAGAGAAAACATTCCACATTTGGCTTTTTGGGATTGAATTACTTCACAAAGCATTATATTCTCCAACTCCATCCATTTACCTGCAGATGTCATGATTTTATTCTCTTTTAATGCTGAGTAATATTCATTGTGCATATATACCACATTTTCTTTATCCATTCATCTACTGAAAGGCATCTAGTTTGATTCCACAGTTTAGGTTTAGTGAATTGTGCTGCTATAAACATTGATGTGGCTGCATCATTGTAGTAGGCTGTTTTTTAAGTCCTTTGGGTATAGATCAGGAGTGGGATGGGTCAAATGGTGGTTACATTACAAGTTTTACAAGGAATCTCCATACTGCTTTCCATACTGGCTGCACCAATTTGCCCACATCCTTGCAAACACTTATTGTTTTTATTCTTAGTAGCTGCCATTCTGACTGGAGTGAGATTAAATCTTCCAGTAGTTTTGACTTGCATTTCTCTAATTTCTAGAGATGGTGAACACTTTTTCATATGTTTGTTGATTGATTGTATATCATCATCTGAGAAGTATCTGTTCAGTTCCTTGTTCCATTTATTGATTGGGTTATTTGTTTTTTTGGTGTTAAGATTTTTGAGTTTGTTATATATCCTGGAGATTAGTGCTCTATCTCATGTGGGTATGGTAAAAATTTGCCCCCATTCTGTAGGCTCTCTATTCACCTACAAATTATTTCTTTTGCTGAGAATCCATCCCATTTGTTGATTCTTGATTTTAATTCTTGTGCTATAGGAGTCTTATTAAGGAAGTTGGGGCCTAATCCCACATGATGGTGATTTGGGCCTACTTTTTCTTCTATTAGGTCCAGAGTCTCTGGTTTAATTCCTAGGTCCTTGATCCACTTTGAGTTGAGTTTTGTGCATGGTAAGAGGTAGGGGTTTAATTTCATTTTGTTGCACATGGATTTCCAGTTTTCCCAGCACCATTTGTTGAAAAGGTTATCCTTTCTCCAATATATGTTTTTGGAGCCTTTGTCTAATATAAGATAACTGTAATTATGTGGGTTAGATTCTGTGCCCTCTATTGTACCATTCTGTACCATTGGTCTACAAAAATATTAAACGCTTCAAGAATTTGCGTGTCATCCTTGCACAGGGGCCCTGCTGATCTTCTCTGTATCGTTCCAATTTTAGTATATGTGCTGCCGAAGCGAGTACTCAGGAAACTTTCTTATGAGAAAGATCCTGATCCTGATCAATGAGAAATAGTCAGCCACATGAAGGTTTATTGGAAAGGTAATTTGGCAAACAAAGCACATAGTGCAAAAACTATGAGGGCACAATGAGTTTATCATATTCTGGAAAAGAAAAGAGATGAAACTGTATCTTAGTAAGTGAGGGGGTGGGTAAATGACAGGAGGTAAGGCCAAAAGTTTGGCATGCTGGCTTTTGAAAGCAATTGTGAAGGTTTGGGTTTTCTTCTTAGTGGAAAGCCACTGGGAGGTTTCAATGTGGGGAGTGACATCATTTGCTTAACTTTCTATGGAGATCTTTCTGACTCACTGCAACTCTTACGTTATTTTTGGAGTGCCTGCATTTGTACTTACTGCTTAAAGAAAAAACTACCTTCGTCTCTATGGTTGCAATAGTCAGTGATATATTCATGTTTCTTTTATGAAAACAACTCCGATATGTTACCTGTTTTTACACTTACATGTATGCTGTCGTTTTGGTCAGTTTTGCTTATAGCATTTCCAAAATCGTGTTGTTTCTTTCCACTGTTTGCTGTGTGCAAATGTTTTGTGATGGCTCTTGGCAAAAAGCTCCCTTTCTTGCTAATGTATGGTATTTGATTAGGACAAAAGACTGGTAATAAATTGCCTCAGATTTATGACACTGCTTCACAAAAAATTCAGCATAACTGCAATGATTTGAGATTCTTATTCATAATCTGTTATTACAATCTGGAGAAAGCTAAGAAACCCTCAAGGTGACTTTATGATAAACTTTATTAGAAATGAGAAGGGGTTTTGATAGTCATCTTTGATAGGGATAATATAGTTCATTAATTTTGTTTGAAAAACAGTTTCTCAATTTTTGCCTTGCTTTCCAAGTACAGACACATACATACAATTTTGACTGTTTCAACTGATGTAACTTGTGATTTCAGTATCAATACTTTTAGTTTCTTCAGTGTCTGACCACAATGTAATTTATGTACTTTGCTAAAAACAAGACAAGATCCTTCATGAAGTTTGCAGCCTAAAGGGAAGACTAGAACTTACTTACTCAAATAATCAATTACTTTTGATTGCTGATAAGTTCTTTAAAGGAAAATGACAGCAAGATAACTGAGCTTGGAGACCTGACCTGGCCCTGAGGCTTCTCTGAGGACAAGGCATTACCCTGAGACTAGACTAAGACTCACTAGCTTTGTGACAAGGAGCCTGGGGATTGGTTCAGGCACAGTGCCTAATGAATGAGAACTCACAGGCAGTAACATGGGGCTTTTGAAGAACTGAAAGAAGACTGAGTAGAGATGTGAGATTGTGTGAATTTTCAATGTTCTTTAAAAACAGAAAGACTGTGGTATGTGTTGTTTTGAAATTGTCGTTGAATTTACAATTATATTTTATTTTAGCTTTTGCAGTGTTGAGGATTGAACCCAGGGCCTCCCACATGATAGGCAAGAGCTCTGCCACCGAGCTATACCTAGGGCCCCAGAATTCACAAAATTTAATGTTTCAAAATTGACTTATTCTATTGGTTTTAAGTTCAACTTTAAAATAGTATTACTCTATATATCTAATAAACCTAAGGATCTCTTCTAATAAACCTAAGGGTCACCTATAGAAGAGGGAAGAAAGGGAGAAGAAGAAGGTTGGCATATTCATCCTCCCACATCCCTCCTTATGCAGTGACTTCTGGCCATTTGTGTCCCTCAACTTAAAGTCACAGAAGAAGGCAGCTATAGCCATCAAGGAACTGTGGTAGTAGAGATTGTATTATGAGCCACTTTGTATGTTAATTTATTCTCCTCCGTTTTATTCACCCATAAACTTACTTAAAGCACTTTGATAGTGGCCAAGGTCTTATACTCCAAGTGGGAACACAGATAAGTTCACAATGCCCTGTGCTGATAGTTCATGTGTGCTTTACTTGGGATACAAACTTCTTCCAGGATGGAAGACAAGAGCCAGTGTTGAGAGACAAAGATGGTAAGCTGAATTGGTTGTGTTCTGTTTGCCCGGTCAGATTCCCTTTCTAACTCTGTCCATCTTGCACTTGTCCTGATATATATGAATATACATGTCCTGCTATATATGAGAGCTTTTGCTCTCAGGTTTCTTATTGGGTTTGGCCAGTGAGAGGAACGGCAAGACATTAGAGGATGAAGTCTGGGTATTTATTTCCCTGGGGTCACTTCTTACCAACCACAGCTTCAGTTAAAAGTTGCAGTTCCGTTCAGGGGTCTTTATCATTCTAATAATGATTCTGTCCTTCACACTCTTCAGGCAATTGCCACTTGTCATTAACTTCAGAATACTGTTTGCTTCTTTTTAATGGCCCTTTTATTAAAATTCCCTCAGATTTTCCTAGTTTGAGTCTGCTAGCTGTTGTTTGACAATTTTGATCTTTGAAGTATTCTAGAGTGCTAAATTCCCTTCAATATTGCAATTGCTTTGAAAGGCAACTATACCAAGGTTAAACTATCAATTACAGTTGTTTTTGAACTTTACATAATATTATTAATGAAGGGTACTTATTCATGAAGTCTGATACAGAAGGCTGCATAGATGTTTCCCTAAACAACTCTGGGACAACATTCACATCATTTACAATGTAGGAGGTAAATCCTAGAGTGTGTAGTACACGTCCCCTGGATTGCTCAAGGAAATTTTTTATTCCAGGAACATCAAGGTTATTATCGCAAATAAATTAAGGTAAAAATTCCAGCACACTGAAGCTTCTCACTGGATTAGAGGACCTAGCCTTGCCTTAGATATTATTCTCTCATTGCTGGTGATCAATATAGCATTAATTTTTTTGGAAAAAAATTCTATTCTGAAAAGGAGAGGGAGAAGAGAAGAAAAAGGAAAGGGGGAATAAGAATTGAAATAAAATTCCTTGTATGTATAATTATGTCAAAAACAACCCAAATACTGTGCATAAATATAATGTTCTAATAAAAAACAAACGACAATAATCCATTCTGTTCAGATGATGTGGTCTCACAATGTACATGCCCTGGATTCACCTTGAACATTATCTAATTCTTCTATTTGATTTGAATCTGTAAAGCCCAACCTAGGTTATTTCACCATTTCTTTGGATAAAGCCAATCTATTTGCTGTCTGCTCCTTCTCAATTCTTCCTGTTTGCCCATTCCACATGCCTTAAAACTGCCTCAGTGTCCTAGGTTGAATCCTAGATCCCTTCTCTTTCTGTCTCTGTGAATTTAACACAGAACTGGTCATAAACGAAGGGACAGCAGCATAAAAGGAGATGATAGAAGTGGGCAGAGGCCAGTCATTGAGAAAAAAAAAATGGGTGAACCTTAGAAAGGCTGTAAGCAGAAGGATGACTTAAAGCCAGATGGATGGATTTGGGAAGGATTTTAAAAGTAAAATTCATAGGCCTTGGTGTTGACTGAATCCAGGGAGTAAAGAAGAGAGGGATGTAAAAGAAGATCCTTGGATAGTTGGTAGGTTGTTGTGTCATTTACTTGGATGGGGGCACAGTGGTGGTGGGATCTTGATATAGAAAATGGAGAAAGAGGGGGCAGGGAAAACTCACAAGTTCAGTCTGAGTTGCCAGGTAAGAAAGATCTCCAAGTGACAATATTGAACAAGCATGAATTGTTGGGTGTAAGATGGCAATTGGAGCAGAAATTGAGACTTTAAATTTTTAAAATGCAACATTTAGTGAATGGGAGTAAAATAGAAGGGCAAAAATGTAAAATAAATATTAAAAATTTTTATTATTTATCCATGCATGCCTACATAAGTTGAATAAATTCATCCATTTTTTGAGGGCCTTGCTTGTGTCAGATGTTAGTCTAGGCTCTGCATAAAGTGTTAAACTAACCCTTAAAGTAAACTCTCAAAGTTCTTCTCTCAGTCCACATGAATTCAGAATGTTGAGATTAAATGACCAGTGCTACCTTTAGAAAGAAATACACAGATCACACTTGATTTTATACTATTTAACTTTTTTAGACATGTCCCATTTATTTTATTTTGTTTTTTCCCATTATTTTGTAGGACCTTTGCTAAGTCCTCTACTGGCTGATAGTTCACAAGTTTGCCAGTTAATTTCTGGAAGATATTTATTTTTGTGTAACTAAAAGTGTTTATTGGTATAGTGTTCCTATGTGTGACTGAAATACCTGACAAGAACAACTTTGAGGAGAAAAAGGTTGTTTGGGGCTCATGGTTTCAGATGTTCAGGCCAAGTTTGGTCAACTCCATTGCTCTGGATCCAACGTAAGACAGAACATCATGGTGGAAGAGCATGGAGAAGGAAAACAGTTAAGCTCAAGGCACCCAGGAAGCAGAGAGAGCTAGCAAGGAGCCAGGGACAAAATATGATCCTCAAAGGCATGGTCCCAGTGACCTACTTCCTCCAATCACATCCACTGCCTACAATTACAACCCAGTACTCCAAATTATTAATGCATAAAATGGATGAGTCCACCAACAAGGTTACAGCTGTTATAATTAATGATTTCACCTCTGAACATTCCTGTATTGCCACATAAGCTTTTTGGAGGACATCACATATCCAATCCATAACATCCTGTTTTATATATTTTTCCTTAAACTTTATTAGCAGAAAAAAAGCCCCTTAAACAGTATCCACCATATGTCACAGGAGAAGCTTTGTGTGTTTGTGTGAAACAACTAAATAACCTAAAATATACCACTCAAATATTCTTCATATAGCAGTTTTATAAATACAATTTTAAAATATTTAATTGAGATTTCTGTAAAGATTTGGACACAAAAATTGTATTCTAAGAAAAGTACACTTCCCTTAAAAATCAATTTAGTTTGAAATCAGGGCATATTATGTTCAAAGCAAGGAAATAATCTTGACAGTAGAAATAAGGTGTTCTTCTTGTTCCAAAATACATTAATATAATTTTCTGAAAATAAGTTGTAATTTAATTTAATACATCTAAATTTTAGATTCCTCCTGTCTAGAAACATGCAAATTTAAAAATAGGAAGGAAGGAAGTGCTGAATTACTTTAGACCAAACAAAATAAATGAATGCATGATCTCATCTGCTATGAGACAGGCAGACTTGGAGACTTCTAGTGTGGACAAGTTAAATTATTGACTATTGCTGCTAATATTGTCCATATTAAATTACAAATAATTATTAAGCAGGAAAAGAGTCATTTTGTCCAGGGAAGTCCAAATGCTAAATAAACATTTATTGAGTGCTCAGATGTGCTAGGTAGACAATAAGACAGGGACCTGCGCTGCAGAGATAAGAAGACCCTAAGAGCTCATAATTCAAAGAGAATTTCTTTCCTCAATATCTTTCTAATATGCTTCGTCCCCTGGCTTCCACCTCTCTCTCTGCTTCTCCTCATGAGGTAAGAGGTTTTATTCCACCATGCCCTTTTACCATGCCCTTCCACCATGATGTTCTGCCTCACCATTGGCCCACAACAATGGAGCCAGTCAACTGTGAACCAAACCTCTGAAACCATGAACCAAAATAAACATTTCCTCCTCCAAGTTGTCAGATATTTTGGTCACAGCAGTGCAAAGCTGCCTAGCACACTTGGTGTTCATTCAGGCAAACAAAAGTTGCACTTTGTATTTTAATAGTGGGAATTATGGATTTCATGCCTTTGGGTGGAGTAGGTTGAGAAGTCCACTGCCTACAGCCTCAGCTAGCGACACTGAAGTGAATTATCCTTGAGAGCTTTCTAGACACTACTGTGTGCCTGTCACTCACCATCTGCTCAGCATCTGCTTATAACTGCCAACAGAGAGCGACAGTTTGTCCTCACCTTTGTAATCTCCTTAAGTGCCCATTTCATGCCCCGTTCTTTCCCAGTCAACATCTTAACTTTAAAGAATGAGTCTTGACAAAGTTCACTGTGAGTTTGAGTTCTACTTTCATGGTTCGTTTGGCCACCCGCAGGATCAAGGTGACATGTGACTTTCAGAAATGCTTGCAACTAGTTTCTTTCAGGATGATCCTAGAAGGTTTTTAGTTTTCTGCACTTGACAATATGAAAACTTTCTTTCAGTAATCTTCAGTCATCTGTCCAGCCAGCTCTGGACCTTATTGTCAAGCTTTCTGCTAGGACATTTTCTTATAACACTTATGTTGTCTTTCAACACTTAGCTGCCTATGAGCTATTAATTCCAGGCAACTCAAAGTAAAGACTGACCAAATATTTTTGCCACTGAATATTGCACACCAATGAAGTCCCACATTTTACTGAAAACGAGGTCATTGCTTTCTTTAACTTCAGATCAGAAAACCACTCCAAGATCAGAAAACCAATTTTAGATTTTCTTCTTTGAAGTTCAGTTTTCTTGAAATTGCTGCCAGAATGAAATATTCTCAGAGCTAGAGTTGGTCATTTAAAAAAGTCACTATGTACTTTTCAAGAACGAAGGGCTTTAATGCAAGAACCCACACACCATTGGAAAGGCGAGGGTGTCCAAAAAGCCATTTCTGAGTCTCACCCTGAAACACTAAAGTGGATGGATCCCATGGGCTCACTCAGAAGCCACTGTGAGTCTTATATCTTCTGACTGTTCATCTGAGGGGTCAGCAATCTGTGGCCCATAGACAAAATCTGACATGATGACACCCATTTTTTTGTACAGTGTACAAGCTATAATGATTTATACTTTTAAAGGTGCCACAATGTGAATGTGTCACCCCAAAGGTCATGGATTGGAACCCTGATTATCAATGCAATGATGGGGAATTTAAGAAGTATTAGGATTAAGTATTAAGAAGTATTAATTCTGAGAGCTTAACACTGCTCTGATGGGACTGATTAATTCTCTTGAGAGTGAGTTCTTGCTCTTGCAAGATTACCTATTAGATTACCGTGAGAGTGAGTTGTTATGAAATAATGCTGGCCCCTGTGTTTTGTCCCTTTCACATACATTCACTTGTCCTGCATTCCCACCATGTTGTAACACAGCATGAGGTCCTCACCAGAAGCTGAAACGATGCTAGAACCATACTCTTGGACTTTCAGTCTCCAGAATTGCAAGCTAAAAACTTATTTTCTTTATAAATTATCTAGTCTCTTGTAATGTAGGCAAACATTACAAGAGCAAACAAAAATACTGACTCAAGCTTGACTCCTTTTGGTGTTCTGTAATATGCAATGAAAGTTTCTCGAGCTCATTGTTATTTCTCTGAACTGATGAATTTCCCATGCTCCCATGCTCAGAAAATTGGATGACACAAATGGGTTGAAAAAGAAATCAAAAGCAGAATATTTTCTGATGTCCAGGGTTTTCTTTTTTTTTGGTGGAGGTAGGGGGGTACAGGGGATTGAACTCAGGGGCACTTGACCACTGAGCCACATCCTTTAGCCCTATTTTGTATTTTATTAGAAACAGGGTCTCACTGAATTGCTTAGTGCCTCGCTAAATTGCTAAGGCTGGCTTTAAACATATGATCCTCCTGCCTCGGCCTCCAATATGTCCAGGGTTTTAATAGGATTATTTATATAGCATAAACCACCTTGTGTGGCCTGAGGTCCCGAGTAAGCAAAGATACTGTTTATCAGGTAAGATAATCCAAATTCTTAGAGGTTGTCTCCTAGGATAAATAAATAATTTTATTGAGAGTATATAATACTGATGTAGGTAGAAGAAAAAGTGACTGCTCTATTAAAAATAAGGTCAGAAAAGATGTCACTTTGTTTTGGAAAATGCCTTAACAGTTTCTCTGAAAGTGAAGAGTGAAGTTCTCCAGGGTTTAGTCTGCAAGGAAAGGGGCTGCTTGCAAAATAGTTGCATGAAAAGGCAGTAAGATATGAGAGAAGAAGAGGAAAGGACTGGAGATAAGATTAAAAATGGGGAGTTGAGGAGCTGATAATATTTCTACAGGAATGTAACTCAGTGGTATAGTGGTAAGGTGCTTGTCTAGCATGTGTAAGTCCTTGGGTTTGATCCCCAGCAAACAAAGATAGAAAGGTTTTTTTTTTTTGGATAGAAATTTGTTGGTGCCAGATTGTTAAAAGCAATCTGACATAAGTGAGTATCCCAAGGTCACAGAGCTAGTAAATTAAATAAGTGGGATCAGCAGTCTTTCTAGAAAAGTCTGCTTTAAGAACCATGTTTTATTCTAATAAATTTTAATTGTTAAATGATACCTTGGGATGTTAAACAATGCACGGCTCTTTTGTTAACATCTGAGATGCTCAGAAGCTATCCACTGACTTTCTGGGATAATAACGCATTTAAATAGCTAATTAAATATTTACTTTCCAAACAGAGATGTTAATAGTTAAGTTTCAGAGAAAGCTTTTGGGAAAATAGTCAGGAAGCACAATATCTTTACAAACATTACAAGAGCAAACAAAATACTGACTCAAGCTTGACTCCTTTTGGGGTTCTATAATATGCAGTGAAAGTTTCTCGAGCTCATTGTTATTTCTCTGAACTGATGAATTCCCATGCTCTCATCCAGCTGACATTTTTGCATTGAAACAGGAACATATGAGACTTTCTTGGTTTCTGGAAGCCAACAAATCCTGAATTTTGCAGGTGTTGATGCCTCACTTAGTTACCTGTCTAGAGGAATAGTCTCAGCCTCAAAACAGAGACAATAATAAAGTGGAGATGTTTGGAAAGCAACTTATTTTATTTTTTTTTAATTTTACGTATGTGCCCCCTGCTTGATGCACCCAGAACTGCTGCTAGGGTCTGGCTTTAAAGGTTTATGTACAAAAACTAAATTCTTATTTTGACCCCAAAGTAAAATGCAGAGCAAGCAGAATTGAGTTGTTGCCCTGATTTCTAACAGCTTCCCTTGGGATTTCCCATTCCATCTTTTTCAGTCACTTCCTCCCAACATCTGCTGGCTCATTTGTTCATAATCTAGGAATCATCTTCCATTCCTCTGGTGAATTCTTCCTTTGCTTTTTTGTCTAAGGTATGTTGAATGTGGGGATTAGATTATAGGCCACAATTCTTCACATCTGTTAGAACAATATATCAATATATCACTCTCTATGACCTCATGATAAATCAACCCTGCTTCTCTGTTTAAAGGTAGACTTGGCTATAAGCCTTGTTTTGGCCAATGAGACATCAACAGAGGGCATGCAAGCAAAGCCTTGGAATATGTTTATGTCATGGGCTTGATTTCTACCACTTATGCCAAGGCCACAAAAAGAACACAAAGCTCTGGCCCTCTGGTCTGGGAAGATTTAGATGCCACCTGCACTTGGAGCAATGCAATGCCCAGACAAACCCAGCTTGGGTCAGTCAACCCCCGCTGACTTGCACACATGCACATGATAATACATCATTGATGTCTTAAGTGACTGATCTTTGGGGCATTTTTCTACATAGCAGTTTAACATCTACTGACTTTTACATCTACTTTCTTTTACATATTCTGATTCACAAAATCAGAATATGTAAAAGAAAGGGCAAGAGAAGACAGAAAGAAAGAACAAATCCTTCAACATTTATTGCTTTTGTTGGCATGTTAGTTTTACTGTCAAGTCAAGCAGCAGCCGACTGGTGCTGACAACTCAGTGTTTGATTCACTGTTCTACTACTTATTGGCTTTGAACTAGAATTTTTGAATCTGAAAAGTGAAGATTACTAGTGAGGATCTATCAGGACTCAGGTGAGCATGCAAATATGTCAAGCATCTGGATTCAAGAAATAGGAAATGTTACTATTATTACTATCATCATCATCATCATTATGACAGCTGCCACCACCACCATTAGCAGTTATAATAGCAGCAGAAGAAGTAGTAACTCATAACTAATCTTTTACAACATCCCACCCTTTGCCCCTGCCAGAAAGCTATGTAGCATTGTCTCATGGTGATCTTGTAACATTATGAAAAAGCATTGTGATGAAGGAAAATTTCCATGTAATATTGTTTGAAATTTTCTTTGAAATGCAAAATTAGTTTTCCCTTATCTCAGTTAGGATCTGTATTTCTATTTATCTAGGTGAAAACAAAAAGGAAGATAAAAGAAGCATTAGAGGGGATTGTTTTTATGTAATGCTGATAGACCAGGAATACATAACACCAGAAAATGAAGGTCTGGAGGGAGGGATAAAGTGTGTGAGAAAATTAGTAAAGACAGGGTCATGTAATGAGAGAAAGATCTGGCCTTGTGCTCACGACTCTCTGGGCAATGTCATTGGCAAGATGTACTGTAAATCCTTAAAAAAGACACTGAATATTTACCACTTTCCTTAGTTCCCTAACATGAGTGACAGTGAAAACCCCTTGCTTTAGAGACAAGGAGATACTAGGGGTGTGTGGGCTTCTCAGTGAGGGAGTCAGGGAAAGGGATCAGAACCAATGGGAGGTGCCAGTAGGTGGGAAGTATACTGCCCAGGACTGGGTTGTTCCTGAAAAAAATAAAAAAGAACATGTGCTGGAGAGAAAGCATGACTTCTTACTTACCCTCCTCTTCCCTCTACCTCTCTCTCTCTTTCTTCTTCTTCTTCTTCTTCTTCTTTTTTATATATATATAGTTACCAGGGATTGAACTCAGGGGCATTTTACCACTGAGCTAAATCCTCAGTCCTTTTTTATTTTTTATTTTGAGACAAGGTCTCAATAAGTTGCTGAAGGTCTCACTGAATGTTGAGGCTGGCTTTGAACTTGCAATCCTCCTGCCATCAACTCCTGAGTTGCTGGGATTATAGGCAAGGGCCACCATGCCCAGCTTACTTATCCTTCTCTTACACTTATTCTTCTAACTCTAAGGAGCCTTCTCCAGACCTTAAGAACATTCATCAAGGACTTAGAATGTGAGAGATTATAATCTCCTCTCCCTATCCCTGTTTTGCTGGGAAAATAAATTTGATTTTCAAAGTGCCAACTTGGGAGATTCTTTATTGTCGTTACCATGATTCTTTGAAAATCAGGACCTGCAAAATACTGTAGAGGGAATTTGTCTGGGGTTAACCAAAAAGAAGCTGCAGGCTGTCCTTATTTCAAGGTGAAACATCCCAATTTTCAGTGATGCTATGTACAGTAGTAGCTGGGTTCAGAATGTCCAGAGAATGATCAGGCCCCAGCCGTCCATTTTCTTTAGAGTGTAAACAATCTTTTTGGAGACAAATCACCTCTTGGAACCTTTAGCTTGAAATAGGAAGGCAGAAGTGAGGGTAATTCTTAGTATAGTCTGGTGGTTGCTCACCTCTGTTGACCCAGTGCTTATGAACTAAGTAAGATCCAGTCAGGGTGGAATTGCGATGGGGCATATCACCAAAGAAATCTGAAAGAGCTGTCTTACTAGAAGTTCTGTAAGAACTTAAACACCAGGATCAATGTCTTAGTACTTCATACAACTCTCCCCAACCAGCTTTGGCACTCATGTAGGGGCTCCAGTGTGACAGTGATGGGTGATGGAGCTTGGAAGTTATGGTAGCAATGCTGGCATCTGATGGGAGTATCTGGTACCTACAGGGCACTATGAAGTGAGGGACTTAGGTTGCCAGTGAGCTGGAACAGAGGAGGGGGCGGGGAACCAGAGCTACTTCAGGGCAGCTGCATGGTCAATTCAGTTTATTTGTTTGTGGTAGGTAGAATTCTTCAGGGGGCTGGAGTCCTACCTGGTAACATAGGAAAAAAGAGCAAGGAAAAAAGTAATATTTTTAAAAATAACTAAGCACTTTAGATAGATTTTATCATTTAATCCTTGCAACAATCGTATGCATTACATGCTAATATTGTTCCCATTTTCAAGATTCATTTTTTTTTGAGGTAGATGTAATTCAAATAAGTCAGCTAAGGTCACTTGACAGCAACTGAAGGTCAGGATTAAAACTTCAGTAGTCTGGTTCTGAAGCCCTGACCTTCAGCCATTTCTTTATGTATTTCCTCTTGCTTGTGAGAGCTGGAGAAACTGAGGTTAAATACTCAGTGCAGTTTGTCTGCTCTGACACCATTTTCCAAGTTGGAAATCTCCAGTTTTACACTGGAGCTCTGAGGCAGAATCAATAATATTCTGAGAAAAGTGCACACATGTATTGTCAGTGACCACGACCCAGTGTATTATAACATCCTATGGCCAGTTAATTGTTTTTAAAGACATGTTTTTCAGGGAATAAGCAGTACACTGAGGCATCAACACCATGATAAAAAACATGTTTAGCATCTGTAGCTTGTTTTAGAACCATGAAGGTCTTTGAAAAATAAGCACAACTTTCCAATCCTCAAATTTTTCCAGGCAGCAAGCTATCTGCAGGTTAGGGGACAGAAAATGAGTTGAGTGATCTCTTAAATTAATACAATGAGATTTGGGTTTAATGAAAGAGAACAAAGCAAGATGGCTGCCCTATTTTTGTAAGGTGGTGCTATCTACCTTCAAAAGGCCAAAGCAAAAATATGCCAGGTAAAGTTTAATTTGTGTATTTCCTTTCTTCTGAAGAATTAGTATCTTCATAATTAGGTTACTCATCACATACTGCTTTGATAGAAACCTCTCTATTCACTTATTTTTCAGTCACTAACTCTTTTCGAGTGCTCATGTTCTGTGTGTTGAGAATCACCATGCTAGGTGCTGTCAACGTAAAGATAAATAGACACCATCACTCTGGTGGCTTTAATTCTCATCCAATGGAGGAAAGAGGTCGAAGGCTGGTAAATATGCGAGAAACTAGGTTACTGATTTGCACTCAGTATTACTGAATTACTTAAACTCATTTCTAGAGAAGGGCTTAGGAGAACCTAAGAAGCACGGAAAGTGGTTAGGTGGATGGAACCCCTTTTCTGAGTTCTGTAGTTACATAAAGTTAGCTGAGCAAAGGAATGGCATGGAGTGGCATGGGGTGGAGGCAGCAGTCTACCTGCAGTTGTTCAGAAGTCCACACTAGAGCCTCCCTTTGCTCAAGCCATGGAGACATCTGTGAAAAATGAGAAGGTGAGAAACATCTGTGTGCAGGTGACTGTGAACAATGTAAAGTTGCTGGGATTTAGTCTAGGAAAGATTGGACTAGAATGGCTGCCGGAAGTCCCCTCAAGAAGGTCTCTTACACCATGCTAGACTCTGCAGAACTGAGCTGGTGCCAGACCAAGTTGTCCCTGCTTAAGGTAGTGTAGAGAGTATTCCGCAGAGTGAAATTTCTTCAGTGAATGAAACTGGCCATTTTTATGAAAATATATTTTGTGAGTGTGTGTGTAATTTAAAATAATCTTTTTTAAATAAAAAGATTGTGACAGAAGATGTTAACTAAAAAAACGTCCTTAGCATGTAAATTTGGCATCTTTCTGTAAGTTTCTAAAATACATTTTTTTTTAAAAAAGTCAATGCATTGTAAAGGAGTCTGAGAGCTACCGATGTGTCAGAAAAGGCAGCTGTTGAGGGATCTAGTTATGACGTCATAGCTGGATTTATGCTTTAAAAAGAAGGTTTCTTTAGCCATGTAGGGAGTGAATTTGAGGGATGCAAGCCCAGAGGCAGGGAGACCATTCATGAGATTAATGCTCTTGTCTAGGTGAGACATGATAAAGGACTGACCTTGGCTGGGGCAGTAGGGATTAGGAGAGCAGGAGAGAGCTGTAAAAATATAAGACAAAATCATTAGGAGTCCATGATTGGATACAGGAATGAGGGAGCGGGCTGAATATTACCATTCCTTTCCATTTCATAGCAGGATGGAAGAGTGAACTTCTTCGTGTTCATCAGTGACTAAGTTGACTTGAGGCAAACATGGTTATAGTACCATTGGTATAAAGATGGTGAACATCAGGGAAGTTATCTTCCTGTGAGACCAGTTACCACCAAGGTCAAACCATCTTGGAAAAAAAAAATCCCAGGTACCAGCTTTATATTGGGTGTGGATAGAGCTTCTTTGATTGTGAGAGGGATCTGGTGGTATCAGGTGGGAGCCCAAGAGTTAGGCAAATACAAAGGATATTATAAAAACCCAGCAAGGCATTCATGAAGGATGCTCACCCTGCTTCTTCACAGAATCAAAGCAAGTTCGAATGTTTCTTCATCATCCTCAGTTCTACACCTCCAATACCTTAATTCCTACAAGGAATGGAAAGTGGCAGTCTGTTCTGGCCAAGGGTCATAGCACAGATGGATCTTGCTTGCAAGAGCAACCATAAGCCTTTTGCTACTGAGATAAAACTGATTTAACCATGTATTAGACTGAAATAACTTGTGAAATCACTCTGCTTTTGCTACTGAAGTACAAACAGTACCCTAAATGGTGATCAAGTACTCTCTGGAAGACGTTTCCGGCATAAACACATGGTAAATTAGTTGAGGAGTTTAGAATCCAAATTGCAGATCTTCTGATCATGGCTTTTGCTCAGCAGAAAGTAATATTACAAGTTAAAATGTTCACTCTTCTGATTAGGAGGCGGTAAATTATACAACACGGTCCTCAGAGGACTGCTGGGAAAGACTTATAATATAAAACAATATAAGGCCATGTCCCCTGAGTTTTGATTGTACTTGACCCTGGGACAAAAGTATGCTTGAAATGTGGAAAACAGTCAGAAATGAACTTGAATTTTGGAAGGCTGCATCACGTGGTATCACAGCAGGAAATTAACTTTGATAGGAACATAGAGTAGAAATGAGATTGAAAGGTACTGAAAACGAGGCTGCTGAATGACCTTGTTTTTAAGTGATAGACATCTTCTGAACTTAACAGCCAGTAGTTAAAATGAAATATTTTAAAAAATCATCTTCCCAGTTTGCATTTAGGAGGCTGAACTGTGTTCTTTTCCCTGAAATGACTCCATCCTATCCTCTTAAAGTACTTAGAACTGCTATGAGGTAACACGAAGTAAGTGACTTTTAGTTAACATTTACTTTTGGAAAGTAAATAGTGAACTTCAAGGGGATTAGTTGATGAAATTTATTGAAACAACAAGTACATCAGGGTTATGTTGAATCACCATCCTGCATAAAAGACTCTATGCTGTGGTGCAGTGAACATTTTTGTTTTGCTACCTAGGCAGCATCTATTCCTCCTTCCTCCTATGATACATAGGCTTCTCTTTGAGAAGCCACAGCTCTCCCCATTGTGTAGCAGCCCTGGAATTGTAGTGCAGTTGACTCCACCTCCAGCTGTCACACCACAGGGTTGGTGGAGGGAACCCAATCAGGAAATTAACTTTGATAGGAACGTAGCATAGAGGGGCCTAATCTGTGTGAATGAGGAATTTTGTCCCAACCTCTGGTCATCCTCTTCCTGGTATGAACAAAGAAACATGCAGTCTGGTTGCTGCAGGCTGCCACCTTGATTGTGGGCTCAGCTTGCCTGAAGACTAAGCCAAAATGAGGAGAGAGAAGAGCCAAGAGAACTGCAGAAAGATGGAGCCACAGTCCTGGTCGGGCCAGGTCTACTCCCTGCCTTCTCTGTGGACTTTCCAGTTACATGATCCAGTCCATCCCTTTTATTATTTGCTAATTTCTTTATTTGCTTGTTGGGTGGTTGATGGTTTGCTTGTTTGCTGGCTGGTGTGAGAGGATGAAAGGAGTATGAAGTTTACATTTATACAACAATTATTAACCTTTCATTGTCTAAACTTAAGCTTAATTGTGGAATGTCGGGGCTTCCTTCTTCACTCCTTTCTTATAGTCAATATTAGCAAGAAAGAAAAATTTTTAAAAAAATGTAGATATTTTACTCTGCAGATTTTGACACTCCCACTAAGATCTATGGAAGAGAAAACAAAATGGCACCACTGCCTGAGATCAGGGAGAAAGACCTTGGGAACTGCAGGAAGATATGGAGGAGTGATGATTAGAACTTACCTTGAATTCTTTCCCAACCACAGTCCTATTCCAAGGCTTCTCATTAATGTCAAGACACTGTATTATGTATGTGTAGAAGGAAGTTTTTTTTGGCTTGAGTTTCACACTTGTCCTCCAATATGATTCAAACTAGTATCAAGAGGCCTGAATAGTGGTGGAGTGGTCTGCCAAGGGTTATGCACACAAAGGATGGAGGATCTCCCAGGGGAGATCTCATTCTCAGGGAAGTCCAGGAGAAAAGCTTGGTAATTTTTTTTTTTGGTGGGGAGGGTACTGGGGATATAACCCAGAGCCTTGTACATGCTAGGCCAACTGCTGTAACACTGAGTGACATCTCAGATACCCTAACCTTAATTTTTGTAGCAGAAAAATGATTCTGAGCATATCTCCATGTGAACTCACATCTAGTTGCTGAGATGTGAAACAGAGGGCTGTAAGAAATGAAAGAAGTTAAAACAAAGAAGGCAAGGAAGGAAGGGAGGGGTGCCCATGAGGGAGAAAGAAATGCAAAAGGAAGGGGGTGAGTATGAGTGATCTGCAGGTGCTGACCTGCTGCCACAGTTTGCAGGAACTTGAGTCTCTCTTGCTTTTCCTGGTGTGGCCACGTATTGAGTCAAGTCAGGGTAATAGTGACTATGGGAATGTTGACAATCAATATATATATTTTTAAGAGCAAATGACCATAAACTTCATGATGATAAATGAAAAGAAATCAATTAACAGTAGAAAATATATCTAGAAACAATCACCTAGATGAAAAAGCTGCAGTTTCATTTTAAATTACTAGTTCTTCAAACATCTGTCAGGTATTAGAACTGCTCTAACCAGAGAAGTGTAAGAAAAAAGCTTTCATCACCCTCTAATGCAAAATGATTCCAATGTAATATTTTTGTAGAATACTAACTGTAGGTTCTTTCTTTCTTTCTTTCTTTCTTTTTTAACAAATAAATAAATAGATAGATAGATAAAATAAAATAAATTCTGGTACCAAGGGAAAAAAAAAATCCATCCTAGGGGAAATGACCTTGATGCAATGGTAGCCTCCAAGTTCACAGGCAATCTATCCCAGAGGTCACGGAACAGAAAGGCTCACAGATCAATTTAAGATGCTCAAATCACATGGCTTATTGGATCATTCAAGCACATACATTAAGTAGCAAGGGAAAAAATATGAGATAAGCGCCCACAGGGTGGAGTGGAAGGACTATGCTACTGATCCTGTTACACAATTGTTCATGTATCATCTCCTTTTCTCTTTGCCTCTCTCTCCCCTTTCCTTTTCCTCTCCTTCCCACATCCTCCTTTATATCATTTTTTCCCCCAATGGTTGTGTGGTTACGAGGTCCAGAGCTTGATCAAGGGCCTTAGCAAGCTAAAAATGTCTGGAGCCAATGTGCATTTGTTGTTTTAAAGAAACAAAGGGCAAGGATACCTGGTCACAGCTGTAGCTCACCAATCAATGAGTTTGCTGGAAATCTGGAAGCTTTATCTTTGGAGCAGACCATTTGCAAATCTAGAATGGGGCTCCAATGCCTGGTCAGTTAGAGATCATGAAACTGCTGATGGAAGGTGGCTTGATTTAGACCTTATAATTTGGTCCTTCCATCCTTTTAGGGTTTTTTTCTAAGTAAATATTCTTGAGTGTTTCTTTTTTTTCTTTTTAAACTTACGTTTTCTACATACTATCTTTAACATGTCTTCCTGATTGCCAACTTTCTATATATACTTAACATATCTTGGGAATTCTTCTCATGTCTCACACTCCACTTGCTTCCTATCTTTATTCAGCACATCTTAGGAGTTTTACTTTCCAATTTACTTTCCAGCTTCAGTAGAACTGAATATTCTCAACTAATAGTAAACACACATTTCAGAATATCTACTTTGCCTGCCTGCCCTTCAGAGCCAATCACCATTCCCACAATTGCCTGCAGGTTAGTGAAAGAATCGAGTAAAATAAGCTAAACGAATGGTGTATAGCCTCCAATATCCTGGAAATAAGAGTAACTTCCACTGCTATAGCTACTAATCTTCTTTTATTATTTGAAATATCTGTCATACCTTATCTTATCTAATCCTCATAATGGACTCATGAGGTAAGTTTTTTTTTCAAAATGATTCACATTTTGTAAGAAGGAATAACAATCAAAATAATACAACTGTGAGTCACAGAAAAATACTTAGAAACTTATATGACAATGTAAGATCATATATGAATCAAGAAATAAAGACATGCTTGCTTCCTTTTAATCTTTATACTCTACATTTTATTAAGTGCTTATCAGGTGGGAGGTTGTGATGCAGTGTTCATTATTTGCCAAATCATTGTAATAATTTCCCACTAATTGGTTGACTTGTTAGAACTAGCTAATATAATAATTTTAAAAAATTAAGTGACTCATTATTGATGGTGTACAGTGTAAATAATCTTTTACACATGTACATGCTAATCAGAGTGATTAGTATATCCGGCTCCTTAAACATTTGCCATTTCTATGGGTTGAGAAACTTTTGTCTCTTCTAGTTATTTCAAATATATTGTACATTGTTGTAGACTATAGTTAGCCTATTGTGCTAAAGAATGTCAGAGTGAATTCCTCATTTCTATATTTTGGTATCCATCGTCTAAACTCTTTTTATCCCTCTTCCCTACCTCAACTTTCTACTCTTTTCTTCTATGAGATTAGTTCTTTCAAGATTCCACAGTGAATGAGAACATGAGGTATTTGTATTTCTGTGCCTGGCTTATTTCACTTAATATAATGTCCACCAGTATCATCCGTGTTGCCACAAGTGCCATTATTTTTAGTGGTTGAATAATAGTCCATTGTTCATATTTGCCACATTATTTTTATCCATTCACCTGTCCATGAACACTTTGGCTGATGCCATATCTTGGCTATTGTGAATAGTGCTGATTTCATTTCATTCAGAAATATACCCATACTGGGATTGCTATTATCATATGGTAGCTCTATTTATAGTTTCTTGAGGACACTTTATGCTATTTTCTACAGTGGCTATACTAATTTCCATTCCCACCAGAAATGTATAAGGGGTTTCTTTATCTTCATATATTCAACAGCATTTGTTATTGTTTAAAAATCTTTCTGATAATAGCCATTCTACCTGGGGTGAGTGAGATAGTATCTCACTGTGGTTTTGATTTGCATTTGCTTGATTGTTAATGATATTGAGGTTTTTTTTCATATACTTACTGGCCATTTGTATGTTTTCTTTTGAGAATTGTCTGTTCAGATAATTTACCCCTTTAAAAATTGGATTTGTTGTTGTTGCTGCTGTTGGGTTAGTTTTTTAATATATTTTAGATATTAACCCCTTGTAAGAATAGTTGGCAGATATTTTCTCTTATTCTGTAGGTTATTTCTTCCCTCCATTGTTTCCTTTAGTGTGCAGAAGCTTCTTGGTTTGATGTATTTCCATTTGTCTAGTTTTACTTTTGTTACCTGTATTTTGGGGGTCTGATCTTGTATGTTTTTTTTTTTTCTTCTGGCTTTGAGTTTGGTTTGTTCTTCATTTTCTAGATCCTTGATGTGCATCATTAAATTGCTATTTGAAATCTTTCTATTTTTTGATCTATGTGTGTATTGCTATAAAATTTCTTGCTGGTACTTCTTTACATGTATTTGTATATTTTCTATTGTTGTTCTTATTTTCGTTAATTTGTGGTTTATGTGTTGTGGTCTGAAAATATACATGATATTATTTCATTTTAAAATGAGACTTGATTTGTGACCTAATATACAGTATATCTGGAGTCAGTTCCCTGTCTGATGAGATGAATGCATATTCTGCACTGTTGGATAAAAAATTTATAAATGTCATTGGATCTATTTGTTCTATAGTATAGCTCATTTTTGGTGTTTCTTTGGATTTTCTGTTGGATGATCTTTCCATTGATGAAAATAAAGTGTTGAAACTCCCAACTAATATTGTGCTGGAATCCATTTGTCCCTTTAGATATAATATTTGCTTTATATATTTGATTGGTCTGGGGTGAGGTGCATATATAGTTACAGTTGTTATATCCTTTGCTGAACTGATTCTTTTATCCATACATAATGACCTTTCTTATCTATTTTTAAGGATTTTTAATTAAAGTATTCTTTATCTGATATGGGTATCCTTTTTTTTTAAAGACAGAGGGAGAGAGAGAATTTTTTATTATTTATTTTTTTAGTTTTCGGCGGACACAACATCTTTTGTTTTTTTGTATGTAGTGCTGAGGATCGAACCCGGGCTGCACGTATGCCAGGCGAGCGCGCTACTGCTTGAGCCACATCCCCAGCCCCTGATATGGGTATTCTTTTGTTTCCATTTGCAAGGGATATTTTTTTCAAGCTCTTCACTTAAGTCTGTGCTCATCTTTACCAGTGAAATAAATTTCTTGGAGATAGAATGTGGTCGGATCATATTTTTAATCCACTCAGTCTCTATCATAAATTTTATCAATTTATGTTCAAAATTACTATTGAATAACAAAATCCATTTTGCTAATTATTTTCTGGCTGAATATTCCTGTCCCGTTCTACCTTTCTTATTTTTGTGGTTTGGTGGTTTTGTGTAGTGGTAAGTTTTGATTCTCTTAAAGATTTGTTTATCTGTTTGCCAGTGAGTTTTATTCTTTAATGTATTTTCATGATGGTAGTTATCATCTTTTCATTTCTGGATGTGGAATTCCCACAAGAATTTCTTATAAGACAGGTCTGGTGGTGAAGAATTCTCTTAGTTTCTGTCATTTCTGAAAGATTTGCTGGATATGGTTGGCACTCATTTTCTTTCAGGACTTTGATTACATCACCCCATTCTCTTCTAGGTTTCAAGGCTCTTGTTGAGAAATCTGCTTTACTTAATGGGAATTTCTAAATATGTGACTTTATACTTTTCTCTAATTGTTTTGAGATTGATTTTTGGCAGTTTGACTATGACTTGTCTTGGAAAAGTTCTGGTTTAGTTCAGTTTATTTCATATCTTTGAGCTTCCTGAATCTGCATGTCCCTTTTTTTGATGTGGGACATTTTCTCAGATATTATTTTGTTACCTTAGTTTTTTGTTGTTTTTGGTGGTGATGGGGATTGAACCCAGGGCCTTGTGCATGCAAGGCAAGCACTCTACCAACTGAGCTATATTCCCAGCCCTTGTTAACTTAGTTTTTAATGCCTTTTTCATCTTCTTGTCCTGGTCTACCCTTAATGCAATTATTTATTTACTTAATTATGTCCATTAAGTCTCACAGGCTTTCTTCATTCTTTAAAAAATGTTTTCTTTCTTTCTTTCTTTCTTTCTTTCTTTCTTTCTTTCTTTCTTTCTTTCTTTCTTTCTTTCTTGTCTGACTGGAATATTTCAAAGGACCTGTCTTTGAGTTCAGAAATTAATTCTTCTCCTTAGTCTAGTTTCTTGTTGGAGATATTGATTGTATTTTTTTATTTATTGGATTCAACTTTGAAATTTTTATTTGGTTCTTTGTGGTTTTCAACTCTGTTTAATTTTTAATTCAGATTGTAAGTTGTTTTCTTCATTTAGTTGAATGATCTGTTTTCTCTTATATCTCTCTGAGTTTCCTTAGATCATTATTTTTAATCCATTTTCAGAGATTTCATAAATTTCTCTTATGTTGGAGTGTGTTCCTGGAGAATTACTCTTTCCTTTGGCAGGTGTGAAAATTCCCTGCTTTTTCATGCTCTTGTGTTGCTATCTATGAATTGGGTGTAAGATTCATTTATTATGATTTTAAGGAGTAGTTTTGTAGAGCAAGACACTTTTGTTCAGATGGGACGTACATAGGGTGTTGGTTGTAGATAGACTTTTCGCTTTGATTCTGAGTAAGCACAAAGTATAACTGTAGCTGTAATCAGTGTCAGAGGTGTCTATGAGTGCTTACATGGTCTAGACTACAGGTGTTTGTAGAGGTTGTGGTGTGATTTTGCAGTGGACAAGGGCTCTCAAAAGCATGTGTCCATGGGCCCTGAAGCATGAGTGGTAATAGTGGTAGGGGATGTGGGACATGGAGGATTGTGTCCCTACACCCTTGATGTCAGGCATTGATAGTGGCCTAGCCTCGGGTAGTGGTAACTGCAATTCTTGGGAAACAGGCTGTGGAGATGTGCATCCTTGGGCCAATAAAGATGAGCACCAATGGCAGCAATGATAGCCATGATTCTGGGGGTGCTGGCTGCACCGGGGCATGGCCTTAGTGGCCCTTGGCACATGCTGTGGTGGTGTCAGGGCTTCTGAACACAATAGCTGCAATGAAAGGGCTTCCTCCTGGCCCCTAGGGTAGGACTTTACTAATAAAATCTGTTCTTAAAATGGTGTTGTGCTATAGCAGCTTGGGCTCTTGACATTGTGTGTGTGTGTGTGCACGCGCACGCATGCATGCATGTGCATGTGTGTGCACAGGCAAGGTGAGTTCATTCTCTGGAGTAAAGCAGTCATGTGGTGCTCGGCAGCTCCCCAGACTGGGTTTAAAGTCTGTGAGGATGATTGACTTTTCCTGTAGTTAAGACTGCTGAATCAGAGTGATTATAGGCTTTCTGGGGACTCTTCTACTTGCCTTTTCCTGGCAATGTAGTGTCCCTCCTCGTTAGGGTGACTGAGTCACTGGTGTTTGCACTTTGTTCCTCTCTCTGTGGTGCCACCCATGCCATTTAGGGTTCCATCGGTCCCTTGCTGACAGCCAGTGTTCTCCCTCAGTGACTTTTCCCCAAACACAGCCGTTCCTTTGTTGCTCTGGTTCTGCTCTGTGGTGGAGGAGAGTGCAGGTATCTCTGTTCTGAGGTACGCATTATTATATCAGGTCCACAGGTAAGGGGTGGAGGCAGAATTGGAAGGTGACCTTTAAGAGTCAAGTAACACAAGAAAGCACAGCTACGAGAGGAGCCACGAACCCTGACTTGAGAATCCCCCCTCTGTCATTGGACCAGGGTCCTCTCTCCCAGAGACCCTAAGGGGCCCTGGGCATTCTGCTCCTCGGTGTACCCTCCCACCCCTCATCCCTGATTCTGAATGATGTATATCTGTGAGATCTTACAGACACCCACAGAAAGGCTTATGTCTCATAAACTCATTCAGTAATTAAAATCACATATGAAGCAAATTAATGAGGATTGCACATTTACAAAGAAATCAAGATCTGTATGTTGCATTTGGTCAGATAGTAGATGTAAATGGGTTGCAAGAACTATGTGTGAGAAGGAATGGCTGAAGTGTTTTTACTGAGGAGAGAAAATGTAGGTAGACAGGGCCATATGGCATTCATGGAGAACAGCACTCCACAATGAAGAGAAAAGGTGCATTTCACTGAGAGTCATTATGCACCAGGTACTGTACATACATTATTTCAAATACCCAACAACCACTTTGAACGGTGGATTTTAGAGAGGAAAAGAGGCTCAGGGTGGTCAATAATGTGCTACAAGTCACCCATCTAAGGAGCAAGGAGGTTATTTATACTTTAGAGTGTGGCTTTTTCTACCAACCTGTACCATATGGTGTGCATGGAAGAGAATGTGGTGGCTAAAAGAGAAATAAGAGGTCTGCAGGACTATTTCTTTCACAAAGGAGCAGATGGAAGCCTTCAAAACTAAAATAAAAGAAGTCATAATTCAAAGTCTTTGATGAAAAATAAAGTACACTTGCACTAACAAAATGGAAACAACCTTTGTCTAACCAAATTTAGCCAAGTTCAGGACAGCACAATTCTTTATGCTCTGAAATGTTTAAAATGGTTTGGAGGAGAGAGTCCAGAGAGATCACTACCAGGCTTAAAGACAAAGGTCTCACATCAGATTGTTATCTACTAAACATTCCTGTGCCTCATCCATGGTTGAAAGAGATAATTCTCAAGTGTATTCTGCATTATTCTTATTTTATATTCTTACTCTATATGTGTTTTAAAATACATATCTTTCTGGGAGCAGTGGTGTATGCCTGTAATCCCAGTGACTCTGAAGGCTGAGGCAGGAGGATTATAAGTTTGAGGTCAGCCTCAGCAACTTAGTGGGACCTGTCTCAAAAAGAAAAAATACGAAGGACTGGGGATGTGGCTCAGTGGTTAAGCACCTTTGGGTTCAGTTCTCAGTAAACCTCCCCCAGTACAAATTTTGAGCTCTTTGCATTTTTGGACATTAAATTTTGTAAAACAGTTTGAATAATTATAAAATGCCATAGAACATGTATAGAAAGTGGTGATATTGCATTAGTTGTATACATTGTTAATTAGTTCAGATTTCTTAACTATTCAGCTTGAATTCACTGTCCTTTCTTATTTTTTCCTTTACAGTCATGAATTACCATCACCCCCACTCCCAACTAACTATAATGTCTTAGTTTAATGTCTGATGGTTACAGTAGGTATTAAAACTGGTATCTCCATACTGCAGCTGTTTTTGACAAGCATAAGTGAGATAACCTGTTTCTAAATCTAAACACATCATAAAGTCGCATTTATCCACAGGTTACAATGTAAGTTAGTGGGTGAATGGATTATAGCCAAGGCAGGGGATGTATAGGAGGGATGTCATAAATTTGTGTCCACAGAGAACTGGTTCTGCATCTAATTTCTGTCAGAGAGAGTGACCTAGTACAGCACTCTAAAGCAAAAATAATCATTTTAGGCAGCTTCCTTTAACTGGCTCTAATTGGTCAATATATTCAGTTACCTGGCAGTAAATTTTTCTGTTAAATTATGTTGAAAAGCACATCAGGATGTTGAATTATTTAAAATTTGACATTTTAAGCATGTGCTGTTGAGTTTTAATGGTTGCAGAGAGAAATCATTAACTGCTACTTTTGAAGTTAACAGGCTAAAGGAATAATTTCTGAAGTTGAATTGTTTAAGAGCTTTTGGATGGGTGTCTTTTTATAACTATGCTCCTAGGAAGGTTAGACTTTGTCCATGGGGGCTTCTTGGCCTGTTTCTGCGCAATGGTGTGGTGGATTTTTATAAAAGGCCAGAGTCCTGAGGAGGCATCTTGCTTTCCCCAAGATATCACCCTTATTATCTTTTTCTTATCTGCTCACCAAATCTTCCTCAACTATTCTTGTCAGGAATACTTCTCAAGCTCCTGATGAGCAACTCTGAAAGAAATGCCCATGAGGATGTGAGCATATTCGTCGATTCCCCTGTTATTATGAATTCTCCTGTTGAATCAAGCCAAATCGCAAGGGACCACAAGATGTTGAGAAAATGGAATTATACTCTCTGAATTGTTCTTAGATGCTCTGCTCTTGCAGAACCAAGGTCAGTAGTAAGGCTTACCCTCTAGTAAGGCCCTGCTTTTCTATTGTGCGTAAAACTTATTTTGCCACTCTGGTTTTTGTGGATAAGCGTGGCAGTGACAGAAACCAGGGGAATTTTGCTCTGTGTCTCTTGGTCTTGATGGTCACGGCTGTTGGGTGTTCCCCTGACTGATAGCTTAGAGTGGGATAGGTTGGTGACAATGGAGGTTTGGGAATCAGAGGCCCATTACTTTTTCAAGAACTGCTCAAAGGTCCTTCTTCCTAGGTGTCACATCATGTCTGAAATATCTCCTCCCACTGTCCTCCTCTCACTGTCCTTGTCCCTTTATGCTACTCTGCTTTCCACAGAACATCTGTAATTTCAGGTAACAGAATTCTGGACCTGGGCCCTTCTGTTTTCTCAGGTTGCTTCTGGATTGCTCCAGCTTTTCTATCTACTCCAGCTTCTACTGACTTGTTAGGAGCCAAGATTTATCACTGGTTTCAGGTTAGGCAAAGGGGAGGAAGTGGTGGAACTTCTGTTTCACTCGAGATATCTAGAGTCGAAGCGTATTTCGCCTTTAGTCTTAAATACTCATGCATAGATGGGACTTCATTATTCCTTCAAGCAGAACCAAACCAAGCCCCATCCGTTGTAGGCTCAGTGTCAGTCTGAGATAAAGGTATTATTTTCATATCCTTCCTTTTCCAAATACTCAAATGTTTATCTCTTGAAACCAGGTGTTCAAATGCCTTTGAAAATTTTTAAAGATTTCCCCAGGGAAAATTATAATGATTTATTAAGAAATTTAAAAGAGGACCAAAATTAGTGGAGAGAGGTATGTTTGTGGAAAGGAAAATACATCATAAAGGTATCAATTCTTTACAACTTCTATAATAGATCTAATGCACTTGAAATAAAAATTATAGAGTTTTCTAAGGCAATTTCCCAATTTATATAGAAGGGTAAAAGGTCAAAATTAGCCAGAGCACTTGGGAAGGAGCTGGTATCAGAACTTATTATGAAGCTATAGTGATTAGACTGTGAGATAACAGCATGCAAATAGATAAGATATATTTGCACAGTATCAAAGCACTCTCTATATGCTTATTAATTACATATCCATTTATAAGTTCAAAATTCTTAATTTTTAACTCTACGGTAGAGAAATTTGGCATATGACAAATGAACCAGGTTAAAGAAAATTAACTTCATCCATAATGGGACAAATAAACATGGAGTGCCTCCTTGTATGACACACTGAGAAGGACACTACATCACTTCTGTGGTGTTCAATGGCCAAAATGGCATGACCTCAACCTAATTATGAGTAAACTCTGAGCAAACCCCAAACAGAGGACATTCTACAAAGTAAATGCCTGTACTTCTAAAAGTACATGAAAGATAAGAAGACAAGGAGACTAAGAAACTGTTCCATATTGAAAGAGATGATGAAGAGACATAACAACTACTTGCAAGATGAGAGTCTAGATTTAATTTTAGACCATAAAATAAATAATTGGCCAAATTTGAGTGGAGTGTGTGGATTTGCTATATCAGGTCAATGTTGCTCTCTTGATTTTGATTCTTACATAGAAGAGTATCTTTGTTTTTAGGAAATACTGCCATATTTATAAGTAATGTAGCATCATATTTGAAAGTTACTCTTACATTCATAGGAAAAAAAAAGACTATTTACAGATAAGAAGAAGGTGGGGGAGAGGGAGGAGAGTGAAGATGATAAGGTAAACATGGTAAAATGTGGTAGAATTTTACCAGCTGTGAAATTTGAATGAAGGATATATACAGAAATATTTTGGGTTTTCTTCCCAAGTCTTATGTAAACAGCTATTTTAATTCTTTATTTTAAAAAACAGTTTGGGAACTCTCATAAGTAATAAAAAAAATCCATGACACAATATAAGAACCTAGAGAAAACATGAACAAACATTGCCCACAGGAGGATATGCATGTGGCCAGTAAAGCCACAATGATGTATTTGACATCATTGATGATTCCAAGCAAGATCACCATGAGGTACCATTTTGCATCTGTTTAACTGCAAATTTTTTAAAAAATTTGAAAATATCAAGTGTGAGAGAAGATTTGGTTTCAAATGATCCATTAACACTTCTCAAGGGGTACAATTTGTTGCTGTCATTTTAAATAGCATTTTATCATTATCATAAAAAATCAAACATTTTCTTACTCTGTGACCCAGAGATTCTATCTCCAGAAATGTGCCTAAGAAAATGTCTAATATACGTACACCTGGGGACACTTAGAGCACACCCACAGCAGTAATAGTTATAATAGGGAAAATCATGGAAGAATCTAAATGGCCATCAGTGGAAGAGTAAATGAACTGTGTTACATTCCCACCACAGAACGCTATAGAGCATCTAGAACAAAAGAACTGTGATATGGAAGAATTTTAGCATCATAGTGGAAAGCAAAAAAGGAATCCATTCACCAATCACATATAACATGCTGCCATTTTTATAAAGTGAAAACAATAAAAAAATTTAAAATTGTGAATATAAAATGGACTCATAAGACCACATACAAATGCAAGAGAATAGTGGATATATGGCATGTGTGTATTTATTGCTATAAAGAACGCTCTGCCTTAAACATGAATTGATAGAAGCCAAACATTTTGACACTTTTGATTAACAAGTCTTTTCTTCAGCAAGATTCTAAAGTCTTATTTTTCAGCCTAGAATAGTGCTTGGCATATAGAAGACAATCAATAAATAATATTTACCAATAGATAAAAATATTAAATGAGTAAAACCTTGAATTTGTGAACAATGAAGGGTAGAATTGCAGTAACATAAACAGTCCAGTGGGTGGAGCCCGTGTTCCATTTCATATCAAGAACTGAAAATTTTTTGATGAATGTTTCCATGTTCTTGGGTGAATTTTAGATGGTTCTTCAGGAACTCTGTAATAAGTTTGTATTTCCTTTAAAGTGAATTAATTGATGCAGACTTGCAAAACTTTTAATGTGCATTTGTGCTTGATTAATGGAAAATTTAAATCACCTGGTTTTCAATGTCAAATGAAAAGGTTTTCCTCTGTATGTAATTTAACTAGATTTATAACTTTATTACGTTTATTTTCTGATAAAGAAAAATCTGACAGTGTTGAAGAGTTAGAGAAATCTGTTTAAAGTAGAATGAGAGGTGAAAAGGTGGAATGTACAGTGAGATACATGAAATTATATAAGGAAATAGGAATCAAAGCAATTTCCATATCGTTTAATTACAAAGGCCTGACACTGATGTAGATGCAGAGCATTTGAGTTGAATTATTTGATTCCACTGTCTTTGAGTTATCTGTAGGAAATCCTCAGCTAAGTAGGTGCTCAGCCTTACATAGCTTTATCGGCTTCCCTGGCACATCTCTATGACAGGATCAGTTATCTGCAAAGTTTCCAGGTCTTGCACTTCTTCCCTGAACACTCCTTTGATTTGTTGCTCAATTGAACTGGCTCTTTAAGGAGCCAACTTTTCCTGCTGCACTCTGACCAGCTGTTTTTACTCCCACATCCTCTTGCCTGGGCCTGGAGGTGCTGTAAGTGCTGGCCAGCCCCTTTCACCTCCCTAAAAACCTTGGCTTTGAAGTCTTGCTGTCAGACCCTTGTACAACCTCTCCTTGCTAGTCATCTCCTTCCCCTCCCTCCTCCTCGTTTCTTTCATATTTTTAGTTCTTGGCTCACTGTCAGTTTTCCCTAAAGCCCTAGTGAACAATTTGGTTATTTCAGTATTCAGATAGATGATCCTTTCAACACCATGGGCTCTAGGTTTCTTAACCCCCTTTCCTTTCTGGATTTTTCCCTCTCTCTACCTGACCTCAGTCACTTACTCCCGGTCATGACCTTGCTCTTGTGTTTAGCAATAACTGCACTCCCACCGACATCTCTGTTTTCAGCATGTACTTTCTTCCCTCTGCATCCTTCACTCTAGCTCACTCTCCGACACACTGCCTTCAGTTTCCCAGCCCCAATGGATCTTTAGTCCATTGATTTGATCACCTTCTCTCCTTCTCTAACTTTCCCTCTTGACCTTCTCTCACAGCCTTAGCTGGAATAGATTCTCATCTTTGATACTATAAGAACCTCTTGGACCTCTGGATGCCCTTGCTTTGTCCTTCATCACAGAGTCTGGAAAACCCCAATCCCAGTCAAATATGACTCTCTGCATACTCCATGCCTACCTTTATGTAGCTGAACATGCTGGATAGAAATCCACGTCATGACTACTGGGCTCATGTTAAATTATCACTGTTAAGATAATTTCGGGTGGACCCTTTGGGCTGCCTGGCAGTTCTGCTCACCTCCGTAGTCCATTCAGTCATGCATTTTCTAGAAAGGTGTTTTTCAAAGTGTATTAGTGAAATAGAACATCATAGATATCATGGTTGATGATAAGGGTAAATATCATTTCATAAAATGTTTATTTCAGTTATATGTATGTGCATTTATATACATATGTGTGCAGGTTTGTGGTATAAAATGAGCCATATGTCCCAAACTCAGTGCCTGGCTTATACAGGATTTGAATCTAAATGCAGCTAAGATTTTTCTACTCAGCTGCAATTTATAAGCTTCAGTATATCACACTATGCTTGCCTTTTTCCAATTACTAGCAAACATTGAGCGAGTGCTTCCTGTGTGCAGCACTGTACAGGAATGAACACACCGTGCTCTGGGAATTCCACGTAGATGAATGTGGCCCTTTCGTAGTGAGGAAGGATGAACCAGAGAAGTGAACTTGGCTACATTATGCATAGTTATGTGCTCCATGCCTTTGCTCAGTGCCAGAGTGATTTTGATGTGGGCAAAGACTGAAAGTACAGAAGTGTTTCACAAAAGCAAATTTGTTATTTAGATCACTCTTTGTTATAAGTGTCTACTTGGGTTACACTACTTTTCCAGGAGAAAAGTGTTACTGGAATCGTGTTCATTCATGTAGTCATTTCATAATTCTTATTAGTGATGATTAGGTACTGTAGGCATGTGTATGTGTGCGTATATATAAAATATTTGGGGAATGGATCCCTAAATAGTAGACACTGTCAGAGACAACTCAAAGAATCTGCAGTCCAGTGGTTGTACTGGATGCAGTGATGGACACATGTGATCCAGCATCTGCGCTATGGCTATTTATGGCACATAGGGGAATGACCTCTTAGATGGGGGACAGGGGAACCAGAGGAGGCAGTCCACAGCAGTGGCTCTGAGTTAGGTTTTTGAATGATGAGTAAGAATGAGCTTCCTGAGTAGGCTGGAGACCTGCCAGGCTGCTCCAGGCAGTGGGAACGACTTCTGCAAAAGCCCAACTGAGAGAACTGAATTTCTGGTGGCCAGAATTCATGGTGCAACTAGGGGTAGGACCAGAATTGAGGAAGAAGGGGTAAAGAGGCAATCTAGGTTAAAGTAAATTTTATCTCCAGGAGAATGTCATGGAAGAAAGTAGAATTCTGCTCCAATTTTGTTAATGGATGAGATGGACCATAGTAATGGCTATGCTACATAGTTAAGACACGAGCATCAACAGAAGATGAGATAATGATAAAACTATCAGAGCTTTTGTGTAGAAATATTTTAGAGAAGAAAAGTTAGTGAGTCCTTTTTCTAGTCACTAATCTACCCTTCTTGGTTTGGCTCACCCTCAAAAATTGAATCCAAGAAATCCTGCAATTTCCCAGAGGGGTAATAACAGTTCCTGTAATAACTACTCTCATGACATTTCCTGGATATGATAAATTTTCTTGTCCTATATTTACAGATTTATGTGAAAGATTTTCTTGAACTTGAGCCCTAAGAATAATGTGCAATATGCCTCTCTCAAGGCAAGATAAAGACTAGTCTGGCAGAAGAGGTAAGAGGCCTCTAACAGTAGTGCTTCCAGGCTGCCATACTATCTTCTCCCAGATGAACATATTTGGTCAAGTTTTTTTTTTTTTTTTAATTCTGGAATAATTTGGGTTCCTTGGCATACTGTATTATATGCCTTAAAGCCAAACTGTTATTCACCTAGCAAAATTGGACAGGATGTCTCTACTGGTTAGACTATTCTGCCATTGGGTAAGAGATGTGGCCTTGTCAGGGGAAGGATGAAGAAAGAACATATTTTTAGAATGAGATAGATGTGCGATGTTCATCTGAAAAGAGCTTCTTCTACTTCACAACAATCTTTGAATATGGTGTCATTGGTAGATGTTTTTTCTAATTGATTTTTTTTTGGTACTGAGGATTGAACCCAGTACCAATGAGTTATATTCCCAGCTCTTTTTAATATTTGACTTAAAAACAGGGTGAGTGGCTAAGTGCCTTACTCATCTGCTGAGGCTGGCTTTAAACTTGGGATTCTCCCTCCTTAGCCTCCCAAGTTGCTGGGATTATAGATGTGTGCCATAGCTCCCTGCCCTAATTGATTTTTTTTCTTTCTTTTTAAAGTTAAATTACTTATTTATTCTAATTTGTTATACATGATGACAGAATGCAATTCATTTCATATTACACACATAGAGTACAATTTTTTAAGTCACTGTATACAACGTATTTTCAAACCATTCATGTCTTCATACATGTACTTAGAGTAATGATGTCTAACTCATCCCACCATCATTCCAACCCCTTTGCCCCCTCCTTTCCCCTCCCTCCCCTTTGCCCTATCTAAAGTTCCTCCATTCCTCCCTGCTCCCCTGCCGCCATCACTATTATGAGTCAGCATCCTCGTATCAGAGAAAATATTTGGCCTTTGGTTTTTTGGATTGGCTTGCTTCAATTAGTATTATATTCTCCAACTTCATCAATTTACTGGCAAATGCCATGATTTTATTCTCTCTTAATGCTGAGTAATGTTCCATTATGTATATATACCAAAGTTTCCCTATTCATTCATCTACTGAAGGACATCTAAGTTGGTTCTATAATTTAGCTATTGTGAATTGTGCTGCTACAAACATTGATATGGCTGTGTCCCTGTAGTAAGCTGTTTTTAAGTCCTTTGGATATAGACCAAGGAGTGGAATAACTGGGTCAAATGGTGGTTCCATTCCAAGTTTTCCAAGAATCTCCGTACTGGCTGCACCAATTTGCAGTCCCACCAGCAATGTATGAGTGTGTCTTTTCCCCTACATCCTAGCCAACACTTATTGTTGTTTGTATTCTTGATAGCTGCAATTGTGACTGGAATGAGATGAAATCTTAGAGTAGTTTTGATTTGCATTTCTCTAATTGCCAGAGATGTTGAACATTTTTTCATATGTTTGTTGATTGATTGTATATCATCTTCTGAGAAGTTTTTGTTCAGTTCTTTGATACATTTATTGACTGGGATATTTGTTTTTTGTTGTTGTTGTTGTTTTGGTGTTAAGGTGTTTGACTGCTTTATATATCTTAGAGATTAGTGCTTTTTTTTTTTTATAGTGACCTCAGTACTCCTACCCTGACCTAAGTAGGGTAGGAGTACTGAGGTGTCAGTTTTATGCAAAATAAATAAGTAAACATGGGGATTGAATTTCATAAGATAGATTAGTTTGAGGTGAATTTTGTGTTTTTTTTTCATTTTTTTAATTTTTTATTGTTGGTTGTTCAAAACATTACAAATTTCTTGATATATCATATTTCACACATTGATTCAAGTGGGTTATGAACTCCCATTTTTACCCCATATACAGATTGCAGAATTACATCAGTTACACATCCATTGATTTACATATTGCCATACTAGTGTCTGTTGTGTTCTGCTGTCTTTCCTATCCTCTACTATCCCCCCTCCCCTCCCCTCCCCTCCCCTCTTCTCTCTCTGCCCCCTCTACTGTCATTCATTTCTCCCCCTTGTATTATTTTTCCCTTTCCCCTCACTTCCTCTTGTATGTACTTTTGTATAACCCTGAGGGTCTCCTTCCATTTTCATGCAATTTCCCTTCTCTCTCCCTTTCCCTCCCACCTCTCATCCCTGTTTAATGTTAATCTTCTTCTCCTGCTCTTCGTCCCTACTCTGTTCTTAGTTACTCTCCTTATATCAAAGAAGACATTTGGCATTTGTTTTTTAGGGATTGGCTAGCTTCACTTAGCATAATCTGCTCTAATGCCATCCATTTCCCTGCAAATTCTATGATTTTGTCATTTTTTAATGCAGAGTAATACTCCATTGTGTATAAATGCCACATTTTTTTTATCCATTCGTCTATTGAAGGGCGTCTAGGTTGGTTCCACAGTCTTGCTACTGTGAATTGTGCTGTTATGAACATCGATGTAGCGGTGTCCCTGTAGCATGCTCTTTTTAGGTCTTTAGGGAATAGACCGAGAAGGGGAATAGCTGGGTCAAATGGTGGCTCCATTCCCAGCTTTCCAAGAAATCTCCATACTGCTTTCCAAATTGGCTGCACCAATTTGCAGTCCCACCAGCAATGTACAAGTGTACCCTTTTCCCCACATCCTCGCCAGCACTTGTTGTTGTTTGACTTCATAATGGCTGCCAATCTTACTGGAGTGAGATGGTATCTTAGGGTGGTTTTGATTTGCATTTCTCTGACAGCTAGAGATGGTGAGCATTTTTTCATGTACTTGTTGATTGATTGTATGTCCTCCTCTGAGAAGTGTCTGTTCAGGTCCTTGGCCCATTTGTTGATTGGGTTGTTTGTTCTCTTATTGTCTAATTTTTTGAGTTCTTTGTATACTCTGGATATTAGGGCTCTATCTGAAGTGTGAGGAGTAAAGATTTGTTCCCAGGGTGTAGGCTCCCTATTTACCTCTCTTATTGTTTCTTTTGCTGAGAAAAAACTTTTTAGTTTGAGTAAGTCCCATTTGTTGATTCTAGTTATTAACTTTTGTGCTATGGGTGTCCTATTGAGGAATTTGGAGCCCAACCCGACTGTATGTAGATCGTAGCCAACTTTTTCTTCTATCAGACGGTGTGTCTCTGATTTGATATCAAGATCCTTGATCCATTTTGAATTAACTTTTGTGCATGGTGAGAGAAAGGGATTCAGTTTCATTTTGTTGCATATGGATTTCCAGTTTTCCCAGCACCATTTGTTGAAGATGCTATCCTTCCTCCATTGCATGCTTTTATCCCCTTTATCAAATATAAGATAGTTGTAGTTTTGTGGATTGGTTTCTGTGTCCTCTATTCTGTACCATTGGTCCACCCGCCTGTTTTGGTACCAGTACCATGCTGCTTTTGTTACTATTGCTCTGTAGTATAGTTTGAAGTCTGGTATCGCTATACCGCCTGATTCACACTTCCTGCTTAGCATTGTTTTTGCTATTCTGGGTCTTTTATTTTTCCATATGAATTTCCTGATTGCTTTCTCTATTTCTACAAGAAATGCCGTTGGGATTTTGATTGGCATTGCATTAAGCCTATAGAGAACTTTTGGTAATATTGCCATTTTGATGATGTTAGTTCTGCCTATCCATGAACAGGGTTTATTTTTCCATCTTCTAAGATCTTCTTCTATTTCTCTCTTTAGGGTTCTGTAGTTTTCATTGTATAAGTCTTTCACCTCTTTTGTTAGGTTGATTCCCAAGTATTTTATTTTTTTTGAAGATATTGTGAATGGAGTGGTTGTCCTCATTTCCATTTCAGAGGATTTGTCGCTGATATACAGGAATGTTGATTTTATATCCTGCCACTTTGCTGAATTCATTTATTAGCTCTAATAGTTTCTTTGTAGAGCCTTTTGGGTCTGCTAGGTATAGAATCATGTCACCTGCAAATAGTGATAATTTAAGTTCTTCTTTTCCTATTTTTATGCCTTTAATTTCTTTCGTCTGTCTAATTGCTCTGGCCAGTGTTTCGAGAACTATGTTGAACAGAAGTGGAGAGAGAGGGCATCCCTGTCTTGTTCCAGATTTTAGAGGGAATGCCTTCAATTTTTCTCCATTCAGAATGATGCTAGCCTGAGGCTTAGCATAGATTGCTTTTACAATATTGAGGTATGTTCCTGTTATCCCTAGTTTTTCTAGAGTTTTGAACATAAAGGGATGCTGTACTTTGTCGAATGCTTTTTTCGCGTCTATCGAGATGATCATATGGTTCTTATTTTTAAGTCTATTGATGTGGTGAATAACATTTATTGATTTCCGTATATTGAACCAGCCTTGCATCCCAGGGATGAATCCTACTTGATCATGGTGCACAATTTTTTTGATATGTTTTTGTATCCGATTCGCCAGAATTTTATTGAGGATTTTTGCATCTAGGTTCATTAGAGATATTGGTCTGTAGTTTTCTTTCTTTGAGGTGTCTTTGTCTGGTTTCGGAATCAGGGTGATGTTGGCCTCGTAGAATGAATTTGGAAGTTCTCCCTCTTTTTCTATTTCCTGAAGTAGCTTGAAACGTATTGGTATTAGTTCCTCTTTAAAGGTTTTGTAAAACTCTGCTGTATACCCATCCGGTCCTGGGCTTTTCTTAGTTGGTAGTCTTTTGATGGTTTCTTCTATTTCCTCAATTGATATTGGTCTGTTTAGGTTGTCTATATCCTCCTGACTCAATCTGGGCAGATCATATGACTTCAGAAATTTATCGATGCCTTCACTATCTTCTAATTTATTGGAGTATAAGGATTCAAAATAATTTTTGATTATCTTCTGTATTTCTGAAGTGTCTGTTGTGATATTGCCTTTTTCATCCCGTATGCTAGTAATTTGAGTTCTCTCTCTTCTTCTCTTCGCTAGCATGGCTAAGGGTCTGTCGATTTTGTTTATTTTTTCAAAGAACCAACTTTTAGTTTTGTCAATTTTTTCAATTGTTTCTTTTGTTTCGATTTCATTAATTTCAGCTCTGATTTTCATTATTTCTTGCCTTCTACTTCTTTTGCTGTTGTTTTGCTCTTCTTTTTCAAGGATTTTGAGATGAAGTATGAGATCATTTATATGTTGGTTTTTTCTTTTTTTAAGGAATGAACTCCAAGCAATGAATTTTCCTCTTAGAACTGCTTTCAATGTGTCCCATAGATTCCGATATGTTGTGTCTGTGTTTTCATTAATCTCTAAGAATTTTTTAATTTCCTCCTTGATGTCTTCTATAACCCATTGATCATTCAGTAACCTATTGTTCATTCTCCAAGTGATGTATGCTTTTTCCTTCCTTCTTTTATCGTTGATTTTCAGTTTCATTCCATTATGATCAGATAAGATGCATGGTATTATCTCTACTCCTTTATATTGTCTAAGAGTTGCCCTGTGACATAATATATGATCTATTTTTGAGAAAGATCCATGTGCTGCTGAGAAAAAAGTGTAACTGCTTGATGTTGGGTGGTATATTCTATATATGTCAATTAAGTCTAGGTTATTAATTGTGTTATTGAGTTCTATAGTTTCCTTATTCAACTTTTGTTTGGAAGATCTGTCCAGTGTCGAGAGAGGTGTGTTGAAGTCTCTCATGATTATTGTATGGTGGTCTATTAGACTCTTGAACTTGAGAAGAGTTTGTTTGATGAACATAGCTGCACCATTGTTTGGGGCATATATATTTATGATTGCTATGTCTTGTTGGTGTATGGTTCCCTTGAGCAGTATGTAGTGTCCCTCTTTATCCCTTTTGATTAACTTGGGCTTGAAATCTATTTTATTTGATATGAGTATGGACACACCTGCTTGTTTCCGAAGTCCATATGAGTGATATGATTTTTCCCAACCTTTCACCTTCAGCCTATGTATGTCTTTTCCTATCTTTTCCTGTAGGCAGCATATTGTTGGGTCTTGTTTTGTGATCCATTCTACTAGCCTGTGTCTCTTAATTGGTGAGTTTAAGCCATTAACATTTAGGGTTATTATTGAGATATGGGTTGTTCTTCCAGCCATATTTGTTTATTTCTGTTACTAAACATGGTTTGTTTTCCTCTTTGATTATTTTCCCCCCTTTACTGTTCTACCTCCCACTGTTGGTTTTCATTGTTATTTTCCATTTCCTCCTCCTGTAATGTTTTGCCGGGGATGTTTTGAAGAGATGGTTTTCTAGCTGCAAATTCTTTTAACTTTTGTTTATCGTGGAAGGTTTTAATTTCATCTTCCATCCTGAAGCTTAATTTCGCTGGATACACAATTCTTGGTTGGCACCCATTTTCTTTCAGTGTTTGAAATATGTTATTCCAGGATCTTCTAGCTTTCAGATTCTGTGTTGAAAGATCAGCTGTTATCCTGATTGGCTTACCCCTAAATGTAATCTGCTTCCTTTCTCTTGTAGCTTTTAAAATTCTCTCCTTATTCTGTATGTTGGGCATCTTCATTATAATGTGTCTAGGTGTGGGTCTCTTATGATTTTGCACATTCGGCGTCCTGTGGGCTTCTAGAATTTGGGATTCTGTCTCATTCTTCAAGTCTGGGAAGTTTTCTCGTATTATTTCATTGAATAGATTGCTCATTCCTTTGGTTTGAAACTCTATCCCTTCCTGTATCCCAATGACTCTTAAGTTTGGTCTCTTTATGTTATCCCATATTTGTTGGATGTTCTGCTCATGGTTTCTTAACAGTCTTGCTGAGCTGTCTATGTTCTTTTCCAGTTGAAATACTTTGTCTTCATTGTCTGATGTTCTATCTTCTAAGTGTTCTACTCTGCTGGTAGTATTCTCCATTGAGTTTTTAAGTTGGTTTATTGCTTCCTGCATTTCTAGGATTTCTGTTTGTTTGTTTTTTATAACCTCTATCTCCCTGTATAGTTGATCCTTTGGTTCCTGTATTTGTTTGTGTAATTCATTGTCGAAGTGATCATTCATTGTCTGATTTTGCTGTCTAATGTCTTCCTTGATACTCCAGATCATCTGAAGCATGTATATCCTGAATTCTTTATCTGACATTCCATCTGCTGCAGCTGTTACCTCTTCTAAAGTTGCGTTGACCTGCATTGCTTGTGGTCCTTTCTTTCCTTGTCTTTTCATACTGCTTGCGTTTCTTTCTGCTTGGTGAAACTGTTGTGTTTTTGAAATGTTTTTTTCTCCTATATATTTATATTGCTCTTGTATAGTTGAAAAGTCTCCCTTGCAGGGTCGGGCGGCGGTCTGCCTACCTTGCAGGCGCGGGCGGCGGCTCTGCTCTCTCCTTACTCCAATTGGGGTGTCGTGACTAACACGCCGGCAGGTCACTGGGCCTGTTCTGGGCGCGGGCGGCGGCTCTGTTCTGCCCCTACTCCAATTGGGGTGACGAGTATACCACGCCGGCAGGCCACCGGGCCTGATCCGCCGGTCGGTTGCAGGTCTGCCTACCCTGCAGGCACGGGCGGCGGCTCTGCTCTGCCCCTACTCCAAATGGGGTGACGTGTCTGTCGCACCGGCAGGCCACTGGGCCTGTCCCGCTGGTCGGTCGCAGGTCTGCCCACCTTTCGGGCACGGGTGGCGGCTCTGCTCTGCCCCTACTCCAATTGGGGTGTCATGACTACCACGCCGGCAGGTTGCTGGGCCTGTTCCTGGCACGGGTGACTACTCTGCTCTGCCCCTACTCCAATTGGGGTGACGTGTGTACCACACCGGCAGGCTCCTGGGCCTTATCCGCCGGTCTGTCGCAGGTCTGCCTACCTTGCAGGCGCGGGAGGCGGCTCTACCCTGTCCCTCCTACCATGCCTACGGGCCGCTGGGCCTGATCTGCAGGTTGGTCACAGGTCTGCTCACCCTGCAGGCACGGGTGGCGGTTCCGCTCCGCCCCCACTCCAATTGGGGTCACGTGACCACCACACCAGCGGGGCCTGATCTGGGCACGGGCGAAGGCTCTGCTCTGCCCCTACTCCAGTTGGGGTGACGTGTGTACCACGCTGGCAGGCCGCTGGGCATGACCGGCCAGTCTGTCACAGGTCTGCTTACCTTGCAGCCACGGGCGGCGGCTCTGCCCTGCTCCTCCTACCATGCCCGTGTACCACTGGGGCGCGGGTCTGCCCACCTTGCGGGCGCGGATTGTGGCTCTGCTCCGCCCCCTCTCCAATTGGGGTCACGCGATCACCACACCGGCGAGCAGCTGGGCCTGCTCTGGGCACGGGCGGCGGCCCGGCTCCTCCCCTCTGGCTCGACGACAAATTGAGAGAGACTCGGGTGTCTGTGCCTCACCCCCCCTACCAGGAGACCAACTGTTTCTGTCGCTGCTGGTATTGATGAAGTTCTCTCCTCCGCCGCTTTCTGATGACATCAGATCTCTGTTATGTTTGTATCCTATGCGAATGGCAGCATTTTGTTCCCTGTTCTATGGCTGAATGAGCTGCGGTCAGTTGAAAACAGGGATGGTGACGTCAGCTCTTCAAGATGGTGGCCGCTGGCCTCCTCTGTGGTCTGACCGGTGTGGAGAACCAAAATGGACCGCTTCCTTCCCCCGTCTCAAACCCAGAATTCAGCACTGAGTACGGTGCTTGCACGGCTGGCAGAAACTGCAGCGCTGTATCCCTGCGCCACTATCTCCTCCTCGTTTCCCAGCGCGCGCTGCAGACTCTAGTCGTGGGGCGATTTGCTGAATAAGCAGTGTTACCCTCCGTGCGACAAATCTCTCGCGTTTGAGTCCCCGTAGCCGATCCTCGTGTGATGGAAATCCTTCCTCCAGGTTCCGGAGCACCCCACTATTGCTGGAAATTCCTAACAAGATAGCCTTTAGCAGTCCTGACTTGTCATACTCCCACACAGTGACGCAGCACATGGGGGCAATGCACTCCCCTTGCCGCCATCTTCTCTCTCGAGATTAGTGCTTTGATGTGCTTCTGGAAAAAATTTGCTCCCATTCTGTTGGCTTTCTATTCACCTCATTGATTGCTTCTTTTGTTGAGAAGAAGATTTTTAGTTTGAATCCATCCCATTTATTGATTCTTGGTTTTAATTCTTGTGCCATAAGAGTCTTATTAAGAAAATTGGGGCCTAATCTGACATGATGGAGATTTGGGCCTACTTTTTCTTCTAAGGTGCAAGGTCTCTGGTTTAATTCCTAGGTCCTAGATCCACTTCGAATTGAGTTTTGTGTATGGTGAGAGACAGAGGTTTAATTTCACTTTGTTACATATGGATTTGCAGTTTTCCCAGCACCATTTGTTGAAGAGGCTATCTTTTCTCCAATGTATGTTTTTGGCACCTTTGTCTAATATAAGATAACTGTAGTTATGTGGGTTAGACTCTGTGTCTCTATTCTGTACCATTGGTCTACAGGTATATTTTGGTGCCAGTACCATCCTGTTTTTGTTACTATTGCTCTGTAGTATAGTTTAGTGTCTGGAATAGTAATGCCACCACCTTCACTCTTCTTGCCAAGGATTGCTTTGGCTATTCTGGGTCTCTTATTTTTCCAGATGAGTTTCACGATTGCTTTTTCTATTTCTATGAGGAATGATATTGGGATTTAGACTGGAATTGCATTAAATCTGTATAGTGCTTTTGGTAGTATGGTCATTTTGACAATATTAATTTTGCCTATCCAAGAACAAGGTAGATCTTTCCATCTTCTAATGTCTTCTTTAATTTCTTTTCATTCTTTTTTTTAATCATATTGTATTGTAGTTTTCATTGTAGAGGTCGTGAAACTCTTTAAGTTTATTCCAAAGAATTTTTTTTGAGGCTATTGTAAATGGGGTGGTTTTCCTAGTTTCTCTTTCAGCAGATTTGACACCGGTGTACAGAAATGCCTTTGATTTATGGGTGTTGATTTAATATCAGCTACTTTGCTGAATCCATTTATTAGTTCTACTAGATTTCTGGTGGAATGATTTGGGTCTTCTAGATATAGAATCATATTATCTGCAAATAGTGATAATTTGAGTTCTTCTTTTCAAATCTGTATCCCTTTAATTTCCCTAATCTGTCTGATTGCTCTGGCTAGAATTTTAAGAACTATGTTAAATATAAGTGGTGACAGAGGGTATCCCTGTCTTGTTCCAGTTTTTAAAGGGAATGCTTTCAGTTTTTTTTCCATTTAGAATGATGTTGGCCCGGGGCTTAGCATAGATGGCCTTTACAATATTGAGGTATGTTCCTGTTATCCCTAGTTTTTTTCTAGCATTTTGAACATGAAGGGATGCTGTATTTTATCAAATGCTTTCTCAGCATCTATTGAGATGATCATATGATTTTTATCTTTGAGTCTATTGATATGATGAATTACATTTATTGATTTCCATATGTTAAACCAACCTTGCATTCCTGGGATGAACCCTACTTTATCATGATGCACTTAGCTTTTTGATATGTTATTGTATTTGATTTGCTAGAATCCTATTGAGAATTTTTGCATCTATATTCTTTAGAGATATTGGTCTGAAGTTTTCTTTCTTTGATGGGTTTTTGTCTGGTTTTGGAATCAGAGTGGTATTTATCTCATAGAATATGTTTGGAAGTGTTCCCTCTTTTTCTATTTCATGAAATAGTTTGAGAAGTGTTGGTGTTAGTTCTTTAAAGGTCTTGTAGAACTCAGTTGTGTATCCATCCAGTCCTGGGCTTTTCTTGGTTGGTAGGCTTCTAATGGTGTCTTCTATATCCCTGCTTGAAATTGATCTGTTTAAATTGTGAATATCATCCTGATTTAATGTGGGCATATCATATGCCTCTAGAAATTTGTTGATGCCTTTGATATTTTCTATTTTATTAGAGTACAAATTTTCAATATAATTTCTAATTATCTTCTGTATTTCTTTATTTTGTCCATCATAATATTTTCTTTTTCATCACGGATGTTAGTAATTTGAGTTTTTTCTCTCTTTATTTTCATTAGTATGGCTAATAGTTATCGATTTTATTTATTTTTTCAAAGAACCAACATTTTGTTTTGTCAATTTTTTAAATTGTTTCTTTTGTTTCAATTTCATTGATTTCAGCTTTGATTTTAATTATTTTCTGTCTCTTACTGCTTTTGGGGTCGATTTGTTCTTCTCTTTCTAGGGCTTTGAGATGTAAATTTGGGTCATTTATTTGTTGACTTTTTCTTCATTTAAGAAATGAACTCGATGCAATAAACTTTCCTCTGAGAACTGCCTTCATAGTGTCCCAGATATTTCAATATGTTGTATCAGTGTTCTCATTTACTTCTAAGAATTTTTTAATCTCCTCTTTGATGTCTTCTGTAACCCATTGTTCACTCAGTAGCATATTATTTAGTCTCCAGGTATTGGAGTAGCTTTTTTAAAATTTTATCATTGATTTCTAATAACATTCCATTATGATCTGATAGAATGCATGGTAGTATCTCTACTTTTTTGTATTTGCTAAGAGTTGTTTTGTAGTATCAGATATGGTCTATTTTAGAGAAGAATCCATGTGCTGCTTAGAAGGGAAAGTGTATTCGCTTATTCAAGGATGAAATATTCTATATATGTCCATTAACTCTGTTATTGATTATATTATTGAGTTTTATAGTTTCTTTGTTCATCTTTTTTTCAGAAGATCTATCCAGATCTATTGTGCTGTGGTCTATTGGACTCTTAAAATTCAGAAGAGTTTGTTTGATGAATGTAACTGCCCCATTGTTTGAGGCATATATATTTATACTTGTTATGTCTTGTTGTGTATGGTTCCCTTGAACAGTATAAATTATCCTTCTTTATCACTTTTGATTGACTTTAGCTTGAAGTCTACTTTATTTGATATAAGGCTAGAAACCCTTGCTTGCTTACATAGATCATGTGAATGGTATATTTTATCCCAACCTTTCATCTTCAGTCTGTGGGCATCTTTTCCTATATGATCAGTCTCTTGAAGGCAGCATATTATTGCATCATTTTTTAAAAATCCAATCTGCCAGGCTATGTCTTTTGATTGGTGAGTTTAAGTCATTAACATTTAGGGTTATTATTGAGATATAATTTGTATTACTGGTCATTTTTGTTTATTTTTGGTATTTAGCTTGACTTGGTTTCTCCTTTGGTTGGCTTTCCTTTTATTGTAGTTCTTCCCTTTGCAGATTTTCATTGTTTTGTTTTGTTTTTTCATTTCCTCCTCGTGGAGTATTTCGCCAAGAATATTCCATAGTTACAGGGTTTCTTGCTGTAACTTCCTTTAGCTTTTTTTTTTTTTATCATGGAAGGTTTTTATTTCATTCTCAAATTTGAAGCTTAATTTTACTAGATATAAGATATAAGATTTTGCTAGATATAAGATTTTTGGTTGGCATCCATTATCTTTTAGAGCTTGGTATGTGTTGTTCCAGAATCTCCTGGCTTTGAGAGTCTGGGTTCAAAAAACTGCTGAGATTTGAATTGGTTTTCCCTTACAGGTAATCTGCTTTTTTTTTTTTTTCTCTTGTGGCCTTTAAAATTCTATCCTTATTCTGTAAGTTAGGCATTTTCATTATAATGTGTTTTGGTGTAGATCTGTTGTAATTTTGTACATTTGGTGTCCTATAGGCCTCTTGTATTTGATTTTCCAGTTCATTCTTCATGCTTGGGAAATTTTCTCATATTATTTCATTGACGAGATTGTGCATTTCTTTGGTTTGAATCTCTGAACCTTCTTCTATACCAATAAATAAATCTTAAATTTGGTCTTTTGAGGGCATCCCATAATTCTTGGATGTGCTGTTCATGATTTCTTGCCATTTTCAAGATTGTATATTCATAATTTAGTCTGTTGGTGATGTTATCTATTGAGTTTTTTAATTGGCTTATTGTTTCTTTCATTTTGAGGATTTCTGTTTTTTTTTCCCCAGTATCTCTATCTCCTTCTTGAAGTAATCTCTTACAACCTGTATTTGCTCTCTTATCTCTTTGTTGGTATGATCAATGGTCACCTGAATTTGTTCTCTTATTTCTTTGTTGAAATGATCATTTTTGCCTGTATCTGCTCACTTAGGTCGTTCTTTAATCCCCAAATTATTTTAGATATGTATATTTTGAACTCCTTCTCTGACATTTCACCTACTGCACTATCTTGGATTCTATTGTTGTAATGTCTTGATTTGTTTGGGGCACTTTCCTCCCTTGTTTTCTCATGATGTCTATGTGTCTTCCTCTCTTGAAATGTAGATCTGAGGTATTACAGCTTCTACCCTATTGTCTTATAGTGTGCCTACAGGTTACCAATACTTCACTTTTAAGGGAGCTATCAATATTACAGCACTCAATGTACCCAACGTGGAGCCATATATTCTATTTTTACATTTACACTTTTGTCACTATAATCAGAAATGATGAGTTCGCTTATCTTCATCCATATAGTTAATACATTTGTATAATGGTTTACAGTTTCTGATGGTGGAAGGGGAGTCGGGGGGGTGGTTGGCTGAGATGTTTATGAGGTAGGATGTGAGAATATAGAATATGGAGGTATTAGATTATATGACTAGTGAGAGGATAATCATAAGAAGTTAGCTGTTAGTAGGAGAAACAAGAGATAGGAAACCCTATGCAAGATTCCCTGTTACCTCACCAACAGGATAACTGTTAGCACCCCTAGAAGAGAAACCTCTGCTGCAGCCAGGCCATAGGGACCTTGGTGACTTCTTACCAGGTCCTTATTTTTGTCCCTTGATAGAAGCGGCGATATCCCAGTTTTGTGGCTGTGGCAGCCTCAAGCCTATATGTATCCTGATGTTGGGCTGTGGATCCAAGCTTTGGTGAATAAGGAAGGAACTCCAGTGCAGGGTGGCTCTTCCCTGGAACTCCTGACTGCAGTGGCACGGGGCAGTGGGCTCTCGCTCTGGATCTCAGGGGCGTGGTGGTGCGGGGCGGGTGGGCTCTGTCTCCAGATCTAATTGATTTTTGAAACTAGGACAAAGCCAAAAAGTGTTCTCTCTCTCTCTCTCTCTTTTTTTTTGTAGGATAACACTTGGTATGTCTAGAATCTTTGAGTAGATTTTGGTTTCTTTTCAATCTGAATAACTTTTTTGAAAAAACTGATATTTGTCTGCCTTTTTTGAATACAGTTGTCTTAGGCACCTATAGTGACAGGTAGCCCAAAATGTAGAACGCAATACTGCTTAAAGGAACACAGTTCTTTTTATTCAAATTTTAAATATATTACTATGTCTATAAATAAGTTGTCATGATTCTTTGTATTTTGGCCTTTAGAAAAAAATAACATTTTTTAAAAATTAAAAATAATTTTTATTTTTTGGAGCTTTATATTTATGGAGAAAGTTAAGATGATAGTGCAGAGTTCCCCATTCCCCTTCATTCATTCCCCTTTATTATTAACACCTTAATTAGTAGGCATATTCATTACAACTAATGAATAAATACAGATGCATTATTAGCTAAAATCCATACTTTATTCAGATTTCCTTAGTTTTTACCTAATGTCCATTTTTATTCCAAAACCCCATCCCAGATACCACATTACTCTTAACCCAATCATTTATCCTCCAAACCTTCTTGCATTGTCTCCCATGCAAGCTTTTGCAGAACACATTACGTCCAAACCGTAACAGAAGGGAAGAGCCAGTTTCACATACTTAAGGGTACCTACTATCAACACCACTTATCCCTATGCCATTCACCTTCATCCTCTGGCTTAGGTTGCGTTTGCTAGATTTCTTTATTGTAAAGTTACACTTTTCTCCTCTTTTCACACTGTGCTCTTTGGAAGTGAGTCACTATGTAGAATCCATACTTAAGAAGGGGGAATTTGTGTTCCTTCGCCCCGAAAGTATTTATAAATTATTTGTATTTCTTCTGCAAAAGATTTCTTTGTCTCCTCCTTCTATTTACTTATTATATAATTTATGTCAATATTGACTGATGGATGTTATTTTATACTTTGGTTTATTTTATTGCTCAAATTGTTCCAGTTTTTGCCATTGGGAATTCCTTTAATGGGGTTCTATGTCCTTTGACATATTTCTATCAAAGTTTTTCTTTTTTTTTCCTTTTGAGCATTTTCTTTGCTTCTGGCTCTATAAGATACTCCAGGCTCATTGTGTATATATCCTGATCCCTAGTTCTAGAATACAACATTACTCCAAGAGCACTCTGGTCCTTTTTACTGGAGAACACATTAAAAATCAAGACTGGCACTCATTGTTTCCAGTTGTCATTGCTTTTAGGCTCTTTCACCTGATAGCAGTGTAAGTCCATGTACTACCCCATGTGTATACCCATGTCTATAAACACTTCTATGTGTAAACATCTGTGTTAATATTGTTAAATACAAGTTCATACTGTCTCCAACTGTCATATGAAAAGATTTTCTACAACATTTGTATTCAGAGATTTTCAAATTAAAGTAACTATGACATATAGCTATAAAATAAACTGAAAATAAATGCCAGCAAGAGTGCATAGCAATAAGGATAAAAATCTCAGAACAAAAACTTTACATTTCTCTTCTTTGCTTTTTGCTATAGACCAGAGAAAATGTTCTTGGAAACTACTGCTCTGATCAAATGATAAGGAACTCTGAGGAAAACAAAATGATTGTATATATTGAATGAACTTTTTCTCTAAATTGACTAGAGAGAGCAGTAGTCTTTCCTATATTTTATTGCTATAAAAATTCTTATTGTTTGCATTATGTTAATATATACTTAATACACATCACTATATGTATTAAAGTGATCTAATCAATATTGGTTTAGTCCTCACTAAATCAAAGAGGCAATTAGCAATTAGTTGGGTTATTCTAAAGGAAGAACATGACCTTATCCTATAAAATGTAAACTCATAAGAATATCCCCAAACAAAAGAAAACTAAACTAAAAAAGGTTACTTGGGTCAGGAAAGCTGATAGTGAATAGATTAAATTTCTGAAGGCTATTTTTTCTCTCAAAGAATTAGGTATGCTATTAAAATGTATGGGTACAAAAGTTCATACAAAACATTTTTAGGTTTTTTTTTTTATAACCATCATTCTCAGCTTTTCAGGAGTTATGTCAAAACATTTGACTCTTTTTTGGTTTTATGACTAATGAGACTTCTACGGAATATGACTACTTTGATAAATATTATCAGAAATCTTAGCATTTACTAAATTTTAACATTAAGAATCTAACTCCTGAGATATAAAGTTCAACCAAATAGTCCAGCTTTCAAACTTTCAACATTTTTAATAATAAGCCTAAATATCAAAGACTAATGTGATATTTAAGCTTGTTTTACAAAATGTTAAATGTTAAACAGAATTCTCCATGAAGATAAGCATTGCTAACTGTAAAACCTTAGAAGATTGAGAAAAATGTCAGGTCGATTGGTTCATACCAGGTGTCTCCACATTGTTGCTGCTCTGTTAATCTCAAATTTAGCATGTTGCAAACTGAACAGATTGACTTTTCAGGTTCTCCTTCTACTTTGACAGAGACATCAATATTTTCCCAGTCTTCAAAGGAAGTAATTAGAAAAGTACTTGAGCTAACTCAGGCAGGTCTGGAGCCATACCAGCTTGAAGATCATTGTAAGCTGGTTAACCTCTCTGAGGCTCAGTTTTCTTATCTGTGAAGATGGGATAACAATTCCAATCTCACAGCATTGTGAAGGGGATTAAAGGAATTGTCAGGTATAAAGTGAACAATAAAAAGTAGTGAATATCATGAGAAATTGTGGCTTAATTTTTTACTCTCCCTTTCTCTCCATTCCAAATATCCAGTCTTTGACAAAGTCCTATAATTTCTCTTCTTGGAAATATTTCATAAGTATCTTCTAGATTAGTCAGCTTTGCATACTAGAAGGAAATACTGGAGACAGTTAAATTAGAAAAGATTTATTTAGCTCATGGTTCTGGAGGTTCCAGTTTATGTTCAAGTGGTCATATTGGCTTGGGCCTTTAGTGAGGATGCTAGATGGCAATGGTGGGAAGCCCAGGTTCAAGAAAACTGCTCACATCATGGGTCAGGAAGCACAGAGATAGTGAAAGACTGGAGTCCTGCAAGCACTTTTGAGGTCATACCTCCAGGGACTGAAGGATGCTGTTATGGTTTGGATATGAGTTGCCCAAAATGCTCATGTGTGAGTCAATGCAGAAATGTTCATAGGTGAAATGATTAGATTATAAAAGTATAACCTCACCAGCAGATTAATCTTTTTGATAGATTAATCTATTTGATAGATTAATTATTTGAATGGACTCCTGGGCAGTAACTATAGGCAGGAGGGGTGTGGTTGGAGGAAGGAGGTCACTGAAGGTGTGTCCTTGGGGATTATATCTTGTCCATGGCTGCTTGCTCTTTTTCTGCTTGTTGGATGCCATCAGTTGAACATCTCTCCCTGACCCATACTCATTCACTATGATGTTCTGCTTCATCTCAGGCCTAAAGCAATTGAATTGGCTAGCCTGGACTGAATCTCTGAAACCAAAGTCAAAATAAATTTTCCCACCTGTAAGTTGTTCTGGTCATGTATTGGTCAGTGTTCTCTAGAGGAACAGAATCAACAAGAAGTAGAATTATAAAAAAGGAGATTTATTAGATTGGTTTATGTGACCAGAAGCTGGATAGTCCACAATGGCCATCTGCAGGCTGGAGAGCTGGAAGAACAAGTAGCTGCACAGTCCAAGAGGCTGAAGCCCCAGAACAAGAGGGATTGATGGTGCTACCCTAGCCCAAGACCAAAGGCTTCTGACAGAGTCTGCTTTGAAAGAGTGAAGAAGTAAGGGTCTGATATTCTCAGACTATCGCAGCAGAAATTATAAACACATTCAAGAAGAATGGAGCTTGTATCTGCTGATCTTACTTGTTCTCCCAACTTTTATTCCTTCCAAGCCATCATCCTATTGGATGGTGCTGCCCATGCTTAGGGAGCATCTCCATTTCAGTTGGCTACCCCACATGCCAATCATTACTAGAAACACCCTCACTGACACATCTATAAGCCTCTTGATCCTTGGTATCTCTTAATCCAATCAAATTGACAATTCAAATTAACCATTATAGGTCAGGTATTTTGGTTGCAGTGATGAAAAACTGACACAGACCTTCTATAAGGTCCTACCTCCCAACAGTGCCACCCTGGGAGCCAAGGCTTGAACCTTTTGGGAACACTCTCCATATTCAAAGTGCAGCACCCTGCTTTATATTCTTATTAACTTATTCCATTATGTTTAGATTATTAAAAATATCTCTTGGCCAGCATTTGTCTCCTCCTCCATTCTACAAATAATTTTCTTCTTAATATTGAAAGGTAGACTGAAGTCTTCTTTTTCCATATACTGTTTCCTTGCTTTAAAACCTACTTACCTCCAGATTTTCCCTCACATCCAGTCACTTGTTTTACTTTCAGTACTCTCATAGAGGAGGCAGTATGTTATTGTGGAAAGAGCATAGATTTTGGAAAAAAAAAGCAGATTCAAACTGGGTACAACATCTACTATTGGTTGAAAAGGTAACCTAATCTTTTACTGTTAGCTTATTCAACTACAGAGCTTAACTATAGAAATGAGTGTCTATTTATGAGTAAAGGATTAACTCAACAGGCCTGCACTCTCTAAATCTTGCACATTCCAAAGTAAGATTTGGCCCTTGCGCTATTCCTGGGAGATAATATCTAAGCTCTCAAAATAGCCTTCCTGTTAAGAACATTTTGCTTTGTTTTTTAGCCTGAGGTCTTGGGCCATATCAGGTAGTTCATGTTAATGTGGTTTATATATGATTGAATCTGAGGGTGGTCTTGGAGACCCCCAAACTATGTTACTTTTCATAAGAATTAAATAGGGTAGCTCTTGTAAAGCAGCTGGACAGTGAGCAGGGTGTTTCTTTCCCACACGTTTTTATAATTCTCTCCCCATCTAGTTAGACTGATACCCATCTGCTCTTCTGCTTTTACCATCTGTGACACTGAAGCTGCATTTGTCACTGACAGACACACACATACCTGTGTGGCCTTTGGCCATGTTGTTCTGCTGCCTGGACCATCCTGGTTTTCCCCTTTGCACCCAACACATCCCTGTGCAGAGTTTACAATCCCTTGAGGGTTGCTCTTCAGGTGTGGATTGGGGGAAAGGAAGTACCTGCGAAGGGGAGATTGACATTCCCCACTCTCACATTTTCATTTTGTATCAGGCTACAAGTTCTGTAGCTGGCCTGGCAAAAGTTCTGGTCAACATTTGCACAGGGGCTTCAGAGATGTGATCAATAGTAAGTCAGTGGCCAACAATAGATAGTACTGAATGCTATGTATATTGTATTTGTCTTATGATATATACCTATGATAAAGTTTAATTTATAAGTGAGACACATTACTATGGTTTGAACATGCTTTGTCCCCTCTGAAACTAATTTTGGAATCATTGGAACCAAGCCTTTCCTCTTTTGAGAAATGGAATATACCTATTAGATGACTAAGCAAATATGGTTATTGAAGAGTAGAGGTAACAGATAAACACAGAGAACTAATTTCTGATCTTAGTTTTTGCTGTGTTTGAACATCAACTCCTAAACTCAACAACAAGAGGCAAGTAAAGGTGATTAATTAAAGAATCAAAGAGAAGAAGGGTATTGGCAGAACGGTCCTTGAAATAGAACTCAACTTGTACTCCATGTATCTTGTAAGTCAGCTATTATGTCAAGAAAAATACTTTTTTATGGCAAAAAATAATTGCATGATCAGTGTGCTGTGATAAAAATTAGGACAAGAATAATCTGTGTTGTGCTCTTTTGGGTGTACTTTGGTGTAAAAGCAATTGTCATCCAAATCCAATTTCAGAATCATTTTTTTGTTGTTGAAAGAATATTATATATAAAAAGCAAGGGGTGTCACAGCTTGAGTTTCTAATATTGGGCCAGATTTATCCAGCAGGTTGAAGAACTGACCTTTGGAAATGTTCTTGGTTTACATGTCTCACTACACAACCTGTGCTAAAAATCACTGCCAAAGGGACTGCCCAGCTGTTGGTCATTTTTTGATGCAAAATTTATGGTCAAAATAAAGATTCATATCCAAGGTTCCAAAGAAAGTAGAACTCTGTAAGAAAAGAGAACATTAATTTATCATATAATTTTATTTAGAACTTATTTTCTTTTTTATCCACATTCTGAACATTACTTTAAATCTTTAAATTTCTGGTTTTATGATAATTTCAGACAGTTTACTATCAGCAAAAGTATTTTAGGAACTAACTTTATGCATTTTTTTTTGTATTCCCAAACTCTATGCTTGAAATGAGTAATAATTATATGTCATTGATTCTCCAAAGAGGTAATATATCCTGTTCTGACATTACTTAAATGTTTTCACTTTTACTTTTATTTCTCATTTTTATTGGTGCATTACAGGTATATATACTGATGGTATCTGTTATTACGTATTTATTTATTTATTTATTTATTTTTTTAAAGAGAGGGAGGGAGGGAGAGAGAGAGAGAGAGAGAGAGAGAGAGAGAGAGAGAGAGAGAGAGAGAGAGAGAGAATTTTTTAATATTTATTTTTTAGTTCTCAGCGGACACAACATCTTTGTTTGTGGTGCTGAGGATCGAACCTGGGCCGCACGCATGCCAGGCGAGCGCGCTACCACTTGAGCCACATCCCCAGCCCTGTTATTACATATTTATACATGCACATAATACACAATATAACAATATAATTTGACCAATATCACTCCCCAGCATGTCGCCGCTCTGCCCCCACCTCCCACTTCTTGATTTCTTTCCTCTAATGTTTTCCTTTTGATTATCATGAAATCTGCCCCCACTTTCTTTTACTTTTTCCTCTCTAGTTTCTACATGTGAGAGTAAAAATATGACACCTAACCTTCTGAGTTTGACTTATTTTGCTTAACATAGTGGTCTCTAGTTCCATTCATTTTCCTGCAAATGACATAATTTCATTTTTCTTTATGGCTAAATAAAACTCCATTTGTGTGTGTATGTGTGTGTGTGTGTATGTATTGCTAAGACTGTATATACATATATACACACACATACACACATACGGATCAGATGAATGTACATATGTGGGTTTGTCTCTGTGTCCTGTGTCTTCTATTCTTTATAATTGGTCTATGTGTTTTATATATTATATATAAATATATATTTTATATATATATATATATATATATATATATATATATATATAATTTTCTTTATCCATTCATCTGTTGATAGACACCCAGGCTAGTTACATAATTTGAATATTGTGAATCATGCTGCTATAGATATGCATATGCACATATCACTGTAGCATGACAACTTTAATTCTTCAGGATAAAACCAGAGTGGTATAGGTGGTTTATATTGTGGTTCCATGCCTAGTCTTTTGAGGAACCTTCATACTGATTTCCATATTGATTGCACTAATTTATAATCCCACCAGGAGTGTAAAAGTGTTGCTTTTTCTCCACATCCATTCTAGCATTTGTTATTATTTGTATTCTTTATGATTTCCCCCATTCTGACTGGTGTGAGATGAAATCTCAGTGTAGTTTTGACTTACATTTCCTTAATTGCTAAGAATGTTGAACATTTTTTTCATGTATTTGTTAGCCATTGGTATTCCTTCTTTTGAGGAGTGTCTGTTTAATTTGTTTGCCCATTTATTTATTAACTGAGTTATTTGATTCTTGGTATAAAGTTTTTTTTCTTTATGTATTTTGGATATTAATTCTCTGACAGAAGAGTAGCTAGCAAGGATTTCCTCCCATTTTGTAGGCTCTCTTTTCACAGTCCTCTTTGCTGTGCAGAAGTTTTTTAATTTGACACCCCATTTATTAACTCTTAGCATTATTTCCTGAGTTCTAGGGTCCTATTGAGAAAGTTGTTGCCTGTGCCTATGTATTGTAGTTTGACTCTACATTTACTTCTAGGAGTTGCATAGTTTCTGGTTTAATTCCTAGGTCTTTAAAACACATAGACCAATTATAAAGAATAGAAGACACAGGACACAGAGACAAACCCACATATGTACATTTTAAGTTAATTTTAAGTTGATTTTGTGTAAGGTGAGAGATAAGGATCTAGTTTCATTCTTGTACATATGGATAGCCAGTTTAAAAGGCTATCTTTACTCCAATGAATATGGTTGGCACCTTTGCCAAGGATCAGATGATTGTACATAAGTGGGTTTGTCTCTGTGTCTTCTATTCTTTACAATTGGTCTATGTGTGTTTTTATGCCAGTACTATGCAGTGTTTGTTACTATAGCTCTTCAGTTTAATTTCAAATCAGTTATTGTGATGTCTTCAGTATTTTATTTTTTTTTTTGCTTTAAAATAGCTTTGGCTATTTTATTCTTCCAAATGAGTTTTAGGACTGTTTTTTTTCCCCTAGTTCTTTGAAGAATGTCATTGGTATTTTGATGGGAATGACATTGAATTTGTATATTAATTTTGGTAGCCTAGCCATTTTAGCAATATTAATTTTGCCATCCATGAACATAGAAGCTCTTTCTATGTTTTGAGGTCTTCTTAAATTTCTTTCTTTAATGTTCTATGGTTTTTCATTGGACTTGCTTATTAGTTTGGACTTTGTCTCTTATTTATTTGTATTAAGATATAGTTGAGAGGCTCGCCTCTCAACCATTACTTCTGGCAAAAATGCCATGCGTCATCCCGTCTCGGCTGTGGCCCTCAACATCTCCCCCCTTATGTTTAATTAAACAACAAGCAATGTGGCTTAGGGACCGTGCCTGTCTATGTTGTCCAATACTACATATGGTCCTTACCCGTCATCGGATGAGCTGACCTCAGGCGTCAGCCTCCTGTCTTAGGTTGGTACCATTGCAATTGGATCTTACCCGTCATTGACTACGGGTCCAGCATACAGCCATACTTGTGGATAGGCCTTTGCACCAGTGTGGGGGGATGAGGTTCTTTGCCTCACCTCTGTTGGCCCCCTAATTTGGCCTTGGTGCCAGTGGGGGGTGAGGTTCTTAGCCTCACCTCTGTTGGCCCCCAAATTTGGCCTTGGTGCCAGTGGGAGGTGAGGTTCTTTGCCTCACCTCTGTTGGCCCCCAAATTTTAGACCATCACAAGCAGAAGGGAGGAGGATGCTAAATGCCATGACACAAAGCCAAATGACGGTTCCTTTTGGAAAAATTGTACCACCGATGACACCATCAGCAAAGATACCCCAGCACTACCACAATTCGCTGCACCAACAGATAGTTCACAATGCATACAAGTGATACATAGTCCAGGCAAGTTCTGCAAGCAGTTCAAAGCAGAGGAATCCATCAATATCTCCATTTCCTCCCAAAGTAAATCGACTCCTTGATTGAGCATCACTTGTTGAGTTATTATTTATTGATGCATTAGTTTATACAGTTTGTTATAATAGCTATCGTAGAAGCTGTAGTTTGGTTTTATCTTTGTCATCACTGGGATGAAGATAGGAATTCTGGCAATGATGGCTTAAAAAAAAATTATGTAACATTCCAGCAGGCACTAAAAGAAAGCAATTTTCTAAACAATTTACATTATCCTGAACATAATTATTAAATATAATGAAAAGGAAAGGTGAAAGTAAACAAACAGATCTGTTAACCTCCTTATTTGTTCACATATTAAAACAATCCTCAACAGCTGTTTACCCAATTTAAATTAAACCATTTAAATCACGTGAATAAAAAAAATATTTGGGAGATCCAACATGGCGGCGGGTGCGGAGAGATCAAGTCTCTGACCTCTTCAGCTGCGCGGGCATAGGGAGTCGTAAACTGTCTAAATGCTGTTTGCTCAGGATCACTAGGCAATGCTGAGCTGACGTGGATCTGGGGCGAACAGTCTGGGCCTCTCAGAACACACACCGAGCCCGGATCAGCTGAATTCAAGCTCCCGTTCGCCTGCTTCTCCCAGACAAACTGCTGTGACTCAGCACTAAATGATCCCGTGGAAGCAACTGGTCAGCCCTTCTGAACCTGCGGAGGTTAATACCAACCGAGCCTTCATAGGCAGTGGCCACAGGATTGAGACGGGGCTTGGGAGAGCCAGTCAGGACCCACCTGTTGCATCAGTCACCTGGAAAAGGGAACGAACTGTCGCCATTTGCATGGGATACCACCATGACAGAGAACTGATGTCACCAGAATGCGGCAGAGAAGATAACTTCATTGAAACCGGTGGCGGCAGGTGTGTAACCCCCTAGCCTTCCCTCTCCACACAGGGAAACCTTAAGGGCCCCTCCCAGCTCTCCTGTAAGGGCCCCTCCCAGCTCTCCCGTGAGCACGATAGTCAGACCCAGGGAATCAGGAGTGGCGCGGGACCCGAGGCGCGGAACCCCCGGCTACCGCTCCCACCAGTGCTGACAACTGAGGTCTCTTGCACCAGCTCCCGGGGGCGTAGCTACCGGAGGGCAAGCAAAATTCGCTGAGGGTTCTCAGCCCCAAGCTGCACAAACTTAGGGTCTGAGGGAATGGCAAACAGGGAGAGTGTGCCCAGTCGTTCAAGAAAATAGGGCTCCCGGGAGCAGCAGACCTGGCGTGTAGCCAGTATTGTGGTGAACGTCATCCGTGAGCGGGGACTGGCTTGAGGAAAAGTGGGGAAGTGAGTAGACACAAGAGAAGGCCCTAGGCACTCAGGATTGGAGACCCACGCAGTCTGGGAGGAGCTGCTGCACAGTGATTGGTTCCCGCGTATTGAGAGGAGAAGCTTGGCCTGGTGGGCACAGCTCCACCTACTGGAAGAGAAGTTAATCAAACTCTAAGACTGCATTTATTAAATTTTTTAAATTATTATTTGTTTTTTTTATTTTCATTTTTAAAATTTTTTTATTATTTTTTTTAATTTTAATTTTAATTTTTTTTTCTTTTCTATTTTTTTTCTTTTGTCTTTTCATTTCTTTTCAATTTCCTTATTCCCCCATCCTTGAATTCTACCTGCTTACTCTCATTCTCTTTAGCGACTTCTTCCCTTCCCTTCTAATACCTTTCCTCCCAAGCATCAAATAAATTTATAGGAGTAAACAGTAACTCAGCCGTCAAACAGAACAAGAAGTAACATGAGTGGCATGAAAAAGCAAGGAAGAAAAGGAGTACAAACAATGCAGGACAGCCTAAATATTCAGGAGGACCCAGAGGCATCAGAAAAATGGTCAAATAAAGAACTCAAGGAATACCTTAGACAAATGGAATGGAACCTTAAAGAGGATATGAGAAAGCAAATTCAAACAGTGAAAGAACACATTGAAAATGAATTACATAAACAGATAAAAGAAGCAAATAAGCATCTTTATCAGAAGAGAGAGATTATAAAAAAGAATCAAACAATAATTCTAGAAATGAAGGAAACTATAAACCAAATTAAAAACACAAATCAGAGTATCACTAACAGAGTGGAGCAAGTACAAGCCAGAACGTCAGATAATGAAGACAAAATATATCATCTTGAAAAGAGTCTAGCCAACTCAGAAAGGCTGGTAAAAAATCACGAGAAAAACATCCAAGAGATATGGGATAACATAAAAAAACCAAACTTAAGAGTCATCGGGATAGAGGAAGGTATAGAGGTTTAAACCAAGGGAATGAGCAATCTGCTGAATAAAATAATTATAAAAAACTTTCCAGAAATAAAAAAGGAAACGGATGTACAAATTGTAGATTCATACAGGACACCAAGCATACAAAATCACAGTAGACCAACACCAAGACACATTGTTATGAAGATATCCAACATACAGAACAAAGAGAAAATATTAAAAGCTGCAAGAGAAAGGAGGCAGATTACATTCAGGGGTAAACCAATAAGGTTAACAGCGGATTTTTCATCACAGACGCTGAAAGTGAGAAGATCCTGGAACAACGTATTTCAAACACTGAAAGACAACAGATGCCAACCAAGAATTTTGTATCCAGCAAAATTAAGCTTTAGGTACGACAACGAAATAAAAATCTTTCATGATAAACAAAAGTTAAAAGAATTTTCAGCCAGAAAACCAGCATGGCAAAGCATCTTGAGCAAAACACTACACGAGGAAGAAATGAAAAATAATAACCAAAACCAACAGTGGGAAGTGCCTCAGTAAAGACAGAGGACGGGGGAAAAGCTAATCATGGAGAAACAAACTAAATTAAAAAAAAAGATAAATAATCAAACATGGCTGGTAGTACAAATCATATATCAATAGTAACTCTAAACGTTAATGGCTTAAACTCTCCAATAAAGCGACATAGGCTGGTAACATGGATTAAAAAAACAAATCCAACAATATGCTGCCTCCAGGAGACACATCTGATTGGAAAAGACATACACAGGCTGAAGGTGAAAGGTTGGGAAAAAGTATACCACTCACACGGTCCTCATACGCAAGCAGGGGTGGCCATCCTCATATCGAATAAAATTGACTTCAAGACTAAGTTAATCTAAAGGGATAAGGAAGGACATTATATACTGTTAAAAGGAACCATTCACCAACAAGATATAACAATTATCAATATTTATGCACCAAATAATGGTGCTGTGACGTTCATAAAACAAACTCTCCTCAAGTTCAAGAATCAAATAGACCACAACACAATAATTATGGGTGACTTCAACACACCTCTCTCACCATTGGACAGATCCTCCAAACAAAAGTTGAATAAAGAAACTTTAGACCTCAATATCACAATCAATAACCGAGATTTAACTGACATATATAGAATATATCAACCATCATCAAGTGGATATACTTTTTTCTCAGCAGCACATGGATCCTTCTCAAAAATAGACCATATATTATGCCATAGGGCAACCCTCAGTAAATATAAAGGGGTGGAGATAATACCATGCATTTTGTCTGATCATAATGGAATGAAACTGGAAATCAATGATAAAAAAAGGAAGAAAAAATCCTACATCACATGGAAAATGAACAATATGTTACTGAATGATCAATGGGTTACAGAAGACATAAAGGAGGAAATTAAAAAATTCTTAGAGATAAATGAAAATACAGACACAACATATTGGAATCTATGGGACACAATGAAAGCAGTTTTAAGAGGGAAATTCATCACCCTGAGGTCATTCCTCAAAAAAAGAAAAAACCAACAAATAAATGAGCTCACACTTCATCTCAAAGCCCTAGAAAAGGAAGAGCAAAACAATAGCAAATGTAGCAGAAGGCAAGAAATAATTAAAATCAGAGCGGAAATCAACGAAATGGAAACTAAAGAAACTATTGAAAAAAATGACAAAACTAAAACTTGGTTCTTCGAAAAAATAAATTAGATCTACAGACCCTTAGCCATGCTAACAAAGAGAAGAAGAGAGAGAACTCAAATTACTAACATACGGGATGAAAAAGGCAACATCACAACAGATACTACAGAAATACAGAAGTTAATTAGGAATTATTTTGAAAACCTATATTCCAATAAAATAGAAGATAGTGAAGACATCGATAAATTTCTTAAGTCATATGATTTGCCCAGACTGAGTCAGGAGGATACACACAATTTGAACAGACCAATATCAATGGATGAAATAGAAGAAGCAATCAAAAGACTACCAACCAAGAAAAGCCCAGGACCGGATGGGTATACAGCAGAGTTTTACAAAACCTTTAACGAAGAATTAATACCAATACTTTTCAAGTTATTTCAGGAAATAGAAAAAGAGGGAGCTCTTCCAAATTCATTCTATGAGACCAACATCACCCTGATTCCGAAACCAGACAAAGACACCTCAAAGAAAGAAAACTACAGATCAATATCTCTAATGAACCTAGATGCAAAAATCCTCAATAAAATTCTGGCGAATCGGATACAAAAAACACATCAAAAAAATTGTGCACTATGATCAAGTAGGATTCATCCCTGGGATGCAAGGATGGTTCAATATACGGAAATCAATAAATATTATTCACCACATCAACAGACTTAAAGATAAGAACCATATGATCATTTCGATAGACGCAGAAAAAGCATTCGACAAAGTACAGCATCCCTTTATGTTCAAAACATTAGAAAAACTAGGGATAACAGGAACTTACCTCAACATTGTAAAAGCTATCTATGCTAAGTCTCAGGCTAGCATCATTCTGAATGGAGAAAAATTGAAGGCATTCCCTCTAAAATCTGGAACAAGACAGGGATGCCCTCTATCACCACTTCTATTCAATATAGTTCTTGAAACACTGGCCAGAGCAATTAGACAGACGAAAGAAATTAAAGGCATAAAAATAGGAAAAGAAGAACTTAAATTATCACTATTTGCAGATGATATGATCCTATACCTACAAGACCCAAAAGGGTCTACAAAAAAACTACTAGAACTAATAAATAAATTCAGCAAAGTGGCAGGATATAAAATCAACACGCATAAATCAAAGGCATTCCTGTATATCAGCGACAAAACTTCTGAAACGGAAATGAGGAAAAACACCCCATTCACAATATCCTCAAAAAAAATAAAATACTTGGGAATCAACCTAACAAAAGAGGTGAAAGATTTATACAATGAAAACTACAGAACCCTAAAGAGAGAAATAGAAGATCTTAGAAGATGGAAAAATATACCCTGTTCATGGAAAGGCAGATCTAACATAATCAAAATGGTGATATTACCAAAAGTTCTCTATAGGCTTAATGCAATGCCAATCAAAATCCCAATGGCATTTCTTGTAGAAATAGATAAAGCAATCATGAAATTCATATGGAAAAATAAAAGACCCAGAATAGCAAAAGCAACTCTAAGCAGGAAGTGTGAATCAGGCGGCATAGCGATACCAGATTTCAAACTATACTACAGAGCAATAGTAACAAAAACAGCATGGTACTGGTACCAAATCAGGCGGGTAGACCAATGGTACAGAATTGAGGACACAGAGACTAATCCACAAAGTTACAACTATCTTATATTTGATAAAGGGGCTAAGAGCATGCAATGGATGAAGGATAGCTTCTTCAACAAATGGTGCTGGGAAAACTGGAAATCCATATGCAACAAAATGAAACTGAATCCCCATTCTCTCGCCATTCACAAAAGTTAACTCAAAATGGATCAAGGAGCTTGATATCAAATCAGAGACTCTGCATCTGATAGAAGAAAAAGTTGGCTCTGATCTACATATTGTGGGGTCGGGCTCCAAATTCCTTAATAGGACACCCATAGCACAAGAGTTAATAACAAGAATCAACAAATGGGACTTACTCAAACTAAAAAGTTTTTTTTCTCAGCAAGAGAAACAATAAGAGAGGTAAATAGGGAGCCTACATCCTGGGAACAAATCTTTACTCCTCACACTTCAGATAGAGCCCTAATATCCAGAGTATACAAAAAACTCAAAAAATTAAACAATAAGATAACAAATAACCCAATCAACAAATGGGCCAAGGACCTGAACAGACACTTCTCAGAGGAGGACATACAATCAATCAACAAGTACATGAAAAAATGCTCAACATCTCTAGCAGTCAGAGAAATGCAAATCAAAACCACCCTAAGATACAATCTCACTCCATAAGATTGGCAGCCATTATGAAGTCAAACAACAACAAGTGCTGGCGAGGATGTGGGGAAAAGGGTACTCTTGTATATTGTTGGTGGGACTGCAAATTGGTGCGGCCAATTTGGAAAGCAATATGGAGATTCCTGGGAAAGCTGGGAATGGAACCACCATTTGACCCAGCTATTGCCCTTCTCGGACTATTCCCTGAAGACCTTAAAAGAGCGTACTACAGGGATACTGCCACATCGATGTTCATAGCAGCACAATTCACAATAGCTAGACTGTGGAACCAACCCAGATGCCCTTCAATAGATGAATGGATAAAAAAAAAATGTGGCATTTATATACAATGGAGTATTACGCAGCACTAAAAAATGACAAAATCATGGAATTTGCAGGGAAATGGATGGCATTAGAGCAGATTATGCTAAGTGAAGCTAGCCAATCCCTAAAAAAAATGCCAAATGTCTTCTTTGACATAATGAGAGCAACTAAGAACAGAGCAGGGAGGAAGAGCAGGAGGAAAAGATTAACACTAAACAGAGACATGAGGTGGGAGGGAAAGAGAGAGAAAAGGGAAATTGCATGGAAATGGAAGGAGACCCTCATTATCATACAAAATTACATATAAGAGGTTGTGAGGGGAATGGGAAAAAAAGCAAGGAGAGAAATGAATTACAGTAGATGGGGTAGAGAGAGAAGATGGGAGGGGAGGGGAGGGGAGGGGGGATAGTAGAGGACAGGAAAGGTAGCAGAATACAACAGTTACTAATATGGCATTATGTAAAAATGTGGATGTGTAACCGATGTGATTGTGCAATCTGTATTTGGGGTAAAAATGGGAGTTCATAACCCACTTGAATCTAATGTATGAAATATGATATGTCAAGAGCTTTGTAATGTTTTGAACAACCAATAAAAAAAATAAAAAAAATTTGGATTTATTTTTTCATTAGCGTTCCTCATATATGATATATGGACATACGCACATACAGACATACAACACAAAAGCGTCATCCTGACTCTGCTGTGGCCCTCAACACTAAAAGATGGGGAAAATTCAGTTAATTAAGAGAAAAGAAAATGTGTTAGAAAAGTAGAAAAGAGTTTATAATTTCAAAAAGTAAACAGAATGCAGAAGAGACATAACTGGTGATGATAAGAAAGGAGGAGAATCAAAATTTTAATATTTAGATAAGAAAGGAGGAGAGCAAACATTTCATGTGGCCTAAGCTGCTTGCAAGTCTTTTTATGACCTGGTCTTAGAAATGCAAAAATGTTATTTCCATCATAGTATATTGACGCAAAGTCACCAAATCCAGACCAGATATGATGGGAGGATAATGAAATTTTACATCGTACAAGGATATGTGGGGTGTAAGATATTTTGAAGAATATATTCAGTCAAACTAGTATTAAAAAAGTGTGAGTCATATCATTTACCCTACATAATTCTTGTTCAGAGTGCCTCAGCCTTTGGGAAATAAAAAAAATTAATTTCTTAGAGACCTCAGAAATTTTAGGGAAATGGGACAGGGGATGTAGCTTGATGGTAGAGTGCTTGCCTAACATGTGTCAGGCCCTGAGTTCAATCCCTAGCGCCGCATCCCCCCCCCAAATTTTAAGAAAATGAAAATCAGTTGATGGCAGATGCCAAGTTGTTCCAGTTCAGAGGACAAAGAAGCCATGTGTATGGGAAAAACATTAGGAATTAAGAGTTGGGAGTTCTAATCTGAACACTCTAGAATATTTTCTCGGAAACTTAAACCACTTTATGTCTAAATATTAAAATTCTCTATAAAATGAGGATTTAATTTAATCCATTCTTTCATTTTTTTTTTTATCCTGGCCATATACTATAATCATATGAGAATCATTAAACATGATGCAATCCCTAGAAACCACCTCAAATTGTGGATGAGGAGGGTGATGCAAGTTTATCTGTCCCACCCCCAATCAGTCAGGGCTGAGAGACATTGGATTAAGTCTGTAATACTTCACCAATCACACCTTTCTACAGAGCCCCAGTTATGGGCCTCAGTGACACATTAGAATCACCTAATGTGTTCATGATGACTGATTTCAGTGATCTGAGTTTGGATGCAGGTATTGGTGTGTACAAGAAGCTTCTCAGACTATTTCAACAGGAAGATAGGATAACTTCTGCCTCAGAGAAATGATTTTTAAACCTTAGCATATATCTGAATTACTGGAAGGTTTGTGAAAACAGATTGCTGGACCCACTCCCAGAGTTTCCAATTCAGTATTCCTAAGAGGATCCTGAAAACAGATATTTTTATTCAGTGCCTAGGTGAAACTGATAGCTGCTGTCTAGAAACTAGGTTTTCGGCACTATGTCTTGCAGAATTTCAGGGTTGGCTTTTAGTGGGAACGGACATGAGAAATCTCTCAGGTGTGTTGGGGGAAACCCACTAGAACTTAAATGGGCATCATTGGAGAATCTTGATAAATGCAGGTTCTTCATTCCTAATAGTTGCCCAGGTGAAGCCCATATTGCCCACAGAGACAGAATTGTGACCCACAGAGAGAATACTGCATAGAAATGCACTTGCTTATGTCATCTGTAATGATTGTTATATACCTAAAATCATCCATCAGGGGGACTGTGGTATGAGCCATATCATTTACCCTACATAATTCTTAAGTCATATGAGTATGAGTCATATTATTTACCCTACATAAAAGAGGATCAGGTAGAAAACCACCTGTGATTTAGCAAGGTAAACAAAATGACAAGACGAACCAGAATGTTTTGAAGCACAGATGTAGATGCTGTATGAGTAGGACCATGATCCTGCCATCTTCCACGCTAACTGGACCTTTAATAGACCTTCCTTGCCAGAATCTTGTTTTAATGGAATATGCATTTGTTATGAAATTTACAGTGTATAGTACATGGGAGAGACATAAAAAAAGTATACAGAAGGAAATAACAAAAATGACACCATTTAAAAAACTATCTTGACCCAGAATTTTAAAAGTCTTAAAAGTAGGTGGAGGTAGCAGTCACTTTTTGAGTAGTTGAGAGGCTCCACTAAGACACAACTGTCCCCACTATACTCAAGGCTCCCCCTGCGTCCTGGAAGACCATGAGCTTGTACTTTCTTTGGATTAAGGAAGATCAACTGAAAACGCTTCTGGAAGGATCATTCTTTTTTTTTTTTAAGGAAACTTTTTTGTTGTTTATTTTTATGTGGTGCTGGGGATTGAACCCAGTGCCTCATGCATGCTAGGCAAGTGCTCTACCACTGAGTCACAACCCTGGCCCCTGGAAGGATCATTCTTATTACTTGATATGTGTTCTGAACCAAATGACACACCAGAATTGGGCATGTGTGGGGTTCCTTTTGAAAAATATGTCTGTCTTGGCCCCATCATCAGAAATTCAAATCTAATAGATATGATTGGCCCTTAATCTATATTTGAAAATCTCCCAGGTGATTCTCATGTGTGTCCTCCCTGAGATCCATTGCCTAGTGGGACTTAGGTGACCAGGTCCTTTCTGCTGAGAACAGGGATGGGGCAGAATGAGGCCAAGTAGAGCAGGAGGTAGTGTGAAACATTTAATCTCAAAAGCTTTTTTGTTTGAGTCTTAGCTCCTAAAATATTATCTTTAATAAAATGCTTCTACACCTGCGAAAATACATATTATTAAAAATATATTTCTTACAATGTGATTGTCAAGATTGACTCATATGAATACTTTGTAAATTTTAAAGTACTACACAAATATTATGATAATCAAACTGTATAAAAGTTGGGTTGGTAGGAAAGAGGGCAGGTGTGCCATTAATTTCTTTGTGAGATATCTTTACAACATTTTTTTGATAAATCTAAAGAAAATAGGGATGATTTAGTCTGTAGAAACAGAGTTTCTTAATCTCAGCCCTTTGACATTTTGGGCAGGATAATTTCTTGATGTGAAGGAGAGGTGCTCTCCTGTGCCCTGGAGTAAGTTAAGCAGCATCCCAGCTTCTGCCCACAAGCTGACAGTAGCACCCTTCCCTATGCCCAAGTTATGATAACCAAAAATGTTCCAGAATTACCAAACATCCCCAAGGAGACAACAAATTTCCTTGTTGGAAACTACTGCTTTAAAAGCAATTAATAGTATTCAATTAAATGATAAGAACAAATTGTTAAAATTACAAATATCTGTGCTTGAACCCACCTCCACAAAAAATAGAAAATGCTATTTAGTACATTATGAAGGAACCAACAGCCACATATTGGGCACTTGGAATAGCTAATCGAATGTTGCCCTTTGAACAGCACATCCTGGTTTGCCCAGGATGCTACCATTGAAAGTCTTACATCTTGAACAATCTCTTCCCACTCTTTATTCTTGTCCGCTATAGAACTCAGAGAAGGGGATCAGTCCACACTGGTTAGCAATGAACAGAGCTGATATTTGGGGGTGCTTGCTGTGTGTCAATCAGATGTCTTGTGTGTCTACGTCATTCCATCCTCACAGCAGTCCTGTAAATTGGCCCCAGATCACAGATGAAGAAGCTAAAATTCTGTCATGCAGAAAATTTCCCAGAACCACATAGTTGTCAAGGGACAGAGCAAGAATTTACCTCTGGGAGTTTCCCATTATCAAATCTGTGTTCTTTCCGCCATACACTCCTCACTTGTGGGCTTTGTAATTCTGAAATCTTAAGTTGCTATTTGATTTTTTTGTAGTCTTTGAAAATTCTAAAAACAGGAAGTAGGAAACTAATTGCTAGGCCAATAATTTTTCAGTTGAACCCTGGTTGTGAGTTCCTAGGATTATAGCCATTTGGAGTAACTCCCCCCACCTCTTGTTTGTGTTCCAGTACAGGATGAGAATCTACCAAACAATAGTGCATCCTATCCTGTAAGTAAAACCAAACTCAAGGCTGTTGTGAAAATCCATGTTCTCCATGGGCCCAGAGACTGTAGCTGAAGTCCTATCAGATTCCATTAAATTCAAATAACCTACAATTTTATCTACCTCTGCAGGTGAGGGAATAATTGTGTTTTTTTCTGTATCTTCTTAATTACATTGCACAATCGTCCATCTATTATAAAGGATATCTTGATTAAGAGCAAAATTCCATCAGAGAAGTCTTATTAGTAGGTTAGAAACACTATTGTCTTAGCTCACAATAACAAGACAGAGCATGGTAGCTTAAAATTGTTCTTTCATCTGGGAGATCCACTAGGAAGGGAAAGGCACGAGAATGACATAAATTGGAAGCAAATCTTTGAGTGTAACTACAAGATCTGTAATGCAACTAAAAATAAACCAAATGTTTCTAAAGACTTGATCTAAAATCAAGGCAACCGGGGGGTTATGTTATGCTTTTTTAGAAATGGCATTTTTACAAATGCCAATGAGAAAATGAAAAGTAACCTAAATTTGCTGATTGTCCCTTGTGAATTTAGTAGAACTTTTCAAAGCAGCAAAATGGCTCCATATGTTTCCAAAGTTTAGAGAGATCTTCACATGATAGAAAGCATAAAACAGAGATGAACAGAACTCTATAAAGTCTGGTATAACTTTCATGTAAAAAGGGTACTTCTCAGCATTTGGCTAATAATTTCATTTATGGGACATCTAAAGAAAGATAATGGTCTGAATGCTGCATAATGTCTCGGTGACAAAATAGTATGGTAGCAGATTCTGGCTGCACTGACCTTTTGTTCCAAGTCCCCTGGTTAGATTATAAATACAAGGGATTCGTGGATTATTAATCTTCAGTAGGAACCACTGGTCTTCTAAGGAACTAAAAATCACAGCAAGGAAGGGAGAGTTAAAAGATATTCTTCACAGGATTCAGTCTAAAGAGAAGATTCAGGGAATGAGAATCATCTTTGAATATTTGAAGAAGCTACAGATGAAATCTAGATTCAGTTTTTATAAATAACAAAGGAGGACATTTATATGTGCTTGTTCATTTACCACTGATTCATTCACTCAAATAATTACGAATATCCACTGTGTACCAGGCATTATTTTACCTTTTTAAAATATAGTCATGGACAAGAAAGACAAGGTCTTTGAGTTCATAAAGTGTATATTCTAGAGTAGGACCAGATGAGAATATATTTTTTTCTGTAAAGGACTAGATTAGTCAATGTTTTATGCTTTATAGGCCATATGGTCTCTATTGCAACTTTTGAACTCTGCCATTGTTGAGCAAAGCAGACACAGACCACAAGTTGGCCCACAGGCCATCTGCTTTTGTAAATAAAATTATGTTGGAACACAGCAGCAATCAATTGGTTCTAGATAGTCTATACTAACTTTATGCTTCAGTAGCATACTTTAGTAGTTCTGACAGAGTCTCTATGCCTCATAAAACCTAAACTGTTTACTATCTAAACCATTATAGAAAAAGTCACAGACCACATATACAACATTTAAGCAATTGATTGTGGGCGTGCTCCAAATTCTTATGGACACTGAAATTTGAATTTTATAATGTTCATGTGTCAAAAAATACTCTGATTTTTTCAATCACTTAAAAAGGTAAAAACTATTCTTAGTTCTTGAGCCATTTTAAATATGGAGTGAGCTGGATTTAGCCCATGGATCATAGTTTGCTAATCCCTGTTCTAAAGTGTTTTAGAACACTAATATTTTAACTTCTATTATTCTGATAAACTACCAATTTTACCTTCATGCCAACTGCATAACATCGCTGTTGATCAAAGGAGAAAGTCACCAAAGTGCTTAATGCAGTTGCCTCTGGAGTTCGGGACCTTTTTGATAATTTTAGCTGTCTCCCCAGGTTTCTTCTGCCCTTCTAGTGTGAAGTCCTGATTAGGAGGTCTGACTGTACCAGGCCTGTATTTTAGCCTAATTTAAAATATCATGCTATCTGTGCTGACATCTTTTAAAATAAATTACAGACCTGATAACATTTTAATATGCAGAGACATTTAACTTTTTGCCCTTTTTACAATTTGGGACATACTTTGCATGATTAAAAGGACCAATGAATCTTCTGAACAAAAGAACTATCTAGGAGACTATATTTAGAGGCTGTCGATAATTTTTCTTTTTTCCACCAAATAACAATTTTTTCTTTCATGTCACATGACTCATAATCAAAAGGGGAAAAAGTAGAACTATTTGACTTTGTGTTTGATTGAAGTGACTAATACATTTAATCTTAAACTGGGTTGATCATATGGCCACTTCCAGGCACCCCCTGAATATTATGGGGGTTTTTTCAATAATTTCATTTTTTCCTGGTATAAATTTTTGTTTTTGGCAAATGTTCTACCTTTATGTGAAAATTCTCTGAGTCAAGGTGTAAGAAATTCTTTTATCCTGTCCTTATTTATTGTCTTACTTCAAGCCATCTCAAGTTAACAAACAGATCATAGCTCCCTTCAGTTTTAAAAACCATTTTTTTTTTGCTATTTCATGCATCAGTAGATTTAACTCTAAATTATTAATGATTTTTGTAAGAAAATAGCCCTCCCCAAGTGTTTTTCATTTGTGCATCTCCACCATTGAAAAGCATTTTCCTGTATTTTGCCAGTAGATTGGCTCATGCCGCTTTTGAGGGGTTAAAGTTAATGTGTGTTTGCTAAGAGAGCAAATGCCATGGCTTGTTACTGGAAAACCCTGGATTTAGGGCAACTGGGACTTCAAACAGTAACATGCAGTGATGTCACCATTGGGGTGACCTTAAACTAAATAATTTAGAGCAACATTGTTCTTAAACAGAAAGAATGGCATTGTCTTGAACTGCTTATTTGAGATTAAGACAAATCTTTGTTCTGTGAAATAAAAGGTGAGATTGGGATTTCCACCAACTTTGCTGTTGCTGCCCTAGAAGCTGGCTAGGATATAAAGTCACTGTGACTGAGGACTGTTGCTCTATGTGGCCCAGTCCTTATCTAAATGTCCCTCAAACTAAAATTCTTTTTTTTAAATATGAAAATATGAGATATTATCAGTAAAATTTATATTTATAATTTACATACATAAAGAATAGAAAAAATTCAGAGCTGAATGCTAAGGCTAATACAACTTTTCCCCTCAATTCCTATGAAAAGTGACTTAATTTTTTTAAGCAAAAGGATGAATTCTGTTGGGGGAGGGCAAAAATACAAATTCTTTGAAATTGATGTTGATGCTGCTGTGTGACAGTGCAGTAATGTTAGTGAAAGCTCTGTTCTTGTCCCTAATGCCAATTCAATAATGAGGACACAATTTTGAAAAAAAAAAAAGAGAAAATAAGATTTCATTGCTTTGCTAGCAAAGGAGAAGCACAGGGAACTCTTGTTCCAGAGACTGTGAAAGAAAAGTTTTTTTTTTTTTTTAAAAAAGAGATTCATGTCAGGTGTTCCCTTTGGTGGGGGGGGGGGTTGTGATTCACTTGTTAATTTGGGAGTCATTCCCTAGATTTGTTGGTGCCATCCCTGAAAGTCTGAATTACTTGGTTCCTATGGTAGATGTGTGCTCAGACATAGATAATTTGGCCTAGGATGGGAAAAAGTATTCTTGTTCTTTGCCCCATAATAGGGAAGGAGATCTTTAAAAAAGATCTTAACAGCCTTCAATAGGCGATAGTGCATAAATATTGGCTTGGGGGAAAAAAAGAAAAACCTGTAACAAAAGAGACTATAGAGAATTTGTGTGATAGTCCACTGGAATAAGATTAAAAAAAGCAGTTATCTCTCCAAATTAATAAATTATTTCAGTATAGAATTTTTAAACATAATATTCTTCTTATTGTTACAGAACCGCAAAATATATACTAATACAATAAAGTAAAGGATTTTAAAAGCAATCTTTTTTTAATTTTTTTTAAAAGTTGTAGATAGACACAATACCTTTATTTCTTGTTTATGTGGTGCCAGGGATCGAACCCAGTGCCTCATACATGCTAGGCAATCGCTCTACCACTGAGCCATAATCCTGGCCCTTAAAAGCAATCTTTATTACTAAAATGACAGGTCTCTACATTTTAGCAATATAACATGTTACGTATTTGTAAATTGTGTCATTTTTTTTTGCCTTGCTACACTAAATATGAAGTATGAAATGCTATTTTAAGCCTCTTTTATATATGTATATAAGTCTTTTTCAAAGAATTAATGATTCAGTAAGGGGTTGTGAGCTTACAGGAAACTTTAAATCTAATCACTTTTTAAAAAAGTCATTTCAAAATGAGTAATTTTTTTTTTTCCAAATCAGTGTCTTTTTTTTCTTTTCTTTTTGGTGCTGGTGCCAAACTCAGAGTCTCATACCCAGGGCCTTCTGCATGCTTGGCAAGCACTCTGTCACTGAGCTACATCTCAAGGCCTCAAATCAATATCTTTAAGCCTGTTTTCCTCCAACTGCAGTAACAAAGATTATTTTAAAGTAATGTTTGTTCAATTAAAATAGACCAATAAAATTATCTTAAAAATAATATGAGATGTTTGGTGATACAACTCATAATATCCTTTTACTTTAATTTCTCTAATTTTCTTACAGTATAACTACTCTATCTGCCACTGCAAACATATCTAAAATATATACCACAGCATTTAGTAGCATTTTAAATTTCTTGTTTAGTTTCTGATCCTCTTATCTATTTAATAATGAGGAAAATTTCATTTAACATTTCATTTTACTTCCATGTGTAGGATAATATTGAAACAGTTGCCAACGATCTATTATTCAAGGGATTACTCTTAATTTAATAACAGTGATGTACATGAAGACTTTAACAAATTTTCTTTCTAACTAAACCTTCTTGGTGAATATGTAATTAAATGCTGAAACATCTGGCACTAGTTCTTATAAAGGATAAAACCAGCGTTGTCAAAGAGCTACATTTGTGCATCTTTTTTGCACGTGATAAATTTAGAAAAAGGGATTTTTCCATAAAACAATTTTAAGTGTCTTAATATTGATAATCCCCCTGTAGCTAATGTATCTATATTTTTGAAAATTACATTTTTTTTCTGATTTTTCATGATACTTATGTAAGCAGCATTTCATTCTAGTTTGTCCATTTGTAAATCAAATTTATTCACTTTCTATTCATGACACAGCTGATTTTTGACATCTTTTACATGTCATTTAGTCTTCTCCAAACAATATTAATTGCTCGATAATGTACAAGACAGATTTTGTAATTTTTTGTTAAACTATAACCTCTTGTACTGTTAGTAAGATTGTTATTCTCTAATATTATATGGTTGACTATATTTTATGATCATTTTTGTTATTCCAGAAGAAATAAAACTCTTATTCATCTTACAATGTGCTGTTTTAAAACAGTACATTTAATCTTGATTGAACAATTACTTCATTAGAAAATAATATGTATGTAGAGGAAACATTGAAAACATTTGGGTTTAAAATCATAATTTCAGATTTCACTAAAATGCACATTTAAAAATCATATTCACACTATAAAATGTGGGTGAAAACTGTGTTCATATTTGCTAGAATATGACAGCTACAGTTGAAGGTATATGCTATTAGTATTTTAAAAAATGAGTAGTACTGCCATTGAGAATATACTATTTCTGAAATGTTGAAGAAGATTTAGTAAAATTTCCAAGAAAAAGGAACATCCTCTCATTTTCATGTAGTTGTTTTCCTGTTTCTATGAAACAAATTTTGAAAAACACTTGGGTATATTTCCTTTCAGTGTGTGTGTGTGTGTGTGTGTGTGTGTGTGTAGAAACATTAACAATATAAACTAGGGATTGAAACATTTAAACTTTTGAAATTTTCCTTTTAATATGTTGTGACTATTTTCTTTTTGATTTTTTAATAGAATATTTTCTTGTCTTTGAAATTCTTCCAGAAATAATTAGAGGGAAACTGGAATACTAAAGTTGTGAGGAATGCTCTCTTAATTCTTTTCCTCAAATCATAGCATAGGTTTGAAGTAGCTCTTCAGCTACCCCAACATGCCATCACGAGCATCACGAGGATACTGAGTGTCCCACAAGTGTTCAGCTAAACAGAAGGAGCTGCTTATTACTGGAGAAGCTAGAAAAAGAGAGCGTGGCAGAGAGGGAAGGAGGGAGAGAGGGAGGGAGAGAGGGAGATTTCTAGTTGGTAGATGAGCATTTACTCATAGATTTTAAAGACTTTCTTTCTTTCTTTCTTTTTGTAGCAGAGATTAAACCCAAAGGCATTAACCACTGAGCCATGTCCCCAGCCCTTTTTTATTTTTATTTTGAGACCAGGTTTTCCTAAGTTACCTAGGACCCCTCTAAATTGCTGGGGTGGCTTTGACCTTGTGATCCTCCTTCCTCAGCCTCTCATTACAGGCATGTACCACCACTCCCAGCTTTAAAGACTTTCTTAAAAGATATATCTAAGTCAGTAGGTTTGGTCGTCTCTCCCATTTCCCTATTCCTTCCTGTTAAGATTTCATAAAAGAGGGGAGAATGGCTAGTCATGAGCTGTCCATCACCAACATAGACACAGATGTGTTCTCTCTCTCTCTCTCTCTCACACACACACACACACACACACACCCCACATACAATTAATTTGTCTACTATTCTTGAGCCACCAATCTCAAATTCTTAAACCTCCAGGAATATCAAAATGTAGTGGCCCCCATCATTCCTAGAAGGTGTGCTTTATACAGATCAATTGTTAGATCAAAGGGTCTTCCAGCTTTGTAGGAGGGAAGCAAGAAATATTTGAATTTATAATAAATGAGACTGGGCTCAAGGACCTGCCATCCACATAGTGGGGAGTGGTTAAATGCAGCGATGCCCAAGAGTCACCCCTACCCCTTGGAACTCCAGAAGGTTCCAGTAGGTTGATTGGAATTGCAGGTACTGCTCAGTGGGCTGAATGCTTAAGTTACTGGGACACCAGTACTCAATATAGAATTCTGATTATAAATGGAAGAAGACCGTTCATTGGTGGTAGAAAGCACATTAAAATGATATTTATTAATTGTTCAGATCTTATTTTTATCATAATTTAATACCTATATCACAGATTCAGGCTTTATTTTTATTAACATAGAGTGAGCATTTTTATTCTCTATTTCATAAAGAAGAAATACAGATTGGTGGCTTAACGAAGAAAGAAAGAAAAAAGTAGGTTTCAAATGGGGGGCACCATGGAGAATTACTCCAAATTTTCCAGAATTGTGCTAAATAGTTTAAATTTACAAGTGATATGGCATCATCTCCATCTCAGGCCATGCTGAAATACTTGTACTACCTTCCCTCGAGAATTAGGGCTTGAAACAAAATTGAAATTTCATTAAATCCTGAGGTGTGAAACTACGTTAATAGTGTCTAGGCGAAAACCAAACAAATGTAGTCTAGCAGGGGTTACAGATTAGTCCTTAGGCAGCAAGGTCTGTGTCCTACTGGTTTTTCTTTATGAGCTGCTGAACACAGTGCTAAGCACTTCCTGTTTATAACTATGTAAATTGTAGAGGTAGGTACGATTTTAAAATATGATTGCAAAATCAAAAATCCAGAAGGAATATAGCAAAAACCAAATGAACAAACACAATGAAGCCAGCAATCTATTTTCTCAGGTTTACTTGAAGGAAAAAAAAATGTATTTCTAAAACTCTCTAGGGAAAGAAATGCTAGAATGTTGCTCAGTAACCATTGAGCTGTGATGAGTTAACAACTGCAGGCTCAGTCACCAATGTAAGCGTTGCTTTTAAAAGCACTGATTCATATTTGTATGCTGGGTTGCTCGCAACTGAAACACTCAGGGGTCACTCCAGGTGAACTGGGCTAATTGGGCTGTACGAAATAACCACACAAGAGACAGAAATACCTTTTTTTGGGGGGGGTTCCTGTGACGGCTCCTCTGACCTTAAGAGTCTGGAGAGAGAGAGAGAGAGAGAGAGAGAGAGAGAGAGAGAGAGAGAGACTGCATATGCTGACCCCTTTTATTGAGGAGAAGCTATCCAAATGAGGCAAGGGGTCAGGTTTCAAGGGGCTGAGTCCAGTTTCATGGTGTCTGCTGTCAGCAGGTTGACTGATATCTAGATAGACTACACTCAAGGGCACAGTAAGATAAGGGGACACACAAAGGGTGTTTCCATGGAACATTCTATCTCAAACAGGGCAAGGGATAATATTACAAAGGAACAGGTGAGCGTAACTCCACCCATGGGGATGTAGAATGGCACACCCATGCAGGAAGACACAGTCACTGGAACCCTAGAAGAGTGGGGCAGTCTAGCAGATTGGCTGCCACTTGACGCCACATGGCCCAGCAGGGGAATGGACTCAGTCATGTGCTGGCTGGTCTCCCACATTTGTAGCCTTAGATTTGTTTTCCTCCTGGAATTGCCATAAAACTGCAACCCCAAACTATTTTTAACCTACATTTAGATAAGAATAAAAATTATTATTATTTTACTTCTATTATGACTCCTTGAAAATATATCTTGGAAGACAGTTTAAAATAAATTGTTCTTTCCTGTTTTTATTTTTTCATTGTACTTTATTATCATGGATTAGATGATATTAAGTTAAACATACACTCATTCATCTATCTCATCTTTTATTTGTCTAATCATTTATAAATAGACATTTATTAATCATGCCTTATATGCCAGGTATGTTCCTGAAGTAGGCACAGGGAATACCAACATAAATTACAACACAGTGTCAAACACATGCTATATGCCATGGTGCTAAGAAGACACAGAAGAGGAACCAAGAAATAATGAGTGATAGGATTCATAGGGTTTACGGTATGGACATGTAATCAGAGGTCATGTAGTTCAGTTAACTCATTTTACAGATCAGAAACCAAAGCCTAGAAATTCAATTTGCTGAGCAGCAAAAGACTAGTAAGCAATGATAATAGCATTGTTGTCAACTGTTAGTTGAACACTTAATTAATTCTAAAAACAGCACCTGTGAGGTGCTGTTAATATCACCTTCACTTCACAAATTGAAACTAAAAGTACACATAGAAAGATGAAATTATTCAACCACATACCATACTGCTAGTAAATGTCACACCTGTGACCAAACCTAGTTCTGTCTGAATGTAAAACATGTGCTTTTATTAGAAAACATCATATTTTTATTATAAATAAGATTATATTTTCTGACATCTAGGTATTTATTATTTTTCTCTGTAAACCAATACTCCATCATGTAGAATACCTACATATCATCTAAATTTACATCCTTAGCATATGAGCATGTCAGTGATTGAAAATTCAACCTGTGTGCAAAAAATAGTTCAAAATCCTTCATCAGAATGACTCCAAACTAATGAAATGTTTACATTGTCAGATTTCTAGTAGATATTCTAGGCTGTTTTTTTTTTAACACTGTATACAGAAAAAAAAGCATTGGGATGTTCAATACATTCATAAATTCACTCCTAGTTTTTAGATGCACTTCTCCTGTTTGGGAAAACTGAGGAAAGTAGTTTCCTTGATTTTCTCAGTGTCAGAACAATCTGTTCTCTGGAATGATTGGTTTGGTTTCAGCTTATGAGCACTGTCTGCAGCAGAGTGCCATGTTCCCTTTGCCAGGGAGCTGCCAGTTCCATCAACCATACAGGATGCTGTGGCACATATTCCCATGGCCAATCTAACCCTCAATTTATTTTATTCATGGATTTTTGTGTGTGTGTGTGTGTGTGTGTGTGTGTCAGAGATGAACTCAATCCACTTTACTACTAAGCCACATCCCCAGCCTTTTTTATTTTTTATTTTTTGAGACAGGGTCTCCCAAGTTGCTTAGGGCCTCACTAAGTTTCTGAGGCTGGCTTTGAACTTGCGATCCTCATGCCTCAGCCTCCTGAGCCACTGGTTTACAGGCAAGCATTTGGCTCATAAAATAATTTTAAAAAGATCTTTTGTGGTATAAGAATTTGTCTCAGCAGCCTTATGTCCTTTTCAGAATAATAGGAAGTATGAATAAATATTTTATTTTTTACTGAACTGTACATTGTAGATTTATTCTCCAAACTAAGCAAAATTTGAAGAGCATGAAAGGAAGATACCACAGGGAATACAGCCACACGTGCAAAGTTGTTAATTTCTGGGAGGAAACTTGTGAATTTTTTTGTACTGATTTAATCAACAGTGTAATTGGTGCAGACTAGGGGAGATTTCCAGGACAGGAAGACCCACGTTCTGTGTAAGATAGATGCTATATGGCACAGTGGGTAAGAGATGGAACCTGGTGTGGGGTTGACCTGCACAGTGAAGAAAACACACCCAATATGTTGTAGCTTAAATTAGAAAATGAGAAGTTTGTTTTTCTCATATCGCATAATGCCCAGAGGTAGGCAGTTCCAGGGATGGTTTGCGAGGTCTGTGGTGTCAGGGCTCTAGACTGCTGTCCCTGCATTCTCTGGGACCAAAGGAACCAATGGTGCAGTGGTAGCTAGGGCAGCTCCAAACATCAGATTATCAAACAACTAAGTCAAGATAGGAAGCAGGAGGCAGGGCGGAACAGAGAGTTCTGCTTTTTCATCATCCTTGTCACTTCTAGGAAACTACAAATGTATCTCTCTCTCTCTCTTTTTTAATATGTCAGTGGAACATATTACAATTCTTGTTACACATATAGAACCCAATTTTTCATATCTCTGGTTGTATACACAGTATATTCACACCAATTCGTGACAAATGTATCTCTTGTATCCCAGTGTCCCTGACTGGCTACATGTTCCTTTCCTCTGACTACAGAGAAGGCCCATCTTCCCAAAATCAGTGGACTCTGTCTGAGGTTTATACAAAATTGTATCTTATTGCTTTGTGGAGATTGTAGGTATGAGGTGTACCCTTGAGTCCAGCCCTAATATATACTCCACTTGCTTAATGACAATTAGATTCTTTGTATAAGGTCTTTGTCTTAATGTAACTTCTTCAACCAATGTACAGTTAGCGCATGCCCAGTACTGCCCTAGATGGAGAGATTAAAAATGAACCTCAAGCCAGATGCAGTGGCACTAATCTGTAATCCCAGCTGCTTGGGAGGCTGAGGCAGAAGGATTGAAAGTTTAAAGCCAGCCTTAGTGAGAGAGGGGCTAAGCAACTCATTGAGGCCCTGTCTGTATAAATAAAGTACAAAATAGGGCTGGGGATGTGCCTCATTGGTCGAGTGCCCCTGAGTTTAATAACCAGTACTCACTTTTGGATACCCCCAAAAATGAATCTTGAGTAGTTCCTGCTTTATAATTATGTAGATTTCTACTATTTCCTAAATCTCTCTAAAACTAGCTTTCTTTAGGCCCAGAATTTCTAGTTCAGAACTTTGTACAATTAGCTGGTAAAGTGGAATCAACAGTGAAGTTCAGAAGGAGGGATTGTTGACACTAATGGGAGTAAAATCTTCTGAAGAGTAAAAATCATTCAGGTGTATTCCAAGAATAATCCCTCTGCTCTATTAACCAATCACAGTAAGTATCTTACAAGGATTCTTTAAGAAAAATATTTTGGCAAATATGCAAACTCCTAAAATTTAATTTACATTCCTGAAGAATGTAACTTTTAATTTGCAAATTATACACTAACTGGTTGTTATGGGTAACTGTATGCAAATTAGTATTTACAATTTTTAGTTATATAAAATTCTCTCCTCTCTCCCCTCTTTTCTTCTCCCTCCTCTTCTTCATCATTTTCAGAAACCCACAAATACATTCCTTACAACACAGTAGTCTTTCTCTTCTTCCTCTTTTCCCCCCCCTATTATTTTGTACAAGAATATAAAAAATCTTTTTTTTTCTCCATTTGGTTAAAGGAACATTTAGTAAATCAGTGACTTAATAAAAACCATACAACAATGCATAAAATCACTTGTTTCATAATGTGGAGCAACTGGAGAGCTACTTTGTGCCTAGGTAGAGGCCACCCTGGAAGCACATGAACATACTCCACAGCTCAGCTCGGCAGGAGTCAGAACCAAGGACAGGCTGGATGAGGGGGCTGAGCCTGGGAAATCTCTGGTCAGGTGATTACTTGGCTTCAGTGAGTAAACCATGGAATTGAATAACATCCCTGATGTATGACTTCATGAACTACATACTCTTTGGCCTTCCTCTAAGTTTTTTCTCTTACAATTTGCCATCTTACATGAAATTCACAGTGCCTGCTTATATGCCCATGTATTTCACTTGTTTTAAGGCCTAGGTCACTGTTTTATTCATCCTCTAATTCCAGTTCACTGAATTGAAGGGATTTGGATACCATGGAAATAATGAGGGCTTAACTTAAGAATCAAAGGAACTCATTACAAATTCTTAAGCTGAAAAGCAATATAATCACATCAGTGGACAGTCCAGATTAGGAAGGAAAGATAGGAAGATGATAGAAGTGGACACAATAATAATAATGCTCTCTATGTACATAATAGTATTTTGTGAGAGATTCTGTATGTGTGATTTATTTCCTAAAAGCAAAGCATTTAAGGGCTGGGGGCAGAGCTCAGTGCTTGCCTAGCATGTGCAAGTCTCCTGGTTTGATCCCAGCACCACTCAATCAATCAGTCAATCAATAATAAAATCTAAGCACTTGATTGTTTTGATGCTGTGAACAGGTGTTATTAGTTCTGTATTAAGTCTGAGGAAACTTGGAAAAGATAGTGACTTAGTCAACATCAGAGGAGAGAGACAAGAATGGGAGTCTTTGAAATCTAAGTTCAGAATTATTTGACCTCTACAGTAAAGAAGTGATAGATGACTTTATTTAGGTATTGGCAGTGATGTAGCAGGAAAGGAAAATATCTCCCAAAACATGAAATTGATAAACCGACAGAACTAAGCTGCTGGTTGCAGATACAATGTAAAGAAAGGAGTGAAGTCAAAGATGTTAAGTGTAACCCTGGGATCCTAGGGGATGATGCTTCTCTTAGCAAGCTGGGGAAGCAGGAGTGTCAATGGCTAAACTCACCTCAGAGAAGACAATGTGAACCTTCTGGATTGTGCCCATGTGATGCCTTAATTCTGACTCATAATTTGTAATAGGAACACTGAAACTGCAGTCTGCAGAAGATGGTGCTGGATTCTTGCTCCCCTTGCACATCCCTCTCCCAGTCTCACCAAAGACATCTGTAGGCTTGTTTGTAATTCCTTATACATAATAGGATTCTGCTTAATCTCTGTTTTGTTGAAGTTTTTTTCTGCTACAATATTTTGATACTTTCTCATATAGATTTTTCTGATACTTTTGATATAGATTCCTGCTGAAGAAGGAATAATGTACTTAAGATGAAGAATAGCATGTAAATTAGAATAATAAAAGATGCATTTAATTTTTCCCCCTCAGAAAATCCTCCAGTGTAATTGTTACTTACAAATGAATAAAAGCACACACGCTGGAGTCAAATCACCAGGATTCAAATTTATTTTCTGACTCTATCAAGCTGTGTGAACTTGGGCTAGTTAGTTAATATCTCTGTAGTTCAGTTTCCTTGCCTTTAATAATCAAAAATATAAATAATAATCAAATCACAAATAGCATATGGTTAAGAGAAAATGGGATATCCATGCAAAGTGCTTAGCTGTATGGCTTTAGTCCCTAAGTCACACAGTAATATCTTAATAAATGTTAGCCATTATAATAATTACAATTACCATTCCTACAAATGAGGAGTTTGAGGAGCACATTAAATTATTTTTCTAGTATCACAGACTAAGAATGTAGGAAATCTATGAGCAAAATCCAGACAGTTTGATTGCAAATATTGTGTATACTATTTCCTACTTTGTCACACTGCCCCTCCATCTTAAATGTACCTTAATTTCCTTACAGCATCATGTAATCAAACTCTGCCCCAACTTATTTATTCTTTGGTAGTGTTCAAAACTGAACTCAATTCCTTCCTGAATGGTTTGTTCTGTATGGTATATATTTTTACCTCAACTTTTGAAAATGGGGATTCATGGCAGTTTGAAATAAAAATGTGATACAACAAATAATACATACTCATTGACAATGTTAAACATGAAAGTCAATTATATATATTATATATACATATATATATATAGTGTCAAAGGTTAGCATATTAAAAAAATTTTAAAACCTAGGTTAAGAGAAAATATGACTGTACAACTGTAAAAGGAAAAATTTTACTCTGAATTTCTGAGCAGAAATGACAAAGGAGGCTAGTTCGTGGATTTGTAGCCAGGAGGATTACAAAGATATATACTCATCAGAAAGAGAAATATTTTCCCCTTCCCTGAACTCAGAGAATGATATTTCACAGGCTGAGGAATGTTTAAATGTTAAATGTCGCCTATTAGAAAAGAGAGTACTAAATACCATTTTCATGTATATATATATATATATATATATATATATAAAATATATATAATTTTAAATAAGTACTTATGATTGCTATAAAAAGGAATATATAAATAAGAAAAAAACATATCGCTTGAAATTCTATCCCTGGCAATATCATGGTCTATCTTTTCACACATTTCCCCACACTGGTAGTTATGTCAGTAGTCACACATTGATACTCATATGTAAAGTACATAATGTATCAGCAAGCACTCAGCTGGAATATGTGGTAGTAACAAACAACCTCACGATATCAGTAGCTTAAAACAAAAATGATTTTATTTTTTGCTACCTTTATTTAAAAAGAAATGCTCTTAAACCACTGACATCATTATTCTGAATGATACAGAAAAAGTATTATCTAATATGTTACCAGTTGCTGTGACAGAGATGAAATTCTGCAGAGTTTCACATCAACATCTAAATGCTTTAGTCCTCAAAAAGTCCCTTCCCACTACCAACTGAAAAGTAGTCATGCAGTCTATTTTATCACATGATTGGGGAATCAAATTGCAGTATTTGGCAAAATGCACGTTGAAGCATGACGTTTTCACTGAAGTATCATGAATAGTTTTCTATAATTTTAGTTTTTCATCTAAAATATCAGCATTAAATATAGATAAAAATTTCATGAGTATATAATTTTTACCTCTTTGGTCACCTATTATACGATGTTTTGCTTTATATAATTACTAGAGTAAACAACACTGAACTAAAATATTTTTTTTCACATTTTCAACTATTTCCTTTAGTATAAAATTTTGCAATACTATTTTTTGTCCCAGAGGTATGCATATTTTAAAGCTTTTGATATATTTACCTCATTATTTTTCGGGAAAGCTTGTAGTAATTTTCAGTTAAGCAAGTGAGATATAAAGTATTTTATCATACCGTATCAATGTTGGACATTAAGTTTTTTATGTGGTATGAATAGATAACATGAGATCTGTGCTCTTCATGTATTTCAAGTGTTAACTACAGTATTGTTAACTAGAAGCACAATATTATAGAGCATATCTGTAGCACTTACTCATCTTTCATCACTGACCCTATATAATCATTGAACAGCAGCTCCACATTTCCCTCTATCCCTAACCTGTGGCAACCACCATTCTACTACTGCTTTAGGAACTTCAATATAAGTGCAGTGACGCTGTATTTGTCTCTCTGTGACTGGCTTATTTCATTTAGCATCATGTCCTACAGTTTCATCTATGTTTTCTCATATGGTAAGATTTATTTCTTTTTTATGTCTAACCAGTTTATACACAGTATTTATACACATATGTATATTTCACATATTCTTTATCCATTAATCCATTGATGCACATAATGGTCATTTCTACATCTTGGCTGTTATGAATAGTGCTACAATGAACATGGGAGAGCACATATCTTCTAAAGATACTGATTTCAATTCTTTGGGTCAATACTGAGAAGTAGGATTTCTGGATCATCATATGTCTGCATTGGAGAAATGTCTATTCAAGTCTTTTGTCAATCTTTAAAATCAAGATATTTTTGCCATTGAGTTGTAGAAGTTTTTTATGTATTTTAGATATTGACTCCTTATCAGATATATGGTTTGCAAATATTTTCTCTGGACGTTTTCTTTGCTGTTTAGACCTTTTTAGTTTGAAGAGGTACCACTTATCTTGTTTTGGCTTCTGTTGTTTGTGCATTTAGTGCCATATCCAAGAAACTATTTTTGTTATCTCAATACATTTTTAATTCTCCTTTTGATTTTTCCTTTGACCCCTTATTTGTTCAAAAGTGTGTTTTTAATTTCCATGTATTTGTAATTTTTCTAGTTTTTCTTGTGTTATTGATTTATAGTTTCATTGATATTAACAAATTTCTTGGTATGATTTTATTCTCTTTAAATTTGTTACAACTTGTGTTTTGATCTAACATGTGATCTATGCTTGAGAATATATTCTGCTGAAATTAGGTGGAATGTTTTATATATATATGTTTATTAGGTCTATGGTTTTTGTCAAGTTTTCTATTTCCTTATACATTTTCTATTTGAATGTTTTATTCATTATTGGAAGTGAAGTATTATAGTCTTTATTATTGTATTGCCATTTCTCCCTTCAGTTCTGGTAATATTTGCTTAACATTTACATGCTTTGAGGTTGGATGAATATGTATTTATAATTGTTATGTCTTCCTGCTAGGTTGTAATGTCTCCGTGTTTTGTAACAATTTTGACTTAATGTCTATTTTGTAATTGTAACATGGCCATTTGTTTGCTTTTGGTTATCATTTGCATGACATATCTTTTTAAAAATATTTTTAGTTGTAGATGGACACAATACCTTTATTTTATCTATTTTTATGTGGTGCTAAGGATCGAACCCAATGTCTCACATGCACTAGGTGAGGGCTCTACTACTGAGCCACAACCCCAATCCCTGCATGGTTTATCTTTTTCTGTGTCTAGAAATAAAATGAAACTTTCACTAGATGACAAGAACATCTACTAAAAACAAAAACAAAATGTTAAAAGCACAGGCCTATGTGTTCGTAACGCTAACCCGAATCTCTTATAAATATAAGCACAGCTTTCTGATTGCTATTGTTATTCTATAAAAAATGGTTAGTTAAAGTATATAGATCTTTTCTCTTTTGATCTTGTTAAACTCACTTAATAGTACTAATAGCGTCTAATGATTTCATTAGAATGTTCTCTTGTATATAATTACACCATTTCCAAATAAAGAAAATTTTACTTCTTTTTTTCACTCTCTACGCTTTCATTTCTTTGCCTCACTTTGTCGCATCGACGAAGACCTCCTGTACTGTATTGAATGAGAGTGATAAAAAGGAACAGCCTTGGCTTGTTTCTGATCTTGAGGGAGAACATTCAGTCTTTTACTATGAACTATGATGTTAGCTGTAGGATTTTGTTTTTGCTTTTAGTAGATGTTCTTATCGACTAGTGAAAGTTTCCTTTTATTTCTAGTTTGCTGATTTTAATATGCATGAGTAATGAATTTTGTCAAATGCCTTTTTGGCATGTGTCAGGATGATTGTATGGCTTAAAAATTATGTTAATATGCTGAAATATATTGATTTATTTTAAAATGGTTAGTCTTGCATCCTTCTGCTAAATTTCACATGGTCATGGAATATTATATGACATATATGTGTGAATATATTCATAGATTCTTATATTTCATACTATATATATCTATATATCTATATGAAATGTATCCACTTACATTTTATAACCAATTTTTTTTAAAGAGAGAGAGAGAGAGAGAGAAAGAGAGAATTTTTTTTATTATTTATTTTTTAGTTTTCGGCGGATGCAACATCTTTGTTTGTATGTGGTGCTGAGGATCGAACCCAGGCTGCACGCATGCCAGGCGAGCGCACTACCACTTGAGCCACATCTCCAGCCCCATAACCAAATTTTATACCTTTATTCATACTATTTACTGATCTGTAGTTTTATTTTCTCTTAATGGCTTTATGTTACATTATTATGATAAGAAATTAAGACCACAAATCAGTACTTAAAAAGAAATTGGTTAATTATGAACAAGAACTCCACAGGGGAAGAAAAGGAGGAGAGTGTGCATGAGTCAGTCTGGACAGCCACCTTCCTGGGCTCCCTAACACATAAAAATTATGGGAATTTTTTATGTGAGGGCAACTTAAGACACTAAGACCCCCTCCAAGAGTAGCCTTGAACTCAGTAGGGCTGGAGGAGCCTGAAATCATTGAGGTAGGAAAAGGAGATCTTGAACTCCTCAAACTGGAGCCTGTACTATAAATGATGAACTTCAAATAGACTTCAAAGAGGTGCGCAAAGTATGTGTTTGAATGAGCTCACATCATTTGTCCAATAATGCATTTAAAATATACAAAGGAGTCACAGTGCTCAGCCAGTAAAGTTAGACATTAAGGGTTTCTTTGATGATTACTATTTGAACATTTTCTGTAAGTATTGCTATATAGCACTCATCCCTTAAAAAGAGTGTACTATCTTTGTGATAGAAAATTTTCCCTAGGAAAATAGCTTCCATTTATTGCCTATTTTCTAAATCAGCTAAGTACTGTTCTAAGTATTGCCCTTATTGTTTTATCCTTGATACATTGGAATAGCTTATTTTATAAATAAGGAAGCTGAGACTCTATCATAGAGGCATCTATGATCTATATTACATTAGCCATCTATGATCTACATCTACATTAGAGGTATCTAATGTAGAGCAAGATTTTAAAACCAAGCTCACATGATTTTTATTTGCTCTTGCCTGTGAAGCTATGGTGCTGTAGAAGAGAAGGCAGTTTGTTCTAGGTGCCCCAATGGCACCATTCTGTGTCATTTCCCTTTTCAACCAGTATGTGCTCAAATAAACAATCATATAGACAGCCACACCTTAACATGTGCTACCTCTCCAATTAAATATTAATGTGTTCATTTTTTCCTTGTGAATGAAATGCAGGATTTTCCTGTCTATTAAAAGTATCTAAGGCTGTAGTTGATTGAATACGTTGTTTTATTTTTGAGGTCATTTCTGAAATCATTCTATCTATGTATGAATCCAGGCTTTGAATATTTAAGTAATAGTTTTCATACCTTTTCAGATATTCATATTGTTAACTGAAAATCCATAACATATCCTCCTGATTATAATGACAGTGTTCATTCATGTAACAAACATTTATTGAATACTTACCACATGCCAAGATTTTTCTAGGCACTAGTGGTATATTCATGAACAAAACAAAATACCTACTCTAATGGAATTTATATGCCATTGGGGGAAAGAAAGACAATAAGCAAGCAAATAATAAATATATGTCAGATGAAAGTTGGGAAGAAAGATGATAGCAAGATAATGGATAGGGCACAGCTAGTATGGAGGACAGGGACCATTGTATAGGGCATGATTCTTTCTTTTTTTGGTATCAGGGGTTGAACCCAGGGGCACTTAACCAAAGAAACACACCCCTAGTCTTTCTTATTTTTTATTTTGAAACAGAGTGTTGCTAGGTTGCTGAGGTTGGGCTGAAACCTGTGATCCTCTTGCCTCAGCTTCCCAAGTCACTGGGATTACAGGCATGTGCCACCACATTTGGTGGCATGATTCTATTTTAAGGAGACCTTATGACAGCAAAGGAGAGTCTTGTGAATATCTAATAATGCATGTACTAGGTAGAGAAAGCAACCAGAGCAAAGGTACATAGACAGAAAAACTATTGCAACGTACAGGAAGTTAGACTAAGGAGCAGTACGTGGTGATATCAGAGATGAGTTGTGATGGTTGAGGTAAAATATCTGATGAGCATTATGAGAACTTTGAGTTTTATTCCATTCAGGATGAAAGGACAACAAAAAATTTGGGGTCAGGGAACTAGAGCAAAACTGTGGTTTGGGGGATGATTTTGGCAGCTGCATTGAAAATGGACTATATATAGAAGAGGACTACGGCAGAAAAAGCATTTAGGAGACTTTGCAAAATAGCTGAACAAGCCAGGCTGCAGTGGTTCACACCTATAATCCCAGCAAGTTAGGAGGCTGAGGCAGAAGGATCACAAGTTCAAAGCCAGCCTCAATAACTTGCCAAGGCCCTAAGCAACTTAACAAGACCCTGTCTCAAAAAAATAAATAAATAAATAAAAAGGACTGGGGATGTGGCTCAGGGGTTAAGCATGCCTGGGTTCAGTCCCTGGTACCAAAAAGATAAAAAAAAAAGCTGGGCAGATGGTGATGGCTTGGGCAAGAGTCAGGAAGGATGTACAAAGTGGAGGGTAAGGATTTGAGGGAAAGAGAAGAGTCATGAATAGCCCCATAATTTTCACCTAAGCAAGTGAAAGAACAGAGTTCATTTACTCTAATGAAGAAAAACAAAGAAGAGTAGTTTTAGAGACCATGAGTTCAGTTTTGGACAAATTAAAACTGAGACATTTATTAGACATGTAAATGTAACAGTCAAAACTCCACACAAATCTGCAACTCAGTAAAGTCTTTCTCTTTTAAACCAACAGATATCATATTAAATGTTGTAATATTAGATATGTTTTGATTTACAACAAGAATAAGAAGAGTATCAAACAGGCAGTTAGATTTGTAAGCTTGAGCAGGGTTGAGGTCTGGGCTGAAGGCAAAAATGTGGGGGTGATTAGTATGCAGTCTAGGGGACTGTGTAAGACATTCAGAGGAATGAGCATTATCTATTTAAAAAGAGAGAGACAGAAAGAGAGAGAGAGAATTTGTGAAGCCAGAAACTTAAGACACTCCATAATCTAGTTGTCAGGTCTTCCTGGAGTGCATGTCAACCAAATATAAGGTGTAAATTGACCATGGAGACCACCTTTCTCTACTCCCAATTCCTGATTTTGAGGTGAATGGTAAAGAGGCAGAAGAGGAGTCAGACGAAGTAACAAGGCTTTGTGAAAGCTAGAGCTACTGAAAACTCACGCTTCATTTTCAGCAGCCCACATCTACAAAATGCAAATAGTCCTAATTTACAGACTCCAAAGAATAAACAATATTTTCCAGAAAATGTTGGCAGAGAAAATATAGAGCTTATTTAATATATTCCAACACTAGAAGAGGGTTAGAAAAACTAAAAAATGAAGATACTGAAGTACTACACTTCAGTGGGTGAATGTTTTAAAATTGGTATATTGCTATTGGCCTAGATGATAGGTCCTTACTTGTCTAAAATGCATTGATGAAATAAAACTAACTCTAAATTGCATTGATTCATTTAATCCTCATATAAAACACACAAGGTGGATGATGTCCATTTTAAAGATAGGGAAAGTGAGGCATGGAGAAATCTGCTAAGCCTTCACTGTGGGGAAGATCACATCCCATATTTGACCTCAGCAACCAGGCTGTATACACTTCTCTTGTAACACTGTGCTGCTCTGTCTTGCAACAGAGCCATCAGCGTCACCCCAAGCATTGCTATTAGACACAGTCTAGTTTTTATCTGGACTAATGAGAACTTTTGTTATTACTTTGCTATTTAAAAATGTTCAAAAAGCAGTTAAAATATGAACTAGAAACAAATATAAAAATATAGAAGATACAGAATTATCACAATTTGTACATGTGTGGTAATATAAAAATCCCAAATGATACATTTCAAATTACTGTTAAAATTAATAAAAGACAGGCTGGGGCTGTAGCTCAGTTGGTAGAGTGCTTGCCTAGCATATGTGAGGCATTGGGTTTGATCCTCACTACTACATAAAAATAAAATAAAGGTATTGTGTCCATCTACTATAAAATATTTAAAAAATCAAAATAAAAAATTAATAAAAAACTAGTGGGACAAAACAGAGTACCAAGTACATTTATTTATTCCACCACAGATCAAAGAGAAAATATATTTAAAAATAAATTCCTTCAAAATGTTAAGAACATAAATTACCTGGAAATAAACTTAACATAAAATATTGAAATATATCTAAGCTTTAAAATTAATAAAATAAATCTTAAGTAAATGAACATATACTTTAAGAGAAAGATAATGTTTGTAAAATGCAAGATTTCCTTAAATTAATATATGGCATCCACACAATTCCAACAATACAAAAATCCCTGATAATATTTTTGAGACTTACCAAATGTCTGAAGGTTCATCTGAACAGACTGAACTGTTAATGGTGGTTACATCCGGGGAGTAGAGAAAGTGGAAAACTAAGGGTAAAGAATATTATTTTTCAATAATATTTTTGTTTTTTATATTATAATTTAAAAGTAATTTGGCAAGAATGGATAAGATCTTTAAAAGGATGGATATCAGCCTTCTCATCTACTAACACTATTTCAAGGCTACTGACACAGGTGTACATAGGCATATTGATGAAATAGAAATATTTCCATAAATACATTCTACTTCATATTTTTGATTGTTTTATATGACAAAGAAAGCCTGGTAACTCAATAAAAGTGAGAACCATTATTCTGATAAACTATGCTAATATGACCACTTGGTAATTCATAACTAAATGAAGTCAATTTAGTTTCTCAATTTGTTCTATGCTCCCATATTAAATTCAGAAAAACTGGGAGTTAAGAGTAGATGAAGACAGATTTGAGCCCTTAGCATAATTTTGGAGAAAGACAATCTTGCAAACCTAAAAGTTTGATGGGAAAAGCCACAAAGTAAAAGATGAATAATTTGAACACAAATATTTTTATAATGTCTCTTAGCAACTTTTAAAACACATGTCAAAAGTAAGCATATTCAAACATATTATGCTCTCTAATTAAGTTTTATATCTGGAATTATTCTAGATAGTTCTTAAATATACTATCTCAAGGGATAGAGGTAAGACCAAAGATTATTGGCAAGAAACAGAAAGACAACATCATACACAGTATATAGCCATTGATCTGCTCAGAACAAATGTAGGTTCCCAAATACACAGATCTACATCCATTTAAAATGTCTCATTAAGCTATGTTTAAGTTGCGAAGGAGAGAAGAAAGTAGGCAGTATAGGTAAAGGTAAGAAGACTTTTTCATGCCAAGTTTTTAGTCAGCAAATACATTTGACAAATCTCTTTTGACTCTTGGATGATATTGGAATACCAGTGCTTTTTCCTATGACCTCATCTGGTTGCACAAGAAAAGCTATGTAGAGATCATGTGGCTGTTTTTCAAATTGAGATTCAAATTAAGTTTTACATTTAGTCAGACCTTCAAATTCCTCTCTCTCTCTCTCTATTGAGTTTTTCTCCAAATTGTAAGGTTAAACGATAAACATATTGTGTTAAAATCCAGATGTAAAATCAAGCTCACTTATTTCATATTTCTCTGTTGCTTGTCTCCTAAGTTTTATGGGCTATGAAGCTGAACTGTGCTCAAAATGAAAGCTTTTTAATAAAAAGTTATCCTGATAGTATCCATGGAATTCAAGACACATGAGTCAAGCCTCAACTAAAACTAAGATCCAATTTTCTTGATTGAAAACAGTGGTATGGCTAATAAGCTTTTTCCTTTCCACATGTTCTCAATATGACTGCACATTCAGATTTTTTAAAAATTTTGTGATAATTTTTAATTAGGATGCATATGAATGCAATGCATGAAAGAATTAAAAATGAAATTTAAAAATTTGGGGGTATTCGAATATAGCATTGTTCATATTTTTAGACAATGTATTAAACTCAAAGTTTTGCTTGGAATAATAGGACTTTTTCTCCTTAAAAATCATATCTAGGGGCTAGAGTTGTAGCTCAGCAGTAGAGTGCTCACCTAGTATGTGTGAGGCACTGGGTTTGATCCTCATCACCATATAAAAAATAAATAAATAAAATAGAGGTAGAGTGTTCATCTACAACTAAAAGTACTTTAAAATATTATATATAAATTCAATTTTGTAGTAAATTTTTATATTCAGGAGATTTAAAAAATAAGTTTAAGAATCCCAGTCCCTGAAACTCACCTACCAGTCTGATACCATCCCATTCCAGACCAAGCACTAATTTGACACGCCTCCACTGATGTGATTTTTATTACACCCCAATAAGAATTGGCCTTCCTCCATTTAGACTAGCCCTTGGCTGTCTAGTTTAATCCAATTTTGAATTTTTATGATGTTGTTTTGAGGTTTTTAAAAATTCACAAGTCTGTATCACCATTAGACCAGTTGTTCTCCACATTGTGTTCATTTTTAATCACCTGTGGAACTAATAAAAATACACTCCACCCCAAACCAGAATCACATCAGAATCTCAGAAGGGGAACCTTGATATTTTCTAAAACAGAAAGGTAATTCAATTATCCAACCACAGCTGAAAACAATCCTACCAGGTTATGAGATCCTCAAATAGGGGAGTTCTTAGAGGCATCATTTATTAAGTGCTGACAACTTAATACATGATCTGGAATAGGTTCTTAAATACACAATCGCACTGATTTCATGTAATTTTACACACTGAATAGGTATTAATTCCTCCATTTTGTAAATATGGTAAGTGAAATTCAGGTGCATTAAGATTATAGATCTCTTAGGTTTTAGAGTCAGGATGTTATCTCAGAACTTGATAGATAGTTATGAGCAATAATATTTGTTGATTGAAAGAACATGTGAATGAATGAACAAACCTCTACATCCTGGGCCTCTCAAGTTTCAGCATGCTGCCTCTCTAGTCCTCATATTCTTGGAATATTCAAAGTTTGTAAGGCCTGCAACAGGTCTTTAATAAATTGATGAATAAATGAATCAATCAACTAATAGACTGGTTAATAGACACATAGATGATAGATTATCCAATGAATATGTAAAATTTTCCTAGCTCTAACCTTACAATTTGGAGACAGCAGAGTGACCTTTTTTTTTTTTTTATTCACATGTTATGATCTGGCCAGGAGGTGACCTTAATGGCACTGTGACATTTTCTCTAATGTGTTACAGTATCGAATTGCCAGAATGTTACAATTTGAAATATGGTTTCCTCCTTGCAGTCAGCTACTCATTTCTCTAGCTCCCCTGAATTCTAGGTAGCTCCTTCTATTTTACCACCACTTGCAAACACTGCTGTAGTTGCTGCTGCACTCTGCATGCAATTTTTGGCTGTATCAGCTTTATGAAAGATAGCAGATTATTTTAAGACAGTCATCAATGTTGTGTGCTTCTGACCATGTCTTGAATTGGTAATATTAAAAGTAATATATAAAAAATAATATAAAAAAATTTTATTAAAAAAAAACCCTGAGCCTTCTCTTTGTATTTTCTAGTGCAGCCAGGAACAACCAAAACATCATATAACCTAAATCTACCTAAATATAACAATGATGATCTATTGCAGAAATGCCAATACTACCAGTGCTCTGCCTTCAATAGGCCTTTTATTTTGGATAATCACAGGTTCTAGTTTTAGTGAAATAATTAAGTAGCAGTTTTGCCACTCTATACCATAGTAACAGAAGTCTCTTAAACCCAACCAATTCAGACAACCAATCCCCATATTCCAATTCTTGAGGTTGCATTCCTCCACTGAAATATCAAATGACATATCAGCTGGAAACATGTTGTAGGAAATAGAACCATAGCTAATTTTAACAGAAATAAATTTAATAAGGAAATTAATTACTACAAATTTTGTGAAATGAGATTCTGATTCCATCTGTGATGTAGGAAAAGGGACCAGCCCTCTGACTTACATGACAAGAAAAGTGGACAAAATATATGAAACAACCATTCTCAGACATCGCACAACAGGGCAGTGCAGAATAGAAATTCAATCCATGAGTGAAGGGAACTAAACAAGATGAGACACATGATTCCTCCACTTTTTGTGTTAGAGGTGTATTTGGAATGCATATCTTTATGAAAGATAGCAGATTATTTTAAGACAGTCATCAATGTTGTGTGCTTCTGACCATATCTTGAATTGGTAATATAAAAATAATATATAAAAAATATACAAAAAATAATATAAAAAACCCCTGAGCCTTCTCTTTGTATTTTCCAGTGTAGCCAGGAACAACCAAACCATCATATAACCTAAATCTACCTAAATATAACAATAATGATCTATTGCAGAAATGCCAATACTACCAATGCTCTGCCTTCAATAGGCCTTTTATTTTGGATAATCACAGGTTCTAGTTTTAGTGAAATAATTAAGTAGCAGTTTTGCCACTCTATACCATAGTAACAGAAGTCTTTAAAGAAAGATATATTTAAACCCAAGAATATAAAGAATTGCATTAAATTAAGTGAACTACACACTTCAGCTGAAAGGCAAAGGTTGTGATATTAGATAAAAATACAAAATCCAATTATGTGTGGTATATAGGACACAATTTAAATTAAATATACAAACGGATTATAAAGACATAAATAGTTGAAAAGAATAAAAAAAGGTATGGAATGTGAACTCTAATCAAATGATTAGAATCAAATGACTTCTGGAGCAATTATACATCACACAAAGTAGATTTCAGAATAAGAAACATTAGCACTGATTATTGAATTAGCTAAAATGTTATAACTATATTAGGAGAGCAGAAGGTGAAGATGAAAGAAAGTGTATCAGATCTCTCATGTCATGACAGGAAGTCAGTAAGTAATGATAAATAAAAAAAGAAAATTTTACTCTGTATCAGTTAGAAGTATGGAAGTACTTACTTCTGGGAAACTGGATTACTTTTCATTATCTTAGTGTCATCTGATTTCTTCAATTGAATGCACATATTACATTGTTAAAATAGGAAAATAATTTAAGTGGAAAAGAATGAACAGCACAAACACAGAAAAGATAAATATATTGTTACCAGGATGGGTCATTTTCACTAGATTAATGATATTCCTGTGAAATTACCATGTCTGGATGCTATAAAACCATAACTGAGTCATCTCACCTGTGGAGAAAGCACTGTTATGGGACTTAGAAACAAGTGGATTAGCCATTCCGAGTTTGTGATCAGTCATGTGAGAGAAAGTTCTGTACTCTAGGATGATTCTCCCTTTGCTTTATCCAAAGCAGAGGGTTTTTACTTTTTAAGTTTAACTAATGTTACTTTTACTTTAGTCTTTGTGTTCCCAAGCACATTTTCATTCTCTGCATTCTGGGACCTGAAAACTAGACATGGAAATCTTGGAAAAATATTCTTATGCAAGAAACAGATTAAGACCATTCTCTAGGAAGTGATCAGATTGGATAATTTGATTTTATCTTGCCACTTCAGAGACTCTGTATATCAGATATGGAACTGATCTGGGATAAAACTTTTTAAAAAGTTAGGTGACACTTTTCATCAGCATATAGAAAAAAAAGACCTAAGACCCTGCAAAGCTCTTCTATTCAAAGTATGGTCCATAGACCAACAGCCTTACCATCGCCAGGGAGGCTGTAGGAAATTCAGAGTCTTGTAATCAGTCCTATTAAATCAATCTACTGAATCAGATTGCACTTTTGAGCAAGATTCCGAGATCTTTTTCATTTTAAAATTTGAGAAACACTCCTCCAAGAGCAGGATGGGGAGATGATAGGTTTTCTGATAAGGGTTGTGTGAACAAGGGTTAAAAGGCCAGGCTGGAAGGACTTGATCTTTAGGTGTCAGCTGGCAGGAGCCAGGCTGCATTCCAGAAGCAAATGAACACAGAAGGGCTGCATTGCATGACTTAATGCACCAGCATAAAATAATGACTTATCATTCATCTGTTGAAGGGCACTAGGTTGGTTCTATGGTTTAGCTATTGTGAATTGAGCTGCTATAAACATTGATGTGGCTGCATCACTGTAATATGCTGACTTTAAGTCCTTTGGGTATAAACCAAGAAGTGGGATAGCTGAGTCAAATGGTGGTTCCATTATAACTTTGAATAAATAAATAAAATGTGATATGATGGAATATTACTCAGTCTTAAAGAAGAATGAAATTATGGCATTTGCCGGTAAATGGATGAAACTGGAGAATATCATGCTATGAAATAAGCCAGTCCCCCAAACCAAAAGCCAGATGTTTTCTCTGATATGTGGATGCTAATTCACAAGGGTGTAAGTGGCTAGAGAAGAATAATTACTTTAGATTAGGTAGAGGGGAGTGAAGGGAAGGGTGGTGGTATGGAGGTAGTAAGGATAGTAGAATGAATCAGACATTATTACCCTATGTACACATATAACTATATGGCCTGTGGGATTCTATGTCATGTATGACCAGAAGAATTAGAAACTATACTCCATTACATATGATATCAAAGTGTGTTCTACTATATTCTATATATACAGAATATATATATAATATATATTACATATATGATTCATAATATAATTATATATAAACTTAGTTATATAATTATATATATATAACATATATTATATATGTAACATTATGTATATATATTCTACATATAATTAATTAAAACAAATAAAAATTTATTAAAAAAAAAGAAAAAGAAATGACTTACCAAGGTCAGTTGCCAGATTGGGAAAAAGAAAAAAATGTTCAGATTGATAAATGAAATATTATGACTTAAGGGTTGGTATTCAGCTCTTGAACTATGTCCCCAAAACTCAAAAGTGGACTGGCCAATGGGAAAGCCATGTACAAGGAGCCTGGAAATAGAGAATATTTTCAAGGTTAAAGAAGTTATAACTGCTGAGAAATCATTCCTTCATTTTCCAGAAATGTTCTGTATTTGAATAATGCTTCTTTATTTGAATACAGGAGAAAAACAACACCTATTAAGCCTAAAATATTCAGGAAGAAATATTAAAAACTCCTAAAACCTAACAATAGGGGTCCCTTCTCTTATTTAGTAATAGAACTGGTCATACATACTTATGTTTCCTATAAACAATTTACTAATCAGAAGTATTTAAAATTGTATAGGCTAATTTTAGTAGTTCCTTATTGATGTATATGGAAAAAGACAAATCCCAAAATAATATGGCCCAGGGAGAAGGAAGGAAGGAAGGAGTCACTGTGTTTTAGTGCCAAGATAGGCCCCCGGGAGGAAATTTCCATCAAGTCTGAGATGACAGTTTCTGAGAAGATGCCAAAGCATTGATCCCACCCTGAACTGACCCCACACCCTCCATCTGGCCCAGTAAAGACAGCCCAAACTTACATGCTCATTAATTGAGTCACCTCTCAGTGTAACCTGTTTAAACCTAAATCTCCTCTTTGGCCGGTGGCTCATTTTCCAGCAGGAAAATGAGTCTATCAGAGGTGTCACTCTGTTCCCAAATAAAAGCTGTGCTGAGCTGACCTGTGAAGTTTGCATCCGGTCTGGTCTTTTTGGGCTAACTTTTATCCTAATGAAGATATAAATCATATTAGAATTGTGTTTTCCAGAGAGCTTGTAGTTTTTTGTCTTCTGGAGCATCAGATGAAACAAGAAGGCCGTCAAAAGTAGGAGCTCCCATAGCGGAAGCAGAAATGGCAGTGAACAATTCTGGAACTTTCTTAGCCCATTTTTGACATCAAAATAATACCTTATTTACCTCCTGGAAATACTTATTCCCACACTGCATGTTTAATTGACTACATAGTGGGGATTTCCCTGAAAGCTACAGTTTCTTTATCAAACTGCTTAAGTGCTTGCATAAGAAAATGACCAGTTTGACTTAATTAGATAGGACAGAGGGGTTAAAGGAGAAGGGAGAGGGAATGGGGTTAGAGTTGATGGTGGAATGTGATGGTCATTTTTATCCAAAGTACATATATGAAGACACGAATTGGTGTGAAATATACTTTGTATACAACCAGAGATAAGAAAAATTGTGCTCTATATGTGTAATAAGAATTGTAATGCATTCCACTGTCATATATAAATAAGAAAATTATCCTTGGAGAACTATTTTTATAGACATCTGTATAACCATCTTAATGAAGTTCTTCCAGGATTGTTCATATAAATTTTAACCTAAAATAGAAAAAGAGGGGAGAAAAAAGACACTTATGACTATTTAGGGAACTTCTAAATGGCAGATTTTCCTCTTTCACCCTTGTCATTGGGGTGTCTGTTTCCATCCCACACAGCTTACCCATTTACCTGCACTGTCTTGGGTCAGGGGAAAGGTAGATTATATGAATGTGGTGGTAAATGGTGTTTCTACAAATACCATTTGAGATAATGGAAGGATAATTACCAGTTGAAAAACTCCCCAAATATTCATATTTTATGTTTTGGTTCTTTTGATAAATTGGCATTAGATTTGCAGGACCCAAGGAACAAGGCACCTTACTCATATTTAGCTTGTAGATGACCCCTATTCTGTTCCTTTGAACAACTTGGTGCTGTTGTCCACAGCTGGAAAATGGAAACTTGGGACATGGAGGATGCTTTAAATTTGGTATAAGGGGCTAGGAAACAAGAAAGGTAGAAAAGCTTCTAGTAGAGGTTTGGACAAGCATCTGGTCCAGATGAAAGACTAGTTCTGGAAGAATTCTTTCTCCTCCTCCTCCTCCTCCTCCTCCTCCTCCTCCTCCTCCTCCTTCTTCTTCTTCTTTGATTTTGATTTGTTTTAAAATGTCTTAGAGTTGTTATAGAACCTATCTTATATGATACTACATGAACTGAAATTATATTTAGGTAAACTGGAGCAAAGATCCAGGACAGGGCATTAAGGACACATTGGATCCTAAAATACAACCCAATAGCCTGTTACTTGTTTATGCTTGACTTCATGGAAAAGAATGTCACAGAATTTTCATATGAACAAAAAGAATCCTTATACTCATCAAGGTGGAATAGAAAAACCAGTCACTCCAGATTGGCCTCCATCTAGAGCATTATTGGATGGCTTTGGTTTGATATGAGGTACCCCCAAAGCTCCTGGTTAATGGAGGAGGTTAAAAAAGTTCCTGTGTTAATGGAGGAGGTTAAATAATTCATTTATGAGAGCTGATTAGGTCTAATCAGTCCATACTAATTTGAATGGACTAACTGTTGGATATGGAAAAAGAGAAATCCCAAAAGAATGTGGTCCAGGGAGAAGGAATGAAGGAGTCACTGTTTATGACAGGTTCTGGCAAGAGGCCAAAGCATTGATCCCACCCTAATACTGATACCATTCCCTCCATCTGGCTCAGTAAAGATAAATCCTGGGTACTGACCACTGACCGCGCACCTACTGATCCCACACCCTGCATCTGGTCCAGTAAAGATAGCCCAAACTGACATGTTCATTAATTGAGTCACCTCTTAGTGTAACCTATATAAGCCTACTACCTCTCCCTCTTTGGCTGGTGGCTAATTTTCCACCAGGAAAATGGTCCCATCAGAGGTGTTGCTCCATTCTCAAATAAAAGCAGTGCCGAGATGATCTGTGAAGTTTGCAACTGACCTGGTCCTTTTGTGTTAACACTAACTAGATGATAACTATAGTCAGGTGGGTTGTGGCTGAGGAAGCAGGTCTCTGGGGGCATGTTCCTGGTAATTATATCTTGCCCCCCTAGCTTCTCTCTCTCTCTGCTTCTTATGAGGGGAGAAGCTTTCTTCCTTAATGTTCTGCCCCACTTTGGGTCCAGAGCAGTGGAGTCAACCAGTGATGAACTGAACCTCTTAAAACCATGAGCCCAAGTAAACTCTTCCTCCTCCAAGTTGTTCTTGTCATGTCTTTTGGTCACAGTGATGCAAAGCTGACTAACACAAATGAATATCTGTTGGAGTGAATATCTTGAGATTGTCTTGTCACCAGATGAGATCTGTGGAGTTCTGGGAGAGGGGAACTTTGATTTAGGACAGGTGGGGTCTTTGACATATGGGATGGAAAAGAATTTTAGCACATTAATCAGCCAGGGACACAGAAAGTTTAGAAAAATGAATAAACTTCCTCCATCTCAAAAGTGAGATGCTTTTCGTGATAAAAGCAAGTAATACACATTCAAGGGAGAATGTGAACTATCTTGAGGGTGAGAGTCTTGCATTTTTGGGCCCCTGGATCTTCTTCTAAAATAACTTGGTGAGGGATGGAAATGATATCAGTCTGGTTGTCTGGTCATTGTCAGGATTCTTAGACTGATGTGGTCTACATTATCTGACCAATAGATAATGCTAGAAAGCACCCTAAGTTATAGGTTTCCTAAATTATTGCATCTCCCTTTTCCTAGTATGTTTATTTCATAAGATAATGAAGAAGGTAATTATTTTAAAAATGAATGAATTTATACTAATCTTAGGTTTTACAAATTTCCCAGAAATTTGGAAGTGACAGGCCTGGGAGAAGAATCAACTTGAGCAATGACAGACCTAGCAAGATATGCAGAACTTTATATTAAAATTTTATGTCCTTGTCCTTCCTTTTGTCTCTGTTCTACCTGTCTTTTATTTCTTCTATCCTACTTCAATCTTTTAGTTGTCCATCTATGTGAATTCATAGCAATCTACGATAGAGAAATATCAATTGTATAATATTTACAGATACATAAAAAGGACAAAAATCTGAATCTGAACTATTTAGGACCCTATATATGTTTTGCAATGAGTTTAAAATACATTTTGTTTTAAAAAGAGGTTATCTTAAAGGTTCAATGCATTTAAGCTCTGATCTAGGAAGGCAGCATTCCTTTTGCTACAAGAATGGCTCTTTGGGAAAAATGGTTAAAAGTCTAAGTGATTGTGTTATAGACAACTAAAAGCTAAGTAGTTCTACATCACAATGTAGAAGAAATGTTAATTTCTGGCAGTTGAAAAATCAAGCATTTGGGGTCTTGGTATAGAAATGAGGCAAGATGGTGACTAGCAAAGTTCTAATGATGATCATAGACTAACCTCCTTAGAAGGAATGTTCATGAACTTTTGGGACACAGAATATGAATCACTCTTTTTGGGCATAATCTTGGCTTCTACATAATATCCTAACCTTAAGTAAAATAAATCACATGAGGCAGCCAAGTGCTATAGAGTGGTTGGGAAAAAGTGGGGAACTAGTGAGGAAAAAGTCATCATAAGAAGTAGCCTCCTAAGTAAGAGTTAGGCATAAGTAAGAATTCATAACAACCTCCAGGAATATCTTTAGACTTAGGGATAAGCACAGACTTTGTACAATGCATGAAATGGGGATAAAACTACTTTATGTGAATATTAAAGGATAGAGTGACTCAGGGAGCTAAAGTGTTGGCAGTAAGTAGATGCTTAGGTACCAGGAATTTAAGGAATAGAGTTGGGTTCAAAATATGAATGCTTTGGTTAACCGTGAAAGTGACACAGCTAGGTTAGCTGTGTCTTATGGGGTTGACAAACATACCAGAAATTTGGGAGTTAGAAAGTAGACCAGTCTTCAAGGCTATGAAATTAAGATAACACACCAGGGCAAGAGAGGTTGGAAAGTCCTCTTAGCCTTCAAAGACTATGTGGTCATTAAACCTACCAGGAAGCCAGACCAAATTAAACAAAACAATAGCTGTCCTGATCGATATTTGGATAGTACCCCCACTTAGTGTAGAAGGGCAAACACATGTGTAGAACAGTCACTAAAGCAACTTACTGTCACCTGTACTTCATTAGTGTCATAAAAATCACCCTGAGGTGGAGTCCTAAGATGACAATGAGATATGTTGCATGAAGAGGCATGATGAGGGCCAGCACAGGCACAGTTAATCTCTACCCCTACATGAGAGGATGCCAGGTCCCCACCAGCCTCAGACACACAATGGAACTGTGCACTGCTTGCTTCTTATTTCAGTCAGCTTGGGATTTCTGTTGCCCACAACCTGCTTCCCTTGTGCTCAAGCATAAGAATAAAGAGCCTTGCTCCTGTGCCAATATGCTTTTATCTGATTCTTTTGCACCCACAGAATCCATAATGACAGGTGGGATTGATTTATTCATTTTGGGTGGGGAGGAGATAATAAATATACACATTGACTTAACTTCTTCTGAAGTCCCACCAGTGGGTTGTGCTTAGGGACAAGTGCTCCTCACTCTGGTGGTGACAAGGCCTTTCCGTTAGGATTACATGTGGGCTTATCTGTAAAATCACTTTTTTTTCTTAAAAAAACCAAGATATAAAATAGGTGTCCAGATCCATTAAAATATCTTTTCTAAGATCATCAATAGATGGCAGAAAATCTGGGGATCATAGATTTTAGAGAAATATGCAGTGGTAGAAATCCTTTTTATTTTTAGTCATTTATAATAAGTCTGTTAAAATAACCGTGGTATTTTAAAATAGAGACTTGAAATTCCCTCTCCTTCATTCTGGGCAATCACTGCTCCTAGACTTTAAGCAAAACCCTAAATTAGCTTTTTGCCCATGGTGCTGGCATTCAACTTATTTTTTAAAAAGTTAGACAATTTAAGTTGAAAGCTAATGTAATTTAAAATTATTAACTCACAGGGAAAAGCATTCTAATTTTAAAGACTCTAAAATGAGGAGATTCTTGATTTTTTGATCCCCCTGATTTCTTGCCAATTTCAATCAATAAAAGAATGGAGATGACATCTTAAGGGCTGGGGAGCACACATGGCCTTTGCTAAATCTGATTATTGATTTTTTTCTCAACTGTAATTTATTGAATATAGTTTTAAAGTTCCTCTTAGTCTTGCTACAGTCAACTTAAATAACACAAACATTTTTGTGCTCAAATACAAACCTATCACTGTGTACCAATTATAAAACACGTCTTTTTCTTTTTTCAAAATTGTCATAATTAACTTGCAATATATTTCATTGTCAAACTAAGTTGTAAAAGAATTATTTAAAACAACTCTGAAATTAATTTTTATTTATAGGAGCCAATACATGATAAAATTAAGGAATAATACATTTGTTATTACAGTATAGTACAAGTCACTGTAAAGTAAGTCACTTTTTTTCTTGTCAAGCACAGATATTAAATGTAAGCACAAAACATTTCAACATTCAAAACTAGCAACTTTCTTACAGGAATAAGGGAAATTATCACAGAATATGTTAAAGTCAGAAATCTCATGATATAAAAACAATTATACTTGTGTATGGAAATGCTATTTTTATATTAATAATAATTCTATCATTTTCTCTTAATTCTTCTGAATTTGTTAATTTGACCCAAGAACACAAAAATATTTAGTTCTTTCTATGATACTTTGTTTTTATTTTTTATTTACAACATAAATCAACATAAAAAGATACATTTGTGTACGTATATTACATAATTTTTTAAAAAAAAGGACTGGCAAATTTTGTCTCTGGTAGAACACTGGCTTAGCATGTGTGAGGACCTAGGTTAGATACTGAACACCACACACAAAAAAAACCCAAAATTAAACACCAACATAAAAACAATGGCATTTGATTTTTAGCTCTAATAACATATGTTTTTGATGCTGGCATACTACAGATCGTATGCATATCGTTATTTATAATAATTTAGTGTATCTAAAATTGTTTTAGAATAAAATTCTTTAAATACCTGTGTGTACAAAGGAACCACACAATTTGTGATTCAACCCATGTAGATTGTTCTGGAAAATAGCTTTCGACTGCAGAGTCTTTAAATTTTGACTCAAATTGTCTAAGGTCAAATTCGTTTTGTAATATTTATTGTGCTTTGTTACTCATGATTCCAGATGTTGCACTGAGTGTCAGTGAGAGGGCCACAGGGAATGGGGCAAGGAAACAGCTGCTGCTTCTGCATATTTGGAATGGCATCTTAGAGGCCCTGCCTGGGGTTTGTTCTTAATATGGCTACTGTCTCCAGTAGGAGGATCCACAAGGCCCCTGTTAATAGGAGAAGTAACAGAAACCTGAAGGATTAGGCTCAATTTCTTCCTAGATGACACTTTAATTATGCTTTAGGTAGAGTCAACCTTGAAGGCCGTAATTTAAAGCTCCTGGTGCCCAAATAAATTACAAAATTATATATTTTAGGGTATGAAAACCAAAACTTTAACCAAATCGGATTACTTTGTGCAATAACAGTTGAAAGTTGTGGTTTCTTAATCATCAGAGGTCGCCCAGTCTAGGAACTCAAATAAATTTGGGATGGTTCTGTGCTTTGTTAAGAAATTTGATTTTTTTCCTCTTCGTTCCTTCATTCAATCATGGTATAAGGCTCCTTTGATGGTGTTAGAAACTCTGTAGGTCAAGTGTGTAATTAACTCAAAAATTTTACTAATTTCCTTTGCAGTTATATCCTAAATGAACTTTCAAAATAAAAACCAAGGAGTTTACATTTTAAAAGACATGCTCCCAAGTCAACCTATTAAGTACTGAATGTAAATTTTAAAATGTTTCTTTTTCATCAATTAATGTATATCAAATGTGTAATAGACCCTATCAATCACATTCCTGATGCCTATATAAATAAGTTAATGTGTATACTTGCAGGGACTTTCCACAGATTACCGTACAAAGTAAAATAAGGTGACACATGCATTTATTCTTGACTGTAAGCCTCCATTTGGTATAATGTTTCAGGTCTTTGGTGGAGAAGAGGAAAACTTCCCTTCCCAGAACACTTTCAGCTCATTGCCTGGTTTCCTTTATTATGAAACAGACAGGCAGGATAATTATTCCAATCTGGATAATTGTTTTGAATTATATGAATGCCATTTCTGGGTATATAACATTAAGAAGGTGTAGCACTAAACAGCTGCTTTTCTGCCTAAACCACAGAGGTGATGACCATATATTTGCATATTGAAGAATAAGCAAGCAGGTCTTCTTGTGTCTCTCTAGACCATTTCCCACTGTCTAATCTCCTGATGCATTTAAAAAGAGAAAACACAGGTGAGAAGATTGATACGTACCTTATTTGAGAGATGCTTCCAGAAATAAGGTCAAATGGAATTGTTTTACTTGGCGGTACATATCAACATTTTGAAACAGACCCTACTACAAGAGCCAAAAGGTTGTTTTTTTACAAATGGATTTAGAAAAAGTGGAATCATCTTTGTTCCACTCTAAAAGACTTTAGTTTTTGAATTATCAAAGAAAAAATTTTAACGTGGCTATCCACCATACAAGGGAGAGTTACAACTATGCTGCTCTAATCCGAGTAATAAAGCAGTGATTAATTTAGCCGAGGGCGTATGTTGAAGAGATATACGCCTTTTAAGAGAAATATTTGTTACTTTCATTCAAGGTGATTTCTTTTTTGTTTTACTTGTTAATGAATTAATTTTTTGGTGCTGGGGATTGAGCTGGGCATTGTGCATGCTGTATAAATGCTGCATCAACGAGCTACCTCCCCAGAACCCTTTGTTATTTTTTAAAAAAAAAGAACTCTAAAGGGATAATCTCGACAGCATATTTTTATGCATCATTTGGATACATTTTTTAAGCACATCAATGAAGGGCTGAGAATTTAGAAAGATAAGAGAATGAAAAGGAGTGAAGTAGTTCATGCCAGGTTACAGCAGTGCCATCCAGTCCATGGTCTCTTATCTACAAAGTTAAAAAAAGAAATCCAGTAATACTATTAAAAGTAACTATTACGTCTTCTAAGAGATGCAAAATATTTATTAATGAATGTATCCTCAAATCAGTGCACGATCTCTAAGAAGGAGTCAGACAAAAGAGCTAGAAAAAAAAAAACAGTAATGAAAAATGCAATACCAATGGCCAAGGAGTGTTGTAATTTATCTCTATTTAGAATTGAACCAAACTGATGTTCTTAGCTGGCTTTGCTTTACCTGCATTCAAAGGAAAGCAAGTTCTATCCTTGCATTGGAAAACTTTAGCCATGCAGAAGTCTGGCTGAGTGGCTGCTGGCAATGCCTTCCAATGAATCAGCAGATCTATATTTAAATTTTAGGATTTTATATCCCAGATGTAAAACCAACTAATTTTGGTTAATAAAAAATAAGCAGGAATAAAGAACTATGAAATTCTGAATGTCTCGAGAGTATTAAAAAAACAAACAAACACCTGTAGTGTAAGTATAGCACTTTACAGGGTGTGAAGCTATTTCACACATTTGATTTCATTTAATTCTCAAAGCAACCCTGTGAGGTGTTATCAATGCCATTGTACAGCCAAGGAGACAGAGGCTTGATGTGTTTTTAAATAACATACATTTAATAATAAAGGAATACAGATGAGGAGTAGAGCAGTTAGTTCTCTTTCCATCTGTATCCCAACCTTTACCCCCATCCCTAACCTCTTCTCTATTCAGAAACTGTTAGGTGCATGGGAGATTGGAAGGAAAGAACAGACCTTTGTAATTAAACATAGTGGGAGGCCCTTTATATCCTGAGCAACTCTCTAGCAGACTCGTATTTATGGATCCAGACTCACCAAACATGAAGATAACATCAGGTTAATATTCAGTATAGCACAGGACACTTTATAACACTGTCAAACAACGTTCTAGATAAAGTCTACAGCCTACTTTAGGCAATCTTTTCTACTCTGCTATGAAATTTGGCATTCCTCATACATATTCTGGCTTGAAAACAATCTTACAGCGGGAGGAAAAAGATACTTCCAGCTTGTCCACAACTTTTTCTCTGTCAACATCCTAGTAATTATGATTTTCAGAGCCATTAAAAGGTGAGGAAAATAAAAGAAGGCACTGCCAGTTATCAAGTTATCATTTTGAAACTCAGAGTGATTTATAGCTCCCAACAGAACTTTCTCCTTTTCACTCAGAACTGGCTACCTCCTGCTCAATAAGCCCTGTTCCTCAATCCTCTCCAAGGCCTCATCTTCAGGACCCCATTTGGGGCTGTATTTTATGATGCATAAATTGATTTTTTGATGGAATCATGATTCTCTGAAGTCTCCTCTAAATGATGAGCCCACTTTGTTCAGAAATTCTATGACTTTTAAACCAATCAAGTCTTACTTATGTCAGAAATTAAAAGAAACCCATAGTAAAAATACAAAGTCAGGTTGGTTACGATTTGACCTTTAAAAACATAACTTCTGTTATTTCTGGAAATCAGGCCGACAGATTTTAGTATGGTGTGTTTTCACTAACTTTCTGTATAAAATAATTCATGGTTTTGAGCCATAGCAATGTGTAAAATACAACTAGAAACAAAAGTCTTGTACCCAACCAGTTGATTTTTGCTTATCTCACATAAGCCTGTTTGTTCTCATGATTTCTAGATGGATTCAGTAATGGACCAAAAAGTCAATTACAAGAGCCAGGCAGCATGAACTTGGGGCTCAGGTTGGAACAGGAATAAATTTGATGGACTTGGAAGATTTAGGTGAGTCCTTCCATGTACCGGTACTATTTGTTGGGCTTCGGTTGTTAGAATAAGAAGTCTGTCTTCTGCTCATACTGTCGGTATCTTTGTTGAATTTTTGCTTCATGTGGTGGCAGCATGGAAAGCTTTGGACACAGTCTTGCAGGAGATGGCCACTAAAAAACATGTATATCCAGGGATTGCAGCAACTATTCAAGGAAGCCAGTAATGCCGTGATGGTAGTGGAAGGGTTTTCTGAATCTGTATGAAAAATATAAAATGAGATTATTTCAATAGTCAAAGCAAGAAATTAAGCATCAGATAAACTCATTTTTCTATTGATTAAGAAGGAAAGAAATGTTAGGGGTTAGTATAGAAAGTGACATTTTATTTATCAGTCAGGGAACTGGGTAGTATTTAGAAATGGCTTATTATAAAATATTTTTGTAAGTAAAATGCCTCAAAACTAATGCAAAAAGTTTAAAACCACTACTAAAATATTAAATAGGATGAATGGGAATTTCAAGATGATAAAGCTATGAAATAATTCATTAAAATATTTTTGTACTTTATACTAGCTTGAGTATGTACTAATAGACACAGCATTCACACAATAGCAACAATTTGAATAAATTTCAAGACAACAATAATGTATATCAAATTGTATTCTTCCTAATAATTCAAGTAACATTATGACATTATAAGACCATGTTTAGTAGTTTAAAGTTTTACATATTGAATACATTCTTGTAATGTGAAAACAATATATGAGAGAATAGTTTAAATAGATCCTTGAAGAATGCAAGCTTTAGTTATTTTTTAATGGATAATTAGAATTTTCATTTGATTTTTAAAAATAAAATCATCTTTTTGGCTCAATTAAATTATATTAAGAAGGTTGAATTAAAAAATTTCAATAGGCTTCTGAAGCACTTTATATTAATTAGCAGCGGTAAATTACATGAACATTATGAGCTTTCACAGTGATACTATTGTACTGATAATATACTTTTTTCTAAAAATAAGAATAATTAGTAAGCACAGACTTTCCCTTGATTGGCATATACAAACTTGGGTCTTCCTGCTGTTTATTGCCAGAATAAGTTACAGATTAGTTGATAACTTTCTGCTAGATGCTGCTATTGGAGATGATCATGAACCATGGCTGACTGTATTTAAAAAGAGTAAAAATCACCAACAAATCCATGCATGAGTGAAAAATTATTTTAGTAATTGTGTATAAATCTCAATAAAGCAATAATTACACATCAGGTTAAATTTGGCAATATTAGAGGCTTCTGAGACTAAGCAAAACAGGAAATGGTAAATAAAAGTTAAGTGTGTTGTATTTTTCATTATTGGTGGTTAGAAATATTTATTTAAATTAAATTTACACTCAAATGTTTTATTTGCATATAAGACTCATAAAATATATCATATATACTTCCTACCTCAATCCTTAAAAAACAGATGGCTCCACCCAATGCCTATATCCTGACTTCAGTTGTTATAAGAAATATTTCTGTAATATGTTTGGTTTCAAAATTTTTTTTTCCTTTTTAAAAGAAAACATTTTTCAATATGCCAAACTAAATAATATTCCTTTTGGGAAATCCTGATGAAACCAATCTCTCTAGTTTGTGAAGGAATTAAAATCAAACATGCCAGTAGGTGTAGGGAACACTGTCAGAAAATCATTGCAACTCTGTGGAGTAAATAGCTGTATGGTCAAATTAGTGCTGAAAGACTAAAGAATATGTCTAACAAATTAAGTTATTAATAATCCTACTTGGAAATACCAGGAAATAGAAAGTAATTAAGTTAGAAAAAGTTTTAAAGATTATGTCAAGGAAAAGAACATGAACTAATTGCCAACTTAGAATTCTTGACTTCTTAAGAATCTTTTACCAGCTTTCTCCCAAAAAAAAATATATATATATATATATCTTTGCCCTTAGGGAATTTCTATAAAAGTTTTATATTAATTGTGATACTTTTCATGATCTAACGAAAAACAGTTGTGGTCCTAAAAATGCTTTTCTGAATCCAATAGCCTTGAAAGCAGGATGTGTACACAGCCTTTAGTGATTTAGCAAAAGGTCATTGTTCTGTTTTGAAGTTAGTGGGTGATTAGGACACAGTTCCTGGATTTATGGTCTTAATACCATCATTGTACGCTACAAATGCTGATTCCTTGGCCTCATTGTAGAGATATCGAATTATAGTGTCTGGAGTGGAGACCCTAGGAATTGGCATTTTTTTTCTTGTGTTTAATTTTATATTTATCTGAAGGACTGGGTTTTTATATGCTCCAACAGTAGGTACGCAGGTCCATGTCTCACTTTTTTCTTTTTTTTTAGTTTCACATAATTTTCACATGTCATTAGAAAGTCATTCTTCCTCTAAAATGTTTTTTAGACTTTGTATTTTTGACAGTTTCCCCCAAGATGTAATTTTTGTGGATGCCGAAGTTTAAGCATTGTTTAGAGGACAGTATGGAAAGAAATACTTTCCCTCTCTCCCCTCCCCTCCCTCTCTCTCTTTCCCTCTCTCTGTCTCTATCTCACACACACACAGACACACACACCACTGGCCTCCACTGTGTCAGCACCTACCGGTCCAGATGAACTTTTCATCCCAGACCGACCACATCTGGATGATGAAGAAAGGAGCCCAGCAGAGGATGTAAGCCGTCACAATCACAAAAGTCATCTTTACGGTGCGAATCTTGGCGCGGGAAATGGTCTTCACACTGCTGACACAGGGCGCTACCAGAATCCCCTTATGGAGGGCGTCCTCCGCGCCGCTTGCGCCCTTGCTTTGGCGCGACGCGGTCTTTCCGCGGATGTTGCGCCAGATGTGGTAGCAGATGAAGCCGTAGCAGGTACCTAAGATGACCACGGGAGCCACGAAGATGCCGCTTGTCATCCAGGTCACATAGGCTCGGGTGCCCCAGGGCTGAATGAAGGTGGCCCAGCAGTCTTGAGCTTTGGTAACATTGTTCACCTCGATCATGGAGAAGATGAAGTACTGTGGCGTGCTCAGCACGAAGCTCAGTACCCAAGAGGCAGCGATCATGAAGCGCGAGCGGCGTGCCGGCTGCTGCAGAGTCTTGAGCGGGTGGCACACCGCAATGTAGCGGTCTGCGGTCATTACTACCAGCATGTAAGCCGACGCGAACATGGCGAACACTTGCAGGTGTTTCACCACGCGACACAGCCAGTCGGGTCCGCGGAAACGGTAGGTTATGTCCCAGCACAGCTGCGGTAACACCTGGAAGAAGGCGACAGCTAGGTCGGCCAGGCTGAGGTGTCGGATGAAGAGGTGCATGCGGGACGTCTTGCGCGGTGTGCGGTGTAGCGCCAGAAGCACGCTGCTGTTGCCTAGCACGGCCACCACGAAAGTCACCGCCAGCACCGCGATCTCCAGCTTGGCCAGTTCCTCATTGCGCCGGTCTCCTGGGGGACTTCCGCCACCTTCCCCAAGCGCATCTACTTCCTGGCTCGTGTTGGCACTATCGGCAGCCAGAGGCCACCACGAACTGGAGTTGCCCAGCGGTCCCGCGTCGGCGCCTCTGGAGAAACGCATGCTGTCTATACAGCGCTTTTGAGACCCGGGGCAGCGCAGGGAGCTCCTTTCTCACCTCGGGGGACTTGGGTTTTTTTTTTCCCCAAGGGCGCTGTCCTTCCAAGCTCCGGGCTCGCGGGGCCCTTCAATCCTCCCGCACGCTAGCACTTGTCCACTGAGTAGCTCTGGGTCCGGTGCTACAGTCCTTCTCCTTGCTCTGCCTTTTCCAAACTCCTGTAAAGGTGCGCTCCGAGCTTCTGAAAGCGCTGGGGCCAGAACTCAATGATTAATGCAGAGGTTGATTCCCCGGGACGCGCTTCCTCTCGCCCTAGTGGCTGGAGACTGTTCTTGCCTCACTCCAACTTCCCTCCTTTCGTTGGCGATTTGTCCTCTTTGCATCATTGCTGCAGGGGTGGGGCTGGGAGACCCGAGGATCCTTTGATTTAATAGGAGGAATCAAGGCGATCTCTCTCGTTCAAAAACTTGGAGAACCGGGTCTTGCCTTTTCGAGGCTCGTCACCGTTTCCTTAAGCTTCTTTCACCGGCCACCTTAAACCCACATTTGATTCAGCAGGCGAGTAAGCGCTATATCTGGAAATCTCAGGTCTATGCAACCGCGCGCTGGCTCAAGCACCTACCTGAACTTGGCGCTAAACCCCACGTCCTCCAGTCGGAGTTTTTCTCGGCTCACTGATCTTATCCCTAGGCAGCTAGTCTGGCTAATTTTATTCCCGTGGCAGTTTTGCTCCCGCCTCCCCACTCCACTCTGTCTGGTAACAACCTTGTGACTTAAAGGATGCATTCTTCTCAATGGGACTTGGTGCCAGCTGTTACTGTCTTGGTTTGCTAGAGGGAAGGACACAGTCATTAGTAGTGAAGGGAAAGGAGCATCTTCTGATTTTCCAGCTTCTGTGTAGGACATGGGGCCTAGGGAGTTTTCTCTAAACTAGATTCCAGAGAGCTTCTATGGGAAAGCCGGATTCCCACTGAGGGGATGGCGGAAATTGGGCTGCTGTAGTCCATGGAGACTTCATTTGTTTAATACTGGATCCTGCAGACTTCTCTGTTCTCTTCTGAAGGCTAAAGAACAGCTGCCAATCAACATCCACCCTGGCAGTGCTGTCCAGGGCAGAGGAGAGAAAAACCTCCAGGCTTCCGTTCTCAGGGGTGAGAAAGAGGAAATCTTGAAGCAGAAAACACGCTCTAGGAAAAAACACAGAAAACACCACCTACTTCTATTAGTTACTCTGGACAACTATTGCTCTGCTGCGGGGGTAGGAGAGAGAGGACCCAGAGGTAGACATACACATACCTTCAGCTGTTTTAGCTTTGGTGAAGGTATGTTAGGAAAAACAGCAAGGGGGAGCTGTTTCCGGCTATTTTCAGAAGGAAAAAGAAAAGAAACACTTTTATGGGGTGATTTACTATGTAGATTCATGAACATGATAGTCGTAGAACGTTTGTGTGTTGTGGCCGTAGTATACATTTGATTGTCTCAGAAAAATTTCACCATTTGTGAAATGCAGGCAGATAAATGAAAATATTTTTATTCTCAGTCATAATTCTACTTTGCTATCTGCTTCTTGCAGGCAGACTCCCTAGGGTTGTCACATAAAGAGTGCTGGACTCGATATGGGAAGTCCTGTTTCATTGTGGTTATTAAGCCTGGGACCATGCATCTTAAAAATGGTAATAAAATTATCTGTCATTCTTACTTATGGAGCTACTTAGAGAATCTAACGAGTCAGTATTCTGTGTGGGAATATGCTCTGAAGACAAAAATTTGTGTTGCATGGGCTTATTTTCTCCAAGATATCCAGGAAGCAAAAAAAAAAAAAAATTAAAATGGTTTAGGAATTATTATAAGTAAAAGATTTCCAGAGCACTTGTTTGGAAATTATTTTTCAAGCAATCAGGTTATAGTCTTTGACTCAGAGATATGACCTTCTTTTAAGTCACAAATTACTTTATTAGTTCTCCTTATGAAAAATAATGTGGACTGACTCTAGGTCCCTGGGTGTTGCAAAAGAGGTTCATTATCCAGAGCTTCTCAATTTTATAGGTCTTGGGCCTACACATGTGAATTTTAGGTTACATGGGTGAGGGGAATCTGCATTCCCGAGTCACCAAAGTTTCTTTAGGTGTTCTTAGTCCAGACAGATGGTGTGTGGCCTCTCAGATAATCATGTATCTGTGTCAGGCAGTTTTACCCAATAACTAAACTATATCCAAATACCCGGTTTATGACAATAACTAGGTTGCATCAGTGGATATAATTGGAAGGTATTATTATTCAGCAATAATATTATCAATTACTCATATATGTCTTTATGTGTGTATATGGATGTGTATTCTAATGTATGTAGGTATCTATGCATGTATAATTCTGTTGGGTGTCATCAGGTCTAAAAATCAGGGAAAAAAAGTGTTGCAGATTCCAGAACAAGATCTTCTTTCAATTCATATAGTTAAGAATATTATCTTAATTTTACTGGTTCCATATTCAAATGAAAGCAAGACTATCAAAATACAGATCCGCTATTCATGTACTTCACTGAACTTGCTGTGAAAGTTCCCCAGGTTAAAAGAATTGTGATGTTAAAATGTGAAAAGAACACAATATTTTCTATGTCTTCTTGTGCTTTTTTTTTTTAGCCTATTTGGCATTTACTCTGTATTTTTTGTATTATTAAGACTTTTTCCCTCTTACTTTCCATAGATGTTAGTTAATATATTTTGAGGATTAGATGATGAAATTATGCATACGTATCCTGGAGTAATCATCTCTTTCATTTGCTGGTCTTTCTTTCTCCATTTTATAATTCCAGATATTTAAGAAGTATTTCAGCTAATAGAAACAGCTACCTTTACTTACTAGCTGTGTGACTGTTTGAATCTTCGAGCTTCGGTTTTCCCATGTGTAAAATCTTAGTGATAAACTATAATGCAGTTACTGAAAGGATTATATAAAAGTTTGTTTAAGGTTTTGGCATTCCATGAGTGTTCAAAATATTAATTTCTTTTAAAAAATATTATCTATATGAATATATATTAACTGCTATTTTGCCATTGAAGTTTTTCCTTCTAGTTAAAGCAGCATATCCCCAACTTTCTTAAGTGTAATAGAAAATATCAGTAGATTTTCAATGAAAAGAGTCCCATGTTCAAATACAGGGAAGAAGGGCTGTGTATATGCATCCCATTCCTGTTCTGGAAATTTGTTCATGAAAAGGATTTGAAAAAACTTCAGAAAAGAAGACTATTGAATGCTGTTTATTAATGTATCCCAAAGTTAATTGTGGAAAACCTCCATCTTTTAATTTTCCCCATGGAACAGGGATGAACATATCATAGGACAAGGGACATGGTTTGAGTAGCACCAAGTAAAGAGACTTGGTGTCTTAAATAATTGAGGATCACCTCCAGACTTAGTCAAGTCAGAAAATTGGAGGTTTGAGTCACATTTAACCTACTCTCCCACAGGCAGGGAAGCCCAATGTCAATAAGTTACAATTAGCCTATCATATTACTTTCTGGACTTCTCATAGATACTATTCAATATATCATATTTCCTCTCCTTAAACTCTCAGTTTTCTTTTCTGTCTTTACTTAGAAAAAGGAAGAAACTAGGCATTCTGCATTATCTACATATCCATTCTACATCTAGAGCTCACAATGACCCCCTTCCCTTTAATTTATATTAATGCCACTATTGTTACAAGCCTGTAGTATGGTATTGATATTATTGCTTCTAGTAAATGAATGAATATTTGTTGTACCTCTCTGTCCTGGATCTTGAGCTGCCTACATAGAAGGATATAATAGTGGCTATTGTTTATTAAGCACAATGTTTCAGGCACAGTCATACATGCCTTACAAATATTATTTCACTTAATCCTCCCAATGATGCTGTGAAGGATATAGTGTTATTATTTCAGAGGCAGAGAGAGTGTAACTAGCCAGCCTCAGGTGAAACAGCTGACCAATGGTAGAAGCAGAATTTGAACAAAAGCAGCTGTCTCCAGCAGCATTTATAATGTCAACCAGTGCACTGTACTGCTGTCTGTAAGCCTCATGCTCCTAGATCTCAGACTTGTATAGACCACATGATTGGCCATTTTCTGTTCCATCTATATATAATATCCTCTTAATTAAGTCTAGGGGATCTTCTGGGATTTGCATTGCTTCTTTCATATCTTTACTTTGCTCTTTGCCAAGCCAATTATAGGGCAATAATAGTTGAAGTAGTAATGAGAATAATAGATAATACAAACATTTACTAACATTGATTAAATTTCATGAGCTAAGTACCTTAAATTCATTATTTCAATTAATCTTTAATACTTAAAATTGTGTGTAGGGGTGCAGGGTATAGTTATATTTAATCTCACTTTACAGAATAAAACAAGTTTGCAGAGGTTAAATTGCAAGCCTCCAGTGACTGAGGGGGTCTCACATGTAGGTCCATTTGAAATGAACTTGGTTATAACTGCTATGGCCCAGTGCCTTCCATGCACATCATGAACACACCCAACACACCTTTGCAGAATTCATTAATAAGTATTGAAATGGAAACTTCCTTCTGGGAGTGTTGAATGAATGTAGGATTCATAAAGTGCTTAGTGACTGGATAAATTAAGAAAGAATTTTTGAAGAGCTGTCTTTGAGCACCTAAATTCCATCGTATATTTCTGAAGGAAGGGATCACCATTTATATTTGAAAAGGATTTAAATAATTCTGGTCATCTTTCTGCACTGAGAATCCTAGACTGGTAAGTTTATTTGATTTAAAAAAGTATCCACTGAATGAGCTTTTTTTTTTTTTTTTTTTTAAAGGAAAACACACACATACACACCCACACACTGAATTCCAAACATGTGTTGCAAGTCAAGCAGGGGAAAACATCAGATCTTCATTATAGTACTATTCACTCCAGAGGGTAAAATTAAAAAGGAAAACTGTGTTCAGTCCTATTTATGGAGCTTTATTTTCTTATGTGATCAAGCTGCCTTACATATTGAAGTGCAGAGCTATGACATTAAAGGGAGGCTACCATATTCAACAAAATTTAAATATTGATGTTGATGAAAAGTTACAATCTCTTCACTTGTATAAAACAAACAAAAAATCATTCATAAGTTACAATTACAGTATTAGTAGAAAAAAATCACTCCAAAGGAAAAGATTTCCAAAATTAGTGTTCTTGTATCATATGTTTAGAAAATCCACTTGCATATAAAATTATGATTGACTTATTTCAAGTTTTTAAAATTCTGAATGCTTGATTTTATGACTTTTGCCCCTAATAAGTTAATATTCATTTGGATTTTCTTCATTCTTATAAAATGTGATTGCTATTCTGTCTAGAATTTGATAATCATCAGAACTCATTGTTTTAACCCACTGGTGAATTGGACTCTACCTCTAAGCACTCATTAACTCCTTTTTTAGAAAAGGAAAATTTTCATTGACCAAAGGGTGCTAACATCAGGATTGAGGGTACTATCATAGTGGTTTGTTTGTTTGTCTGTTGTGAATACTATTTTTGTAACATAAACAAATATTTGTGTGCTTTTTTCGCTTCTCATTTTCCTCTGTGTTTAGGTTGGACTGGAGGTAGTTTACAAGAAATGAATTCTATTTCTGTTCTTTACCCTACTTCTACTCTCTGATCAGCCAGCTCACACTTTACAGATGCTACTAAGTTTCCAAAGCCTATTATGGAAAGGGTTGCATTTTTTTCTGTTAATATTTTCAATGATAATTACACATTTATAACTAATTTATCCCTGCATGAAGCAGGCATGCTGCTTGAGAAAAGGCTAAATTCATTTGAACTGCAACTTCAATGTATGTTTGAGAATCTCTAAGATTTAATTTCTCTAAATATATTTAGAATACGGATGTGAAATAGAATAGGTTTGAAGTATTGAAGGCTTTACCTCAGTATTCTCAAACAAACGTTTCCTTGAAAACATTCTTTGATTGTATGTAAGTCAAAAGGAAAAAAAACAACACTAAAGACAGCATCATTATAATTTCCTAAGTACTTTAAATCAAATGAGTAGGTTGTATTTCTTATTCATTCCTACCCTGAGCACACTAATAAAAAGGATGAATTAGCATGTACCTAGTAGTCAAAGAAGATTTACACTTTCCAGAATCTCTGTTTGACTTTGTATTTAAATAGCCAGTCCATCTCCCCTAGAACCTCGAAATGTGCATACCCATGTTTATAACAGCCAAAGGTCATAATAGTCAAACTATGGAATCAGCCTAAGTGTCTGTCAACAGATGAATGGATTAATATATATATATATAATAGAGTTTTATTCAGCCAAAGGAAAATGAGATTACTCCATATGCAGGAAAATGGATAGAACCAGAGACCATTACATTAAGTGAAATAAGCCAAACCCAGAAAATCAAGGGTCACATGTTTTCTCTCAGGTTTGGAAGCTAAAGAGGAAAAAGAAAAGTGTGGGTGATCACATGAAAAGCAAAGGGAGAAAAGAATGAGGGTGTGGGAGAAAGGGAGAGAAAGGAAGTGCTAAGGGGTGGATATTAGCCAAAGTACATTGTTATTTTATGTATACATTCTATAGGTAACAACAAATCCCACCATTATGTACAACTATAATGCACCAATAAAAAAAATGTGAGGGAGTGGGGGGACTCTCCAAAGGAGATCCCAGCTTGGCTAACATCTTGATTTTGGCCTTGTAAGGCCCTAGGCAGAGAAACCAGTTGGCTAATGCCAGACTTCTGACCTTTAGAACTCTGAACTTTTATGTAGCATTAAATCATTACATTTGTAGTTATTTGTCTTTCAGTAGTAAAAAAATTAAAATTTGTAAGAAACTTGTGGGAAACTTTGGTAATTAAGCATGATTATTAAAAATGAAGAAAATCATTTAAAAAGGAAAGAAAACTATAGTTTCCAAATTAGTTAAAGGCAGAAATAGAACGCAGTAAACTGCATCAAACCAACATAAGTCTGGGAAGGAGGAAGAATGCATAAAGCAAACTTAGGAGCTACAAAAAGAAACACATCAGTGCTAAAAGAATGTAAGAATATTCTTATATTCTCTTAGCTTGTGACAGACTGAGTAGAAAAAAAATAGGAATATAAAAGATGAAAGAATAAGTTTAATAGCTATATCTAATTCATATGCCCTATCAAATTTGTATTTTAAGAACAGAGAATACGCCCTTTTTAAATACTCTTATGTAATAACAAAAATAAAAATAGTCCATAACTCACTCTCTGATTAATACACATTTAAACCAGAAATTATTAAAAGTACCAGAAAGCCAAGTATGCTAACCAACAGGATATTGGGGGCAGTGGGTACTGGGGATTGAACCCAGAGTTGCTTACCACTGAGTTACATCCACAACCCTTTTTATTTTTAATTTTGAGATAGGATCTCGCTAAATTGCTTAGGGCCTCACTAAATTGCTGAGGCTGGAAAATGGATAAACTTGCAATTCTCCTGCCTTAGCCTTTGAGCCTCTGGATTTATAGGTGTATACCACTGTGTCTGGCCCAACCAGATTTAAAACAAAGTAAAACTGAACAACTAAAAATGTCTTTGCAATCAAAGCTTGAGTCACAAGAAATTCATATAAAGCCATAGAACATCTAGGAAATATTATTACATATTACATTGTTGTATTACACCTAGTTGGCACTATTATTTTATAGATATTCTGCCAGTGTATATTCTGCCATATTTACATATTTATGTAAATGCATATAATTACAGAAATGTTCAGAAGATCATTTATAACATTAAATATTTATCTTAATCAGCAAGAATGGAAAATCAATGAATTAAAGTTTAAACATGCTGTGTTATAAGAAATGATGTAAATATAAAGACAGTAGAAATGTGAACTTGGAAAAAGCAGGAAGTAACAATAGATTAGAATAAAAAAAGAGTATAATAGTCAAACCCAAGCATTATCTTTTATTGAGGGAGAAGAGATAAAATAAACAAACTTTGGGACCTAAATTTTAAAAAAGAAAAGAAAAATGAGAACAAGAAAATTTAAAGTAATATGGATACTTAGGAAACCAAAGAAATCATATGAATTTCTAAAATATATACAGATTTTCAAAGGTCTGCACATTTGAAAACCTGGATAAATTGAATAATCCCAAGGAAAATATAATTTATCACATGGATACCTTTAGAGAGAGAAAATACAAGAAGACCAATTACTATACAATAAGTAGAGAAAATTATCAGACAGCCACTCCCTTAAATGCAGAAGTCCCAGAGGTTTTGTACACAGATTTTACCTAACTTTTAAGGAGATTTATTCTATGCTATTTAAAGTAGAGAAAAGTAGGAATGATTCTATATTTTTATAAATTGAGAAAAACAAGGATACTAAAACACAACAAAGCTCATTCACATGTGCACGTGCTCACGCACACACACACACACACACACATAAACAAACACACCCCTCAAACAAACTCAGTTATGACTATCAATTTAAAATACAAAATATCAATGAAAGTCAAAATAACTTTAAAAACTTTATGTCACTGAAGTAGAGATTACTCTAGGAATGCAAATATAATTCAATACTACTGAGAGGAAATGGAAACTGTAGGTAGGTGTAGGTGTGGCAAGGTTGGAATAAGTAGGTCCCTGGAAGTATGCCCTTTGGGACTCAATTTTTTTTCTTTCCTTCCTTCCTCCCTCCCTCCCTCCCTCCTTCCCCTCCTCCCTCCCTCCCTTCCTTCCTCCCTCCTTCCCCTCCTCCCTCCCTCCCCCTTCCTTCCTTCCTTCCTTCCTTTCTTCCTTCCTTCCTTTCTTTCTGTTTGTGAGGAGTACTAGGATTTGAACCCAGAGGCATTTTACCACCAAGCTACATCTCTAGCCCTTTTAATATTTTATTTTGAGACAGAGTATCACTAGGTTGCTTAGGGCTTCACTAGGTTTCTGAGTTCAACCTCAAACTTGCAATCCTCCTGTCTCAGCCTCCCAAGTCACTGGGATGACAGGCATATGCCACTGTGCACAGCCCTTGGATTATCTTGTCCCTGGCTCCTTGTTCTCTCTCTCTCTCTCTCTCTCTCTCTCTCTCTCTCTCTCTCTCTCTCTCTCTCTCTCTGTTTCCCTCCACCTTCCAGCTGCCATGAACTTTCCTCTACCACGCCCTTCCACCATGACGTTTTTCAGATGACAGTGGACTGTAACCTCTGAAACTGGACCAAAATAAACTTCTTTCTCAATAAATAAATAAATAAATAAAAATGTATTAATATACTTTTATCTTACTAATATACTTCCACACTAGTCCACTCAGGATACAAAAACAACCCAGTGATTTACACAGTAAAAGTTAATATGAAGAATTATGAAATTCTACTGAAAGACTAATTTACCATGTGTGGGGAACTCTGGAGAGCATGTTAGGGTGGCACAGTGTGCCCCAGGAAGGACAAATTTGCACATGGAGCCCTTTTCTCAAAGGAAGGACCCAGACCTCCCTGAAGAAGCTGTGGTTTCAGCTCCCCAAATGTCAGAGAAGCTCACTGTTTTTCCTGGACCATGCTTGGTCCACAGTTGCCCAGCAGTCACTTTGACTACTTGGAAATGTCTACTAAACTTGCAAAGCTATCAATAGTTGTCCCTACCACTGCCTTGGCTGACCAATCTGCAATTATATATTTCTTCATATGGTTGAGTCCTTTTACTATTTACTTTTCATCCCTTTTTAGCAGACTAATTTGATTCCAGATTTCTTAAGTCCACAATCCCAAATAAACATATACTTGGCCCTAGGTTTGCTTCTCATTCCATGCCTCAAATGTAATTGGTCTTACCTACTCTCAGGTTTGAGAAAGCATTTGACAAAATATAGCACCATTTCATGTTCAAAACACTAAAAAAACTAGGTATAGTAGGAACATACTTTAGCTATCTATGCTAATCCCAAGGCCAACATCATTCTAAATGGAGAAAAATTAGAAGCATTCCCTCTAAAAACTGGAATAAGACAAGGATGCCCTGTTCTACCACTTCTACTCAACATAGTCCTTGAAACTCTAGCCAGAGCAATTAGACAGGAGAAAGAAATTAAAGGGATACAAATAGGAAAAGAGGAACTCAAACTATCATTATTAGTTAATGACATGATTCTATACTTAGAGGATCCACCAGAAAACCTCTAGAATTAATAAATGAATTCAGCAAAGTAAAGCTCTGAGTTTGAGTGGGCATGTGGCTACTCAGCTATAGGCAAGCTGGATCAACATCTGCTACAAGATGTGGCCCTGTGATCAAGTTGGAGCCAAATGCACAGTAATGGAAGAGATATGAGCATCTGTGGTTATTTCCTTGAGGACAAAGATGTTTACTACAGATTTATTTTTCCCTACTCCACTTTCCTCTGACCCTCATAGTTGGAACTTTGGCTTCAAACACGAAGAGCAGGGCAACACTGTTTGACAGGATAATAAGATGGGAGGGATCTAAATCCAAGAATGATATGGAACAAGCTTACTCTTCTAGGTTATTTTATGAAAGAGCTTAAATTTATTTGAGACTTAGTATTTTTAGGACTTTGGTTTATTTAGTTGTTTAGCCTGTACTCTAATTAAATACCTAACAACACCTAAATTCATCTCTCCAAACCATACCTCTCTCCATTTCAAGACCTGCATATACAATTACTTACTCAGAATCCCTGCTTAGATTATATCTACTATGAGATTTATCCCCACATACTTCAAACTAAATATGTTTAGAACAGGATACATCTCTCCCCCACCAAATCTAGTTGCTAGCATTCTCTGTTTCAGCAAATGATAATACTACTCATCTGGATACACAAACTTAAAATACAATCATTTGGATATATATATATATATATATATATATATATATATATATATATATATATATTTCCTTTAAAGCAGAGTTTATATATAAACTCTGAGCTACATCTCCAGTTTATATATAAACTCTGCTTTAAAGGAAATAAGAAAATAGTATATTCTATGCCATAAGTGAATGACCATGTCCTGGGAGCAGGGATCCAAGTTACTCTGAAATGATATGTTTTCCCGTGGAAGAGGTCACATGAACTTTTTTAGCCACACAATAATGGAAGTCATAAGTTAATACATTTACCAAAAACATTGGCAGGGCATCAAGTAGGTGGGCCACAGTGAAATGGGGAAATCCCTCCTATAGTTTCAAATGTTATTTTTGAGCACTCTGAGTTTAAGGGTTGGAGATAACTTGAGGGCTGCCAAGTTATACTTTCCAAAAGTTTTACCTAGCAGCTGTTAGGTTAGGTACAGAGGTTGAAAGTACATGACTGTTAAAGGGTCTAAGATAGCTCATGATAACTTTGGCTTGTGACCTGCAACATTCCCTCTCTCCAAGGTCATGACATTCTACTCAGCCAAGGTCGAAGAGTCTATAGGATATTTAAGATTCTTCAGAGACTTTCAGCTCCACACTTCCATCCTCAGCATGAAATCAATTTCTGGGACCACTTCTTGCCCCCACTGTCACTTCATCTTTTACCTTCAAGACTATTTCTCAAAACTCATCTTCCCCCATTCATATGCTCATTCTTGGGGTTCTAGCCTTTGAATATACCAGATGTTTTCTAACCTCAGGCCTTCTTCTACCTATCATGCTATTCTTACCATGTCCCTCAGGTTAACACCTACTCACCTTCTTCAGAGAGATCCTCCTTGCCTACCTCCCATCTAACTAAAGTTCCTGTCTGGTACTGGAAGGTCATTTAATATATCTGTGATTTCCTTGATCCTCAAACCAATATTACTGGGGTTGAAACATCACTGGGGATAAACATCTCTTGGCCACAATAAATCTATTTTATGTACTTTTGGATTTGATTTGCTGAAGTTTCGTTCAGAAAATCTGCTTTTATATTCCTGAGAGATACTGACCAATTATGTAATTTTCTTTATTTTAAGTACTTTTCCTGGTTTTGGTATTGGCTGGACTCAGAATGAGTTAAAAGGATTCCCTTTGGGTCCATTTTCTAGAAGAAGTCGTATAAAACTGGTATAATTTCTCCCTTAAACATTTGGTGGAATTCACAAGAGAAGACATCTATCCCTGGAGTTTCCCTGAAAGGAATGATTTTTTTTTTACTACAATTTCAATTTCTTCAATATTTGTAGGTTTATTAGGTTAACTACTCTTGAGTGAGCTTTTGTAGTTTGTGTCTTTAAAGGAATTTGACCATTCTAACTTGTCAAAGATTATTAACATAAAGTTCTTTATAACCTCTGATGCCCCTGTATAATTTGTAGTGATTATATTTCTCTTTCATCCCTGGTATTCTTCATTTGTGTTTTCTTTCTTTTTTTTCCCCTGATCACTCGAGTTAGAGGATTACCAATTTATTGGTCTTCTCATATAACCATTGTATTTGTTGTTGCACTGAACATTTCTACAAACTTGGAGATCTAAAACCAACAAAAGTCTTACAGTTCCTTTGGGCCAGAAGTCTGGTTGTGGTGTAGCTGTGACATTGCTCAGAGTCTCCACAGGCTGAAATCAAAGTATTGCCTAGGTCTTTGATCTCACTTGAGGCTTGGGATTCTCTTCCAAATTCACTGATTGTCAGAATTCAACCAGGTCCCCATTTCCTTGCTAGCTACTGTCTGAGGTCATCCCAAGAACCTAACTGTGTGGCCTCCTACTTTCAGTCATGGTATCTAATCTCAAGGCCAGCAAGAGAGCATCTGCTGCTACTGCTTACCCTTTTAAGAGGTCATCTGGTTTTTATAGGTCCACCCTGAAAATCTCCCTTTTGATTAACTCAGACTCACCTAACTTCTTTGGGGACATCAATTACACTTTCAAAATCTTTTATTGTTATTATGTAAAATAACCACAAAAGACATATCTTATGCTATTTATGAGTCCTGCCCATATTTGAGGAAAGGGAGTTAATGTTGAGGACAGAATCTTGAAGGGACCAGTTAAAAATTCTGCTTCACATATCCAGCTTTTGTTTCTATTGATTTTCCCCCATCGCTTTTCTATTTCATGCTTGCTTTCAATTTTGCTCCTTTTTGTTCCCTTTCTTTGAGTACATGATGTTTAGTCTGATCTTTATAAACTGGAAGTTTAGTTCATCGATTTAAGAACTTTCTTCTTTTCCAGTGTAGGCATTTAGTGCTCCACATTTGCCCCTAGGTACTTTCTTAGAGGAATAACACAATTATTATTGTGCTGGACTTCATTTTCTTGTAGTTCAAAATATGTGTTCCTATTTTTCTTTCAATTCCTTTGACCCATACATTATTTAGAGGTATGTTGCTTCAAAACACATGGGGATCTTCCAGAAATCTTCTGTTATTGATTTCCAATTTAATTCTATTTTGGTGGTGGGACTTTGTATGGTTTGAATTCTTCTAGATTTGTAGAATTTGTTTTGTAGCCAAGGATATGATCTGTCTTTATAAATATTCTGTGTATAGTTGGATAAAAATGAGCATCCGTTGTTGTAGCATGAACTGTTCTATAAATCAGGTCAAGGTGGTTGATAGTGTTGTTTAAATGTTCTATGTCCTCTGGTTTTCTGTTTACTTGTTATAGCAGGGATTAATGAAGGGGTATTTAAATCTCTTATTAAAATTTTAGATCTGTCTATTTATCTCTGAAGTTCTATCGGGTTTTGTTTAATATATTTTAAACCTCTGTTATTTTTACTTAAGAACTGTTTGAAACATTTTTATTTGAAATATGTTTTCTAATTTCATTGTCTAGACAGAAATTTTTTCTGATCTTTTTATTTTGTAATGCAAAGAACGCATTGTATGACAAGGAAAGTTTTTCATGCAAATGGAGATGGTCTATTTTATAATTTGTGTACATAGAATGAATATATAATGATCTGTTGAGGCAGAAAAGATAATGATCTGATATGGGAAAGAAGGTCACAAATTTCAAGACTGAGGCATATTTCAAGGAGAAAATGTTAATATATTGCATATTTCAGGAAAAACAAAGAAGACTTGGAGGTAAATATCCTTTCAATTTTTGAATTAGGCAGGTCACTGATGACCCATGTGAAAAGCCAATTTAGTCAAACTGTTTCCAGGCGGGTAGAATCCAGTGCATATCCTGCTGAGGAGTGAGTGGAAGGGAGGAAATGTAAACCAGTCATACTGTCTTTTTTTTTTTTTTGGTTTGTTTTTTAGGAATCCTGTATCTTTTGCAAAGTACTTGGTAGCATGACTAGAAGATTGCAGATAAATGGTGGCTCTTATTACTACACAAAGTTCCACCACCGTTAGAAGATGAATGAATTAGATATATACAGAGATATATGGGTCTTCCAGTCCTGATAGGAGCTGGAACTGACCAACTGAAAAAAGGCCCTGATCCTTTATTTAAGGGGGAATACATCAAAGGAAAGGAGAAGGTTTCAGTGGGAGGAGTCTTGTTTCTGTGCTTGCTTCTGGGTGTGGCAGGTGTCTTTCAGTGAACAGGTTGATTGACATTTGGCAAATTGCACCCATATCCAGGAGGCTATCTGGCTCTAGTGGGTCACTTCCATCTCCTGTGCTACGCTAGAACTCCAGTGGTGAGCTAGGCAGGAGACCATGTGAATCAGGTCTTCTCCAACCAGCGGATTCCTACTGAGAGTTCCTGATACCAGGCTTCACTGCCTCATGGCTCCAACATTGCTCAGTCTACCCACGGTTCATAGATGGCTCCCAGCACTTCAGTAAGTCCTTAATTAAGTTATTAATATCTTATTATTATCTCAGTCATATTTTATAAATATCCATAAGGTTGCCCTTTCTTAAAGTGCACAGATCATTATTAGTTCCCAGACAAAAGCACAAGAAGGAATATGGTCCTTGCATAAGAAACCTGCAACAAAGGGCTGAAAACATCCTTCAGGAGGTCACAGTGATGCATCACTTAAATGTCTGCTTCTCAGATATGACCTCTAAATGGGCAGAAAGCATAGCACAAAATTTCCTCTTAAATTAGTGAGAGGCTCAGCAGTGTTTCTGAATAGAAATGCACTATGGAATTTTGGAAATCGCCTTGAGATGCGCCACCCTACAAGAACTCCTAGTTTGAAATGGAGTAGACCCAGTTTATGCACAAACTAAGTACGTACTGATTTGGTTTAAACAAATATATACAAGTTGACTAAAATAATATTTAGTATTTGTTCTTATTATATAACACTCATACTTTTGGACTTTCATGTGACTATAGTATCTTTAAGTTGCACTTAAACATTTACCATCTGACTTTGTAACTATTTTGTCCTTCAGATTCTGCAAGTTCAACACATCTGCCATTAGTGTCTTCCTCTCAACCCTCCCCTTCCTCTTACATTTGGCCTCCTGGTGGGTAATACCACATTGGCTCCTTCCAATCCCTATTTCCTTGATGAAATAAGTCACCAGAGTAGTAATGATTCTGAATCTATCTACTTCTTTTGGTGAGGCTCCTTGTTCTTTCCCCTGAACTAACAAAATAGCACATGACTATCTCAGAGTTCTAACCCTACCCACTGACTACCCTTCCCCCATCCATTTTTTTATAAATATGTTGATATCCAACTTTTTAAGAACTCTGATTTTTAGTTGATCTTAAGTGTGAAACATTCTGTAAAATACAATTGTATACCAGAAGGCCATAGCCAGGGAATGGTTACTGTAGTAGGGAATGTCCATGGTTATAAAAGGGTCTTGGGTTGAAAAGTGATCAAGTGTAGAGGAAAACATGACTTTATGATGATTTTTTAAGTAAGAATTGTTTTGGTAAGGGTCAGAAGAGAAATGATTAACACAAAAATGATTTGACATGAATTACAATATTTTTTTCTGAGCTTTGGTCCTTGGGTTTGCATTGTGTGCAGAAGCATTTTTGAGTTGGTTATAGACAGTGATAGGTTGATGTCAGCCTTACAGGTGATTTCCCTGGCAGGCATCGGACTGATAACTGACATTCAAAGCATGAGCTATCACTAATAGGTTGGCTTTCAGAGGCAGGTTCACTGCAATGAGTTATTGATGAATTATGAGGTTTAAAACTGGTTCTGTGTTTGCTTGTGTCCATGACTTGTCATGGACTAGTTAGAAAGGTTTATACTAACCACTTTTTTTGGCTGTTGTCAATAGTTCTTTTTTTTTCTCCAGAAGTATGGAGACTGTTTTATTCTTACCTATTAAAGCATATCCCCATATTCCATATTTAATTATTTGTCTTCTCCACTGTACAATCTCTAAATTTATAGCTATTTCTCTTCTTTCAGTTTATCTTGGAAGATAGCATAATATCTGGCATGTGATAGTTGCTCATTAAATTTTTGTTGAGTGAATAGACTAAATTGGTTTATTTCTTAATTGGTTGTTTTCTTAAACTTGGCACTGTTGACATCAGGGGCCAAATAACGCTTTGTTATGTGGTGCTGCCCTTTGCATTGTAGAATGATGAGCACTATGCCTGACCTCTTCCCAAGAGATCTTAGAGGCATGTTCTCAGTAGTAAAAACCAATGTCTCCAGACATTGCTAAATGTCCCTTGGGGGAGTTAAATCTCCCTAAGATGAAACCACTGGGCTCTCTAGTAAAATGCTTGGACTTTAAGAGTGTTGAAGTATGGAATTAGATACACGCTTATTGTATTAATTTTCATATCACCACCTATTTACTTTAATATCATGGTAATTAATGTGTTTTTAGAAAGTTCAAAGATTTAGTAAAATTAAAGGGAAAATATGTTTAGGATGGGCAAATGATCTTTTTTAAACACGGTAAGGAATATTTATCGTCACGGTGGAAACAAGTCCCATTGTTAGACATTTATACATAAGGAAACATGCTTTCTGAGTAACTTTTAAGCTATGGTCTGTTGTGACTTAAAACATATCTCATTTATTTATGCTTCCCCATGCACAAATATTTATGTAGCTATTATTATTCCATTTTAACAATGAGGAAACTGAGGCTCAGCACTGTTAAGGGACTTGCCCAAGATCACACAACTACAGGGCTATTTTTTCTAACCTAGATTTATCTGTCCACTAAACTGGTTCTCTTTCCATGGCATATCTATAGAGGTTGCTCCAGGAAATGGCAGAGAGGTGGAGTAGGTGCTTGATATTTCTGAATAAACAATGTTTTGGATCAAAATCTGAGATTCCTAGCAGTTATTTTAGATGAGGCTCATGTCTCTCTCCTGGAAGGTTCTGCTATCTATTCCTGGGAAAGAAACAAATACCCTGTTAAATGTAATCATGTCCCAGCTGCAACTCATCTCACACAAACCTGAGCAAAAGGGATGAGGTTCTCTTATCCTAGCTTGCCCACAAAATGGAAACGGAAACATTGTGTTGCTAGAGAATAAATGTTGAAAGACTTTTGGATAGAAATATAATTGAGCATATTCATGTTTAATAAAGTTTTGGGATATTAATTTGATTCTTCCTGGTTAAGAAATAGCTAAACAAAGTGGTACCACTTCCTCTGTCTTTTGTGATTGAAAATAATGCAAACCTAAGAGAAAATATCACCCACCATTTTGCTCACAATTTTTTTTTCTGAGAATTGTTTTAAAGGTTCAAAAGAGAAAAGACAAATATAAATATTTTCCAGCTATTTCTGGATTACGCAATGATGGAATACTTTGTGCTTGAAGATCTGTCATGAATCCCAGTAATTTCTTTGAACTTTGGAGTTCAGGCTTTTAGTTTAATTGACAGTCTTAGAGAATTTATGCACAATTTCCTGCTTGGTGGCTTTTGCTTCTATATGAGATTAATTATAAATTGAACTAAAGGCAAACTAAGTACAATGTCTTATTCATAATGAACGTTCTAAGTTTTAATTTGTTAAAGAATCAGCCTTCATTTCTGTGCTTATCATCTCACAAAACTATTTCTTTTCTGTTTGAGAGCTTCACTATTAGGGAAAAAAATCAAACAGGGTGAAGAGTAACAGGCTGTGTGAATACTATGGGGATAAAAATAGCAATGCCTGAGATGTTTAGCATTTCATAATTCACAAAGTACTTTCCACACACGTCCACATTTCCTCTTCACATTTAGCTCTGTGAAGCAGATGAGCTTTTATACTAAAATGACCTATTTCTCAGCAAAGTTATTACCGATCTTATTTTTGAAAAGCTTATTAATTGAGATTCAGAATAAACATATAGGCAGGGGCAGCCCAAGACTCCAAGTTGGCCCTTCTAACTTCACATTTTCATAGCTATAGAGGCAGGAAAAAAGGCCCACATTTCATATGTTATAGAAGCAGTCAATGCTGTGTGTCTCATACCGTGTTGATACTATGGATAGATTCAGTGTCTTTTAATTATCACAACTACCTGCAAGGCAGATAGTGTTATTTTCACTTTATTATTGTAAAAACTAAGACCCAATGACATATTTTGTGAACCAAGACCATGAAACTAATGAACAAAAGAGCACAAATTTATTCTATATCTATGTGATCTTTTTTTTTTTTAAATTTTTTATTGTTGGCTGTTCAAAACATTACATAGTTCTTGATATATCATATTTCACAATTTGATTCAAGTGGGTTATGAGCTCCCATTTTTACCCCATGTACAGATTGCAGAATCACATCAGTTACACATCCATTGATTTACATATTGCCATACTAGTGTCTGTTGTATCTATGTGATCTTAAAGCTTGTTCATTTCATTGCTTTTTGAGCTCTCTTATTGATTATTAGCTATTTTATTGCCACTCTTACCTTCGGCTGAATTTTTTGTTAATGTTTTTCCCCTTTGGCATGTAACTGTTTATTATGAGTCTTTGCATCTTATTCTTTTAATAACATTTGTTTTCTCTATAATTATTACTGTTTGCTTTCTGCCCCCAAAGGCTGGCAGGAAGCATGGTGGTAGAAGTGACAGCAATAGTGGGGATGGAGATGTCTGCTCCAAACTTCCCACAGCTCCTATTAGATACCTATACATCCCCTTTAATATTGATGCAAACATTATATTTTAAAAATCCCTTATGTAAGCTTTCTGGAATACCTTAGTGTTAATCTCACAAATTGAATGAGATGGGCTTCCTTCCATTTTGTGAATGAGAATGTGGGTCTCAGAGGGATTGAATACGTTGCCCAAGAACACAGGCCAGTGTGACCATGCTTGGATTGCATCTTTGAGCTTTCTTTGTACCAAAACTCTACTAACTTGTTTCTGATGTGCCAACTCTTTCTGTGCTTTTAGTTCTCCTTACAATGGATAGCCTGGTATAGGTAGAGCATTTCTTTTTTCTTTTAAAAATAATTTTATTGATGATTTATAATTATACATAATAGTAGGCTGCATTGTGACATATTTGTGCCTGTACATAGATTAATTCAGTTTAATTAATTCCCTTATACCTCTTTTTCCCCTCCCCTTTTCTTTCCGCTAATCCCCTCCTCTACTCTACTGGATTCCTTCTATTTATGTGAGATCCCCCTTTCCCCATTTTTCTCTCTAGCTTCTGCATAATGAGTGAAAACAAGATTCTTGACTTTCTGAGTCTGCTTATTTCACTTAGCATAATGTTCTGCAGTCTCATCCACTTTCCTGAAGACATTCTTTCTGCTGCCATCTTGCCCTGGCCATTATAAAGTCTATCTGTTCTTGAGATTGGCACTTTGCTTTCTGACTAGCTGACAATCTTTGATTCTAGATGTCTCCTTGCTTTAGTGGTGTTATTTCTTAAGAAATTGAAATTTAACTAAATTTTAATAGACTTATCTTTTTAGAACTATCAGATGTCTAAAAGATTCCTACCTCTTTATAACTCCTCTCTTACATGACCAATCATTTATATAGCTGGCAGATTGTCTCTTATTCAGAGAGAGCTTGTTTGAATATTGTTTCTGGTTAAATGATTTTCCATAAGAACTCCTTTGCAAAGTAGGGATGCTTGTACACATTTTGTAATAATTGTAGGAAGACCTACCATGGCATGAGGCACAGGAAGATCCTACTTTACATTTATGGCCATCAATAAAGAATAGGAGGAAAGGTTCCCATCCCCTTTGTTTGGTGTATGTATCACTCTGGTAAACTATGTTAGGTTACAGTAACAAACTCCAAATCTTAAAGTCTTAAAGTAATCAAGATTTACTTCTTATATCTGTGGCTAACCATCATAGATTAACTGGAGTTTTACTCCACAGGCTCCCTCCTCAGGAGCCTTGCTGTGGAGACTCTGTCACTCAGAATGTTGCCTGTCCCTGTGGCAGGGAAAAGGACAGAAAATCATGCAGCAGCAGCTCTTACAAATTTCTGCCCAGAGAGACACACTGGCATTTCATTGACAATACTAAGTCACATAGCGAGCCATGCTGAACCCAAGCGCAGATTTCTCTGTACTCAGAGAAGGGAAGAAGCCACATATATTATGGAGTGGCATCAATGTTTATCATCAAATATTTCCTGGTTCTCTTTACTTGGCCCAGATATTTCCCCTTTTTAGCATTCTTGATGTTAGAGATATTTTGAATTATAAATGACATAAAATGGAATCAGAGTAGAGAGCTACCTTTTTTTATATTCTTCTTTGAGATTACCTGAGAGAATGCAGGGGAGAAAATTGACTATTGTTGGATGAATTGGAGCACCGCTGTAGTTCCAGCTACGTGGGAAGTTGAGGCAGGATATCACAAGTTCCAGAGGCCAACTCAGGCAATTTAGTAAGACCCTGTCTCAAATAAATAAATAAATAAAGGGGCTGGGGATGTAGTTCAGAGTGCCCCTGGGTTTAATCCTCAGTACTGTTAAAAAAAAAAAAAGGAAAGAAAGAAAAAATAAAGAAGCTCATTGACTCTTGTCCCTGCAGATAGCTTTCTAGCTATTTGGATGGCTACTCATAGCACTTTTTTCTTTCAGAGGAAAATGAGAATCAGAAAGTAAGCCAATTAAAATAGTGAGTCGTCTCCTATAAAACACTATTAAAATATCTATTTTTTTATGAAATGCAAAAGTAATATATTAAAGACATATACACAGTATGTGTAAGTGGGTACCATATATGGTAATTTCTATGTATGGGGTTATTTAAAAACATTATTGGTATAAAATAATTATATAGAATAGCAGGTTTTATTGTGGCATATCTGTACATAATATAATTTAATCTCAAGTTGCTGCCCTTGTCCCCTTCTCCTTTCTTCCCCAATCCTCTACCTCTGCTCTATTGTTCTTCCTTCTATTTTCATGAGGTCCCTCTTTTTCCCCTTTTTTTCTCTCTATCTTCCATATATGAAAGAAAACATATGAGCCTTGACTTTCTGAGTCTGGCTCATTTCACTTAACATGCTCTCCAGTTCTACCTATTTTTCTACAAATAACTTAGGTTTGCTCTTATTTATGGCCAAATAATACTCCACTGTATATATATGCCACACTTTCTTTATCTGTTGCTAGTCATCTAGGCTAGTTGCATAACTTGGGTATTGTGAACTATGGTCCTATAACATGAATATGCATGATTGCTATAGTATGCTGACTTTAATTGTTTTGGATAAATACTGGGTTCCATTCTTAGTCTTTTGAGGAACCTCCATACTGATTTCCATAGTGACTATGCTAATTTGTAATCCCACCAAAAGTGTGTAAGCATTTATCTTTACAAGGGGTTATTTTTAAAGCTAAGAGTTATGGTTTGGATACAAGGTGTCCTCCCCAAACTCTAGTATTAATTCAGGAGTTGAAATGATTAGAATATGAGAGCTATAGCCTAATCTGTGAATTAATCTATTTGATGGATTAAAAATTTGAATGGATTACTGGGTAGTAGCTATACGTGATGGGTCATAGTTGAAAGAAGTGGGTCACTGGGGGGTTCCCTAGGGGATTATATATTTTGTCTCTGGTTCTTCCCACTCTCTCTCTGCTTCCTGGTTACCATGAGGTGAGCTGCTCTCCTTTGCCATATCCTTCTGCCATGATACTCTGCCTCATCTTGGGCCCAGAGTGCTGGAATCAGTCAACAACGATCTGAACCTCTGAAACCATGAGCTCAAAATAAACTTTTGATCCTCTAAGTTGTTCTTGTCAGGCATTTTGGTCACAGTAATGAAAACCTAACGAACACAGTCTATCAGTTAAAAGTATTTTGATAGAACTTCTACTTTTGCTTCCATAACTTAAAGAAAAATTCAAGGGTCTAAATTAAACACTATATGAGCATTTTTTTTACTCCAAATTATCACCTGCTCAGAGATGTTCCTGAGCCACTCATCTAACAAGATCCTCAACTTTTCACAGCGAACCTTTCATCTCTTTCTTTTCTCTACATCCCATCAGTCTTATGGTACAGCATATTCACCTTTGAAGATAAACTTTTAAAATTTACTTTCTGTTTTGCTCCTTATTCAAATTTTCTATACACAAAAATAACCTCCTTTAATTAACCAATGTATTAGTTATTATAGCATAGGCTATGTGTTGTAATAACAGAAAAATTCTGAGATTTCAGTAGCTTAACATAGAAATTTCTACTTCATGCAAAGTCAAATAAACAAGTTGGTCAACTTTCTCCCACAAGTGACTCAGATGTCCATGTTTCTTCCATCAAGGGGGTCCTAGCCTAGGCATCTTACACTTCCAAACTCATTCTTAAGTGAGTGAATATTGGGGAGGCAGGAAAAGAACCAAAGAATTCAAGAGAAATTTTAGGGGCTTGATGTAGAAGTGGTATGAATGGCTCCTGACCACAGTACATTAGCCAGATTTGATTTTGTGCTTCCAAACTATTTCTAAGGGATGCTGGGAAATGGTCTCTTTTATGTCCAGGAAGGGAAAGGATATGTATAGGTAAGGTGCTAGCCAGTCTAGCTCTTGACAACCAAGTAAAAATATTCCTTTCTTTCTTCTCAAAGTAATTACTGACAATTCATATCAACTTTAAATCCCTCTGCAGCTTTTTTTAATTTTAGGATTACATAACATTACATATTTTTTTTCTTAGAATCTTGTAAAATTTTTCATCAGTAAGGTTTTGTGTTTCAGATGAATATGTTTAAAGAAGGATTATGGCAAGTCTAGAGGTCTCATCGTGTTAATAATTACTTTTCTGTCCATCGACAGAAACTCAACACTAACTTGCTTTAACAAAACAAGAGGAATACAGTGGCACAAAGCTTCAGGCAAGGCTGGATCCAGGGGTAAAGACAATCTTATCAGGCCTCCTCTCTTCATTTCTTAGGCTCTCTCCATGTTTTGGTCATAACAGTTCTTAGTAATCTAAGATTCATATATTACCATCTTGGCAATCCAAGTGAACAGAGAGTGTATTTTTCAGCACACCTAGTAGAAAATTCCCAAGGAGAATTCTGTTCAAGTTAGATCTTATGTATTTTAAACCAGCCAGTGCAGAAAGCAAGATGAAATTCTGTGATTGGCACAACCTGGGTCATATGTCTATCTCTATGGGCAAGAAAAAGGGTAAGAAAAGCCCTATGTGAATCACATGAAATGAATGCCTTATAAGAAAAAAAATTCTTTACCAGAGAAGAAGGAGAGGTTGCTAAGCCTGTAAAAATGACCAATGTTCTCTTCATATATGAAAACCAATCTGTTGATCTCAGACTTCCAATAGATGGCTGGATTTTATTCAAGCCTTTCTTTCTTTGTATGAGTGACCAGACCTGTACTTTTTTTTGTTTCAAATTTTTCACAGTGTTTTTTTTTTTTGTTGTTGTCGTTGTTGAATCTGTTGCTTAATTAAAGAGATTCCTGTCAGTCTCAGGAATAGCCAGTAAATGTTTCTTGAAAGATGTTCCCAGCAACTATGTGTGTGCAATTATTGAATGTTTTATTTGCAGCTTTAGCAACTTCAGGTGATAATTTCACAACTGGTCATTAGTAAGCCACTTTGAATTCACATCCAGAACGTGACTCACTTCAGTTATAGCTGGAAACAGTGGGCTTTGCCAGAGAATTATTAATATGGTCTGTCTTCTTCCATTGATAATGAATACATTTCAAGACTGAAAATTAAAGAGAGAAAAATGAGCATGGATTCTTATGAACAGAGTGATTCTTCACCCTTTTGGAGGAATGAAAAATATTTCAAGAAGTTGATTAAACCAATAGGTCTTTTACTTGATAAATGATTCCTCTGATGTCATTGCCTCAGATAGGGTGCTACACTTCCTGATAGCTTGTCATTTGTTTAACTGGATATATCAGTCTTTTTTAGGGCCCACTGTGGTTGTCACTGTGGATAACAAGGAAACCCAAGTTTTGAGATGAAACTCGATTCACTGCTTCTGCTGGCAGGTGGGGTCTGGGCAGGCTGCAGGCCTCTGTAGAGGAGAAGTGTTGTAGTTCATAATGGTGGGCCATGCCCCCCGGGGGGTTGCAACAGATGCTAGCAGACCACCAACAATTTCTTCTTCTTTCTGGATTCTCCTTTTGTGAATTTGATGAATTAAATCCAAAGACCAGGTTGAGTGAGTGAAAAGCAGGATTTATTGGAAAACAGGAACAGAACTCCTGCAGTGCAAGAAGGGACCCTATAGCAGGTTTTCTCAGTCGGAGTGCGTTACTCTAGGAGTTCACTGTTATTGGTCCACATTTATGCTTGGAAACACACTAACTATTGATCAATTTTTCAGCCCCAAATTTCACTCAAGTCTACCCCACTTCTATTTCCTCACGGCAGGTCAGGAAGTGGGAGGTTGAGGTCATCATTTGAAGCTCCAAGGCTGCATGGAGCCGGCTTCTGCAGCAAGCATCTCTACAGAGCCCAGACCTAGCCAAAAGATGACAGGTGGCCCGCCTGGGTGCTGGCCTGCCAGGTCTGAATGGCTCCACGTGGCTGCCGTCAGTGTTTGCTGTTCATGCTTGGACCCTCCCAGGCTCCTACTCCGCTGCTCTACTGCTCAGTTGCTGTTTCTCTGCAGAGATTAGTAGGCTGGCTCTGCAGCTTGGCTGTTGGCGGCCATGTCAAGTGCATGTCAAGTCAGTGAGCTATCTTATTTTCAAAGGATTTCTCTAATATAGTTAAGAGAAACAAGGCTTATAAATGTAATGCAGTCAGAAAACAACATAAGATAAGCAGCTTCTCAAATGTGTAGAATGGGTAGTAAGCCCTTCACACATAAAAAGTGGAGACCATGGCTACCATGGCAATGATAAAAATAACTTCCTATTAATTATAAGTAAAGACTCAGGGTGAGCAACAGAGAAAATGAACCTTGAAAAAGGGTGTGGTTGAAGAAGGCAAAGTTGACTTTTGAGTTTGAGACTCAAGAAATGTTGACTTTGGGACAGACATTTTTACATCTATGTAGAAATAAAGTTGTTAACTTTCTTTTAGCTACATCTCTTCTAAGACATTTTCTTCTTGGCATGAAAATGTAGCTAATTTAGCTTAGTGGGTAATAAAAGAAAGAAAAATTCCTCCAAGTGTCATGTTAAAATGATTAGCCTGCCTGTTAATGATAGTTATTCCCCTCTTGACATTTCTAAAACCTTGGCAGCTATATTGTTTCCAGCAATCTTAGCATGTTCTACTTAGGCTTAACTTATTTGGAGAACTCTAGGGTATTACCCAATCCAATGCTTCTCTTTCCCAGTTTTCTTTACTTCTTTTGTTCATACATTAACTCAGCAGATCATTTAATGAGCATCTATTCTGTCTTGGTCACTGATACATCAACTCTAAGTTAAAAATTTTAAAGAGGTCTTTATGAATTAAACATACTTGTTAAATGTAGCATTACCAAACATTTTAAAATACAATTGTGCCTTTTCTTAGTAGATTGTCTCTCCTCTGGTCATAAACCAGGGTCATCTCCACAGCCTCCAGACCTTTTGGAACATTTGTTTCGTCATGTGGGAAATTAGGACACAGATGAGTCATATGATTGTCAATCAATATGTAATGCGTATTTTGTAAATTGAATTTTGAAGAATCATATAAATTTAAATCAAGTACATAAATTACTGTAGGAGAATTCTATTGCAAGTCCTATTGTAAGATGAATCTTCAGTACGATTAAAAGTGGTTCTTTAATTTTACCAACTTTTAAAAAATAGTTTTCTATGCATGAGTAAAGCCTGGTGATGATTAATCTAACTGGTGAACTAGGAAAACTGTCACGAATGCAACTCAGACACAGGGAAAACAGTCAATGAATGAATTTAAAACTAGATAATAGTCAAGATGACTTTGTTAACATTTTATCCATAAAATGCTGCTGATTCTTATCCTGCGTAAGACACAGCATTAAGGAACTGAGGGATCTAGCAGTTTTGGAAGTTTATATTCCAGGCCAGGAGACAAGACACTAAGGAAGGACGGGGAAGCAGGCAGTGGAAATTCTTGAGGAGGGAAAGAGCAAGGGTTATTTTGTGAGAATAAAGAGAACAGTATGATTGCAGTGCTATACCAGGGTGAAGCCTCAGAGGCAGTCAGGGACAAAGGAGGCAGCCTTATAGGTCGCATTAAAGATATTAGTTCTAATCTATAAGAAAGGGGAAAGGTTGACAGAATTTTAACAAGAGAGAGACATAATCACCTATGTATCTTTTAAGAAGATTATTGTGACTTTATGGGCAAATGAATGGAGGAGGAGGAGAATAAATGCAGATACCAGGTAAGACAGCAATGAAGAGCACCAGGTGGGATGGTGACTGGAGCATGATAGGGAAAAAGAAATGCAGAGCCATGGTCCTGAGGATGGTTAGGAGTGTAGAAATGAGGACGTGTACATTGCCATTGCCTAGGATGAGATCTAGTCCTAACCACCCAAGCCAGGGCCTGGCTGGAGTTATGAGGGGTAGAATCTGGGGACAGGGTGGTAGAGACTTTCTGGATCAAGTACTTCCTTTACAAATGAGGGAGCTCAGGTCTAGGCAGGTATGCAACTTTTCTAATCCTCACAAATGATAAGGGTTGGAGTCAGATCAAAAGCCTGGATGCAATGCATTGTTCTGGCAGTGGGCAGAATGGCTAGTGCTCCATGACCTTTTCCAGCCTAGGAAAGGTTCCGCCTGTGGGCAACTGAGAGCAGAGTCCACGTGATAGACACAGAAGGTCAACCCAGCTTATTCCTCTTTCTACCGTTCAGTTTTGAGGCAGTTGGTGATTTTCCAGCTCTGTAGTTAATTGGCAAGAATTACTGTAACAAATAATTGTATTGAGCCATATTTGGGGTCAGATAATCACTATGGAAAGCCAAAGCATTGTTTCTTGGCATGACATTTCTCCTAACTGTACTAAGATGCTTTTTATTGTGTTATGAAGCCATGCATTGCTGTGAGTAGGCAGACTAGAGAGGGAAAAAAGGAAAATAAAAGATTTCTACTGATTCTTTAGAAATAAGACCGTAATAAACGTTGCCTTCTAGCTGAAATCCAGAACAGAACATAATGAACCAAAGACTCTGCTGGGAAATTATATAAAATGAAAAGGGAGATTTAACTGTGATAAAATTTCTTTCTGAAAGAAATAGATTAAATCACACAGGGTATAACTATAAAATAAATATGTAGATTTTTTTTTCAATATGAGAACCACTAAGGAATAATTAATTTATCCATTTTTAAGCTCTTTATTTTTAGACAGTATTTAGATACAGCTATATAGGTAGATGGTTACATTAGTACAGTTTCATGCTTTCTTGTTGCCAGGTAATCATTCTAAATATCTGTCTCTTTTTTTCTCCCTAGAACTTCTAAATAAATTGAGTGCATTGGTTGAGACATCAAATAATAAGTAAATCAACTCTATTGACAAATTTGGGCAACTCTTTTTGAGGTATGCTGTGTTATACACCTATGAAAGTATCTATATGAATGTGTTCATGAGGTGTATATTCACTCACACTCGTATAGACATAAGAAGATATGCATAATTTTCTGAATTCAATTTTCTCATTTTCCAGCCATCTCTCTCATTTTCCCTGCATCATTCCACCCTTGTGACTCCTGTCTGTTTCTCGTTCTTCAACTCTAGAAACAAGGAGTTGCAGCAGATAACAAAATATTCACTAAGCATTTAACATGCTTTAAAGTGCTTTTACATGGTGTGAAAACAAAAATAAAAATTCTGTTAAAAAAAAGCTGATTAAAATATACAAACTGGTTTCTGCATAAGCCAACTTTTCATACATTGTCATGCCTCCAGAATTGGGGTTTACAAATGCTTCCATGCAGTGTGGATGGAAGCCAACAGCCCCAAATGTGCTCCAGTGGTTGAAAGGTGAGAAGCTGAGGACGCACGCAACCTAATGCAGATGGAGGACCAGAAGCATCAGACCAGAAGCATCTAAGTGCCAGTGAGAGTCATGGTATTGGCATAGGAATTCCTTCATCATAAGGATAGGACACATCCTGGATTCCACAGCTGTAACTTAAGCAGGAGTCATGAATTAAACCTCACTCTGGGGCAAATGGGAATCAGCTAATAATGATAAAGTCTCTCTCTTGAAGCCTAGCCTATGTGATATATAGTCTACCCTTTGAAACTGGGCATGAATATGGGAACCATTAGGGGATAGGTGGATTCTGAACTCACATAATGTTTACCTTAAAGGCTAAGTTAATCCAATGAAATGAAAATTTCACCAGTTCACTTATATTGACATTGAAGGAACTGGTAGACACTTAAAGCTGCTTAATGCCCGACATGTAGCTTCTAGCATAGAGCCTCCTACGCCATGAGCCTAAAGTCAATATTTGCTGGCACTTTGATAATGTAGCTCAAAATGAATTTCTAGATCTAGAAGGAAACCAATTACTTTAGTTCACACCAATTCTATCCCAGCCACAGAGACAAATATTTTGAGAAGCTTTTAGTGTTGCTTTCACACATCACGTTCTTTAAGGCAATTCCAGGTGATTCACTTTGATGTTTGGCAAGGAGTATTTTCTCCTATGGCAAACTGATGCGTGAATGATTTGGAGGTTAAAAACAAAACAATAGACATCCCTAGTGTAATAATACTTAAAACACTTTATAGAATGAAAGGGGTAAATATCATAAATATGAAAATAATGATGCCAAAGAGATTAATATTTTCACTCCTTACTAAAAAAGATGCACTTTTCATGACCATGTGTTTTCGCTGTTCAGAGAGTAAATACAATTATTAATTTGCTTTTATTGTGATGCTTATTTTTAAGTGGCACTCAATTGAGAATCAGCATTACATGGGAAGACAAGGAATAATCTAGTGAAAGCAGAGGCCACAACAAAGAATATTCATAAAATCCAGAATTATCACTAAGACAGAGGGTACTATGGGCAGCAGGTGTAGAGGGAGAGATGAAGCATGTCGAAGCACTTGCCTTCTTGGGGGGAAGATGCTGGTATTAAGAAATCGATCTTCAAACAAGTAGAAGAAAGTATTATCTTTCTGAAGGAAGGTATTAAAGGAGAAAGCATGGTACATAGAAAATAAAATAAATTCTAGCATAGTGGCAATAGTAGTAAGTACAAGCAATGTATTAAAAGCATAGTTTTTTTTTAAGTTGTCGACAGACCTTTATTTTATTCATTTATTTATATGTGGTGCTGAGAATCAGACCCAGTACCTCACATATGCAAGGCAAGTGCTCTACCACTGAGCCACCACCCCGGCCCCAAAAGCATAGTTTTTGATCAGCAAAAAGAGGAGCAGCAATATAATGTAAAGAACATGGAATTCTGACATAAATTAATGGAAAAAGAAAAAAAATGAGTAGTAATTTTGTGTCAAAGCAAAATTCAAGAGTTAAAGAAATCACAAAAATAAATAATCACTAATGATTTAAAAAGATAAGAATATATATATTCATCCATATAACTTTAAAATACATATATCACAACTACTAGAAGAAAAAGATAAATAATTATAGTTAAGATTAAAGAAATCCTCTTATAAATTGATAATCAAACAAAATATAAGCAAACAAAAAATATTTAGATAATACATTGAGATTGGACTGATATATTTTTGTAGCCATTTACATATTTTTGTTTACTTTTGTATAAAATCATAACAAATGAACCATATGAAAAGCCATATCAGACTTATGAATAGTATCCAAGGAATTAATATTATACAGATCATATTTTCTAAGTATAATTCAATAAAATTAGAATTTAATACCAAAGTTCTAGTTAACAAAATCCACACCTGAAAATTAAACAAAACAGAAAATAAGTTATTACCATGGAAATTTAAGGGAAATAATTAGAGAAATAATGAAATATTTAGAATTAATAATGAAAACATTATGTCAAACTGTATGGTACAGGACTAGAGCAGTGTTTTGAAGAGAAATTATAAAACTTTTAATAAATTATTCTTTGAAAAGATTAATGAGGAGAATACATCTCTCATTTATTCAAATAAGTATAGTAGACAAATCTGCAAAAATAAAACACAAATGAAAATACAAAGTGAAAAGAAGAAATAGGCAAAAAAATCTAAAATTTAATTCAAAATTATAGGCATCTATTTGCAAATAAAAATTTCAGCTCAGATTACATAGATAAATTTTAGAAAAATAGAAAATTTCTAAGGTGTTTGGTAATACATAGAAAATAATTTTCATTGAATTATAATGAATTCCCAATATATTTGGGGGGGATTCAACAAACCAATTCTAAAAGGTTTACAGATAAATAAAGATTCATGGAAAGAGTGAGTTTGGGTGGTTTACCCACTAAGAGACAGTGCAGAGTCATAGAAATAAAAACTGTGTGGTGCTAGGGGAGGACTAGACAGACCAGTTAACTAGTGGAACAGAATGGATAGCTCCCAGGAATTCCGTATATGTTTGAATACTTGCTATTTACTAAAGATGTTCCACAAAAACAAGAGAGAATGGCTTATTTAGTATATGGAGTTGGGAAGTATAAAAATGTCAGCTAGATTCCTCCTTACACCACATCTTAAAAGTAGACTGTGGATGAATTAACAACTTCATTGTGAATGGTAAAATTATTTCCTTCCTAATAGAAGGAAAATTAAATAGAGAATCTGTATGACCTAGGGACTAGGAAAGACTTCTTAAACTAGATCTCCAAAGCATATACCTTATAATAGATGAATTATTGATTAATTGTTTCATATCAATGTGGAGTGTTGTAGTCAGATGTTAAGAGAGGCAGATTAGAATAATTTTTCTAGTGTGTAAGACAAAAAAAAACTAATATCTATAATAAAAAGACCTTCTCCAAATCAAAAGACAAATGTCAGAAAGGCAGAAAGAAAACTAGACAAATGATATGAAAAGGTAATTTATTGGGGGAAATAGCTGACATGTACATGAACAGATGCTCAAACTCAATTTTATCAGAAAAAAATACATATTTAAGTATCTGTAAGATAGCACTACGTATCCATCTGAGACAAAAATTTGAATGTGCATTATATTTAATGTTTCCCAAGATGTGGGTAGATAGGTACTCTTGTGTGCTGTGGGTGAAAGTGATTCTAATGTGGCTTCCACTATCACTCAGTGGCCTTATTGAAGTATGTCTCCCCTTACACTCCTTGAAAGCACACCCACTTCTCCATCATCTCTAGATCTCAGTGCTTGGGGAAAAAAAAGCAGATGATTTGTCTACAATATATATCTGTGAACTAGTAAGAAGAGAGATCGCTGGATTTTATTTTACACAGTAGCTATTTTTGTTTTCAATCACTAAGAAATCAGTCAATTTCTATTTGAAAGAATCAGTCATAAGAACTGATATTTTTACTTCAAGAAAACTAAGGTGCATAGTTATCTTTACCTGAAAGAAAAATTAGGTGCTCTCTAAACATGGACTGTAAGCAAGGCTAGATGGATATATATATATATATATATATATATATATATATATATATATATATATATATATATATATATAATGTTAGCATAATCACATTACATAGTCTGGATCCTCAGAATCATTAGTAAAAAACAATGCACAGTTCTGCATTCATATTGAAATGATTGGTTGTGGTCTTTCTACTTTCAGTATGAAATGTTCGTATTTCTCATTGTCATTTTCCAGAAGATCAACAGTGGATAAATAAAGCCTGAAATTACACTCAGAACTAGCCTTCAACTGGGGCATAAAAACACACAACAGTCTGTGCCACAGTCTGTCTGGCTGCAGCAAACTAGCTGGGGGGTGACGAATAACTTGTGTACTTGATACAGCAGGAGTAGGAGCCGTTTATTGCAGGACAGGAGCAGTATTTATACATTCCACACAGCTTATCTAATTAGCATAAACTAGATACAGCAGTCAACCAATCAGGAATCTCCACACTTAATGGCTCGCTTTTGTTACTTCTCAAACCACTCCCTCTGGCATTTTGCCAGGCACCATCCAGACTTGTTTATGAACTCTAACATTCCCCTGGCTAAATGCCAGGTGTTATTTTGACTTGTTTATAGACTCTAACAAGTCTGTTTTCTACCATTGGAGCTCAATACATTTTTGTTGGTGTTTATTGATGTCATTAGGTGTCTTATCAGTAATGATTTTAATTTGGACACCTCATGGGGCTGTTTATCATTTCTATAATAATACTTACACTATAATACAATGCATCTACCACAGAGGGTGAAATACTTCCTTCCCTTTGTCCACTTCTGAACCTATTTTCCTTTGCGGAAAGAGGAGTAGTTCATGTGTAGGTCAGATTTAAAGACACAGATTAGGCTAGGTTTCCTGATGGATGTCTTCATTGCACTGTAAATACCAGGGGTGGGCACTCATGGTCTTCTCTAGCTATCTCTTGCATGTCTGAGCAAGCTGGTTTGGGTTTTATGTCACATAGTAAAGCAGGATATTGTAAGTTTTCTAAATTTGAATGATTTGAATGTGATCTTCAAAAAAGCAGCATGAATAGATGGCCAATGTATGTGCTCTAAACAAGCTCCACCAAAGCCCTGCATTATTATTAGGTGCAGCTACCAATGAGATATTTCAGTCCCCTTTACTGAGAATCTATTGGGAAGCAAAATAGATACGTTTGTTCTGGGCTTTTTGGAAGAGCACTTTAACAATCCCACCTTGATTTCTAATCCAGTGGGCCAAGTGCTTTATTGCATTGCAAACGTTACTCATTTTATCCTTTGTAATCATCATTAAAATTTTGAAAACTAGTGATTAAGCCAGGTATGAAATTTCTTATTTAGAGATCATGATAGCAAGTGACAGAAATGAACTCTGGATAACTTTATCAGAAAAGGAATTTAAATGTAAAGAAGGCTGGAGAACCAAGTTTTGAAAATGTTGAAGTGCTTTTACTGCAGGCTAGATGACAGAAACCACAAAGAACAGCTTGATTGACTGCTGCCCTGGTCACCACTACCAAACACTACTGTTGAAAGAATCACTGCATTCAGTGTTTTGTGGACGCCATTACCCTAAACTGAATGCTGCAGGCCTTATAATATTTGCTTTAGATGTAATCTCCACTGGGAGAATCAGAATGGCTGATCCTACTTTTCAAAAGCAAAGGTAGAGCAACTATCATTATCCTGCAATGTTTTGCAATACAAATTGACTAACACCCAGACTGTGGCAATAAGAGCACTTTTATAAATGGAAAAGTGGGTCAGGTACTGTGTATTGGCAAAGTTTAAAGCACCTGTCATAGAAGAGTTAAGTCATTTGTGAAAGACACAAAGTGGTAGGTGACAGAATTGTGCTTTGAGACTGTTATATTATGTTGCCTCATAAATAATGTAATGATAATATAAATGAAGCAAAAATATTGAAAAGGCTTTCAAAATTAGAATAAATGCCGAATGTTAATCAATATCTGTTGTCCTCAAAGGTAGTTTCTAGTCCTCCCTTCCAATGTCCCTTGCCCATATCACTTCCTCCCATGAGATCTCATCCCACTTATTTTACCTCTACACCAGAACTTTTTTTTTTTTTTTTTACTGAGAATTGAACCCAGGGGCACTCGACCATAGAGCCACATCCTCAGCCCTATTTTGTATTTTATTTAGCGACATGGTCTCACTGAGTGGCTTCATGCCTCACCATTGCTGAAGCTGGCTTTGAACTCACGATCCTCCTTCCTGAGCCTATGGAGCCACTGGGATTACAGCCACTGGGATTACAGGCTGGGATTACAGCCACTGGGATTACCACTGAGGCCTGCTACACTAGCACTTTTTACATGATATTCTAATGCCTATGTATACATTTCTCTTTCCTTTGAGACACCAAATCTTCAAGAGCAGTGACCCATTGTTATTTGTGTATCATAGATCTGGACACACATTGTTGAGCACACAGTGAAACCATGTTGAATTAACTAGTTAATAAATGAATGAAAAGATGAATGAGTTATAGAAAACCACCCTGACTTAGGTCATCGGCCATCAGAATTTCAAGAGAAGGTAAAAGGAATCCATAGTGACCAAGATGAAATATATAAAAAAAATAATGAAAATTTTAGTGCTTTTGCATCAGTTAAACTGAAAAACAATTTGCCCTTTGCTCTCTGTCTGGGTAAACTGAAAGGCTATCAAGGACAGTTGCATTTCAGATGATGCTGAAAAGATTCTATCGCCTGAGTTGTTGTGAAAATATGACTGAATAATCAGACAAGGTTTAGGCTGGGTGGCTGGAAGCCAAAAGTCATAAAACAGGCCAATGATTTCCTGACAGCCGATCCACACAGACTGTCTTTGCAAAGTAATTTTTATCAAGGGCATCATAAAGCCTTTAGTATTTGAAAACCCAATAAACCCTAAAATTTAGATATGTTTAAATAATTTGCCAAACATTCAGTGACTAGGTCAATAATTCTTGGATGAAATGCTTAAAGACTATGTCAGCTTTTTCTCCTATAATTTTTCCTCCCATCTTATGTGAAAATGAGTTTCGATTCAGAAGTGGAAAGAAAAATTTCAATCAAGCTCAGTTGGATGATATTCATTGTTATTAGAAATGCTACTTTATTTATTTATTTTTTTAATTTTTTATTGTTGGCTGTTCAAAACATTACATAGTTCTTGATATATCATATTTCACAATTTGATTCAAGTGGATTATGAGCTCCCATTTTTACCCCATATACAGATTGCAGAATCACATCAGTTACACATCCATTGATTTACATATTGCCATACTAGTGTCTGTTGTATTCTGCTGCCTTTCCTATCCTCTACTATCCCCCCTCCCCTCCCCTCCCCTCCCCTCCCCTCCCCTCCCCTCTTCTCTCTCTGCTCCCTCTACTGACATTCGTTTGTCCCCCTTATATTATTTTTCCCCTTCCCCTCACTTCCTCTTGTATGTACTTTTGTATAACTCTGAGGGTCTCCTTCCATTTCCATGCATTTTCCCTTCTCTCTCCCTTTCCCTCCCACCTCTCATCCCTGTTTAATGTTAATCTTCTTCTCATGGTCTTCGACCCTACTCTGTTCTTAGTTACTCTCCTTATATCAAAGAAAACATTTGGCATTTGTTTTTTAGGGATTGGCTAGCTTCACTTAGCATAATCTGCTCTAATGCCATCCATTTCCCTGTAAATTCTATGATTTTGTCATTTTTTAATGCAGAGTAATATTCCATTGTGTATAAATGCCACATTTTTTTTTATCCATTCATCCATTGAAGGGCATCTAGGTTGGTTCCACAGTCTAGCTATTGTGAATTGTGCTGCTATGAACATCGATGTAGCAGTGTCCCTGTAGCATGCTCTTTTTAGGTCTTTAGGGAATAGACCGAGAAGGGGAATAGCTGGGTCAAATGGTGGCTCCATTCCCAGCTTTCCAAGAAATCTCCATACTGCTTTCCAAATTGGCTGCACCAATTTGCAGTCCCACCAGCAATGTACAAGTGTACCCTTTTCCCCACATCCTCGCCAGCACTTGTTGTTGTTTGACTTCATAATGGCTGCCAATCTAACTGGAGTGAGATGGTATCTTAGGGTGGTTTTGATTTGCATTTCTCTGACTGCTAGAGATGGTGAGCATTTTTTCATGTACTTGTTGATTGATTGTATGTCCTCCTCTGAGAAGTGTCTGTTCAGGTCCTTGGCCCATTTGTTGATTGGGTTGTTTGTTCTCTTATTGTCTAATTTTTTGAGTTCTTTGTATACTCTGGATATTAGGGCTCTATCTGAAGTGTGAGGAGTAAAGATTTGTTCCCAGGATGTAGGCTCTCTATTTACCTCTCTTATTGTATCTTTTGCTGAGAAAAAACTTTTTAGTTTGAGTAAGTCCCATTTGTTGATTCTAGTTATTAACTTTTGTGCTATGGGTGTCCTATTGAGGAATTTGGAGCCCGACCCCACAGTATGTAGATCGTAGCCAACTTTTTCTTCTATCAGACGGCATGTCTCTGATTTGATATCAAGCTCCTTGATCCATTTTGAATTCACTTTTGTGCATGGCGAGAGAAAGGGATTCAGTTTCATTTTGTTGCATATGGATTTCCAGTTTTCCCAGCACCATTTGTTGAAGATGCTATCCTTCCTCCATTGCATGCTTTTAGCCCCTTTATCAAATATAAGGTAGTTGTAGTTTTGTGGATTGGTTTCTGTGTCCTCTATTCTGTTTTGGTACCAGTACCATGCTGTTTTTGTTACTATTGCTCTGTAGTATAGTTTGAAGTCTGGTATTGCTATACCGCCTGATTCACACTTCCTGCTTAGCATTGTTTTTGCTATTCTGGGTCTTTTATTTTTCCATATGAATTTCATGATTGCTTTCTCTATTTCTACAAGAAATGCCGTTGGGATTTTGATTGGCATTGCATTAAACCTATAGAGAACTTTTGGTAATATCGCCATTTTGATGATGTTAGTTCTGCCTATCCATGAACAGGGTATATTTTTCCATCTTCTAAGATCTTCTTCTATTTCTCTCTTTAGGGTTCTGTAGTTTTCATTGTATAAGTCTTTCACCTCTTTTGTTAGGTTGATTCCCAAGTATTTTATTTTTTTTGAAGATATTGTGAATGGAGTGGTTGTCCTCATTTCCATTTCAGAGGATTTGTCGCTGATATACAGGAATGCCTTTGATTTATGCGTGTTGATTTTATATCCTGCCACTTTGCTGAATTCATTTATTAGCTCTAATAGTTTCTTTGTAGAGCCTTTTGGGTCTGCTAGGTATAGAATCATGTCATCTGCAAATAGTGATAATTTAAGTTCTTCTTTTCCTATTTTGATGCCTTTAATTTCTTTCGTCTGTCTAATTGCTCTGGCCAGTGTTTCGAGAACTATGTTGAACAGAAGTGGTGAGAGAGGGCATCCCTGTCTTGTTCCAGATTTTAGAGGGAATGCCTTCAATTTTTCTCCATTCAGAATGATGCTAGCCTGAGGCTTAGCATAGATTGCTTTTACAATATTGAGGTATGTTCCTGTTATCCCTAGTTTTTCTAGAGTTTTGAACATAAAGGGATGCCGTACTTTGTCGAATGCTTTTTCCGCATCTATCGAGATGATCATATGATTCTTATTTTTAAGTCTATTGATGTGGTGAATAACATTTATTGATTTCCGTATATTGAACCAGCCTTGCATCCCAGGGATGAATCCTACTTGATCATGGTGCACAATTTTTTTGATAAGTTTTTGTATCCGAGTGGCCAGAATTTTATTGAGGATTTTTGCATCTAGGTTCATTAGAGATATTGGTCTGTAGTTTTCTTTCTTTGAAGTGTCTTTGTCTGGTTTAGGTATCAGGGTGATGTTGGCCTCGTAGAATGAATTTGGAAGTTCTCCCTGTTTTTCTATTTCCCGAAGTAGCTTGAAAAGTATTGGTATTAGTTCCTCTTTAAAGGTTTTGTAAAACTCTGCTGTATACCCATCCGGTCCTGGGCTTTTCTTAGTTGGTAGTCTTTTGATGGTTTCTTCTATTTCCTCAATTGATATTGGTCTGTTTAGGTTGTCTATATCCTCCTGACTCAATCTGGGCAGATCATATGACTTAAGAAATTTATCGATGCCTTCACTATCTTCTAATTTATTGGAGTATAAGGATTCAAAATAATTTTTGATTATCTTCTGTATTTCTGAAGTGTCTGTTGTGATATTGCCTCTTTAATCCCGTATGTTAGTAATTTGAGTTCTCTCTCTTCTTCTCTTCGCTAGCATGGCTAAGGGTCTGTCGATTTTGTTTATTTTTTCAAAGAACCAACTTTTAGTTTTGTCAATTTTTTCAATTGTTTCTTTTGTTTTGATTTCATTAATTTCAGCTCTGATTTTAATTATTTCTTGCCTTCTACTTCTTTTGCTGTTGTTTTGCTCTTCTTTTTCAAGGATTTTGAGATGAAGTATGAGATCATTTATTTGTTGGTTTTTTTTCTTTTTTTAAGGAATGAACTCCAAGCAATGAATTTTCCTCTTAGAACTGCTTTCAATGTGTCCCATAGATTCCGATATGTTGTGTCTGTGTTTTCATTAATCTCTAAGAATTTTTTAATTTCTTCCTTGGTGTCTTCTATAACCCATTGATCGTTCAGTAACCTATTGTTCATTCTCCAAGTGATGTATTCTTTTCCCCTCCTTCTTTTATCATTGATTTTCAGTTCCATTCCATTATGATCAGATAGGATGCATGGTATTATCTCTACTCCTTTATATTGTCTAAGAGTTTCCCTGTGACATAATATATGATCTATTTTTGAGAAGGATCCATGTGCTGCTGAGAAAAAAGTGTAACTGCTTGATGTTGGGTGGTATATTCTATATATGTCAATTAAGTCTAGGTTATTAATTGTGTTATTGAGTTCTATGGTTTCCTTATTCAACTTTTGTTTGGAAGATCTGTCCAGTGGTGATAGAGGTGTGTTGAAGTCTCCCATGATTATTGTATGGTGGTCTATTAGACTCTTGAACTTGAGAAGAGTTTGTTTGATGAACATAGCTGCACCATTGTTTGGGGCATATATATTTATGATTGTTATGTCTTGTTGGTGTAGGGTTCCCTTGAGCAGTATGTAGTGTCCCTCTTTATCCCTTTTGATTAACTTTGGCTTGAAATCTATTTTATTTGATATGAGTATGGATACTCCTGCTTGTTTCCGAAGTCCATATGAGTGATATGATTTTTCCCAACCTTTCACCTTCAGCCTATGTATGTCTTTTCCTATCAAATGCGTCTCCTGTAGGCAGCATATTGTTGGGTCTTGTTTTGTGATCCATTCTACTAGCCTGTGTCTCTTGATTGGTGAGTTTAAGCCATTAACATTTAGGGTTATTATTGAGATATGGGTTGTTCTTCCAGCCATATTTGTTTATTTATGTTACTAAACATGGTTTGTTTTCCTCTTTGATTATTTTCCCCCCTTTAGTGTCCTACCTCCCACTGTTGGTTTTCATTGTTATTTTCCATTTCCTCTTCCTGTAATGTTTTGCCAAGGATGTTTTGAAGAGATGGTTTTCTAGCTGCAAATTCTTTTAACTTTTGTTTATCGTGGAAGGTTTTAATTTTATCTTCCATCCTGAAGCTTAATTTTGCTGGAAACACAATTCTTGGTTGGAACCCAGTTTCTTTCAGTGTTTGAAATATGTTATTCCAGGATCTTCTAGCTTTCAGAGTCTGTGTTGAAAGATCAGCTGTTATCCTGATTGGCTTACCCCTAAATGTGATCTGCTTCCTTTCTCTTGTAGCTTTTAAAATTCTCTCCTTATTCTGTATGTTGGGCATCTTCATTATAATGTGTCTAGGTGTGGGTCTCTTATGATTTTGCACATTCGGCGTCCTGTAGGCTTCTAGGATTTGGGGTTCTGTCTCATTCTTCAAGTCTGGGAAGTTTTCTCGTATTATTTCATTGAATAGATTGCTCATTCCTTTGGTTTGAAACTCTGTCCCTTCCTGTATCCCAATGACTCTTAAATTTGGTCTCTTGATGTTATCCCATATTTCTTGGATGTTCTGCTCATGGTTTCTTAACAGTCTTGCTGAGCTGTCTATGTTCTTTTCAAGTTGAAATACTTTATCTTCATTGTCTGATGTTCTGTCTTCTAAGTGTTCTACTCTGCTGGTAGTATTCTCAATTGAGTTTTTAAGTTGGCTTATTGCTTCCTGCATTTCTAGGATTTCTGTTTGTTTGTTTTTTATAACCTCTATTTCCCTGTATAGTTGATCTTTTGCTTCTTGGATTTGTTTATGTAATTCATTGTTGAAGTGATCTTTCATTGTCTGATTTTGCTGTCTGATGTCTTCCTTGAGACTCCAGATCATCTGAAGCATGTATATCCTGAATTCTTTATCTGACATTCCATCTGCTGCAGCTATTACCTCTTCTAACGTTGAGTTGACCTGCAATGCTTGTGGTCCTTTCTTTCCTTGTCTCTTCATACTGTTCGCGTTCCTTTCTACTTGGTGAAACTGTTGTGCTATTGAATTTTCCCCCTATATATTTATATTGGTCTTGTATAGTTGCAAAGTCTCCCTCGCAGGCGCGGGCGGCGGCTCTGTCCCTCTGCGGGCCGCTAGGCTTGTTCTGTCGGTGGTCACAGTTCTTTCTACTTTGCAGGCGCAGGCAGCGGCACTGCCCCTCTGCAGGCCTCTGGGGCTGTACTGCCAGTGGGTCGCAGGTGCGCCTACCTTGCAGGCGTGGGGGGGGCGGCTCTACCCTTCCTCAGGCCACTGGGCCTGTTCTGTCTCTCGGTTGCAGGTATGGCCTGTTCTGATGGTGGTCACAGTTCCGTCTACCTTGCAGGCGCTGGGAGGAGGGGGCGGCTCTGCCTCTCAGCAGGCCGCTGCTCCTCTTCTGCCGGTGGGTCACAGGCCCGCCTACCTTGCAGGAGTGATTGGAAGCTCTGCCCCTCCGCGGGCCACTGGGCCTTTTCTTTCCGTGGTCACAGTTCCCCTACCTGGCAGGCGCGGGGGGTGGGGGGCGGCTCTGCCCCTCAGCAGGCCGCTGGGCCTGCTCTGTGTGTGGTCACAGTTCCCTCTACCTTGCCGGTGCAGGGGGAGGGGGCGGCTCTGCCTCTCAGCAGGCCGCTGCTCCTCTTCTGCCGGTGGGTCGCAGGCCCGCCTACCTTGCAGGAGTGATTGGAAGCTCTGTCCCGCCGCGGGCCCCTGGGCCTTTTCTGTCCGTGGTCACAGTTCCACCTACCTGTCAGGCGCGGGGGGTGGGGGGCGGCTCTGCCCCTCAGCAGGCCGCTGGGCCTGCTCTGTGCGTGGTCACAGTTCCCTCTACTTTGCCGGCGCAGGGGGAGGGGGCGGCTCAGCCTCTCAGCAGGACTCTGCTCCTCTTCTGCCGGTGGGTCGCAGGCCTGCCTACCTTGCAGGAGTGATTGGAAGCTCTGTCCCACCGCGGGCCACTGGGCCTTTTCTGTCGGTGGTCACCTGGCAGGCGCGGGGGGTGGGGGGCGGCTCTGCCCCTCAGCAGGCCGCTGGGCCTGCTCTGTGCGTGGTCACAGTTCCCTCTACCTTGCCGGTGCAGGGGGAGGGGGCGGCTCTCTAGAATTGCTACTTTAAACAGAACTGTGTTTTTATAACCCCACAGTATAAAAGCTACCTGGGAAAAAATAGTTATTTGTCAAGAACACTTCTAATAGAATTACATTCAGTAACAATTCAAGAAGATATTAAAATAAAACAAGTATAAATAGCAGGAGGGATGTCCATTACCAAGCATTATAAAATGCCAGAAAAGTCACTTACAGTCCTAGATTTAATTTCATAACATAATGTAAAGAAAATTATATCTGGAGGAAAAATATTGATGATGAAACTGGCTTTCCCCCCATTGCCGCCATTGAAGTCAGAATTGAACAAACACTGTTCTTTACTAGAAATATGAGTAATGTGTATCTAAATACCTACGTTAACACATACAACAGAGTAATGGAAGAGGATGAATAATTTTCTGTGTTTGGTCCAAATCATTCTTGTTCCATTTATTTTAGTGTTCACTTTTATTTCTGTTTTTTTTTTACAAAAAAAAAAATTACACCCATTGTTTATGGTACTTAGCAAGTTTGAATCATATTTTAGCTGTGGAAGCTTTGCAAAAGGCATTTAGTAATAATAAAAGATGGAGAAGGGTTGGTTGTTAGTAAAGCAATACTGCTCTGCTTTATGAAGTGTTCTATATAATAAGAGGGTTCTTATGTTGTCGTTGATAAAAGAAAGCTGGTATTCCCACAGTTGAAGTTTCTTCCATCTATCCATGCCACACATCCTTTCCCATTTATCTGTCAGCCCAACAGGTGTCTGTTGGGCTTGGATTATATGCAAGGCATTACATACTGGGAGAGGCACCAAAAGGAGGCAGCATATGTGGTGGTGACAAGCACGGCATCTGGAGCAGAGTGTCTGTGTTCACGTCCTCACCAGCTATGAAACCTTGAGAAGTTCCTTATTCTATTTGGGCTTCCCTTTCTTCTTCTGTAAAATAATATTTCATGGGTTGTTGTGAGTATTACCTAGCCTAATGTGCTTCAAAGCACTTAGGAAAAAACAGTGCCAAGCATATTGGAAACATCCATGTGCATTGGTCAGTATTATTTCCTGGAGGATTTTAAATATTTTCCTGAGTTTTTCCTTTTAAGGAGACAATGACAATTTTCCAATTGTAGACTTATTTCAAGGGGTGAAAATGATAAACTAGAGCCTTCATTGCACTTTTTCCAGGGCTGAGAATTTTTTCTTTCTTTCTTTCTTTCTTTTTATGCTGAGGATTGATCTCAGGACCTTGGGCATATTAGGCAAGTGCTCTACCCCTGAGCTATGACCCCAGCCCCAGGGCTGGAATTCTGTAATACAAGAGTCTTGTCTTCTCCACACACAGATCCAGTGAGGGGTCTTCCATCCCAAAGTCTCAGTCTGCTGATTTCTGACCCAGTCCTGAACAATGAGGCAAAGAGTGAAATCTCAAGGTAATCTCGGCATGCTCTGCCTGATATGTGGCAGGGAAGGGCAATACCTGTATGATAAATATCAGCCTCTTTTCTGGTTGGCTCAGTAAACATGATTGGCCTTCGTTTTCTGGTAAGCATGCTTCTCTGTTGCTGGAAGAGGCGCTCTAGTTTGAACCTCATTTAGGGAGATTCTCCATTTAGATTTAGCTACTTTTTTGCAGGAGAAGGACTGGATCTATTACTGATCATGTCAGCCTCAGACAAGATATAAAGTCCTGAAATCACCAACTCCGGCTATACTGGTGAGAAACTTCTACCATTTCCATGGTCCACATACTGAATTTGAACTCCATGGTACCCAAATCAGCCAAGACAATTCCCCTTTGAAGACTGCAACCTGCACTTTTAGCATTATTCCTGGAGTATACTATAAGCTTTGTTAGTTTCTTCAGCCTTGGTCTCAGGACTACAGAGTTGTGGTAATCTTCTGCCCATGTACACTGAAACTTGATCCTAACAGATTTAAAAAATACAACAAAAAATGTCGAATTAAAATCCTTTGATACCCATATTTTAGGAATTAAATAGGTTATTAAATATGTCATGTGGCAAAGTATGGATTTAGAAAGTTCTCCATGATCAGTTCAAGGAATTAAATGTAACAAGTAGAACTTAATAAATGTATTAAATATCCATTTTTGCACTTGAATACTAAACATCCAGGCACATCAATACTGAGTAGAGGATATGCCTGTTAACAACATGTATGAAAAAAATTCAAGTTTTGTGTGCCAGCAAATATAATTCTAGTTTAGAGTGTGACTACATAGTAGACTTCAATAATGGCTCCCAAATGATATCTAGGTCCAACCCTCTAATTCATAAATGCTACTTTATGCAGTAAAAAGGACTGCGTAGATGTGCTTACATTAAGGATCTGAGATAAATTATCCTGGATTACCCAGGCAGCCCTCAAAGGTAGTTCTTATAAAAAGTATCATTCTAAGAAGGAAAAAAGAGGGAGATCTGACTACAGGAGGGTGAAAACATGACAACAGAAGCTGGGGAGGAAAGGCAATGTGATGTGAGGAGGAGGCCACATGCCAAGTACAAGGCAGCTTCCAGATGCTAGAAAGGAAAAGAAAACAGGTTCTCCCTAAAGAATGCAGGAAGAATCAAAGATGTAAGAGAGTAAATTTATGTTGTTTTAAGCCATTAAGTGTGTGGTAATTTTTTTTATAGCACTCATATGAAACTAATAGAGATTCAAACTCTGTACTGGTGGGAACACATGTGAATTATCAAACTCTCAGATCTTTTTGCAAGGATATACATTTATTGAAGCAACTCAAACTTGTAGAGATGTAACCATATCATAACAGGAATTTTGGAGGTACCTAAGAAGCAGTAGGACCCTAGATTTCAAATATTTTGAGTGTCATCATGTGGAAGAGGAATTTGGGGGCTTGGGGGTTTCCATTAATTTACATTATTATTTGTTAAATATGTTTCTTCTCCATTGGTCTCTAAATTTCATGATGGCTGAGATTAGATTTTATCACCATTGTTATCTCCAGTACATAGTATGCATAAAAGTCACTAAAAAAAATGGTAGCTGACGTCTATGCCTTCAGTGTGTCCCTATCTGAGGAGCAGGTGGCAGAGATTTTCTCCTGTTCTGTTGGCTTTCTCTTCATGTTCTTCTTTCCTTTGCTGTGAAGAAGCTTTTTAATTTGATGCCATCCCACTTATTGATTTTTTATTTTACTCCTTGCCTTTAGGAGTCTTGTTAAGGAAGTCATTTCCTGAGCTGACTTGTTGGAGTTTTGGGCCTACATTTTCTTCTAGCATTTGCAAGGTTTCTAGTCTAATTCTTAGGTCTTGAGTTGACTTTTGTGCAGGGTGAGGGTTGTTAAATTTTATTCTTCTACATATGGATTTCCAATTTTCTCAGTACCATTTGTTAAAAATCTCCACAAGGTTCATGAGTTGGAAATTTAGTCCACAAATTTGTATGTTAATGGTATTTGGAAGTGGGGCCTTTGCATGGTAACTAAGATTAAATGAAGTCATGAGGTGGGGCCAGATAGTATTAGTGACTTAGTATGAGAGAGACTGATGTTGGCACTCTTTGTCTTGCCATGTGATGCTCTTTACTGTGTTAGGACACAGCAGGAAGGCCCTTGCCAGTCCAAGTGCCATGGGCTTGGACTCCCCAGCCTCCAGAATTGTAAGAGATAAATTTCTTTATAAATTTCTTTGTCTCAGGTAACTTGTTATTGCACCAACAGACTAAGACACTTAATTTTTTTTTTAATCCTGTAGTGCGGGAGTTAGAGTACAGGATAAGTCGTAATAACAAACAGAGTCAAATAGCAGTGGTTTAAATAGGATAGAAATTTATTTCCTTCTTCCTAAATGGTCAAAGGAGGGTGAGTATTCCAGGGCTTGAAGGGCCTCTCTGCTGTACACAGGTTTCATAAGCTTCTTCTTGCTGCTCTGCCATGTTCTAGGATGATGTTCTTGTCTGCATGGTTGATACTTGCTCATGTCCTTGCTTAACTTTTTAGTCAGTGGAAACTATAAAGTGGTAGGCATCTATCTTACCATGGAGGTGGTAGAGAAGTTGCATACCTCACTTTCCTTTGAGGATCATTGGCTCAAACAGCTACAAGGAAGGCTATAAAAGATATTCTGTAAGGTTGGTGGGAATGTGCCCAGTTAAAATTTGAGGGAGCATCTACTACTTAAATGAAAGGGAAAGCTAGATATTAAGGTATAGTTAGCTGATTTTTTCACCAACTAGAGAGCAGTGAAGTAAAAACAAAAAACCTAGATTCTTTGTTTAATTTATTCTAGATTCTCTCTTCCTTTCCTTAAATGTTTTCTCTTTCCTTTTAAAATGGTCCCTGGGCAGGTACATTAAGTGATTTGTAGGTGAATTCTATTCATTAATTCCTATTGTTTTGAATGAAGCCAAAAGTGATATTCATCTTTTCTATCACACTAATAATGATGCAATCATGACTAAATTGTCACCATTAAAGGTATTTAAACTTTGTAAATTACTCTAATTAACTGATATTATTTTCATTATTCTATATTGCTAACCCACATACATTGACACACTTTAGAATAGTAATCCTATTCAATTACATTCAAAAGTTTTGTTTAGAAGTAAGTTCTGTTAAAACCATGTGACTTGTCACTAACTGGTGTACAGACTTGGTGATGGAATTTCTACCTGATAGTCTACAGGCAGCTATTATCACTGGATCCTTTTATAATTTATCTATTTATAATTCATGAAAAATAAAAGTATGATGATGAACAGAGAGGTGAATGCTGAACAAATTGTGAGTGATCTGCTTTTTGACAAATGCTCTATTTTCAGCTTTTAGAGAAAATTTTTATACATTTAAGTTGCAGTAGTAAATTCATATTCTCTCTAAAATATATTTTTAGCTCTATCTTCAGAATATATTCAAAATCGGATCCTCTTTGACCACCTCCCTTGCTTCCATACCCCACTCCATGTCATAATCATCTCTGACCTGGGCCATTATAGAAATCTTCTACCTGGTCTCTCTGCTTCCATCCCCTTCTCCCTGAAGTCTACTATCCACATAGTTATTTAAAAATATGTCAGATCAATATCTTATCATCTTACTTATAACAAAATCTGAGGTCTTTACCAAGGTTTGCAAAGCTCTATGGTATTAGTTATCAGTTGCCATACAACAAGTTGCCTTTAAAACTTACAGCTTTCGAGCAATAGTAGCCACCTATTATTTCATACTATTTATGTGAGTCAGAAATCTTGAAAAGGTTTAGCTGGTGGGTTTCTCTCAGTGATTAGACTTTTTTCTGCTCTTCTAATCCATTTGAAATGATCTGGAATGTGATACCACCCTTGGGAGAGAATTGATTTGATGTTTGGAACCTCCATTCAGTTTACAAAACATCAAGCTACATGGTCATGTGTTTCATTGAACACACCCCTCAATGCTATCTGCTCTTAATAGAGATGGCTTGGGGCCTGTTTAAAACCAAAATAGAAAATTTCTGTCTATGGAGTAAACTTGAAATAGTTTACCTATGCCCCCTTCTATAATATCGCTTTGCCACTAGCTAAAATATGCCTTTGAATATGATAGGGATTTTGTCTGTGAAAGGTAGTCTTTCTCAGTCTGGAGTAGTTGAGTGGCATTTATCTGCACTAACCACATCAGTTTTCAACTTCTCAAAAATATAAGCAAGGGAAAAAAGGAGAGCTAAGAATGAAGGGAAAGAGAGAAGAATAGGTGAAGGAAAATATCAGTAAATTCTTAAGAAAAAGTTCTTAAGAATCATGGCTAGCCCATATTAGGCAGACTTAAAGTCATTTTCTTACATGAATTTCAAGAGGAGATCACTAAAAAGGCATTGACTTCTGTAAGGCAGAGCTATGAACAGAGGCAAGGACCTGATTTGAACCACTGCAGAATATATTATAATGCTCCTGGTTCCCTCTGCTCTGAGTATCTTCAGTAGCTTTTCCTCTCTTCATAGTCCTGGTTAAAGTCTAATGGAAAATGGCAAGAGGAGCTATGTGATGGTTTCTGGCCAGCATGAGTGAAATTAGTGCCCTCATAAAGGTAGCCTGGAAGAGCTTCCTTGACCCTCTGACATATGAGGACACAGCAAGAGGATGGCAGTGTATAAAGCAGAAAGCTTGTGCCTTCACCAGACACCAGATTTGATGGAACTTTGGTCTTGGGCTTCTCAGCCTCCAGCAAAATGAGACATGATTTTCTGTTTTTAATAAGCAATCTGGTTTATAGAACTTTATAATAGTGGTCCCAAAATACTACAATACACTGTCTTTCACAGTGCATATAGGATAAATGAAAATAGCATTTGTATCTGCAGATCTCTCATATAGGCAAGATTTCAGCAAAATAAACTATATATTGTCTTTTAATAATTTGTAGGTTCTTATTTTATAAGGCATGAAATGGTCTTTAGAATGAAAGGGGGCATAAATTTTCAGGATGATTTAGAGTACTTACTAAATTTAAAAATAAACTAAAGAATGTAATAGCTGTTATTATTAGTAGTAACAGCTATCATTATTACCTTCTGATGAATATTTATAGAATATTCACTGAGTATAGGGAAATGTACTCTTTAGAAATCCCTTTATCACTGAGTCATTTTCTATGATGAGCAAACCCTAGAGGGTTTTAAAAAACATTTGTATCTTCCCTTCAGGATTTAATAGACCTTGTATCTTATGAAATCTCTGTTCTGGTGACCCAGTGATAAGAGTGAGATGTCTCATATCCCTCCCTGTGTTGGGATGGAAAAAAATATTTGAGCATAGGTTTCTAAAACTAAAGGAACTTCTATTTTTGTTCTCTGTTCCAATACAGTGGTTTGGGTCAGTTAGGTTGTCAAGGAGTAGTGTTACATCCAGTCCAATCCTGTGGGAACATGGTTTAGAGTTCAGAATTCCAATATCCTGAGTCCCAAGACACTGGTTAATGCCAATTTACAATACAGATGTCCAACAGACCTCCTCCTGCTGTCTTAAATAGAGCTAGACTGCTTCCCCTTAGCATCAGTTTATATGGCCCAGAAAATAGGAATTGAACTTAGATTGTCTTAGAGAGCATAAATCAGGAAAGTAGATATACAAAGAAACTGATATAGTGCATTCCAGAACTAGCCAAAATGGAAGTGAATTGAGTCACTATTTAGTATTCAATGTCGATATAGTCTGCCCTCTGCATCTGTGGGTTCCTCACCCAGAGATTCAATCAACCACAGACCAAAAATATTAGGGAAAAATTCTAGAAACTTCCCCAAAGCAAAACTGGAATTCACTGCACACCCAGAACTATGTTGAATCCATACAAACGAAGTGTAAGCACACCCTGCTGGAGCTTCCAGAACTTCACAGATCTTTGTTCTCTCTCCTGCAGTCACTGAGCAATGTTTGCTTCTCATTTCCTTCATGTAGTTAGGCCTAGAATGGCTGCATCTATACTGAACGTGTACAGACTTTATCTTCTTGTTACGGTCCATTCAACAACAGAGTGTAGCAACTATTTACATATCATTTCCCATGTACTAGGCATTATAAATAATTCAGGAATGATTTAAAGTATATGGAGGATGTGCACAGGTTACATAAACACTATAACATTTTATATAAGGGACTTACTTGAACATCTGCAGATTTTGGCATCCATGCTAAGTGACGGGAACATTAAACCAATCCCCTGTGGACAATTCTGTACTACCCTTCTTGAGAACAGCCGATTTAAGGTTAATCTTAAATCTTTATGGTTGAGGCTTTCAGGACATCATTTTTTTCCTTGCAAACAATTCTTATGTTCTTCTAGGTTGTTCTGGAATACATTCCCCATTCTCTCTATTCTTCTTTTTTTTTTTTTTTTTTTTTGCTAATTGCAATGTACATGCTTGCTCTCTCCTCAGAATCTACTCAAACCATTTGTTGTTGTTCTTTTTTTTTTATTACAAGTAACCTTTTAGTTCATGTGAACTTAAGAAAAATTAAACATTGTGGCCACAAAATCTTTCAAAAGGGAAGAGTGGAACACTCATAGTATCAAGGTTCCCCAGAATTTTAATTCTTATCAGACAGAAACCATTTGTTCTAAATCAAGGTTTTTAAAATGCATTGTATAGATTTTGCCTGAAATGTTTTGTTTACTTACATATTCTGAATTAATTAAAGGAACATGGAATAGTAAACACTAGATATTCTTAATCACTAACTTGACCTATTTCTTTTACATTAGATGATAAATTGTGAAATATTTCCAAAGTAGGAACTCATAATACTTTTATAATTATACTGTGTTTTACTCTTATTACCATATATCCCAAACTAAAGAATTGTGTATATAATTGATTCACTTGTGTACTTATAATTTGTTGTGACCTAAAGTCCTTAACCTAATGTATTTTTAAAGTTAACATGAAAGTGTTGCCCTGAAGTTAAAATTTTGTATCAGTTTTCATTGTTACTTGTGGGAATAGCAGGGCAGGTACCTGGATTAAAATCTAGATGCAGCACCTGTTTGCATTGATCCAATTACTGGTTGAGGCTTTCAGGACATCAGTTTCTATTCTTAAAAAGGAAGCTAGTAGCAAGACTCACTTTAATGGATTGTTGTGTGAATAATCCATTTATCTACTTAATAACTGGTTTTATTTTATAACATGTCATATGTTAATTAGAGATCTTATTATAATGAATGAATATTTGAGAATGATTTCATATTCCTAGTGCAAAGATAGACTATTTTGATGGAGGTACTGGGGATTAAATTCAGGGGCACTTGGCCAGTGAGCCACACCCCCCAGCCCTATTTTGTATTTTATTCAGAGACAGGGTCTCACTGAGTTGCTTAGTACCTTGCTTTTTCTGAGGCCGGCTTTGAACTCACAATCCTCTTACCTTAGCCTCCTGAGCCGCTGGGATTACAGGCATGCACCACCATGCCCAGTGCAAAGATAGACTTTATGGCATCAACAGTGGAGGGCCTTAGGTGGAGGATTATCTCATATCTCTAAAACAAGCCAAACAAACAACTCCCTTGGTTTTGGTTCTGGTAAAAGTGACCCTCCCTTTGTCCCCCTACAATTTGCAGGGATGATTTGAATACTGAGATAGTAAATAAGTAATCATAAAGTGTTTTTTTTTGGGGGGGGAGCTCAGAATATAGAATCAATAAATCTGAGTTTCGTGGTATTCTCTTAAAAGTTGTATGATTTGGGGACAGGTTCATTAAATTCTAAATACGGAAATGAATAGGACATTCAGGCAGGCGGCAGACACTGAGTATATGGTAGTTGTTTTGGAGCTAGATATTTTGAATAGTTTACTTCCAGGAAAAGACTGTTGACTAATTTCAACAGATTCAAAGTTTATCTTGCAAATCATGTCTTTTGTCTGGGGATTTCTCAAGTGCATGAGAGTATATGACCCTGGGTGTGCCATTTGTGAGGACTACTTTACACAGCTCTTTTAAGTGAACCCAGTTTGGCATGTGTGACAGGCCACAGAAAGGTCAATGGAACTGTATCAGTTATTAATGAAATATTGAGAGGCATTTCTTGAATGCAGGACACATGTCTTAAAAGATAGCAAGTCATCTCCTGCACAAGTAATGATCCCTTAGTCTGCACCTACCATTCCCTGCTCAAGAGAGGAGCTGTGCTGATTCACTTGAATCAAGGCTTGTGCACAAGGAATGCTTTGAGAAACTGGCATTAGTAAGCTGCTAGGACAAAGTCTAAGTGATTGAGATCAATGTTATATGCATCAGATATATGCAGAGTTTCCAAAATGCAATGTTTGTTACCCTGTTCCTAAATGACAACCCAATATGAAGATTTATTACCTCTGCTTATGAAGCATCTGTTTATGATGCTTCTACATGTTTTCTTGCCAAAATCTTTGCCAATCTTAAGGACCAGCAGTTATCATGATCAAGTAGCTAACGTTATTGGAAGTTTGGTTGTGAAATGTGCAGTAGGAACCTCCATTCTTCATTGCATGAAAGTTGCAATAAAGTTTTTAAAGAAGCAACTAATTTCTGCCACTAGTAATTAGTGCTCAGGGCATCCAGTTTCATTAACTTATTTCTTGCTGAGTGTTTTAGTTGGCTTTTTCACTGCTGTGATGAAAAGACCTGAGAAGAACAATTAGAGGAGGAAAAGTTTATTTTGGGACTAAGCTTCAGAGGTCTCAGTCCATAGATAGCTGGCTCTGTTACTCAGGGCTCAAGATGAGGCAGACATCATGGTGGAAAGATGGGGCAGAGAAAGCAGCTCAGGACACCACACCAGGAAGCAGAGACAGAGTTCTCTCACCAAGAACAAAATATATACCCCAAAGTCATGTCCCAATGGTCCACTTCCTCTAGTCACATCCTATCTGCCTACAGTTACCACCCAGTTAACCTTATCAGAAGATTAATGCACTGATTAGGTTAAAACTCTCATAACCCAATCATTTCACCTCTAAACTTTTTTTGCATTGTCTCACCCATGAGCTTTTGAAAGACATCTCATATCCAAACCATGACACTGAGTAAAAAAAGACATGATCTAAGAAAATTGACATCATTTTTAGAAATCAATATCTTAAATGTCAAAAACAAAATACAGTAGAAAAATGAAATTAAAAGCTATTTTTTTAGTTTATGATGCAAGATTCTTTCCAGTGGTGAGAATAACAGAAACGTGATTTTTATTCCCTTTTAACTCATATTCACTGGCCACAAGTTTCTTGTTTTGTTTTCAATTGAATCTTTTTTTGTTATACATGACAGTAAAATCCATTTTGGTACAGTTATACAAGCATGGAATATATTTTATTTTAATTAGGACCCCATTCTTTTGATGTACACCATGGTGAGATTCATTGTGGTGTACCCATACATGAACATGGGAAAATTATGTCAGATTCATTTCACAGTCTTTCCTTTTCCTATCCCACTTCTCTTCTCTTAATTCCCCTTTGTCTAATCCACTGAACTTGTATACCCCTGCCCCCACTCCTTACTGTGGGTTAGCTTGCTCATCAGGAAAAACCTTTGTTTTTTTCTTGGAATTTTGGCTTATTTCACTTAGCATAATAGTCTCCAGATCCATTCATTTACTGGCAAATGTCATAAAATCATTCTCTTAATGGCTGAATAACACTCCATTGTTTATATATACCACATTTTCTTTATCCATTCATCTGTCGAAGGGCACCTAGGTTGGCTCCATAGCTAGGCTATTGTGAATTGAGCTGCTGTGAACATTGATGTGGCTGCATCACTGTAGTAGACTGACTTTAACTCCTCTGAATATATACCAAGGAGTGGGGTAGTTGGGTCAAAGGGTGGTTCCCTTCCTAGTTTTTTGAAGAATATTCATACTTCTTTTTAGAGTACTTGAACCAATTTGCAGTCCCATCAATAATATATGAATATACCCTTTTCCTTTCTTCCTCACCAACATTTCTTGTTACTAGTATTCTTGATAATTCACTGCCTACATTTTAATATTTGTGTCTTCTTTTGCTCTGATAAGTAAAAGATAGCATGATAGCATGAATACAGCCTCCTGACCTTTTGCAAACACCACACAAAGCCTTGATTCATATTCCTATGTCGGACCTGCTTCAGGGAAGCCTCAGTGACCAAGAGGTCATGGAAACCACTATAGTATTAAAGTATTTTTCCCAGTATGAACAATAATATGCTATCATTATAGAAAAATTATGAATGACTGGAAAATGTAAAGGAAATAAAAGTCATCCACTGAGCTACCACCTAGAAATACCTAATATCATACTTTGATATATTTTATTTTCAATCTTTTTTTATGAACACATTTTTTTTTCTCTTGAAACACTTAGGTCATGCTGTGTGCTTTATTTTTTTTACCATGGTATAATCTCAGATGAATTTTCTGTTGTTATTAAATATTTTTATAATAATTTACACTAGCTGTAGATATTTCATTGTATAAATGACTATAATTTACTAGAATTTTTATATTGTTACTGCAAATAATGCTACAGTATATAAGACCAAACATAAGTATTTGTAACTCTGATGATTTCTTTAAATGTTTCTAAAAGTTCTTAAAGGTGAAATTACTAGGTCAGTCATTGATCAATATAATGAATGAACTTACATATGAAATGTTGCTCCTTTGTGTATCTCTCTTTCTGAGGGGTTTCTGTGTTGGATGATACAAAGAAAATACATTCCAAAAGGACCAAAGGGAAAATTTTCCTTATAGATCCTGGGCTTCTTTGCAGTCACCTTTCTCCTGACTGTATTCTAAAGTATTTGATGCCTTTAAATATGAGTCAGGCATATTTTACTTGGCAATAATGAGATAGTTTATACTTATATTTAAATGCTGTATTCCCAATTAACCTCTTTAAAATTGGGCTTGTTTCCTTTCCAGGGCCTCCCGAAATGGGAAACACATGTATATACTAGTTTCTGTAACACTGCTTACTGGTTTTCTATCAGATGGGCCAGGATCCAGTGTTCTTGGGCATTCCCTAGGTATCTCTTCCTCTTGGACTCTACTGGCAGTATGGTCCACCCTGCCTGGGGGGAAAAGGGCTGGGCTTGAGTCTTTCCTTTCTTTTTCACTGGGTCTTAGGATAATGGTTGCTGTCATCACAGATTTATTTCCGTTGTGTAAATTCTACCCATGCTAACTCTGTTAATCAGTGTTCCCTTGCACTGCCCACCTAGGGTAATGCTCCTCATTTCACTATGCATGAGCATTAAGAGCTTGAACAAACTGCTTAACCCCAAAGCTAAACTTTACCTCAAGTTCCTCATTCTCATAAGAAAGATTATGATAATGGTATGTTATTAGTAAATTTATTCTGAAGAGTAAAAATGATGAAGTATGTAAAGAATATAGAGAATAAAGAACAGTGCCTGCTGTATAATAAGTGCTTAAGAAAGTCAAAGTTAATTTTAGAAAAAATAGAAAACATTCTTCCTTGTTCTTTCAGAAATATAAAAAAATCTGAAGTCAAGTTTATGTGTCTTAATCTATGCTTTCCTGCATGTACTCTTCATTCAACAAAAAATCCTCCGCTTAGTGCTGGGATAACAGAAGGCAAAACAATGAGATTGTGAATGTAAATAATTTCATATGACCCAGGAGCAGTGGTGCACACCTGTAATTCCAGCCAGTTGGGAGGCTGAGGCAGGAGGATCACAGTTCAAAGTCAGCTTCAGTAACTTAGCAAGGCCCTAAGCAATTTAGCAAGACCCCATCTCAAAATAAAATTTAAAAAAAGGCTGAGGCTGGGGCTCAGTGGTAAAGTGCCTTTGGGTTTAATCCCTGGTATCTATCAATAATAATAATAATAATAATAATAATGCATTTGTACTCAATAAATGGCATTGTTCTATAAAATTATAAATACTGCATAAATATATTATGAATAAATCTTCATGATAAGAGACACTGTGAATTGAAATTTTTCGTCTACACCCAAAATGAATAAACTTAAACCAGAAGGCATATAGATTTAGTAGAACTGAGAAACTTTGAACTGTATTGGGTACTGTTCAGCCCAATTATTAAGATAAAATGTACATTTTAATTGAATTGATGAATTTCAGAATGGGGGACTATATGAGTGTTTGTTTTATTGAAAGGATATATTTATTTGCTGTAGTCCTTGGTTTGTAAGTCATTTCTGCATGTAAACCTGGGGAATGGGGAGAGGACGTGAGAGGTAATAGGTCCTCTGGGGAATACTCCCATAAGATTGATACACATTTTAAAATGAATGCTAATGGGAGGTAAAAAGCCAGATAACATCACAGAATACAGCAGACGTGGTAAAGAGTATCCAATATATTGCTATCTGGCATTATCGGAGGGAATGGATATTGACAAGGTAGAATAAGAAAAGTTTATCTGTATCTAGCCTCTCTAAGAACTTACCCCCAAACTAAAAATATTGATTTTTCCTGATCAGAGTAAAAGAAAAATGATTACCTAATCCCACATTGGGTTATATAATTGCTTTGGCATTAAAAGCTAACAAAGAGGTAACATTAATCAAAGTGAATTCTATAGAAGCTTAAAAAAATTAATATATATATGGCTAAATTTCTAGGAGAATAGCTTATATACCAATAATCTCAGCTTTTTTAGTCTTAGCTAAAAAAGATTTATTGATGTTCTAATTCCACCAAGCAATTTATCAAAGTTTTTTTCCAAATTATATTTTATTATTGTGTTTAATAAACCAGGAACCAGATTCTCAACCAAATTGAAATAGAGGACTGCAGAGTTTATCTTCATATTGATTGCTTCTCTTATCTCTTTCATGGGAACTTATTGTCATGTTTGCTCAAGTTAATAGGGCTTCCATAGTTCTGTGCTTCTAAACTTTCGACACAGTCTATCAATTGTTTTGATTGATGGTCCAATTGTTCTTGGTGAAGAGAACAGGATCTTCTGCCAAGTTAAGCAACACCCTCTCTTCCTGCCTAAACACTTGGAATGGACTTCATGATAATTCCCAGAATCCCACTAAAGATATTTGGATGGGAAAATCTGTAATTCTACTTTATTCTTTTATGTACTTCATAAAAGAACACATTGAAATATGTTCATTATATAAGTAACGTTTACAAATTTTAATTTTCTTTGTTATTATTCTAAGATTTTGTACTGAAATTACCTTTGCCTATAGCCACAATTATTAAATCATAGTACGCCAATATAGTTAACTATTCACTCTTTATCAAATTATCTACAATATTTTGAGTAATTATTATCACGTATGAGTACACACTCCATACTTAATCTTTACGACTAATTTGAAACCAATATTTATGTACACAATTCCACTTGTTAATTATCTACCCTTGTATCTGTAAGATGTCAAAGACTAGGTTCTAAAGACATTATAGACGCAGATATGTGTGTTAGTCAGCTTTTTGTTGCTGTGAGTAAAATACCTGACACAACCAGCTTTCAAAAAGGGAAGATGTATTTTGGCTTGTGGTTTCAGAGATTTCAGTCCAAGGTCCAGCTGGCTCCAAGGCAACTGGAAAAGTGAGGCAGAGGAAAGCTACTCAGTCTGTGACAGCCACAAAGCGGTGAGAGAGGAAGAGGCCAGGACAAGATATAGTCCTTAAGGACCCACTCCCTGCAACTAGTTTCCCCTCACTAATGTCATCAAACTATTAATCTGTCAATGGGTTAATCTACTGATGAAGTCAGAGCCCTCATGGTCCAGACATTTTCCAAAAGCCCCAACTTTGAACATTGATGCACTGGGTACCAAGGCTTCAACACAAGAGCCTTTGGAGGACATTCGAGATCCAAACCATAACAATATGTATATAAATAAATTTCCCTTAGCAGTTGCATACACACACGCACGCACACATGCACACATCAAATAATATAACATTTACATATCCTGGAGATTATTGCTCTACCTGAGGTGCATGTGGTAAAGATTTTCTCCCATTCTGTAGGCTCTCTCTTCATGTTACTGATTGTTTTCTTTGCTGAGAAGAAACTTTTTAGTTTGAATCCATCCTATTTATTGATTCTTGATTTTACTTCTTTTGCTTTAGAGTCTTGTTAAGAAAGTCAGATCCTAGGCTGACATAGTGAAGATTTGGGCCTACTTTTTCTTCTATTAAGGCAGAGGGTCTCTGTTCTAGTGCCTAAGTCTTTGATCTACTTTGAGTGGATTTTTGTGCAGGGTGAGAAATAGGAGTTTGATTTTATTTTGTTACATGTAGATTTCCAATTTACTAGCACCATTTGTTGAAAAGGCTATCTTTTCTCCCGTGAATGTTTTTGGTGCTTTTGTCTGTATTTATGTGGGTTTGTCTCTGTGTCTTCTATTCTGTACCAAAACAGACATGGTCTATGTGTCTGTTTGGGTGCCAGTACCATCATTTTTGTTACTATGGCTTTGTAGTATAGTTTAAGTTCTGGTATTGTGATGCCTCCTGCTTCACTTTACTTGCTGAGGATTGCTTTGTCTTTTCTGGGTCTCTTATTCTTTTTCTAAATGAATTTCATGACTGCTTTTTCTATTTCTAGGAAGAATGTCATTGGGATTTTAATAGGAATTGCATTGAATATGTATAATGCTTTTGGTAATATGGTCATTTTGACAATATTAATTCTGCCTACCCAGGTCTTCTTCAATTTCTCTCTTTAGTGTTCTGTAGTTTTCATTTTCATTCTTTCACTTTTTTGTTAGATTGATTCCCAAGTATTTTTTAAAGCTATTATGAATAGGATAGTTTTCCTAATTTCTCTTTTAGTAGATTCATCGCTGATATATAGAAATGCATTTGATTTATAGCTATTGATTTTATATCCTGCTACTTTGCTGAATTTATTTATTAGTTCTAGAAGTCTTCTAGTATAATTTTTTGGATCTTCTAAATATAGAATCATGTTATCAGCAAATAACAGTAGTTTGAGTTCTTCTTTTCCTATTTGTATCCCTTTAATTTCTTTCTCCTGTCTAATTGTTCTGGCTAGAGTTTTAAGGATGATATTGAATAGAAGTGGTGAAAAAGGGCATTCTTGTCTTGTTCCTGTTCATAGAGGAAATGCTTTCAATTTTTTCCATTTAGCATCAATTTGGCCTTGGGTTTAGTGTAGATAGCTTTTATAATGTTGAGGTATGTTCTTACTATCCCAATTTTTCAAACACGAAAGGGTGCTATATTTTGTCAAATGCTTTTTCTGCATCTATTGAGATGGTCGTATAATTCTTGTCTTTAAGTCTATTGATGTAATGAATTATGTTTTTATTTATTTTGTATGTTGAACCAAACTTGCATCCCTGAGATGAGCCCCCACTTGATTGTGGTGCACTATCTTTTTAATATGTTTTTGTATGCAATTTGCCAGTGTTTATTATGATTTTTTTCATCTATGTTCATCAAGGATATTCATCTCAATTTTTTTTCCTTGATGTGTCTTTATCTGGTTTTTGTATCAGAGTGATACTAGCTTCATAGAATTGAGTTTAGAAGGGTTCCTTCATATAATAATGTGAGGAAGATTGGTGTTAGTTCTTCTTAAAAGTCTTGTAGAATTTGGCTGAGAATTTATCTAGTTTTGGGCTCTTCTTTCTTGGCAGACTTTTGATGGCATCTTTAATTTCATTGCTTGAAATTGATCTGTAAAACAGGGTCTTTACAGAAAGTAATCAAGTTAAAAATGAGGTTCCTAATCCAATATGACTGGTATGCTTATATAAGAATAGAAAATACTAATGCAAAAAGACACATAGAAAGATTATGTGAAGATCCAGGAAGAAAGTGACCATCTACAAGGCAAGGAGAGAGGCCTGTAACCCATCCTTCTTTAAAGCCCTCAGAAGGAAAAAAAATCTTCCAACACATTGTGAACTCCAGAACTGTGAGACAGGAAATTTCTGTTGATTAAACTACCCAGTCCATGTTGCTTTGTTACCGTAGTAGACCAATCAAACCAAAAACACCATAAAGTTTGGCTCACATTATCTTTGTCAAAATCACTCAACAGCATTGTTTTTTTTTTAAATTTTTATTTGTTTTAATTAATTAAATAATTAAATTTTAATTATTTATATAATTAGTTATACATGACAGTGCAATGAACTTGACATATCATACATTTGAATCAGATGGGATATAATTTCTCATTTTTCTGCGTGTACAGGTTGCAGAATCATATTGGTCATGCAGTCATAGCATTGTTATAGCACAAAACCAACCACAAACAATATGCAAATGACTGGGTAGAGAAATGTTCCAATAAAATTTTATTTACAAAAGCATCCACGTGGGCTATAGTTTGTCACTGCTGTTCTACACCTTTGAACACGGGTGCTAAAGATGCTGTGAATGACCAGATTTAAGCATCAGGCCAGAGACACACGTGATTGCCTGAACTCAGTTGGAAGTCTGCAACACTGAAAACAAAACCAGCAACAACAGTGGTACTACTCTCTTCAGATCATTTTCAGTCCTCCTCTGAACTTCCTCTCTCTGATTTGGAGTGACTGTCCAACTTTACATGCACAAACGTTATTGTGGATTGAATATAGAATCGTTTATTAAACGTTTATTAATGTTATTATAGATTAAATATAGAATTTTTTAGTTGCTCCTCCCAACAAGAACTGGAGATTATTTGCTCTTCCCAGGAATTGAGCTGCTCTTCTGGATTTTGACCTGTGGGGATGTTACAGAAATGAAGCTGTAACAGGGCTGAACCTGAGCCTTAAGGACAGCCTTCACTGTGAGAAGTCATATAAAGAGGTTCAGCTACTCTGCAGGAAAGACTATATGGAGAGGGAAAAAGAAGGGAGGGCCAGGGGTGGGGACAGGGAGAGGTCCAGTGGACTACTAGATATCCCCACCCTCAGAGAGAAGCATGATGTCATCCTGGACCTTCCTGTACTCTCAGGCGAAGGTCCATTGATTGGAGAGATCCTGAGCTAACATTACAAAAAGACAGACCATTCCTGCCCAGCCTGCCCACACTGCAGAATCATGAGCAAATCAATGATTGTTGTTTTAAGGCACTCAGTTGGAAATGGTGTTTAGGCAGTAGTAAGTATCTGATACTATGTGCTGCCTTCCAGTTGCCTGGAATTTTCACTATTGGCTCAACATAATCTTTCCTGGTCAGGTTACACTTTAAAAAATGTATCTTAATCTTGAAGTGTTAAGTTTTGAGTCTTTTGCATGTTTAGATAAATTGGTGCAACAAACCATTTTACAGAATTTGGTTCACAATTGCATTGACACCATGCACGCACACTGTCTGTATTTAAAATTTTAAATTCCATCATTGATTTAGGCAAAGGGCTGTTGATAGGCAATTTCTCACCAGAGAAAGATGAGGTATAGAGTTTAAGTTAGCTATCTTTATTCCTAACTCCAACTCGGGAATCACTACACAAAGAGATCCTGAAATGTGGTTTCAGGAAAATGATGTTATTGTACTTCTGGGGGTGAGGCTGGGACAAGGGAGAAGGGCCTCATTAGAGACAATGAAGCATCACAAGGACCTGGGCTTGTGGCCATCAATGGAGAGTGATATCATGCCCTAGGGGAACTACATAAAAAGTGAAGTGAGAGAGCTCCCAAGGCATAATTTGTCAATTTCAAAACATTAAAATACAAATTTAATTAAAAACTCGTGAAATGATCCTTGCATTAGCTCTGAGGAAGAACAGCTTTTCTTTGTCATCATTCTCTCTTCCTCTCTGCTTGGTTGGCTCTGGTCTCAGGACATAGTTCTTAGGACAATTTTAACTATATTAGTAATTGAGTCAATTTTGTGCAGTATTTCAGCAACATAATTACTACATATAAGCAGTCAGTTGTAATAACTGCTTTTTGGATTTTGTGAATAAAGCACATTTTTAAGCTGAGGATTCCCTACTGATATGTTAGGGTTGGTTTCTTGTTGTTACAACTCTGAAGATAGTTGACCACATCTTAATAAAAGGATAAACTTTAGAAAGCATCTTCTGTCCATCTGTTCCATAAACTAGGGAGAGGCAGAGGCAGTTTTCATCATAAATTCCTGCAACACTTATTTTAAAAGGGAATAAAAGATCAAGTTTATAATGTGTGACTTTGCAATTCATTACTTTACTGATTGTGCTCTTTAAATTTATTATGACCTCATTCTACCTGTTCATAAGCATCGTAGATATACCATATTCCCAGTAAATAGAGGGAAGACAGTTAATTAATGCTCAATGTTAGATTTAATTAAATGAAAATTAAATCTAAGCACCTTTTAGTGACACTTCAAGGAGATAAGAGAATGAAGACCATCAACTAAGATAGCTGGTTTTGTTTATTTTGTGTTTGTGTGTGTGCGCGTGCTATTTTTCTCCTAGAATCATTTGAGAATGATTAACCACACAACTTTTCTTTTTACATGCCTAGTTTAAATAATAGTTATACAACTTTATTTATAAAATATTTGTAAAATTATTTTTGATACATAAATGTACATTTCTATGGGGTACTACATACTGTTTTGGGGGAGGGAGGTACTGGGGATTGAACTCAGGGACACTTGAACACTGAGCCACATCCCCAGCCCTGTGTTTTATTTTATTTAGAGACAGGGTATCACTGAATTGCCCAGAACCTTGCTTTTGCTGAGGCTGGATTTGGATTTGTGATCTTCCTGCCTCAGTCTCCCAAGCCACTGGGATTACACGCTTGCACCACCGCAACCCACCCATATACTGTTTTGATACATGCATGCATTGTACATATTTAAATCAGAGTAATCATATCTCTCTCCTCAAACATTTATTATTTCTTTGTGTAAAGACATTAAAAGTCATCTTGTTAAACTTTATCAAAATAAATAGTACATTATCTATAGGCACCCTAGTGAATTAGCACACCAGAATTTATTCCTCCTACCTGGATCTAACTTAATCCCCATGGACCAACATTTACCCATTGCTTTCCCCTCTCCATCCTCCCCATCCTCTTATAAGCACTATTTGATTCTCAGCCTCTGTGAGATCAACATTTTTAGATTTCTAATATGTGTAAGATCATGTGATGTTTGCTTATCTGTGCCTGGCTTATTTCACTTAACATAACAATCTCTTTGTTGTTGCAAAGGACAAGATTTCATCTTTTCATGACTAAAGAGTATTCCATTTTATAGATGTGGCATACTTGCAGAAGTAATTTTTTATTTTGATTATGAATGTTTAAATGCTTTGCAGGGAGTGCTTTAAAGCATGTTTTGCATGATGGACATTAATATTACTTCTTTTCATGTTCTGATTGAATTGTCGTTTTTCTCAAAAAGTTCTGATTTGTGTCTTATCAGAGATTAGAATGTATTAAATATTTTTATGAAAAGATAGTGGCAACTTCAATCAAAACATGAAAAAGAAGTAACATTAATACTTATAGCATACAAGTTTGAACATGTGCAGGACTTTGATGTTTATCATTGTCCTTGGTCCACTTGAGTCCTTATAAATAGATCAGGTCAAGGTCCTTGGTTCACTGTGGTTTGTGCCCTTACAGGGAGATCAGGATGGGGCCCTTGGTTCAACTTGACTTGTGTCCTTATAAGGAGATCAGAGCAGGGTCTTGGTTCAGCCTGCCTTGTGTCCTTATAAGGAGAGCAGCACAATCTTTGATTCAATGTAACTTGCTTCATTATATGATTATCTTCCTTCCTATTTAGTTGATGATCGTAGTGAAACATTTCAATTCCTTTATCATTCATTTTGGGTATGCTGTACAAGTATTTTTTGTGGTTTCCATGGGGGTTTCATTTAAAATGAGAAGTGATGACACTCTGATGTGAATCTGTAGCAACATGACTTCAGTAGTGTTCAGATGTGGCTGTTGTACCTCTCCAAACCTTCCCTTTCAGTTGCTAATGTTACAGTGTTATATACAGTATTTAGAAATTCCATAGAATAAAATTGGGAAATTTTGATATATTATTCTCTTACACGTTGTAGAAACAGAAGCAGCACTAGCTTTTATAATTGTCATGAATTTGCTTTACCAGGGATCTTTCTGTCTTCATCAAGATCTGAGTTCCTATCTAATGTTCTTCATCGCAACCTGAAGGACTCCCCTCACACAAGGCACATCTAGTGAGGACCAACTCCCTGAGCTCTTGTTTATCACATGCTGTGGTTTGAATGTATGTTTCCCTCCCAAATTCCTGTTGACAGTTCAGGCTCAATGTAACAGTATTGAGAGCTGGTTAGGCCAGGAAGCTCCAACCCCAGTGTTGGGATGTGCACGTGCAGACAGCTGCTACAGCACGTGCAAGGACCTGGCTTAGTTCCCAGCACTGTGAGCATACACACACATATACGTTTGTCAAGCTGGGTGCAATGATGTGTGACTGTTTGTAATTAGCTTTTCGTCTCTGTGACCAAAACACCTAACAAGAATAACTTGCAGGAGGAAAAGCTTCTCTGGGGCTCACAGTTCCAGAGGTCTCAATTCCTCAATGGCTGACTCGATGGCTCTACCCAAGGTGAGGTCTATCATGGGGCAAGGGCCCAGTGGAGGGAAGCCACTCAGTTCAGGGCAGCAAAGGAGCAGAAACCTTAAGTGTAGATATGATGAGGTCTTTCAGAGCCACAAAGTTATTACAGATTTTCATACCCAAAATGAAAAGACTGCTGAAGAATCCTACAAATTTTAATTTCTAAACAATTTTTTGATTTGGTTTTTTTTTAATTTTGGGGTTCTTTTGTTTCTGTTTTTTGTTTGTTTTGTTTTGTTTATTTGTTAATTTAAGCCAAAATCCTTGTACCATTTTAGGATGATTGATGAGAGTAGTCAGAGCAGTGTAGCGCTGCAGGGGCTAAGCTCCTGCTATGAGCCTGCCTTTACTGATCATTACCGGGTCCTGCAAAACATTGGGGGAGAGGGCTGCACCCAGGTAAAACTTGCCCCCAACTGTTCATGGCCAAAGTAGCTTTAAACTTCTCCTTGTTCTCTGAATCAGAGATGATGGCAGCCTTGAACCACTGAAACATGATCCAGCTCTTTCAGGTCATCGAGACAGTCGACTTATCTGCCTTATCATGGAGCATGCAGGTGGGGAACAGCTATGGGACCTCATCCTGGAACCCGATGGCATGTAGGAGGAGGAGATCTGCAGACCATTCAGGCTGATCTTGAGTGCCGTGCATACTGCCACAAGCAGGGTATCCTGCATCTTGAAGGCCGAGAACATCATGTGGATGCCAGCAGCAACGTGAAACGGAGAAACTTTGGCCTGAGCATCAGATTCACAGCTGGGGAGAAACGGAAGAGGACCGGGGCACTCTCCTATGCTTTGCCCCTGAACGCACCTAGGGAAGGAATACAAAGCCCACTCCCTCCCCCAGACATCTGGAGCCTGGGGGTCATTCTCTATGCTCACGGGAGATGCCCATTCATGGCAGCCAGCAGAAACAACTGAAGAAGCTGATCACACAGGGAACCTATGACATCCCCCGCATGTGTCTGAGGGAGCACAGAGCCTCATCAATGGGATCTCAACAGTGGACCCCACACAGAGGCCCACCATAGAGCAGATGATGGGGCACCCATGGCTGAGCCAGGGTGGGGAAGCTGCTTTGCCCAGTCCTTCTAGTGAGGCACTCCCCAAACTCCCGGATCCCACAATTATGAAACTCATGATTGACGTGGGTCACCATCCCTATAATACCTGTGTGTCTGTGGCCAGTTGAAGATTTGATGATGGGATGGCCACCTACCTCATCCTCATAGAGAACCCAGGTGGGGGGCCCTATGGATCTTCCCAGGGTCTGCTCCAAGAAGTGTCCCAGTGAGCCTGCCCTTCCCTTGCCCTGTGAGCAGCAGCAGCCTGAGGAGGCCGAGCAGTCCCAGCAGAAGGGTGCTAGAAGTGCCAGAGCCTGCCATCCCTCTCTGCTTCCTCCACATAGACACACCCCCTCCCAGCCCAGCCTCCCAGGAGGGCCCTGTGCCCAGCAGGGGTTGGAAGAGGGTGAGGAGGAGGATCGCCAAATGCTTCCAACAACTGTGCTGCGTACTCTGCCTCCATGGGACAGCGTCCAGAAACAGTGGCTCCAATGGAAATGCCCAGACAGACAGACAGAACTGAGGGACAGCCACAAGACCCTGAGCTCTCTGGAGGCTGACGACATGGTGTGGGATGAGGTGTGTCTAGGGCTCAGAAGCCAACCCCTCGATGACACATCATGGAGACTTTCTCTGGGACACTTCCCCCTGTCCTGCTTTTTGTCTTTTCTCCCATACTTTGGGAGAAATTTATTTTTTCACAAATTGTATAATAAAATTAATGTTGCAAAGATTTTTAAAAGTTAAAAAGGTAGGGGTTTTTAATTTTTGTTTATTTGTTTGTTTGCTTTTGAACTGGGGGATCAAACCCAGGGCTTTGCAAATGTAAGGCATATGCTTTGCCACTGAGCTACATCCCAGCCCATTTTTGTTTGTTTTTGTAAGAGGTCTCAGGGCGAGGGCCAGAGCCCAGTAGTCATCATCTTTCCAGGGCCTGGCCACTCTACCTCCTCCTCCTGCTCACTGTATATATTTGCTCACCTTGAGCCATGTAGATGGGGACTCACTTGCCTTAAACCAGTGTAAATGGGACTTGCTCCCCTTGATATAGTATAGAGATACTCCCCTTGAGCAGTATAGACTTAATTCACTTTGAGCTGGTTGCTTTGGCCAGAGGAGTCCTTTTCCTGGTTTTCAGGCCCCTTCCTGAAGTGTGTGGAGAGGTGGGGTTGCAGCTGTTGGAGAAGGCGCCTCTGGTAAGGCATTGGCATGTTCTATGGCTTCGTCTCAATAATCCCATGTGCAGGTCAGCAAGATCTGGACCAGTGGGCATGGGCAGGCCTGCCTGCAGCAGTGGCTGGGTGTTTCACCTTATGTCATACAGCCTCCCCACCCAACAACTCCTCCTGTTCATAGGGAAAGACTCTGGAGAGTGAACACATGGGATTTAGGAGCAGAGATGTGAAAGCTCAGGGCTGCTACTTTCATAAAAGCATAGTGCATTCATATGGAATTGCTCTTTGGAGTCTGTTGACACTGAATTTTGTAAAGTGAAGTGAACACAAAAAGTAAGAAACACTCAGGTTAGGACAGGAGGTTTTATGTACCCTCTAGCCTTTGCATGTCTGCAGGTCTGGGTCACCCAGAGCTAGTCTGGGCAGCTTCTTCCTGCTCTTCCCTTTAATGGTCAGAAATCACTACCTTAAAAAAAAATATGTGTCATTTTAATAGTTTTCCCCTTTCACCTTGAGCCAACAAAAAAGTTTTAAAGTAAATATACTCTATCATGCTGTTTTAACCATATGTATTATTTGTAAGTGTCAGGAGATAAAATACTAAGTATTATTATGTCCATACGATGGATTTTCTCCAACTAAATGTATCCAGAAAATTGCTCTTAGTATGTAAAGTAAGCTGAGAAAATTTTAGTTTGCAGTATTTTGATAATGATTTGGGATGGTAGCATTTTAAGTAACTCTAAGTTGTATAGTTCAATTTTTTTAAACTTACTTTTGATTAGGTAGAGGGGAGTGAAGGGAGGTGAGCTATATGGGGATAGGAAGGATAGAAGCATGAATTTGACATTATTACCCTATGTACATATATGACTACACGACTGGTGTGATTCTATCTCATATACAACCAGAAGAATGAGAAATTAGACTCTATTTATGCATGATGTGTTAAAATGCATTCTCCTGTTGTGTGTAACTAATTAGAACAAATTTTAAAAAGAATACAACAACGTGAAAATACAGAATCAGTGTTCTTTACATATTATGTTCCCAACATAAAAATGGAAAACAATTTTGACCATAATTCATAGCTTAATAATTGCTAAAATGTCAACATAGCATAAATCCCAGTCTCTGCTTATAAACAAGTAAGTATTTTATAAAAAAAAAAGTACAAAAGGCTCACAAATGACGATAAGCATTCTGAACCTTGGTGTGCGGTAAGTGTGGAATCTCACGTGAATGGTAAAATAGACAAAATACAAGCTTTTGGAGTAAGTGGCTAGTCATGTGGAAAACTGAGTCTCATTCTTTCAACATAACAGTTTTTAGATAACTCAAATGTTAAAACAGAAAAAATGAAGTTGTAATACTACTAATATAGGAGAATATTATCATAATGCTGAATTGCAAAAAGCTGTCCGAGCAAGACACAAAAACTCAGAAGCCACAGAGAATATGATAGTTTAAAATTTTTGCTTGATGGTTAGAAAAAAAGTCATAAACTAATTTTAAGCACAAAGCGGGGAGGGTAATCATTTAGTATTCACTTCTAACTGTTACAAATCTCCTTAATATTTGAAAAGTAAAACGGTTTACAAATTAATATATAAATAAAAAACAAGGTAAATAAATGGACAAAGATCTAATCAGCATTCAGGTCAAGCTAATAAAATAATGTGATAACATGTTATCCTACCAATTAGCAAAAGTGAAAACATCTGATGATACCAATTGCCAAAAAGTATGTAGAAAATCAGACCTATTTATACTGTTCATAGGATCTCTCTGGAGGGCAATTTGGTCCATCTATTAAAAATGCTACCCTCTTTGATCTAGTAACTCAGTTTCCAGATACCAGTATTCTTGCAGGCATACTAAGCTATTGCACAGGTTATTAACTAAAAGTATTGGAAATACCAAATTAAAATCAAAATATAACTGGATGAATAAATTAGAATATTATCAAATAAAGGAGTGTATAAAAGTAAGTGAAAAAAGCATTTATATTCATATTATTATTGCAATGTGAGCATCTAGAGATATGCTTTATTGTTTTAATGGCTTTAAAATACATGTGTATCTATTGAACTATCTATGCTTTCTTAATGTAAAGTTTCATATTAGGTAAAGGGAACTTTTTATCATTTTTCATCATAGATTCCTTAAAAACGTTTAACTACAGAAATATGTTAATCAGTAATGAGAAGAAATAGCACACTACACAGTCTGCAATATGTTGTGATGAATGCACACAAATAAATCTGGGCTACAAAATACTACAGAGGAGCACCAAGCGCATAGTGTTTAAGAACACTGCGGAATGGTATTACCAACATACATTGACAAAGTATTATTTGCTGTTATTTTTGAAGTCCATGGGGTTTACAGTGATCTATTTTCAGGAACCCCTTGAAGAATCCTGGACAAGTACTATTCAAAAACCAATGGCTCATGGCCATTCTCATTGTAGACCCTCATTATTAGGCTACGCCAGTTATGCCAGATACTTTGATGGGAGAACATTTCTCAACTCACTTCTCAAAGCTGAAAATTTTATCATTAACTGCATAAAATTATTGATGCATCAACATTGGGTGTACAGAAGAATGTCACTGATGGGCAAAAACAAGCCAGGAAATACACTTATCTTCCCTTCCAAACCCACCCCACTGCAGCAAAGCCAAAAGGAATTGGAAGAAGCTCTTGAGAAGAGAAACAATTTTTACTTCTTTTCCAGACACTTACATGAGAAGTAACAAAACCTGCTCTTTAACAACCTCCAGATCAGCATATGAATCTGAATAAAAAAAAATTCTCCAAAGAGGAATTTCAAAATCAGAACCATGCAGAATGTAAGTAAATAGTTTATAAGTACAAACTTCACCAAGGGCATAGGGTACACAGAAAAAAATCAATTATTTGAAAGTTGGCTGCACACAGAGAAGCATGACACAGATTAAGACTGAAGGACAAATCTTTGTGTCCTATTTTAAATTCATGTTTAGTGTTTAATGTAAAGGCCAGTCACATGATGTTAAATTAGCACTTAGATATGTGGAAAGTACAAATGGCAGTGGGATAATTAAAACACTCTTAAGAAGCATACCATTGAATGAATTAGGTCACTGAGGTTATTAAGGCTTACATCATGTTGTGTTGGTTGGAGTGGTGTTAGCGTAAATATTTTATCATGTTTGTTGCCCAAACATTTTGGATCCCACATCAAACAAAATGGGCCTTTCAAAAGACCAGCTCAAACAAAAAATAGGTAAAGTTAATGATTATGCAAATTTGAGTCTTTACTTTCCAGAGAGGGTGAAAAAGCAGTCTAGTCTCTCTTCAGGTTGTTTTAGTCTCTGATATTTGGCTAAGAATTCTTAACTATATTTTATTTTTTTTAAATCAGTAATCATATACTTGATGCAATAATTTTATTTTATTGTTTGGTTTTGGCTTGACATGTTGAATGAAGAAAAAGAAATATGCATATTGATATTTGGTGACAAAATGAATATTTTCAAAGTTATGTTAGGAAATAATTGAAAAGATTTTTGCCATCCAAATTACCTCTTCCCCTCAGCCTTACTGAGGTATCGTTGACAAATATTCTATATATTTAATGTAAAAAACATGAACTTACTACCACAATCAAGCTAACTGACATATTCATTACTTTATAGTTACTTTTATGTAGGGTGAGAAGATTTAAGATTTGCTCTCTGAGTAAACTTCAAGTATACAACACATTATTATTAACTATGGTCACCATGCTTTACCTTAGTTCACTCTGACCAACATCTCCCCATTCCTCTTCATCTGCTCCTTGGAATCACAGTTCTATTCTCTGTTCCTAAAGATTTGAGTTTTTTAGAGTGCACATTTGAGTGAGAACAGGAAGAAATTGCCTTTCTGTGTTATTTAATTCACTTAGCATAATATCTAACATGTCCACTCATATTATTATGAGTGGGGGGATTTCCTTTATTGAGACTGAATATTGTGACTATATTCCATTGTGTATATATACATTTCCATTGTGTACATATACATTTTCCTTATCCATTCATCTGCCAGTGGACACTTAGGTTGACTTAATATCTTGATTATTGTGAATGATGTTGGTGCAAACATCAATCATGGGATTGATGGATCATATGGTAGTTGCATTTTTAGTTTTTTTGAGGAAAATTTACAACATTTTTCAACATTATTGTACCATTTAGATTCCCACCAACAGTGTTCAAGCATTGCTTTACCTCCTTATCCTTACCAACACTTGTTATCTCTTTCTTTCTGAAAATAACTAACCTAACCAGTGTAAAGTGATATCTCACTGTGGTTTTGGTTTGCATTTCCCTAATGATTAATGGTGAACCTTTTTTCATATTCCTATTGACTACTTGTTATGTATAATTTTGAAAAAATGTCTATTTAGGTCTTTGTTCCAATTGGGTTATTTCTTTCCTTGTTGCAGAGATTTTTGAGTTCCTTACACATTTTTTACATATGTTATTCATGTTTTTTATACATTAATCCCTATCAAAAGTATGGTGGTTCATAAGTATTTTCTCTATTCTGAGGGCAGGCCTGAGTCAATTTGGGGTCCAGTCTAGCACAGGAGTTCCTAGGCTTGAGCCTAGAGCCTGAAGCCATGAGGACCAGACAACACTGGGGTTCACTGGATCCGGCCTGGTGCTGAGGTCCAATTAAAGTGCTCACATTACTCTAGATCCTCTTTGCAGAGGTTGTCTCTCTCTGTCCTGTTTGCGTGGCTTGAGGGAGGGAGTGACACAGGAAATGTGAAACTGTCTTTTTTATCTTAATCAACAGGTCTTTTTTCATTTCAATGCTCCTTTCAGATGCCATATACTCTAAACTGAATTCCTTAGTCACGGTGAAAGTATTTTTGTGGCTGGATGTTGTCCAAACAAATGCTTCTAGAAACTCCTATTCTACCATCTTGCCTATGTCTGACCTCAACTGATTTCTCTTTGCAGAGGATTCTTAGACACAGATGAATGAATGGTCATCTTTGGAACTACAGGGCATTTATTAAATTCTGAAACACTTTGCAGTGAGAGACACCTATTTAAAACGAAGTACATGAGTAAATTTTATGCAGTTCTTGCAAGATGACTGTGAATCCTACAGTCATATAATTCATATGAATCCATATGAGCTTAAAATAAAGTAATAGAGGTTATATTACAATGATGTCTTTCATATTTCCCACAGTCTTTCTAATGACTTCTCACCTTCATCCAACATATTTTGATTGACATTTGACTCTCATTTGAATGGATATTCTGAAGGATGACATCTATATTTTCTTCAAGGGATACAAAAAGCTATATGTCTTGGGATGGAAAAGAGGAGCTAATTTTTAGTAGAAAAGAGGAACTCATTTTGAAAATTGAAGCCATGGCCAACCTCAGGCCTGTCTTTTTTGTCTAACTCTCAATAGGCTATGAACAATTTTATCTTGATTTTCTCAACACTGTTTCTATAGTCTTGCAAAGGAATGCACACAAAATGGCCAAGAGAAGCAAGTGAATTAGAGCTAAGGCAAAGGAAGATGCTGTGGGACATAATTTTTGAGGACAAATAATTGTTCTTTATTCTATAAGGATGCACAGTTCTTTCAGTTCTGTACACCCACCAATAGAAGCTGATAGTTTGGATGCAACTTTGCTTATATAAGTATCTGTAATTTCTACAGCAAGAACCCAGTGATAGTTTACTGAAAAGTCAACAGAAAAAATAAGAACAGATCTTTTATATTTTTGCAATACATCAAGGAAAAGATTACTAAGAATTTTTCAACACAAAACTTCTCTACCGTAAACCAAGAGGACTTAATTCTGTGGTATGTCGAGCTAGGATTTAGATTACTAAGGAAGTGTCTGATCAAACAGGTTTCACTTTTTTATTGGTTCTTTTTAGTTATACATGACAGTAGATCCATTTGGAAATTATACAAGCATGGAATATATCTTATTCTAATTAGGGCACCATTCTTTTTAAGAAAACAATGAGAATTATGGCAAAAATTAAGAGCACATTTTCAACAGGTAAAATTTAAAAGGATTCAATTGGCATGCAAATATTTATTGCAAGATTTTAACTTTTTAAATGGAAAATTTTAATATATACAAAATCAGAAGAGGATTATGTATACCCATTTATCTATCACCCAACTTCAGTACCTATCAACTCATGGGCAACATTGTTTTTCATCTCCACCTACATTCTTTCATATAGTAATTCTAAACAGATCGCAGATACTCATCAGTATTTTAGTATGAGTGCTTTTAATGATAAAGACTAATTTAAAATAAACACAAGTCTATGATTAAAGCAAAAGCTAACAATAATTTCTTAATATAAAAATCCATGATATATTTTGAAAATGTTATTAATTATTTAGGATTAATTTTATTTGGGAATTCAAATAAGGTCCATCTTTATAATTGTTTAACATGTCTTTTAAGTATCTCTGAATGCATAGATTCCCCCATGGCAGAACTTTAAAAAGCAAGTCTCACTGATTTATCTAAAATTAATCTGAACTCATTTTAAAAGATGTATAATATTCAGAAAAATAAAGATAAGAGAAATACAATCTCTCATATTCCTTTAAGTCCAACCAACTTTGCTAATAAAGAAAATTTTGTAAAAGATGGCATTACTTAGTTTTGCTTACTCAGCATCTTTATAAAAAAGAGTTAAGCACAAACAAGGTCAAACTTCTACCAAATTCATCTATATATTGTTTGAAATGACCCTTTACCAAACAAAAAGATTTCTGAAAAGTGATGTAACATGGACTTTGAATATTAACAATACATTAACTTGTATACTGCAAAATGTAAAATACATATTGGAAGATTTTATTGTATGAGAGTGACCCAGCCCAATCTAGCTTAAATTCTTATTCTGGTTCTACTCATTTTCTTTTGCATCCCCTGCTGGCCTCATCTAGGGTTATTTCACTAAGTAGTACACTTACTGGCAGCCTCTGCATATAATCTGACCTAGAGTCCACTCTGCCAGGAGTTTATCTGATTGTTGCTAAGCAGGCCTTGTGTCCCTCCAATACATTTTTGCAAAATTCTTGCCATTAAGCAGGTAGTTCTGGGGAAGAGTTAGAGGCCAGGCACAAGTCCTTGAGTAGCAAGTATTCTGTCCAAAACACTTTCTGTTCTCTGTTCTAAGAGTCTGATGAGTAAGATGTTGTCAGCTCTGTTTTCATAGGATGAGCTACTTGTTAGTGGACCCATTGGTTGAAAATGGATTCCCCATTGTTATGGTTTGGATCTTTTATGTCCCCTAAAGCTCATATGGTAGGCAAAACAGGAATGTTCAGAGGTGAAATGATGAGATTGTGAGGGTTATAACCTCACGGGTAGATTAATCCAATTAATGGATTAATTATTTGAACTTCTGGGTGGTAACTGTAGAGAGGTGGAGTATGTCTGGAGATGTAGATCTCTAAATATAGGTGTAACAGTAATTAGGCATGATATTGAGGTGCATAAGTTGTTTAATATAGCAAAATGTCTCTAAAGAAATAATAAATGCAAGATCTTGTTGAACTGCAGATTCTGATTCAATACCTCTGAGTTGGAGATATCTCATGGAAGATCCTATATTTCTAACACACGTTTAGGTGACTCTAATGTATTAGTCTTAGGGTCACACTTAGAGGAACAAAGCTTTATATAAAGTCTTATAATGATTATAATTGGCATAAAAAATTCTAAGTTCCTTTTGCCCATAAGGTTGGTACAATAGTGTAGCTACTATCACTGAATTTCAGCTAGATGCTTGACAAATTCTGGAGACTGTTTCTGCAACAATGGAGGTAGCCTGGTGAGTCAGGCAAATGCAGAAGGGGATGAGTAGTCGGAATTATAATTGGTTGGTTGACCAAAACCAAATAATCTTAATTAATTGATTGATGTCTCTGTAAAGGAAGATTTTTAGAACCTCACCAAAGGGGGGCTGGGGTTGTGTCTCAGGGGTGGAGCACTTGCCTAGCATGTATGAGGCCCTGGGTTTGATCCTCAGCATCGCATATAAATACATAAAATAAAGGTCTGCCTACAACTAAAAAAATTTTAAAATAATAATAATCTCACTGAAGGGCTTTGTTTTTGGTAGTACCAAGTTTAATAGTTTTAGTAACAATTTGGCTAAGAAGAGGAATGAAGTTCTTATAAAAGATGCAGTTAAGATGAGCTGAGAGGAAACCTAAGACAATAAATTATGACAGATGAGCAAATGCACTGTAAATCTTACAGTGTGATTCAAATAAGGTAATGTCTCTGAGTACATTTTAAGATGGAGCAACTTTAACTATTGTTATGGCAAAAATGTACAAAACCAAAACCAAATAACATTTAAATCTGAATGACTCTGGAAGAATAAATACTTCTTGAAAAAAAAAATAAATGCAATAATGTAGACCTCTCAATAGTTCAAAATATACCAGGATGGTGAATGTGAAAAATACTGTCCCAAGAGTGAGGGACTTTGTTCTCTTCTAGCCTTGGTTCTGCCAATATCTAGCTGTGTGACGATTAGCTGGTCACATCCCCCTTCTGGACCTGTTTTCTTAAGTGATCCTAAGATTCTCTAATTTCATTAGCACAGATGAAGGAGGAGTAGCTTTGCCATAGTTCCTGTGAGCAAGACTAGAAAGGTTTAGTTGACAAGGATGTAAGTCCATTTTGTGCTTTGAATAAGAACTAAATAGATAACTTCAGGAAAATATTGGTCAGAACTATAATGTGCATGCCCCCAAAGCTAGTGTGATCTCAAAAAATTACAGAATAATAAAATATTTGAGAGCAAAGGAAAAGTTAGCTCTACCTTAACCTTCTCTGCCCTAGCCATTTCCAGAAAATTGCTTTGGCTCTTTGCAGTACAGTATTTATTTATTTATTTATTTATTTATTAAAAATCTATTTATTTGGTATTGGGGATTGAACTCAGGGGAACTCAGCCATGGTACCACATCCCCAGCCTTATTCTGTATTTTTAGAGACAGGGTCTCACTTTATTGCTTAGCACCTTGCTTTTGGCTGAGGCTGGCTTTGAACTCGTGATCCTCCTGCTGCAGGCTTCCGAGTCCCTGGGATTACACAGCTTGAGCCACCGTGCCTGGTTTGCATTACATTTTTAAGGATACACAATGTGTTCAGAGGATAGTGGAGGAACTAGAGACTATCATGTGAAGAAAGTCTGAAAACAATGGGAAGGTTCAATGAAAAGATTTGGCAATGGTGGTGGCGATAGATGTGTGTGTGTGTGTTTTTGAAAAAGAGGGTAGAATATATGACTTTATATTTTCAAATATTTGAATATCAAGTCAGCAAGATTAGGTTGTCCTCTGTGATCCTGGAGAACTACACTAGAACCCTGTAAGTGTAAATTATACAGAGAAAAATTTCAGGTCCACATGAGAAGTTATCCGTAGCAGTTACAGTATGCAAAAAGAATGGGCTTCACAAGAGGCAGTGGGTTCTCTTTCCTTTAGTCGGGGACTGTTTTAAAGGAGAATGAAGCATTGGACTGACCTGGTTATTGTTTGGCTTTTTGGTCATTCATCCATTTGTATGAATAAGTGTGCCATCAGGCCATCCATGTGAGAGGTTTAATAGAAAAAAAGATTTTTTTTTCACAATTTCATTCCACTCTATTTTGTTGAAAGAGCAAAGGGGCCACAAAGTAGTCAATTATTGTAGCTTATTAAATTTATCTCTTAAAATGATTAATGCTGGGTAATTTTGAACAAGAAGTAGCTCTTAGTTTTATGGAGATTCTGGCTGAGTGACTTTGTTGTTTATTAGCTGCAACCTGTTAAAATTCAACCAAGAGAAATAAATGTAAATAGAGAGGCAGGTTCTTGGGAAAGTACCAGGCAATATTCCCTGGGAAGGGGTTTCTGAAGATGCACAATTCAAGGTCAGAAGTTTCTTCTTGTACCTTATACCTTGTACAAAAGAGGTATAGGTATTGGTAGAAAAATAGTAAAAGAAGAAAATCGATAAGTAGATTTCAGAAGTGTATATAATATATTTCACCATTAGAAATATATACAATTTCACATGTAATTTTTTAACATTGAATTGAAGATTAGTAAATTTCTCACTATCTCAAATTTTTATTAAATCAGTAATTTTTTTTCCATGATGCTTTTCCTATATTGCTGTGTGATGATCTCTGATGAATAAATGATTAATTGCTGATGAGGAAGACAAACAACTATGGAGTGAATAATGCCAAACAAAAAATAATGCATACTGCTATTTGGGCTCATTGCTTTAAAACCATAAACTGGGATAATTTCTTTGAATTTACTTACATATAATCCCTTAATCTGTTTTTCTGAGTAAGCAAAGGAGGTACATACATTTATAAAATAAATCAATGATCATATAAGAGGTTGTGAGGGGAATGGGAAAATAAACAAGGAGAGATATGAATTACAGTGGATGGGGTAGAGAGAGAAGATGGGAGGGGAGGGAGGGGGATGGTAGAGGATAGGAAAGGTAGCAGAATACAACAGTTACTAATAGGGCATTATGTAAAAATGTGGATGTGTAACCGATGTGATTCTGCAATCTGTATTTGGGGTAAAATTGGGAGTTCATAACCAACTTGAATCTAATGTATGAAATATGATATGTCAAGAGCTTTATAATGTTTTGAACAACCAATTAAAAAAAAAAAGATCTGAAACAAGAAAACTGACTCTGAACCAGGTTCTAGATTTATTTTGTTTTTGTGTTGAAAAATATAAAATTTCATATAATATATTTTATAAAGTCATGTTAAATAAAATAAAAAATAGTCACAGATTTTTTCAGTAGTGTCTATCAAAGTGTAAAATACACACACAGAAGAGTAGGTCAAATACATAGGCACACTTGGGGCATCACTGCCTAATATGACTTTCCACAGAGATAAAAAGGTCTTGCATCTGGGTTGCTCAAAAAGGAACCACTAGTCACTTATGGCCGCTGAGCATTTGAAATGTCACCAGTGCAACTAAAGAAAAAGATACTAACCACTTAGCAATGTATCTGACAAAAGACAGAGAACCATGTACACTGAAAACCAGAAAACGGTATTGAGAGAAATGAATATAAGGTCAGTCACAGACCAGGATAAAAATTTGCAAAGTGTATATCTGATAAAGGATTTATATCTGAATAGTTAAGGAGATCTCAAATTCAGTAATCATATATTGATAAAATGAGCAAAATATTTGAAAAAAAAACGCTATTAGAGAAGATGTGAGTAGAATAAAAACATGAAAAGAGGTGCATTGTTAGCTTTAGGAAAGATGCAAATTCTAACTGAATTGAAACATCCCAGCACATCTATTAAGTAACTGGAATTAAAAAGACTGACCATACCAAATTCTGGTGAGAATATAGAAAAACTGTAATTCTCATACACAACCTACAGGAATGTAAAATAATCATTGTGTCAAGCAGTTTGGCAGTTTTTCAACAAGTTAAAATCTAAAATGTGCATCTAAAATATGATCCAGCTATTCCATTTCTAGATATTTACCTAAAAGTATGAAAGGCAATGCCATACAAGGACTTATACAGAATGTCCATAGAAGTTTAGAAAAATGGCTCAAATTGAGAACAACTCAAATATCATCAACAGGTGATTGGATAAGCAAATTATGATGTATCCCTATGATAGAATACTCTCCAACAATAGAAAAAAAAAGGCTTGATATATACAAGTATGTACTTACACATATACCTATATGGATGAATCTCAAAATAGTGATGCTGATATGCCTTTTGAAGATTTTTAAATTTCTTAAGAGACTTGTTCATTTTCTCAATATTGCTATGGGGCAGGCAGGTGGCAAAGATTATTATCCATATATTTTTAAAAAGAGAGACAATGAGATCCTTTGCTGACAACAGATTCTGAATCAGGTAAGAACTAGAAATTATATGTCCTTATACTAATAATTCTGTTAATCCACTTTGCAACTAAACTGAATGGAAGATCTCTGGTGAATAAATGATTAATTGCTGATGGGGAAGGCAAACAACTATGGAGTGAATAATGCCAAACAAAAAAATGATACATACTGCTATGTTGGGGGCTTTAAAGTCAATAGGGGAGCAGAAAACAAGGAAGGGATGCACACAAAGCAACTTATGCTGCTAGTTATTGTTTTCTAAGCAGAGAGAAAGAAAGAGGTCTGGGAGTAAGTAATGGGGTTAGCTACTATGGGAGATTGCTGTCCCTGCAAGATATTTTCCAAGTCTACTTCAAATTTTACTCTTGGGCTGGGATCATAGCTCACCAGTAGAGCACAAGACCCTGGGTTTGAACCTAAGCATTGCTAAAGCACAACAAATTAAAAAACAAGAACATATCTCACTCCCTGCCATCCTTCTCTGGACCCTTTTCTGATTATATCATACCTCACTCCAAATAATCTCTCTACTAACTCACACTACTGGATATCAGGAATCTTGTACTTATGACTTCAGGTTAAAAGTTGGTCGTTGCTTTAATGAGCATGTGTGTCATCCACTTTTACTAGAGTGTAAGTTACTTGAATGCAATAACTGAATCTAATTCATTTCTTTATGGCACAAAACTTAGCACATTGCCTTGCTCTACTACTTCCTAGTACTTATCTATTGAATTATAGCCTGGGAGGAGTAGCTGAGAGCAATATTCAACATTTTGCAAATGCTCGACGTTCACCCAGTGACAACTACCTCCATCATACAGTGGGGCACTCTGAAGCAGTCTAATGTGCCTCTGAGGAGAGGTCTAGGGAGCAGTGATCAGAAGGTCTATCTTTAGTACAAAATAATCTTTTCAATCTTGTGCATCCTCCCATAACCCATCACAGAAATGTTTCTAAGTTAAGTCTTCTAAAGTTAGGAATTTGAACTTTCCTTGTTTGGGAACTTTCCAGCCTTGATGTTTGAAAGCTATTGGCGTGCAGTCTAAAACCTAAGTAACATTATTTTTCCTTTGATTCATTGCTTCCATAAACAGTGTTAAATGTAGAATTATAAATATGAATCAGTTATGTAAGCTCCAGGGCTTCCCCTTCAATAACTACACTGCTATTTGATTGCTCTGCAGGCAGTCACATATTAACCATACATTAGCCATCTATGATTGAGTTAAAACAAATTCCCTTTCCCTGCTTTGTTACCGAAATGAATTTGCTATAAAGAGATATTGGCAAATTATACTTCACTACATTTAAGGTTAAAAATTAATAATAAGTAATCCAGCTACAGATTGACTTTTATCTTGGAAAATCTGAATTGAAATTGAATCTTTTTATCAGTTTTTTTTGTGTGTGACATTTTTGTTACTATTTTATGATGCTGAAAGTGATAATTTCCAGTTTTTCTTTTCACTAAATAAAATGTAGCCTACTTTACATGGTGGCTTTAGAAAAAATGCAAAAGGGTTTGCATTGAGAAACTTATGGATGCTTTTCAAGCATAAAGAAAGATATGCAAATACTGTGAAGGCAGAAGAAAATCATCTTATCCTGTTAAAGAAAGAATATTTTATAAATGAATTTAAATATGATTTTGCTATAGATTGTACCCATGAAAAACTTACAATTAAATTTATGTTCTTTGTGTTAAATTATGATATTAACCAAGAACTAACTGATCATGGCATAAATTTGCAAATTCTCTCTAAATATGTTGAACAAATGCTGAGCCAAGTAAAATGGTTATCAGTGTGAATATATTAAAATATTTAAAAGAAGAATATCTCAATCAGAAGAGAGCTGGGTAAGTAACAGAGGCAAGAAAAAAATGCAGTCAAAAGGCACATTCTGGCAGTGCCTACCTAAAAATTTATCAGGGAAGAATTTGCCTTGACCCATGAGTAAAATCTGTCCAAGTCTTTAGTCAAAGCAATTAAATGAACACCTACTATACGTGAGCCACTGTTTAGGTTCTGAAGAAGTAACAGTGGGCAAGCAGACACTAATCTACAACTTCATAAAGCTTACATTCTAGTAGGGAACATGAAAATTTTTCTTCCAGACCATTTCCCATGTTCTGAACCCAAGGGCCCATGATTTTTGTATAGTTTGCTCATAAGAGAGAAAGAAAGAAAAGGTTACCCAGGTATCCTTGACAACTTTTTCTTTTTTTCATAATAACTACCATTTGTTGATTTACTAAGAATGAGCTGATCCTAATCCTGGTCTAACTGATCTCAAAGATTATATACTGTTCAACCGCCCAGTGAATGGTAATGACTATCTTTATAGCAGTGAGTTTGGGGGATGGGAGGAGTAAAAGGTTGAAAGTTTTTGTAAGATTCACCTAGAACACTTATCTTCTCTAAAATATCTATGTCCCTTCATTTTCTCTGTTTCATGATCTTTATTATTGTGGTAGCTCATTATAAGTCTAGGTTATCAATTTCTGCAGGGAGTAGTTAGACTTCCATTTTCAAATGTACCTCATTTGTGTGGGATCTATTTTAGGCCCTTTCTATTATCATAATATTACTTCTCCAGAATTTAGTATGTTCCAGGCCCACTGTTATTCTAAGAACTTTACACAGATTAATCAGTTTAATTCTCTAAATAACATGGTAATCAAGGGCTATAATCCACGCTTTTTAGTTGAATAAACCAAAAAAAAAAAAAAAATAAGTGACTCACCCAAGGTTATGTAGCTAGTAGAAGAAGAAACAAGACATGAACTCAGGCAAATTTGGCTCCAGAGTTCCTGTGCTCCAGTTCCATTCTACCCTGACCTGTGTTTTTGCCATTTCATGTAATCCTCATATAATTCTGTTAGGCATTGTTGTCTCCATGTTATAAATAGAAAAGTGGAAACTTGAGGAGTTTAGAACATCTTTTCAAATGTAAATATCAACAAGGGGGTGGGATGAGATTTTTAGCCCAAGTATATTTTCATCCAATGCACACATTTAGCACTCTGGCTTAAGAATCAATATCATGAGAATTACAGTAGCATGTCAACCCTGTCCAGTCAGTACACTTCAAGGATGATGAAGTCCCTGAAGTTGTAAGCCTGTGGATCAGATGAAACTTATACTAATAATTTGGAGTACTAAGTGCATCCTTAAATCCACTTTATGAATTTAGAGTGTTTTTTGTTTATTTGTTTGTTTGTTCCAAGTAGATATTACTAAAACCCATTTTGTTCCATTGTCCCAAGTGCAGAATACCTACTAACAACTTAAATTGAGAAACAGGTATACCACTTATGGTAAGTTTTAAATAATTATCATGATTTTATAATTCTATTATTTTGAGAAAAGTAAAGATGAATGATTAGAGTGAAAATAATTTTAAATTAATTGTTAAAATGGCATAAACTTTACTACAAAAGTTATATTTACTAAATGTTCACCTGACAAAATATCAAGTACCTAACTGACATGTATAATAAGAAATACATTCATGAAAGTATTGTCTAGAACTAGATTGTCATTTTATTTTGAGGAATGTACTACATTTCAAATTATTAATGTTATAGTAGCTGTCCTGTGAACAGGACATGGGGATAATGTGTACTGCACCATAATGTACTGTGTGCTGCACAGCTCCCTGATGAATCTAGTGGATTGCTGCTGATGGACATTTGTTGACAAGTTGTGACCCATTTTCAGACTCCAAAGAATATACTATACTTGACAAAATGCTTATTTTGAATGCTTGAGCAAAATGAGGGATTCTTTGGAGCAATTTCAGCCTGGTAGAGATTTTTGAAGATATATTAACCCCTGAAATGTGTAATGTACACTATTTGGCACAAAGCAAGAATCAATTTGAAGTACTTAGTGTTGATGGTTAAAAACATTTATAGGAATTCTTATTTTCAGAGTCTTATATATTACCTACCCTTCAAACTACTAGCCAAAATATGCTAGTAGTTTGAAGGGTAGGTAATATATAAGACTCTGAAGATTTGGGTCTAGCTATCATCAAAAATGCAATGTCAAGGAACTGTTTCCAGAAGGTGAAAAATATCATACAGCTTTGCAACAGTAATGAATGCTGAAAGAATACTGGAGATAGAGATTTTAAAATCTGTCTGCTAATAAATGTGATTCGAAAGTCATCCATGAAATTTGATGTATTTGAAAAATGTTTGACAATGAATAAAATGATTATTAGATACTATGGGACACAATTTACTGAAACAATTTATAAGAGATAAGACCAATGATTCTGTTGTGATTTCTGGGCACTGTATGGAGTATCACAACACTATTTCTTTGACTTGTATTGTGGAAAAAGTGCTCAAGAGGGACTCAATGATGATCTTTTGCATGGGAGAAAGGCAGTTCTATAAATTCTTGAAGTGGTAGAAAATGCAATCACACTGTTTACTTTTTTAAAAAATTTGTTTTCAACAATCTATTCACACTTTGGCACCCCTTCAAAATACTGAATTTGAAGCTAGAGTCACCAGGAGGGAAAATAGACTAAACAAATGTCCTCCAAGACTGACAACACTGATGAGGAAAATCAAGCAAGATATTCATAGGATTACAGATTTGATGCAATCAAATTCTCATTGTAAAATGGTTAGATAATCAATGTGTCATTGTTGGAATAATAGTGGAATGAGTTGGCAAAACCCAAGAATGAAAAAAATAAATAGGGTAGAGCCACCATGCCTCAACCCCAAGTAGTAGATACCTACAATGATTTCAATGGTGGTGTGAAGAAATGAGATTGGTTGGTTTCCAAATATGCCACTTCTGTTAGGTAGAAAGTGATACGGGTCTTTGTTCAACATCAATGATAGGTGTTTCACAAATGCATTGTTTATTCACAAATTTGTGAACAGAGAAAGATGTGATAAATTTGGGGGTTCAAAAGAGACATCAGTTTAGCTTACCTAAAATTAGGCAATGAGAAACCATCAGTAGGAAGGAAGCATAATACCTATTCCCAGACGTAATACTGTCCAACATATATCAGACATGATGTGAGAAGACACATTATTCTCCAACAGTATTTATTGTCAGGATGTGAAATGTTCCCAAAAATCTCACATGTGAGACAATGCAGGAAGGTTCAGAGAATAAACAATTGGGTTACAAGAGCCTCCCAATCAGTGAATTAATCATCTGATGGTATTAATTGGGTGGTAACTAAAGGCAGGTGGGGTGTGGCTGGTGGAGGTGGGGCATTAAGGGCATGGCTTTGGAGTATATATTTGCATCTGGCAAGTGGGGATCTCTCTCTCTCTCTCTCTCTGCTTCCTGATCACCATGTGAGCTGCTTCCCCCCGCCACACTCTTCTGCCATGATGTTCTATCTTGCCTAGAGCCCCAAGGAATGGAGCTGACCTTCTATGAACTAAGACCTCTGAAACCGTGGGCCCTCAAATAAACTTTTCTTCCATAAAATTGTTCTGGTCAGATCTTTTAGTCACAGCAGCAAAAAAGCTGACTAAAACACAATAAGAACAATGACAATGTCAAAACAAAATATGTTGTGTGAAATGAACAAAATGAAAAGTAACTGTTTATTTGAAGTGTTTTGCTCCTTTCCACCAAAATTAGTTATTGAATATGTCATTAAAGTCACTTCTTTGTATAATGTGTAATGTATGAGTGGATATCATATTTACCCCATGTCCTATTTATGGGATGGCTTATTTATGTAAAAGATACTATATTGTTTCAGTGTCTTATATGTAGAACAATTTATATTTTCCTTCTTCTTTTTTTCTTTTTTTGCACTGAAGATTGAACCTAGGGGTGCTTAACCACTGATTAACCACTGAGACACATTCCCAGCCCTTTTTATTTTTTATTTTGAGACAGGGTCTCACTAAGTTGCGGAGTCTGGCTTTGAACTCTCAATTCTCCTGCCTCAGTCTCCAGAATGGCTGAGATTATAGGCTTGCACCACCACACTCAGCCTGTATTTTCATTCTTAATGATAATAAAAGATAAATAAGCTCTGTGATTTCCAACCTATATTAATGCACCTGTGTCTATTTCATTGAGATATTTACAGAATTGAAAACTTGGAACTTCATGAGTTATAACAATGAAATCATCTGGTGGCTTCTTATTTTAACTATTTATTCCTTTCTTTTTTCTTGTACTTGGGATTGAACCAGGGGCCCTTAACAACTGAGCCACATCCCCAGTCCTTTTTTTGTATTTTATTAAGAGACAAGATCTCAATGAGTTGCTTAGGGCCACACAAAGTTGCTGAGGCTGGCTTTGAACTCATGATCCTCTTGCCTCAGCCTCCTGAGCAGCCAGGATTACAGATGTGTACCACTGTGTCTAGCTAACTAATTATTTTTTTTTAGAGGGGGGGAGGGGGAAGGGAGAAAGAGAGAATTTTTTAATATTTATTTTTTAATTTTCGGTAGACACAACATCTTTATTTTATTTTTATATGGTGCTAAGGATCGAACCCAGCACCCCGCACATGCCAGGCGAGCACACTACCACTTGAGCCACATCCCCAGCCCACTAATTATTTTTTATAGCTAAGTACACTGGTTTCTTGTTCTCCTACTACTAGAAAGTGCTTTTATATAACTTTTAATATTAAATATTTTTAAATTATACAATTAAAAATATTAAGAGATTTGATATTCTAGCCATCAAGGGACAATAGGGCTCTAGGCTTCTTCTGCAAACAATGAGAAAATTGGGCAAAACTCAAGGGACAACTACTTTCAGAAATTGGATAAAGACAATGCATGATTGCCATCTAGAAAGAAGGAAAGTAGATGAGGTGAATCTTACCATCCATTAGCTTTCTGCTTGAAGGCAGTTTGTGTTGCAGTGACCAGAAATGCTTACAGAGCCTGGCAGCCACCGTTGAATACACAGATTGGAGATCGAGGAAGCAAGGGTGGTTAGAATTTGTGGGCAGAATGCCCAGGAGAAGATAAATGTGTAGGAAGAGAGTTCTAGTAATGTACATAGGGGAACCCTTGAGTCACTAGCTGAAAATTGGTCTGCAATTTTGCAATCCAAAGTCTAACAGTTTGGGTAAGAACACTTCCAGGGAAAGAACTAATACTGAGGAGCTGTAGGCTAAACAATTCCTAGGTTATCACCAAGTGGGAATCACTGAAGTTCCACTAGATAAGAGTGGAGAAAACTTTTTGAATCACTATGATTATGCATTAGCAATGCACTATTTACAACAGCATCCAAGCCCATGAAATATTTAGGGATAAGCTCATCAAAATATGTTTAAGAATTATATAATAAGAACTATAAATACTGTATTATTTCATTTATATGAAATACTTGAAAATAAATCTAAAATTAATTAAAAGTAGATTAGTGGTTTCCTGGGGTTCTGATGCTATTTACACATTTTATCTAAAATCACAAGCTGTACTCTCAAAATGGGTAAATTTTATTATATGTGAATTAATTATACCTAAATAAATATAAAAATTAAAAAAATTAAAAGATTTAAAACATTTCTGTGCCTTAAGCTTCAGTGCTGGAGGGCAAGCCCCAGCCTCCTCAGTTGCCTGTTCTGGAAGTCCCCTCAGAGGTGAGCTGGCCTTCTCCAGCTATACCATAACCCTGCAGGAATCCTATAACATACAGATCTCACCAGTCCTCTTTTCATCTCTGTATCTGGCCTCCAGTCTTTGTCCTGGGCTTTTTTGATTATGTTTTTAAAATGGGGGATAACTTTAAAGATCTTATTATTGAAAAATGATGGGGAGGTATATTTAAAATATTTATTTCTCTTAATATGCATTTCCAAGATTTTATGCCCAAGTTATAAAGGATCCATTGGAGTTTAACAGAGATAGTAGGGACACATGGCTTCTAAGATATCACACTCTGTTTACCCATCTCTCTGACTGAAAACTGAAATTAATTATACCTAATAAGTATAAAAATAAAAAAATTAAAATTAAAAATTCACATTTTTGTTTTCTCCATACTTCTGTTTCTCAGCCTACAACATTAATGTGTTCCTCAGGGTTGGTTCCAGCTCCTCCCAATGCCGTTTTGTTATTGTGTTCAGCTTCCTTGGTCAATCACACTCAGTCCTGAGTTTTGTTGCTATTACTATGCCAAATTTATATATACACTTCAAAGCTCTCTTCTGGGCTCCCCATCAAAATTAGCTATATTATAACACAATATATGCCTTTCTAAATATCATCAGACAATAAATAAAGACCACAGGTTCTCTTGGGAAAATGGGATTATAACACTCAAACTCTTCCTCAGTGACATATAAATAGATGACAAGAATATGTATTAGTTGGCTTTCCATCACTAAAATGAAATACCTAAGGTAGTTAACTTATAAAGAGAAAAAAAGGTTTATTCAGCTCACTGTTCAAGAAGTTCTGGTCCAAGATCAGATGGTCCTATTACTTTGGGCACAGCATGGGAGGAGCTGGTAGTGGAGAAAAATCACTTACATTATGAGTTAGGAAACAGAAAGAATAGACCAGGGCCCCAGGATCCCCTTCAAGGGCACATTCTCCAGGACTTAAGGACCTCCTATAAAGCCCCACCTCCAAAAAGTCCACAACACTTTCAATGGTGATACCTTGGAGACCAAGGCTTTAACACAGGGACTTCTGGAGAACATCTAGCTACAACAGAATCACATTTTAACATTTAATATATATGGTAAGTGATTGAGTCACATAGAAATACTACAATAGATATGGTACTTTAAGGAAGATCCAAAGTTTTCTTGTAGAAGTGGGCATTTTTAAGGTTGTAGTTTGTGATCTATCATGAAGTGGTGGAGGAAGTGTTATCTGAAATTGTCCAGGAAGTTATATTATTCACCAGTTGTGAATGGGTGTAGCTCATTTTTTATTTCATGTCTATGTCATGTCTCTTCTGTACTGGCTTTAAAAAAAAAGTAGTCCCCTTTATCTATGTTTTTAAAGATACTAAATAGAAAACTTAAGAAATAAAATAACTTATAAGTTTTGGATAACTTTTTATACAGAATATTTTCAGAATTGTTCTACTTCATTATTATTGTTGTTGATCTCTTTCTGTGCCTAATTTATACATTAAATATTTTCATAGTTATGTGTGCATATGAAACTCCACACTATGTGTAGGTTCAGTTATTGCTGGCATCTACTTCAGATCTAGGAACATATTCCCTGAGGATAAGAAAGGACTTCTATAAATGCAATTTCTGCTCCTTTTCTAGCCTCCTCTTTCATATAGAAGATGCCTGCAAGTTTCCAAATTTGTCTGAATGCCATGTACAAGTCTATTGCAAATTCGATTTCCTTGTCTCTCATACAGGAGATTGAAATCAAGCTAAAGACTCTTTTTAGTATTCACATTTTGTTATATTATTTAATTTTTTTCTCAGAAACTGGAAAATACCGTCTAATAAAAAACATTTTTACAACCCATAAATATAATAGTATCAAAGCAGTAATTTAATTCACTAAAATTTCTCAGGATTCATTCAAAATATAGGAGGTTGATGTGAAGAGGAATATGGTTTAAATATGATTTAAAATATTTCTCATTTTACCTTGGAAAATAATAAAGAAACTTTATTTAAAAATCTAAACATTTTAATACAATAATGTTTTCACAATTACTTTAATAAACATATCATTTAGAGTATTTCTGTCTATTTGGACTCAACCACAATCATGAGTCATTTACAACTCCTCAAAGAAGTTGAAAATTTTTAGACATTTCATGAATGAGTATTCAGGTTTCTATAGCAAACCAAAGGAAGAGTAGTCCGATTGTGCATCTGAACAGATCAACAAGGCACAATTCACTTTTCTTCTTTTTGGGTAAACTGTCATCTTAAAATGAAGGCTGCTGTATCTTGCTATTGTCAAATAACTTTACTCTGATTTATCCTCTTTTATAAAGGCAAGTATACAATCACTAAGGATGAGTATGTTCCACTAAAATGACTAAGATAAATAATTGTTACAAGGCATGATAGTAAATGTGTTCCAATGTTTTCCCTAAATGTAATATTTTTCAATTTTTAAAACCCTTGGAGAAAGGCATATTTTTAAATGTTTTCACAAAATATTAACAATATAGTTAGTAATTGTGAGCCCCATGGCTTATATTTATTCTTTCACCATATCTGCATTAGCAAATTTCAGATTCAGTAAATTTTGAAAAGGAATTAAACAAGCTACTCATTTTCCCCTCTCAGATTTAGTAGAAATATTTAATTGAAAAATATTGGAGATGAGAATGCAGCTCAGTGGTAAAGCAGGCACTTATCTAGAAGAAGGCCTTGGGTTCAACCCCAAGCACACACTTCTTCCCAACAAAAACCAAAACAAACAAACAAACAAACAAAAAAAAAAACTAAAGCCAAAAAAGACAAACCACAACAACAACAATAAAACTAAAAAAAGATCATTTATTTATCTAGCTTCATGTCTTGGAAGGAATTATTTTATGCATTATTAAAGATTCTATTAAAAATCATTAAATTAAGAAAAATATTAAGTGGCATAGGAATGGAAGGAGAAATGACCCCAAATCAACAACTAAGTTCAAAAGAGGTGAATCTTTGAATGTATTAAACATGAGTTATCATTTTGTAAGGGTTTATAAGAAACTGCCTTTGATATTCCATTCTTCTAAGAGTGTTGAGGGAACCCACTGAAAAGCTATGAATATAAAACACAAAATTGTGCCTTTGGAATTGGCTTTCTATGTGACCTGAGGAAAAGAACATAATCTCCATTTTCCAAGAAGAAATTAATTATTAATTCATGTATCCACACACATGTATTAAGTGTTTACTAATAACTGTGGTCTACTTGGAATGCTCTGTGACTTAATAACTGACTTTGTGGCTATAAAGGTATGTGGAGGTTATATGTGGGAGAAAAGCCACACAGGAGGAGGTGACAGTGAGTCCTCAGGAGAGGGCTTTCTGACTGCCTAAATGGCCTTACTGGTGGGAGTCCACCAGGTGATGTCTACTTCCCTGTCCCCAGCCTTATATCCCTTAAGATAAAATTTGTCAGCACCAGCTGATGATGGATCTCTGGCCAGTGAACAAATCTTCCTCCAGACTTAACATGTAAACTAGAATGCAACTCATTTTTCATACTGAAACTGTTAATCCTTTTTCAGTGACTAAAATGATGAATTGTACCTCTCACAGTGCTTCCTTCCCCAAAACAGTGATTTGACCTGTTTGTCTTGCGAGGTATAAAGGAAAAGTAGGTGGATGTTTCTGAAGAGGATTTGATTAATTGAAATAACCTCACAGTGAAGAATAAGTTCTAGGATTTTCATGGTTCCAAAATTCATATACCCTTTCCTTTTCTTTGCTTGTCCCCAGCTTCTGATGATACTTTCTTACTTAGATACAAACATTTCAAATTGACCCAAGCTACTTGTCCCAAAGAATTGTTGTGGGGCCCGGAGACACTTTGTCTCCTCCTTTCATGAGCTGATTTAAGAGGTTTGTTTCTAGAGGACAACCTCATCTTCCCTTCCTCTAGTTTATCTGGAACAACTCACTCTGCCCCCATTTGCTGTCTATAAAAGTTCTCAGCATGTCATGAGAGATAGTTTAAAGTATGTTTTTTCCCCTCTAGAATTTTCAAAGAATATCAAAATATATAAAATATAATTTAGTGTGTGTAGTTTTGTGAAAATAAAGTATAGGACTCAAATAATTTAAAAACTAGTCTAAGTTTGCTACAATACTTAGATCTTGAATAAGGTAGGAAAATATCTGTATGTCAGTCAGAGATGACAGCTTTCACACATCACAGGGCTTTTTAGAAATCACAGGATTTTAGAAATACAGTTATATTGGCACTGTTATTTCCTATGGTATCTTCTCTTAGCTGAATTGATAAGCATAATCAGAATCAAATAATCACATAGTTCTGCATAGTGTGACTGGAATGCTATTTGACCCAGAGAATATCTATAGGTTACACAACTTATTCTATTACACTTTAGGACTAAGATAGTCTTCAAAGAGTTTGTCACTAGTGACTTTGCACTGAATGCTGAAGGATTCCTTTAGAATCAAGGCAATTTTTTTTCCCTACCTACATTTCTGTAAATTCCCAGTTATTTATTAAAAAGAGTTAAATATAAATGACAAGCTGAGTAACATTTCTTTTCTGCTATACATGTCTCTCATGAAGGCCTCAAGCGAAGGCTGTTTTCTCTGCCAAGCTTCACATTACCAGGCCTGGAACACTAGCAAGGTCTACTTTTCTTTTTAGTATTTCCTTAAGACCATTCTCTCCTTTATTTATGAAAACATCCAGCTTTAAATCTCATGTCATGTGGGTTTACCACCTGCTACCTCTCCTCGATGCAACAAATAACCTACCATCCCTTAGATCATTTCCTCTGATCCCTTGAGTGTTTAACTTTGGGATCATCATCTTCTCCTCAGCATTGCGTAACTCTTGGTCATTTCAATGTATGCAAACATGGTCCTTTTATCACTTTAACCTGATGATCCTGGAACACCTCCCACCAGCGATCTTTTGTTCCAGTGTATCACAAACTCTCACCCTAACAGAGATAGGAATTTAGGAATAAAGGGAGACATACTGAGTCTCAAAGGAAGTGCCCATGAACCACTGAAATTCAGGAGACACCATTGAGCCACTAATATGCAGAAAGCACCCATGAATAGCAGGGCCTGGTGGTGCACACCTGTAATCCCAGTGGTTTGGGAGGCTGTCGCAGAAGGATTAGAAGTTTCAGGCCAGCCTTAACAACTTAGTGAGGACCTAAGCAATTTAGTGAGACCCTATCTTAAAATTAAAAAAATAAATAAATAAAATTAAATGGGCTGAGGATATAGCTCAGTAGAAAAGCAACTGGGGTTCAATCCCTAGTACCAAAACAAAACAAAACAAACACAACACCCATGAACAATAGCAACTCCTGAGCAACATGCCCTTGGCACATGCCCTTGACCCACACTCTTGTAACATGAGGGCAATGTGCAAGGGCAAGGAAAAATGGTGTGAAATTGTATAACTTTGCCCTGGTTCCCCCTCTAGTCCAGCACTTAACAACATCCTTCTATAAATATTAACCAAACCAGCAGGTTGCTATCTCTCCTTCTGTACATAGTCCACATTTTCTCTTGAATACATATTCCTTGTTTTACTCCAAAGGCATAGATTGCCCCCATTCTCCCTTGAATATGTATCCACTTTCCTAAATAAACCTCTTGAGTGGCTTGCACTGAAATTCTCTTCTGTCACTTATGCCAAGAACCCCATTGGTCCTGTCAGGTTCCCTTCTCTTAGGGGACTCTTCTAACTCTTCTTTGGAGACATGTCTTCTCCCATGCCACAACGGTCACCTCAAATCTTGGCATTATCAAGAGCCACAAATCCTCCAGGATCCCAACTTAAAACATCCCACTCTCTGACCATCATCTATAATCTTTCCAGCTTATACATTTTAGCACTTCAATTCCAAAATGATTTGACCCTCTAATTCCTTCATGCTATTCTGTAGCTTTAGGTCCTTGCTTATCTCTTGTCTTAGATTAAATTCTGTGGCCTGTAACTGTAATTACTCATTACATACACTTTCAACACATTGCCCCTTTCTGATTTTATTGTAATCATGCTCATTTTGCTAACCTGCAGCCTTCATTAGTTCTAACTCTCCACTTCCAGCTTCATTCTAGCAGCTGATCCCCGTTGGAGACAGCCATGCTTATTGATTTCATTTTAAATGCATGATCCCCAAACTGGTGTATGCTGTTTAGCAGTCACTAATATTCCTATGCTGTAATCTCTGTCATACCATCCAAGATAACTATTTCACACCAATTCTTCCCTCAGATCTCCAATATAGCCTCCTCCATCCTTATTCCAATCATGACATTGGTATAAGTTCAGTAAGACAAGTGAAGCAATAGGAGAAAGCTTCCAAATCGCCTTGGCCATATCTAATCCCTTGCCTTCAGCTGGCCCATATACTTGGCTTTCTCTTCTAGGTTATGGATTCACTGTTCATTCTTGGGTTCTCTCTCTCACTCTTACCTCTACTGGAACATCCTCATTAGTATTTAAATATAATTTTTCCCTTCTTAAAATATTCTCTCTTCCTCAGGATTCCATTTTCCCCCCTTTTATTTATGGTAAAACTCCTTGAGAAGAGTTAGATATAACTTTCTGCCTTCAATCTTTTCTTCGCACTCTTTTTACTACACTCCTCTTAGTTTTTTGCCTCCAACATTCCATTAAAACATCTCTTTTTTTTCTTTTTTTTTTAATTGGTTGTTCAAAACATTACAAAGCTCATGACATATCATCTTCCATACATTTGATTCAAGTGGGTTATGAACTCCCATTTTTTACCCCAAATACAAGTTGCAGAATCACATCGGTTACACATCCACATTTTTACATAATACCATATTAGTGACTGTTGTATTCTGCTACCTTTCCTATCCCCTACTATCCCCCCTCCCCTTCCCTCTCATCTTCCCTCTCTACCCCATCTGCTGTTGTTTAATTCTCTCCCTTGTTTTTTTTTCCCCTTTCCCCTCACAAACTCTTATATGTAATTTTGTGTAACTATGAGGGTCTCCTTCCATTTCCATAGTTTCCCTTCTCTCTCCCTTTCTCTCCTCCCACTTGTCTCTGTTTAATGTCAATCTTTTCCTCATGCTCTTCTTCCCTGTTCTGATCTTAGTTGCTCTATTTATATCAAAGAAGACATTTGGCATTTGTTTTTTTAAGGATTGGCTAGCTTCACTTAGCATAATCTGCTCTAGTGCCATCCATTTCCCTGCAAAATCCATGATTTTGTCATTTTTTAGTGCTGCGTAATACTCCATTGTGTATAAATGCCACAGTTTTTTAATCCATTCATCTATTGAAGGGCATCATTCCTCAAAAAAAGAAAAAACCAACAAATAAATGAACTCACACTACATCTCAAAACCCTAGAAAAGGAAGAGCAAAACAACAGCAAATATAGCAGAAGACAAGAAATAATTAAAATCAGAGCGGAAATCAACGAAATTGAAACAAAAAAAACCATTGAAAAAATTGATAAAACTAAAGGTTGGTTCTTTGAAAAAATAAATAAGATCGACAGACCCTTAGCCATGCTAACGAAGAGAAGAAGAGAGAAAACTCAAATCACTAACATACGGGATGAAAAAGGCAATATCACAACAGACACCACAGAAATACAGAAGATAATTAGAAAGTATTTTGAAACCCTATATTCTAATAAAATAGAAGACAGTGAAGACATCGATAAATTTCTTAAGTCATATGAGCTGCCCAGATTGAGTCAGGAAGACACACACAATTTAAACAGACCAATAACAAAGGAAGAAATAGAAGAAGCCATCAAAAGACTACCAACCAAAAAAAGCCCTGGACCAGATGGGTATACAGCGGAGTTTTACAAAACCTTCAAAGAAGAATTAATACCAATACTTTTCAAGCTATTTCAAGAAATAGAAAAAGAAGGAGCTCTTCCAAATTCATTCTATGAGGCCAACATCACCCTGATCCCGAAACCAGACAAAGACACTTCAAAGAAAGAAAACTACAGACCAATATCTCTAATGAACATAGATGCAAAAATTCTCAATAAAATCCTGGCGAATCGAATACAAAAGCATATCAAAAAAATTGTGCACCATGATCAAGTAGGATTCATCCCTGGGATGCAAGGTTGGTTCAATATACAGAAATCAATAAATATTATTCACCACATCAATAGACTTAAAGATAAGAACCATATGATCGTCTCAATAGATGCAGAAAAAGCATTCGACAAAGTACAGCATCCTTTTATGTTAAAACATCTCTTATCTTTAAAAAAATGGTGTTTGGAAAACTGATGTTCACATGTAAAAAAAATAAAAAATTAGGCTCTTATACTATATGCAAAAATTAATTCAAAATGGATTAAGGACCTAAAGCTTTTAGAAAAAAGCATAGGGGAAAATACTCAACAAATGGATTTTGAAATGACTTCTAGAAGTGACTTCAAAAGCATAGAAAACAAAAGTAAAAATAAATAAATTGGACTATGTCAAAATAACAAACCACATCAAGAGGCACAATCAATAGGGTGAAAGTCAACTTATGGAATGGAAGAAAATATTTGCAAATCGTATATCTGACAAGGAGTTAATATCTAGAATGTAAGAGAACTTCTATAGCTCAACCTAAATAAATAACCTGAATACATAACTCCTGGACATTTTAAAAATGGTTAAAGTACTTGAATAAGCATTTCTCCAAAGAAGATATAAAAATGACCAATAATCACATGAAAAGATGTTCAACATCACTAATAATTAGGAAAATGCAAATCAAAACCACAAGATCTAATGAGTTGGACTTTACCCCCATGTTTCACATGCTTGACCACCTTGGATATCTTTTTATCAATTAAGCACTTTAGGCCCACACAACCCCAGGTGCTTTGTATTGGTTGCTTCCTCTGATTAGAATGCTTCCCAGACACCTGCCTGACTCATGCCCTCTAACTGCAAATCCTTACTTAAAAAGTCACTTTCTCCATGAGGCTTTCCTTGGTCACCCTACTTAAAATTTCCACTCTCCTTTCAAGTCCCTTCCATTTTTTCTTTATTTTTCTCCATGGCACTTGTCACCATTTGACTCTCAACATATTTCACTCATTTATGTTTCTAATGTCTCTTTCCTATTAGACTGTAAGACCTGTGAGGGCAGGTATTTTTTTTTAAATCTATTTCTGGAGACCCAGTACCTAAAACTGTCCCTGGAACATAGCAATTCTCAGAAAGAATTAGTTGAATGACTTCATAAACATTTATTATTTAGCAACCACTAAAGATGCAGCATAATGTTTTATATTATCTTAGCCAGAAACATTATCTTGCAAGGATCATTTGGAAGCATACCATGTTTGTTTTTTTTTTATTCTGATAAGAGAAAAATTCTGAGATGTTCTGAATTTAATTACAGGGGTCAGAGGATGGAACATAGAGATAAGGGGGAGGTTAATCAGTGAGTAAGCTATGAGTTAAAAACAAAAGATATTTCATATTCTTGAGTGTATGCTAAAGCCCTAATTTAAACCCCATCATGCCCTCTAAGCACCACCACATCCTGTTTATGACCCCAACCAATCAAAAAGTAATAACTTTTCCTTAGGAACCTCTCCTCTGACCCATAGCTTTTTCAGCTTCATGCAATCCCATCCTTCTTATTGATAGACAGTGGTGTTCAGCAATGCTTTTCTTCCCCCAATTTTCATTGTATTAAAAAATGTTCTTAATTCTAGTCTGTAGGACATATTTTCAACTGCTTCCCACCCTGTTGTTGGAAGTTGCCAGAAGTTATCCCAGGGCCTGGTGCTCAAGAGTTTGGATATAACAATTCTGTTTTTAAAATATCATTTCTGTAATCTTTAGATAGTAACACTAGAAAAGCATATTTCTCAGGAATATGCTATGGGTGACTGAAGACCACACTTCAGGCACACAAGAGATTATCTTCAGCCTTTTATTTCTGAGGGATTGGTGAACTAAACCCTGAAGGACAAATCTATCCAGCTAACTGATTTTTTATTAAATCAGGGATTGAACCCAGAGGTGCTTAACCACTAAGCCACATCCCCAGCCCATTCTTATATTTTATTTAAAGACAGGGTCTCACCAAGTTGCTTAGCCTCATGAAATTGCTGAGGCTAGCCTTGAACTTGCTATCCTCCTACCTCAGCCTCCTGAGCCAATGGAGTTAGAGGTGTACAACAAAGTCCCTGGCACTGCTGCCTGGTTTTGTAAATAAAGTTTCATTGGAAGACATCCATGCCCATTTGTTTGTGTATTGTCTATGCAGCTTTTAGACAACAGCACAACTGAAGGTTGAATAATTGCAATGGAGACTGAAGACTGCAGCCTACAAAACCTAACATACTTGCTCTCTAGCCCATGAGAGAGGGAGTTTAATAATTCCTGTCCTATGTGATTGTCTCCATGTTCCCATTGAATCTTTTCACTGGGTTCTCAACTAAACATGACAAAAACTTAAAAAAAAAGATGCAATAACTAGTGGCATTTCAGTTATTTGGGGCTTGTTAATCAGTTGATTTACATACTTAACACACCCTGGGCTTTGCCTATACTAATTCTAAACAAATGCATATCATCTCTTTTAGACACATGGAAAGATAGGTAAGGTGTCATGAAAATAGTATTGGCACTAGATTTAGAAGATCTGGATTCAAGTTCCTCTCTGCCAATGATTAGCTCTTCAGCCTTAAGTCACTCAAAAGTCAACATATGTAAAATCAAGGTATAAAATGAAGGGAAAGATACTCTTTAGAACTAGTTATAAAGATTGAATGAGAAGAGTTTTATAACTTAAATCATTATACCATTTGCAGTTATTATTCATGATTCAATACATGTATACAGAATATTTGTTAGGAGAGAAGACTCTTGTTAAGATTGATTTGAACAAAGTATTGTTAAAATATTTATTGAAATAACTTTCATAAGCACAAAACCTTGTGACAATAGCTACTATGCATTTTATTACAATATTATTATAAAACAATTAGCATTTGTCTCCTGGAGATAATAATGTCTGAAGACTCTATACTTTGAGTCAATTTTTGAGTACTCTAACCAAGCTGAAGAAAGGATGAAAACCTTTGAGTATAGGCAGTAGACACCATGTACATTTGTTTTCACTAACTAGTAGTTTCTGAAAATAAATGTTATCTAGTAAGTTTCCTTAAGTCAATTTAATCTTCTGTCCACTATTATCCTGTTTCATTCATTTGTATTGGTTTTTATTTTCTGTGTATGCTATATCTTTATTATTATTTTCTATGTCCCACTGTTTTTCATTACTACACAGGGAAATAAATAAATAGGTATTTTTTTTCACCCAGAACTCTATTCTAGCATAATTTGTACTTTAGCCTGGAGCTAATATTCTTTTCTTTGAGCAACACTAAGAGAAATCTATTTAACTTATTGAAATATGGTGATGGAGGGACACTGCAACTCTTCAACCTTCAATTTTTAGAGAGAAAAAATATTTAAATATTATCATCTTAAGGGGAGCAACTGATACATTTTAAATACCTCTTTAGGAAAAGTTGTAAAATGTAATGTGACTTGTATAATTATTTTAGAATTTGGAATTTGTAATAAACTGAGACATTATTTTGATTGTACCATAAAAATATAAGAAATCCAGGTACTTTATAATCGATTTATAACCTGAGCAGGGCAAGGTTCTCTTCTCCCATTTCTAAAGTATAGCCTCCACCTCTTGTCATTTCTGTCTCCCTGTCATGTTCCATCTCAAGGACCCCATGAGTCTCCACTCCCTGCATCAGGGGAACTTGAAACATCATAGAGGAAATTGGCCTTATATAAAAACTGGCCTAGTCCAAATAAACACTTGAATCAGTAATATAAGCACAAAAGCTTATAGATTGATTGACTGATTGAAAGACCAGGGAGATTTTAAAAGTTTTATGATGATAGAGGGATAAATATTCAGTTTCTAGTTAAACAAAAGATGAAACTTTTCCAGATTTAAAATTTTGAAGACGCGTGCTATGGTTTGGGTGTGGTTTGTTTAATTCTATCTCCTAAGGGTCTATGTGTTAAAGGTGCTAATAGGAGGTGCTATGGATCTTTAAAGAGTTGGAGGCTTGTTAGAAGTCCTTAGGCTATTGGGAACATCCCCTAAAAAGGGACTGTGGGACCCTAGTTTCACTCTCTCTGCTGTATTTGCTATTTGTTCCTCCACACATTCCTGCTATGATCTGCCATCATTGCTGCCCTCACCAAAGCCCAAAGAAATAGGCCACTCTAAAACCATGAGCTAAGTAAACCACTTTTTACTTCATAAGTAGCCTATATCAGATATTTTGTTATAGTGATAAAAAATTGACTAATAGTGTATTTGGAAAACAGGCTCCCACCATTTCTAATCTCTCTTTATTCTGATGTCCTCTGATCCCCTTAGGCAACTGAGAAATTAAAATGAACAGGACTGTCCCCAAAACAGACCTTGCTCATATGTAACACAACCTGCAAGTTCAGAGGGTTCACCAAACCACCCACGTGTTTGATCAAATTACTAAAAATACTCATAGAACTCACTGAAAGGGAAAGAATATGGACTAAAATAAGCAAGGGAAAGAAGTACACAGGGTGGGCTCCATAAAAGCATCAAATATGGAGTATTCTATTGCCTTGTCTGTGGATAGGCACGAAGTAGTGACAACCAGGAAACTTTATGGAAACCTTCATCCAGAGTTTGTACTGATACTCCATCAGAGAGACACAACTGATAGCTAGATTGATTGGTTGCTTACCTGACTAATCTCAGTCTCAAGGTCAAATGGATACCATGTGACTCTCAAATGAATTATTACTCTCTGGCCCAGCTAAAGTTCTCCACCTTAATCACAGTGTTAGGATTATAGAGTGTGACCCAAGGCCCCCAAGCAAACAAAGATACTCCTATTAGGTATGATGTCTCTAGAAATTAGACATTACCTCCAACCCACCAAAGGAAAGCCCTGGACTTTAAAAAAAATTATTCTAATTTGTTATATATGACAGCAGAATACACTGCAATTCATATTACACACATAGAGCACAATTTTTCATATCTCTGGTTACACAACATAGACTCAAACCATTCTTGTCTTCATGCACGTACTTAAATTCTCCACTTCACATCTCTCAGGTCTTTTTCTTCAGAAACCCTACACCTCCTACAAGGTAAGATTTTGTGCCCTGATTCACTTTTGCAGGATGTAAATGAGAGAACAACCTCAGCTGTGGGTTTTGTGCTGCTATTTCTCTGTCCAATCTTGACAGACTGGTGGGTGTCACAGTGGAAAACGACAAGGTCCCCATAAGCTTATTAAAAAGGCCAGACTCCTTTTTCCATAGTCTCTGCTTTCTTTCTTTTCCGTAGTAAGAACAAAATTAAAATGCTTTCTTGGTTTTTGCTTTTTGGATCAAACTCAGGGCCTTGTGAATGCCAAGCATGTGTTTTACCATCAAGTACTTCCTTGGCCCCACAAAACAAATTTTTATAAAAACAGTAACAGTGACTGCAATAACAAAATTGCTTGAGATTTCCTCCTCTTGGTTATGCAGTTTATGGTTTAAAAAATTATTTTGCATAATTATTCAGTCAACCTAATATGTAAATTCTCCTAATTCAAATTCCTTCTCAGTGCTGCTCTTTTCTCCACGGTTTTCTTAGCCCCCTACCCTTTCCTGTGGCCTCTGGATATTGTCAGAAGCCAAATGAGAGAAGTAGAACTACATCATTGCCAGCTGTCCACTAGTCCTCACTGACTGTCATCAAGATACGGCATTCCAATTGTCTGTGGTGGCTGCCTTTATCCTGTTGTAGTCACTGGTGATACCAGTTTCAACACAGGCAGTTCGATATTATCAGGAGCTCAACTGAGAACTCAGGATAGAGTTACCATGATATGTTGCCCATAGCTAATTTGTGATGAAAGGAAGTTGAATTTTGCCAAACCCATTTTCTGTTAAGATGATCATGTGATTTTTATCCTTTACTTTGCTAATGTAATATATCACAAAAATTGATTTCTGTATGTTGACATCTCTTGCATCACAGGGATAAATCCCACTTAGTTATTGTGTGTAATCCTTTTAATGCTATTATAATAATATTACTTTTTTGTGTGTATGGTGCTGGAGATTGAACCTGGGCCCTTGTACATGTGAGGCAAGTACTCTACCAACTGAGGTCTGTCTCCAGCCGTTAATACTTTTAATGCTAGTATTTTGGTCAAAGATTTTTACATCTATGTTCATTTAAAATATTGGCCTATGATTTTTTTTTCTTCTGGTGTCTGTCTAGCAATGGCATCACAAAAACCCTGGCCCTGTAAAATGAGTTTAGAAGTGGTCCTTTGTCTTCCAATTTTGGGGAGTATTTGAGAAGTATCAGTGTTAATTATTTAAAATATTTGGTAGAATTCCCAAGTTAGCCATCTGTTCTAGAGAGTTTATTTATAGGAAGTTTTTTTTATTCCTGATTCAATCTCCATCTAATATAGGTCTGTTCAGATTTTCTATTTTTTTCTATTTTCATACTTGTATGTTTCTAGGAATCTGTCCGTTTCTTCTAGGTTGTACATATACAGTTTGTTGGCATGTAATTGTTCATAAAAGTTTCTTATCCTTTATATTTCTTTAGTCTCAGTTGAAATGTTTCCTCCTTCATTTCTGATAGAGTTATTTGAACTTTCTCTCATGTTTTCTTAATTAGTCTAATAGTTTATCAATTTTTTTATTGTTTGTCTATTTCTCTATTTTATTTCTGCCCTAATCATCATTATTTTCTTTCTCCTGCTAACTTTGGTCTTAGTTTGTTATTTTTATTTTTTGTTCTCTGAGATATAGAAGTTGTTTATTTAAGGCTTTTATTTTTTTCTTAATATAGTCATTATTCACAACAAACATCCCTGTTAGAATTGTTTTTGCTTTATCCCATGAGTTTTATTATGTCTTGCATTTATTTTCATTCATCTCAAGATATTTCCTAATTTCCTTTATTCTTCTTCAACATAATGGTTGTTCAAGAGTGTGTTGTTTCACTGGGTGTGGTGGCACATGCCTGTAATCCCAGCAACTAGTGAGGCTGAGGCAGGAGGATCACAAGTTCAAAACCAGCGTCAGCAGATTAACTAGGCACTTAGTAACTCAGTAAGACCCTGTCTCTAAATAAAATTTAAAAAGGACTGGGGATGTGGCTCAGTGGTTAAGCACCTCTGGGTTCAATCTCTGGTACAAAAAAAAAAAAGAGTGTGTTGTTTCATTTCCACATATTTGTGAATTTTTCAGTTTTCCTCCTGCTATTGACTTCTAGTTTTACTCCATTGAGGCTAGTAAATATACTTGGTAGATTTCAGTCTTCTTAAGTTTGTTACAACTTGTTTTGTGACCTAACATGTGACCTATCCTGAGAAAGTTCTATGTGCACTTGAGAACAATGCATATTCCAGTGCTTCGAGGTGGTATATTTCGTATTGAGGTTTTGCTGCATTAGGCAAAGCAAGCAGTTTTCCCAGCCTTCAATGACTGGCTTTGTCTGGAAGAAGACTCACACCACTTGAATCTAGTGTACTTCTAATAGAAGAAACAGAATTTTTCAGCTTATCTTGTTATAAATCTAGAGAAGTATTTTCTGTTTCTCTGATGGCTGATGGCATTATTTCAAGGAATCTATGGATTATTATACTAATCTAAGACTTAATTATAGGCTAAATATATAGAATATCTCATGCATACATAAATTGCTGTCTTTCAGATGTATATGGATTTTCTTGCAATTTATAGAATACCGATCATTAGTGAATTAATAGCTGTTTGTCATGCATTTTTAAAGTAATGCATTTACTAGAATACCACAATAATCACAAGTAGAATACCACAATATGAGATTTTGTTATTTTGTTGTTGGTATTATTAATATAGTTATCTTTCTAAAATGAGAATTTGAGTACTCTATTCTTATCAAATTATCTACATAAAGAAGCAATTATAGATTGGAAAGTCTCCTTTATTGATGAATCTTTTTAGTTCTGTAGATTATTCCTTTCTATGTCTTAATTCCAGTGTCATGAGAGTCTAGTCTCCTTTAACAACTAGAGCATTGAAATCTTAGAATATTTATTGCCTACAAGGAATTCTAGAGGAGTCATAATTTTTTTCCACACCCCAACCAGGAATAATTAATTTATTCATGAAACTTTATGTAGTGGGAATCTGTTTACCATGTTTGCCTATTTTAATCACTAGAATATTTTTGTAGAATACTATTTCCATTATAAAAATAATATATTGGATATAGTTTACTAACATTGATGGAAACATAATTTTAATGCCTACACAATTACTTTTTTGGTATATGTTTAGATTTAATTTTTGCTGTTTACAAATAAATAAAATATGTAACCTTATACGTAATTTTTCCTTTCATATACATTTGTGTTAAATTTACTCCAAGAATACAAACATGTTCAAGGCTCGTAATACATATTCCTAAATTGCTTTCCAGAAATGTGCTGCCTATTTAGACTCCCACTGGTAGTTAAATTCCCACTGTGCATTTTACTTCTTATTTACTAAAATTGGTTATTTATATTTTTTAAAAAAATTGTTGATAATTTGGTAAAAATTATTATTATCAAGGTTGGGCTTTTATATTCTATTATCTGCTTACATTTCTTTTTAGAATTGTCAGTGCCTGTTCTTTTTAACACTAGTTCTTGCTTTCCTTTAGAGAGCCTTTTCTTTCTATAGTGTTTCTCACTCTGTGTAATTTGCAGCTAATCTTGTATGTCCTTGTACTAGAACTATCAATTTTATTTCAGTTTCAGAGTCTCTCTGGTTCCGACTATACTGCTCAGAGTCCACATATTACTTCCACTTATTTTTTTCTACTTTTATTTCATTAAAGAAATTCTAACCTCATCTCACCTAAACTAGAAATGTGAAAGATAATTTTATGTACTTCAACCAAACTGTTTAGTTAGGGCCTTCCATGGCCTTTACAATTGCCTGCAATTGGCCAGTAGTAGGAGTGAGAACATGGAAAAAAAATAGGGAGAGCTGAGATAAAGGACAGATACAACCCCCCAGGTGGTAGAGTCAGGATGGTTAGGCTGTCCTCAGCCAGGTCTGATTCTTCAAAGCAGCAGTTCCCAAATGTGTGTCCCTCAGATTCCCGTTCTCAGGAGTTAGCTTCCAAATTTTTAATTCAGTGGATGATACAAATGGTGTAACTGGTTTTATTAAAAGATGGTTTAAGAAACATATTTTAAGAAATGCCACTTTAGAAAGTAACTATTCCCACAGACTTTCAAATGTACCAAAAGGCAGCCAAAGGTCTCAAAAACATTTATTCAAAAGTTCATCCTTACCCTGCTGATTTAAATGTCATCTATTATATATTAAACTTCTAAATGTATTTGGTTCTATGTATGGATTTTATGTTCTCTTCTCTGGGCCATTCCATTTACACATCATGCAGGTGTTATGATGTGCTGTAATATCTGATAAACTTCATTGCTCTTCTTTATAAGAAATTCTTGTATTCTTTTTCATATGAACTTTAGAATTCATATGCTTTTTACTTCATTTCTCACTTTCTCCTTTTTCTATCTTTTCCTAGGGAAAAGATTTTCTTATTTTCATATTTCTATGCTAATGTTAGCTAGGTTCTGAGTCAGTAGCAGGATAGAGGCAACACTAGAGAAACCATTATTCTATTTGTCAAGACAAACTTGATTTGCTTGAGGTCAGGAGAAAGGCAACATAGATCAGCATTTTAATGTGAACATAAAAACAGTTATAAATTAATTTAGGTAGAACTGAAATCTTTACAATTTTGAATTTTTCTACCAAGAACATAATATCTTAAAAGTCTTGTATGTGTGTAATCTGTGTGTGTGTGTGTGTGTGTTTGTTCTTCAGGAATGTTTTAATGATCTTCTCATAAAGGTTATGTATTCATTGCTAAATTTGTTCCTAAGGTTTTTATATCTTGTTGTCATTGGAAGTGATATATTCTTTCATATGTCTTTTCTGAAAGACATTAACATCTACATATTAATTTTATACTATAATTTCTTATTGAAATCTCATTACTTGCAGTACTTTTTAGGTTGAATCTTAGGATTGTCAGCTTTATAATAAAAATGCCTAGAAACAGAAATAATATGAATACTTCTCCAAGTTGTATGCCTCTAATTTATTCTGTTGTTTGAATTTCACTGAAAAATACTTCCTGTGTAAGATATTATCATGTTAAGAAATTCTCCATTCTATTAAGCGTTGTTACCAAGAATGGATGTTATATGAACACATGACCAGTGTAACTCCACATCATGACAACCACAAGAATGGAAAGTCTTACTCCATGTATGTATGATATGCCAAAATATATTCTACTGTCATGCATAAGTAAAAAGAACAAATAAAAATTTGAAAAAAGAATGATGTTGACTTCTGTTATATAACATGCAAAAGATCATGTAATTTTTCTTCCTTTATATCTTATTATTTCTCCTTATGATTAATATTCTTAATATCAAACTAAATTCATATACTTCTAGAATAAATTCAATATGATCCTGATGCACTGTCATTTTTAATATGATGTTGAATTCTGTTAATATTTTACTTAAGATTTTTTATATTCATAAATAAATTCCAACATTTGTCATTGTTGTATTCTTGATAATTGCCATTCTGAGTGGAGTGCATCAGTGTGGTATTGATTTGCATTTATCTAATTGCTAGAGATGTTAAACATTTTTTTCATATATTTGTTGATCAATTATATTTCTTCTTCTGTAAGGTAACTGTTCAGTTTCTTAGCCCATTTATTGATTGGGTTATTTGGGTTTTCAGTGTTAAGTTTTTTGAGTTCTTTATACGTCTTAGAGATTAATGCTCTATCTGAGGTGCAGGTGGCAAAGATTTTCTCCGATTCCTTAGGCTCTTCCTTCATGTTATTGTTTCTTTTGCTGAAAAGAAGTTTTTTGGTTTGATCCATCCCATTTATTGTTATTAATTTTACTTCTTGTGCTTTAGGTATTTTATTAAGGAAGTTAGTTCCTAAGCCAACATGGTGACAACTTGGCCCACTTTTTCTTCTATTAGGCACAGGGTCTCTGTTCTGGTGCCTAAGTCTTTGATCCACTTTGAGTTGAGTTTTGTGCAGGGTAAGAGACAGAGTTTTAATTTCACTTTGCTACATATGGATTTCCAGTTTTCCCAGCACCATTTGTTGAAGAGATAACTGTATTTACGTGGGTTTGTCTCTGTGTCTTCTATTCTGTACTATTGGTCAATATTGCTGAGGGCCACAGACGAGTCAGGATGACTCATGGCATTTTTGCCAGAAGTAGTGGTTGAGAGGTGACGCCAGCGAGCCATTAAGATGATGACTTTTGAGTTCTCACGGAGTTCCCATTGAGTTCTGGTTGAGCTCTCGCAGGGATTCCTGAAGAGTTCGCGTTGGTTGGTGAAGTTCCGGTGGTAGGAGTTCTGGTTGGTGTGTGGTGTGTTCCTGGAGTCGCGTGGGTGGCGTTCGGGAGAGTTCCCGGGGAGTGTGCTGGTGGAGTTTGGAAATAAAGTTTGTTCCTGCTTGAGTGGCTTGTGATTTGTGCCCAGCATCGGAGGTAAGTGAAATTGCTCACCCCTGAGGAAACGCGAGAGAATGGGTGACCATTTAAAAAAAACAATGTGTTCTTGTTTTGATTTGTTTTGTTTTTGTTTCAAGCTGCCTATCCCTAGAACTTTCTCAGGCAAACTGGGAAAAATGGTTGGCTCAAGGTTTGAAGTTTTTTGCCCCCGAGGAAGAGATAGAAATAGACTACAAATGCACATGTCAAGAAAATAGGAAAATTGATACAACGATTTTTGTTCTGTTTTTGTTTCATTGTTTCGGTTTTGTTTTGTGTTATCTTCTTGGGTTGTGTTATCTTTATAGTAGATTAGAAATTAGTAAAAAACAAACCAAAAGAGTGTTAAGTAAATTGTTAGAGGTTCAGACCATGGAGAAAGACATTTTAGATCAAGTAAAAGAGAAGGTCTCTCGAGCTAGTCAGACAGAGGAAGAAAATTTAAAGGAGGAAGAACTATCAGGGAAAAAGTTACAACAGGAGGCTGCTACTAACACCTTTCTATCAACAGAGGGCATAAGTGTCCCACCAACAGCTCCACCTATAGAGACAACATATGCTATGGGGCCCCCAACCCCCGTAGTTGATAGATGGGATCCTGACACAGGACCTCAGAGGTTAGCATGCCCTGTACTTGAGCAGGCAAGAGGGCAGCGAATTCACCGTGCTTTAGATTTCAAAACAGTGAAGCAGTTAAAGGAGGCTGTAACAACCTATGGTCCCCAAACACCCTTCACTGTAAGCATGGACGAATCCATTACCAACTTGGACATGATGCCAGCAGACTGGGCTAGCATGTGTAAAGCTGTGCTAAATGGAGGGCAATATTTGTTATGGAAGGTTGCCAATGAGGAATTTTGCAAGGAGACGGCTAGGCGAAATGCAGCAGCCGGTTACCCTCAAAGAAATTTAGATATGTTGTTAGGAAAAGGACCTTATGAGGGTCAACAGCAACAAACTGAATATGATCCTGCCATATATTCATAAATTGCTGCAGATGCAGTTAGGGCACGGAAGACTTTACAAGGACATCGAGATTTGCAAAGTCACTTATCTAAGATAATACAAGGAGCTAATGAACCTTACGCTGAATTTGTAGATAGGCTTATTCAAACAGCTACCAGAGTTTTTGGGGACACAGAACAAGCAATGCCATTAATTAAACAGCTAGCCTTTGAGCAAGCAAACAGATGGTGCAAGGAGGCCATTAGACCATGGAAACATGGAGATTTAAACACATATATTAAATTATGTAGAGACATTAATGAACAAGGGCAAGTCTTGGTAGCTGCAGTACAAGAGGCTTTAGATGCCAGGCCAAAAACATGCTACAATTGTGAACAAACAGGACATTTTAAAAGGAGTTGCCCCATAGGACGAGGGTTTAACAAAGCTAGGTATCAAAGGAGTAGAATACAAGGTATTTGCCCACGATGCCATAGAGGAAGACATTGAGCTAATGAATGCCATTCTTAAACCACCATAGAGGGTACTCTGTTATCAAAAAATGGACAAGGACCAGGTGTTTACCCACGATATCGTGGAGAAAAGCATCGGGCTCCATTGCCAAAAAACGGACAGGGGGGCCCAATGCTCCGGGGCCCACAACCACAAATATACAGGGCAATGGAGAAACCCAGCAACACCATCAGGGTAGTGCCCAGGACACATTATCCATCAGATCTCTCATCAGACGAACCAGAAGGAGCACAAGGTTGGACATCTGTGCCTCCGCCAGAGCAGTACTAACTCCAGAGATGGGAGTTCAAATCATTCCCGCAGGGGTAAAAGGACCTCTTCGCCATCCTTTTTGTTAGGATGCAGTTCTTCTACTCTAAAAAGATTTATGATAAGTCCTGGGGTAATTGATCCCGATTATGAAGGTGAAATAAAAATTATAGCTGGTTCTCCAAGAGGTATATCAGTAATTTCACCAGGAGATAGAATAGCACAGTTATTAATAATACCCAGCTTGCATGATAAATTTTCCAGCCGTACTATAGAAAAAGCTTCCAGGGGATTAGGCTCCACAGGTGTAGATTGGGCTATTCTGTCTTTAAATTTAGATTCTCGCCCAATGCTAAAACTAAATATTCAAGGATATAAATTTAATGGGCTACTGGATACAGGTGCAAACCTTAGCATCATATCTCGTCAAGAATGGCCAAAACATTGGCCGTTACAACAGGCCACTCAAACGCTTCGAGGCCTAGGAGTAGCAACTAATCCCCATAGAAGTGCAATGGTATTAGATTGGAAGGATCCTGAAGGATGTGAAGGAACTATACAGCCATATGTATTGGATCATCGTCCTATAAATTTAAGAGGACAAGATGTCCTAGATCAATTAGGTTTGACATTAACAAATAACATCAATCCAAATGCACCCACTATTAGGGATAGACAAGGTTTTAGGAAAGAAAAAAGATTAGGAGAACAAGAAAAAGGTATAGCAACACCAATTCAAATAGATCAAGGAATAAATAGACATGGATTGGGTTTTCAGACGGGGTCACTGAGACAATAAAAGTTACTTGGAAATCAGAAAGACCAGTATGGGTTCCTCAGTGGCCCCTGACTAAAGAAAAGATACAAACAGCCCATGACCTGGTCAAACAACAATTAGCAGAGGGACATATACAACCTTCCGTATCTCCCCATAATACTCCCATTTTTGTCATTAAAAAGAAATCTGGTAAATGGAGATTATTGCAAGATTTAAGAGCCATTAATAATGAGATGGTTATTATGGGACCTGCTCAATCGGGAACTCCTCAATTGTCTGCTTTGCCAAAAACCTGGTATGTTTTAGTTATAGATATTAAAGATTGTTTTTTTTTTTTTCAATTCCAATTAATCCTGAGGATAGTCCACGTTTTGCATTTACTATCCCTGCACTGAATCATGAAAGTCCTGATCAGAGATATGAATGGAAAGTACTCCCTCAAGGGATGGCTAACAGCCCAACTATGTGTCAAATTTATGTTAACAAAGCAATTCAGCCACTTAGAAATCAAAATCCTGAACTACAAACATTTCACTATATGGATGATGTATTGTTAGCACACAAAGATAAAAACACATTGCTAGAATGTTATGCCACACAAACTTATTAAAAAATTATAATCTAGAGATAGCAATAGATAAAGTACAATTAAATTTTCCAATTAATTATTTAGGAGTTCTATTATCCTCAACCATGGTTAGTCCACCAAAAATTCAAATACGAGTAGATCAACTCAAATCACTTAACGACTTTCAAAAGTTATTAGGAGACATAAATTGGATAAGGCCTTATCTAGGCATACCAACAGGAGAGTTGGGACCTTTATTTGATATCCTAAAAGGTCCATCAGATCCAAATTCACCCCGAATGTTAACACCTGAAGCAAGAAAGGCATTAAAAATTATTGAAACATATATGGAAAATATGCATTTGGATAGAATTGATATAAGTTTGCCTTTATTATTTATTGTAATACCAACAAAAAATATTCCTACAGGAGTATTTTGGCAAGAAGGTACATTATTGTGGATACATTTATCTTATTCTCCTAACACTATTCTTACTAGGTATCCTGAGGCTGTAGGACAATTAATACTCAAAGGAATAAAAGCAGCAAAGGGAGTGTTTGGATTTTTTCCCAATAAAATTATTACTCCATATACTATGGATCAAATTGATGAGTTAGCTAATGAGTTAAATACTTGGGAAATAATCATGTGTAAATCTAATGTTTCATTTGATAATCACCTACCATCTAATCCTTTGTTGTCTTTTTTGGTCTTCGCATCCTGTAGTGACAAGAAAAATGACAAGAAAAACACCTATCATGAATGCTCCAAATATATTCACTGATGGGTCAAATAATGGTACAGCAGCAGTAGTTACCCCTGATCAATCTTTTACATTTTTAGTACCCAAACAATCAGCTCAAAAGGTAGAGCTTAATGCAGTATTACAAGCTTTTGTGATGTTTAAAGATTCTGTATTTAATTTATTTTCTGATAGTCAGTATATAGTTAATGCTATAGTATCCCTTGAAGATGCTGGTAGGATTTCTCCTTCCTCTACTGTTTTCTCTTTGTTTTCCACTATACAAAGTCTAATCTGGGACAGAAAAGATCCATTCTTTATAGGACATATCAGGGCACATACAGGATTTCCTGGAGCCCTTAGTTTGGGCAATGATTTAGCAGATAAAACTACACATGACATACATATTTTCTCTACACTAGAAGAAGCTACAAATTTTCATAAAAGGTTCCATGTCAATGCTAATACTTTACAAAAGCATTTTAAAATAACTAAGGAACAAGCTAGACAAATAATAAAACAATGTCAAAATTGTGTGACCTTTTTACACAAGTTAATCTTGGAGTCAATCCTAGAGGACTGATACCTAACCATATTTGGCAGATGAACGTCACACACTTGCCAGAATTTGGAAAATTAAAATATTTGCATGTTACAGTTGATACTTCTTCAGGATTTTTGATGGGCTCCCTTCATGCCAGAGAAAAAGCTAAAGATATTATAGCTCATTGCTTACAAAATTTTGCCACTGTGGGCATTCCAAAACAGTTAAAAACAGACAATGCCCCTGGCTATACCTCTACCTCTTTTAAACAATTTTGCTCATCATTTGGCAGTACTCACATAACAGGAATTCCATACAATCCACAGGGACAAGGCATAGTTGAAAGAGCTCATCAAACTATTAAAATGTATTTATTAAAGCAAAAAGAGGGAATTGGAAAGGGGTATATATCCCCAAAGATACACTTAAAATAACCCTTTTTACTCTAAACTTTTTAAATTTGGATTCATCAAGGCTTAGTGCTGTGGAAAGGCATATGTGTCCAAAAAATGTACATAAGCCCGAGGTACTTTGGAAGGATATTCTAACAGGACAATGGAAAGGTCCTGACCCAGTGATTGTCTGGAGTCGGGGTTCTGTTTGTGTGTTTCCAGAGGGAGAACAGCAGCCGATTTGGATTCCAGAGAGATTAACCAAAGCGATTTCTACAGACCAAAAAGAAGATGATTTGACTCAAATCCATAACAGCTGATATCCAGAGCTCCAGCTTGGCTATTCTTACATCTGCAACAGTGATTCTCCCACACCTGGAGGCTAATGAATAATGAACACCATTAAGGCCTATTTCAAATGTAAAAAACCTTGGGGCTTGCTTGTGGGATTACCGTCAGACCCATATGCAAGTTACAGGAAGAAGGATGAGATATCAAAGAAGAGTCAAACCCAGGTGGTAACCAGGATGCTTTTTTCAATATCTATTTTATCATTGCCTTTTCCCACATCATAAAGTTCTATTTTATTTTTTGAGTTCATACAGACCTAGGTTAATGTCTTTCTGATCAGTTCTATTTTTTGACTGTGGAGTTTTTAAACATTGCAATGGAGATTTCACCTGTGAAAAGCTACAAGGCCTTTACTATTATGTTATGTGTTGTATATATTGTGTTATGTGTGCACATTTCTGTTTTGTGTTATATGTCTGTATGTGCGTATGTCCATACATGAGGAGTGCTCATGAAAAAATGGATCCAAATATTTTTTTTATTCACGTGATTTATATGGTTTAATTTAAATTAGGTAAACAGCTGTTGAGGATTGTTTTTAAAGGTGGTTAACAGATCTGTTTGTTTACTTTCACCTTTCCTATTCATTATATTTAATAATTCTGTTCAGGATAATGTAAATTGTTCAGAAAATTGTTTTCTTAGTGCCTGTTGGAATGTTACATAATATTTTTTTAGCCATCATTGCCAGAATTCCTATCTTCATTCCAGTGCCAGTGAAGACAAAGATAAAACCAAACTCAGCTTCTTTGATAGCTATCACAGTAAACAGTATAAACTGATGCATCAATGAATAATAACTCAACAAGTGATGCTCAATCAAGTAGTTGATTTACTTTGGGAGGAAATGGACATATTGATGGATTCCTCTGCTTTGAACTGCTTGCAGAACTTGCCTGGACTATGATTGTATGCATTGTGAACTACTTGTTGGTGCAGCAAATTGTGGTTGTGCTGGGGCATCTTTGCTGATGGTGCCATTGGTGGTACAATTTTTCTAAAAAGAGCCATCATTTGGCTTGGTGTCGTGGAATTTTGCATCCTCCTCCCTTCTGCTAGTGATGGTCTAAAATTTGGGGGGGCTGTATGCTGGACTGGTAGTCAGTGACAGGTAAGATCCAATTGCAGTGGTACCAACCTAAGAAAGGAGGCTGACGCCTTGAGGTCAGCTCATCCGATGATGGGTAAGGACCATATGTAGTATTGGACAACCTATCAGGCACAGTCCCTAAGCCACATTGCTTGTTGTTTAATTAAACAGAAGTGGGGAGATGCTGAGGGCCACAGCCGAGACGGGATGACGCATGGCATTTTTGCCAGAAGTAGTGGTTGAGAGGTGACGCCAGCGAGCCATTAAGATGATGACTTTTGAGTTTTTGTGGAGTTCCAGTTGAGTTCCGGTTGAGTTCTCGCAGGGATTCCTGAAGAGTTCGCGTTGGTTGGTGAAGTTCCAGTGGTAGGAGTTCCGGTTGGTGTGTGGTGTGTTCCTGGAGGAGCCGCGTGGGTGGCGTTCGGGAGAGTTCCCGGGGAGTGTGCTGGTGGAGTTTGGAAATAAAGTTTGTTCCTGCTTGAGTGGCTTGTGATTTGTGCCCAGCCAGACTTCGGCACAATATGTCTATTTTGGTGCCAACACCATGCTTTTTTTTTTTCTAAACCACGGCTTTGTAGTATAATTTAAGGTCTGGTATTGTTCTGCCTCCTGCTTCACTTTTTTTAGCTAAGGAATTCTTTGGCTATTCTGGGTCTCTAATTTTTCCAAATAAATTTCATGACTGCTTTTCTATTTCTATGAAGAATGTCATTGGGATTTTAATAATGATTGCATTAAATCTGCATAGCACTCTTCGTGAGGTTGTGGAGGGAAAAGTACATTCATACGTTGCTGGTGGGGCTGAAAATTGGTGCAACCACTATGGAAAGCACTATGGAGATTCTTCAGAATATTTGGAATGGAATCACCATTTAACCCAGTTATCTCATTCCTCAGTTAATACTTTAAAATCATCATACTACAGTGAGGCAGCCACATCAATGTTTATAGTAGCTCAATTCACAATAGCCAAACTATGGAACCAACCTAGTTGCCCTTCAACAGATGAATGAATAAAGAAATTGTAGTATATATACATAGTGAACTACTACTCAGCCTTAAAGAAGAATGAAATTATGGTATTTGCCATTAAATGGATGGAGCTGGAGGATATCATGCTAAGTGAAATAAGCCAATACCCCCCAAAACCAAAGGCTGAATGTTTTCTCCGATATGCAGATGTTAATTCACAACAAGCGTGGGGGATAGGGAAGAATAGAGTTAGTTTGGATTAGACAGAGGGGAATGAAGGCAGGAGAGGGGATATATGGTAGGAAGAATAGTAGAATGTGAATATATGATACACAACCAGTGTAACTCTACATAATGTACAACCAGAAGAATAAGAAATTGTACTCAATTTACGTATGATGTTTTAAAATTCATTGCACTGTCATGTATAACTAACTAGAATCAAAAAAAAATACTATACATACCGTATTGCATGAGTATGCATGCATAAAAGAGTGCAGAATAATATAAAATTGTGTTTAATGGCTATTATATCTGAGTATTGCAGTCGTGAATGGCTGGTACTCATTTTTGCTTTATATATATTTGTATTATATTCATTAAAAAATAGTCCAAAAATGTAAGCTCCAGAACCATATGTAAGTATAAATGTATGTATATGCATATATGCATATACTATGCATATATTTCTGTTTCTATATGTGTAGAGAGAACATAAAGTATAGACATCAAAATAAATAAATTAATATATTCCAATGTCATTTTTAAAGTTGTAGGGTAACCCAGAACCCTCTGCTTCTTGCTCTCTGTGTTGAGAGTCCTGTATCTTGGTTTGGCAGACTAAGCTTAGCTCTTTTTCTTGTTGAAGCATCATCCTGCCTTAGATTTTGTCTCCTGACCAATTGGTTTCTGCCTTTTGCACACATACTTTAGGGCCTTCATGCCTTTCTTTGTAGGCCTTCTCGTCCCCTCCCCCATCCATATCGGCATGTGATTATTTTCTGTTTCTGCTTCCTCATCCTATTCACATTGAATTCCAGATGATTTCCATTTGTCTTCTTCCCACCTTCTTCATTTAACTAACCCCCTGGAACCATATGACAAATCCTTAAGGACCAAATATTAATTACTTCTTCAGGTGAACACTACACAGCTAGTCCTTTACTGCCCTCTGGAGGGACCTTGACCATTCCACACCCTGTGGCCACACAAGTCCCTAGAGGGGCTTGCTCATCTCATCCCACCTGGACCTTCTCTCCTGAGCAAGAGTCGGTACCAAGAACTCTCCATAGGTGCAGAGGGTGGTGAACAGGAAGCTAACACACTGCTGCCTTGGAGGAACTTGAAATGATAAGGATAGAGAAGTGAGGGTTGTGGGAGCATGTTTAGGCTGCAGGGTCGGAAAGGAAATGGTTGTAAATCACATGAAGATTGATGATAATACAAAGTATCTATAAGTTCCAGAAGCTGAAAGATTTGTGGTTCACATGACTCCACAAGGGGAAACAGACATCACTGTGACAGTGAGGGAAGCTGTCATGGAGGTCTTGCTTCAGAGCTGGTCTTTGAAGGGTGAAAACACATGCAAAGGCCAGGAGGAGGGATTCTCTGTGGGAAAGGTGACAGGAGTGGAACCATCAGAAGCAGAAATAGGCAAAGCATAGGGGAGGTGGGTATTTTGACTAGAGTGAAGATTCACATGGGGAGACAGGATGAGAGTAGAGACCAGAAGGAGGAATTTGCATTTACCCCATCATTAATAGGTTTTCCTTGAAAGCACATTCTGTAGAAAGGGGAGCAAAAGAAGGGAAGGACAGAGAGGATCAGCTATGGAGACGATAACTAAGTGGCAGGAGGCTGGGTGCAGCAGTGAAACACATTAGCACTACATTTCCCGACTCCTCTCTCCGATCTGCTCCTTCACATACTTTGGAGTATGTGAAAGGGTTAGACATCATGTGAAATAAATGATGTAAGTCATGCCTTTAAGGCTCTGTCCTGTGAAGTGTAACAGTCACCCATGCCATGAAGTCTCCAGAAAAGCTGCCTTATGACTCTGGGTGAATAAAACTAGTAATCCCAGGGGAGTGGCTCATATATATAAATAGTGCAGAAGTTTGCTATTGTTATCGCTTGACTCAGCCCCTGGGGTAACAGACATCTCCCTGCCACCCAGATATAGGCCACTCTTCCAGTGTTTGCAATTATATATAGCAGCAAATGTTTCTGGGCTGAATTCAGTCCCCCCACGAATCTTGTTTTGTTGATGGATGTCCTGATGAGATCACCAGTTGATTTTTTTTAAGTAGCCTAACAAATTGTATCAAATTTAAATTAAGTCAAAATTTCAACATATTTGACTTGAATAGTAATTGTATTGATTATTGCTACAACAGTGAATGTCTCAAAATTTAGTGGCTTACAATAGCAATAAAATTTGTTATCTCATATGGCTTCTGCAGAATTCAGAGGAAGATTAGGTGGGTGGTTCTAGTTAGGATTACCTCAGGAGATCATAGTCAAGATGTTGACCAGAGCTGCAATTATCTGAAGATAGGACTGGGCTAGAGAATCTGTCTCCAAAATGGTTCGTTTATATAGCAGGCAGATTGTGCTGGCTGTTTTGGTTTTTATTGGTGTATATTAACTATACAGAACAGTGGGGTTGATTGTGGCATATGTGTATATGCATATAACATAATTTAATCAATTTTATTCCTCAATACTTCCCCTTACTCTCACCTCCTGTTCCTTCACGGTCCCCTTTCTCTTGGTGGTCTCCCTTCTCCCTTCTACTTTTATGACATCTTTTTTTTTCTTGTTTTCCCCCTCTAACTTCCACATATGAGAGAAAATATATGATACATGTCAAAGTCTGGCTTATTAGGCTTGACATTTTGCTCTCCATTTCCACCCATTTTCCTATAAATGGCATAATTTCATTTTTCTTTATGGATGAATAAAACTTTTTATGCATATATACCATATTTTCTTTAACCAATCATCTGTTGATGGACACCTAGGCTGATTCTATAATTTGGCTATAGTAAATTATGCTGCAGAAAATGTGGGTATGCATATCTTGAAAGTATGCTGGCTTTAATTCTTATGAATAAATACCAAGAAGTGGTGTATCTGGATCATATAGTAGATCTATTTCTAGTTTTTTGATGAACCTTCATACTGATTTCCATACTGGCTTACTAACTTACATTCCACCAACCATGGATAAGAGTTCCTTCTCTACCATCCTCATTAGCATTTATTGTTATTTTATTCTTGATGGTGCTGGCTGTTGACAGGACACTTTTCCATAGGGCTTCCTGACTGTACTCATGAAATAGCAACTAGCATGGAACAGAAGGAATGATCCAGATCAACACAGAAATCCTAATCTGGACCCCCAAAACATGGTTAGAGAGGGGAAAGTAGTTCTAATGTTATATAATAATATGGCAATGACTTCTATAACAGTTAATTACACATTCCAAAATAATCAAAGGAGAAAAGTTTTAAGGTATTCAACACTGAGAAATGATACTATTTGAAGAGATGGAAATGCTTGATTTGACCATTACACCTGGGGTATATATATCAAATTCTAACACTATACTCCATGAATAAGTACAAATATTATATGTCAATCTTTAAAAAATTAAGTCAGAATGGAAATTATCAAGAATACAAGCAATAATAAGTGTTGGTGAGGATGTGGGGTAAAGGGCATACTCATACATTGCTGGTGGGACTTCAAATTGGTGAAACCACTCTGGAAAGCAGTATAGAGATTCCTCAGAAAATTGAAATGGTACCACCATTTGATCCAGCTATCCCACTCCTCAGTTTATACCCAAAGAACTTAAAATCAGCATACTACAGCCACATCAATGTTTTTAGCAGCTTAATTCATAATAGCTAAACTATGGAACCAACCTAGATGCCCTTCAACTGATGAATGCATAAAGAAAATGTAGTAAATATACACAATGGAATATTATTCAGCATTCAAAAAGAATAAAATGATGGCTTTTGTTGGTAAATGGATGGAGCTGGAGAATATCATGCTAAGTGAAATAAGCTAAACCCAAAAAAACAAAGTCCAAATGTTTTCTGTGATAAGCAGATGCTGATTCATAGTGGAGGTGGTGGTTAGGGAAGAAAGCAGAAACTTTGGATTGTATAGAGGGGAGTGAGGGTAGGGGGAATGTGAGAATGGTAAAGACAGTGGAATGAGATGGACATTATTACCCTATATACATGTAGATCACACTACCTGTGTGACTCTGCACTATGTACACCCAGGAGAATGAGAAGTTGTGCTGCATTTGTCAAAATGCATTCTACAATCATATATAACTAATTAGAACAAGTTTGGAAAATAAGAAAAAATATTAATACACTCCTCCTTTGAAGACAGAAGTATCAATGTATTTTATGACCTTGTTTGTAAAGTCCTATATCCTCATTTCCAATATTGCATTGGTTACATATGTCAGGTCAGCCCTAGTAATTGTGAGCAGAAGGACATGAATGGGACTTGAATACCAAGAGACAAGACTTTGGGGGAAGCATTTTGGAGTCTAGTTACTAAAGGAATTGTAGCATAAAAGGGTGCTATATAAAAGGGGTTTTGTTCCTTAGCAATAATACTATAGTACAAATAAATAAATCACAGGATTTCTCAGAGAAAGAATAAGGATGGAAAGGCAGAAATCTAACTGTCTTTACTCATGGATGATATCATATAAATAAATAACGTTTCTGAAGAGTATTTTATTTATATCTGTCATTAGAATGAATTAAAGTTTAGCATGATTGCTGAATTCTAGATCAGTATACTAAAATCAAATTATATAATTGCATTTAACACTTGAAAAAACAAATTTAGAAAAACCACTTATAATAACAAATAAAAGTGTACCTAAAATCTAGCAAGCATATGGAAATTATAGAAATTAAAATAAACTGAAGTCCTTTGCTTGTTGTATATGTGGAAAGCTATGTCTTTACCTATAATAATGCCAACTCTCCCAAGCTGATCTCCAGATTTAACACAAATTCAATCAAAATCTCAACATTTTTTTTTCTAATTTGAAAAGTTAAATTTGGCAATATGACATTATACAGAAAAATAAAAAGCTAAAAAAGTGTAATACTTATTAACTCATTAAAAAGAATATCAGGGAAAAATCACTTTTTACCAGATATTAAAACATCACAGTGCTATAATGAGTTAAGAAATATATTATAATTATAGGAATAGATGGATAAACAAAAGGAACTGAATATCATTCCTAGAAACAAATTCACAAATAAATATAATTGGTGAGGAAGGGAATGACTGTTCAAAAAATGAACTACTAAAACCAATAAATTCAGCAAAGTTGAAGAATACAGAATCAACATACAAAAATCAGTAGCAAAAGTATTTCAATAGATCAATAGCAAATTATCTGAAGGAGAAAGCAAGAAATCAATCTCATTTTCAGTAGCAATAATGACCAAGACAAAAAAAAAAACCCTACTAGTATATTTATTCAAAGAGGTGAAATATCTTTATAAGGAAAACTATAACACATTGATAAAAGAAATTGAAGGGGCACAGAAAAAAATAAAAAGATATCCTGTGTTCATGTAACAAAAATTAATATTGTCAAATTTTACATATAACCCTAAACAATCTTGATTCAATGTAATTCCTATCAAAATACCAATGACATTCTAAACAGAACACACACACACACACACAGAAAAAAAAGTCTAAAAATTTATATGGATCCATAAAAGAACCTAAATAACCAAAGAAACCTTAAGCAAAAAGAGAAAAGGTAAAGGCCATAATACCTCACTTAAAAATATACTACAAAACTACAGTAACCAAAACAGCATGTTATTGGTATAAAAATAAAGAGACAGACCAAGTGTAAGGATTGAGTGTCGATAAATAAATCCGTGCATCTATAGTAAACTGATTTTCAACAAAGCACTAAGAATACACATTGGAAAAAATGACAGCTTCTTTGATAAATAATGCTTAGAAAATTGGATATCCACATGCAGAAGAACGAAACTAGACTCTTCTTACTAAATTAAAAAATCAATTCAAAATACGCTAAAGGCCTAAATGCAAGATCCAAAATCTAGAAGAAAACATGGGAGAAATGCTGCAGGACATTGGAACAGGCAAATATTTTCAGAAAAGACCCCAAAAGCACAGACAGCAAAAGCCAAAATAGATAAATGGTATTGTATCAAACTAGAAAGCTCTGCACAACAGAGGGAAGAAACAACTTATAAAACAGGAGAAAATATTTGCAAACAATCTGATAAGGAGTTAACATCTAAAACATATAAATAAATAAAACTGCCCAATAGCAAATGAACAAATAATTCAATTAAAAATAGGCAATAGACCAAAAGAGACATTTCTCAAAGGAAGAAATGTGAATGGTCAACAGGATATGAAATATGTTCAGCACATCCTATCATCAAGAAAATGCAAATTAAAACCAAAATGAGGTATCAGCACACTCTAGTTAGAATGCGTATTATCCAAGAGACAAAAGATAAATGCTGGTGGGAATGTGGAGCAGGACATACTTACATGCTGTTAGTCATAAATTAGTACAGCCATTAAGGAAAAGAGTATGAAGGTTACTCATAAATTAAAGTTAGAACTACTATATGACCTAGCAATTCCACTACTGGGTATATACTCAAAGGAAATTCAATTAGTATATCAAAGAAATATTTGTATTTTATGTTATTATAGCATTATTCACAATAGCCAAGGTGTGGAGTCAACCTAAGTGTCCATCAACAGATGAGTAGGTAAAGAAAATGGTAGGTATACACAATGAAATATTACTTCACCATAAAAATGAAATCCTGTCAAATGCAGCAACATACATGAAGGAACCTAGAAGACATATGTTAAGTGAAATAAGCCATAAATGCAGATAGAAATATTGCACAATCTCAATTACATGCATACGTTTAAAAAGTTGATCTCATAGAAGTAAAGAATATAATAATGGTTTCCAGAGGCTCTCATAGTCTAATCATTTAGCCTCTGACTATTCCTGAATAAACAGAAGAGTTTTGGGAGGATACTCATATCAAAACCACAACAGGTACACACACATACACACACACACAGAGCTATATGTGTATATACACACATAAATGATAATTTTATGTGTGTGAGTTACTGCAGATTGAACCCAGGACCTTGTGCATGTGAGGTAAGTACTCTATCACTGAGCTACAACTCAGGCTCACAAAATAATAATTTTTAAAAAAATTAAATATTTTAATTTCTTACAGTCTGATGTTTTGAAGTTATTTTTAATTTTCTCTGCTGATATAAAATAAAAATGTGGAGGTTCAGGATGTAGCAACTTGTCCCTAATGTGTAAATAAATTTAGCAATTCAACTTATAACCAGAATGAAATTTTCATCTTCCCTTGCCCTTTTCATTAGATCTCACAGTCTTCCAATCAAGTGTATTTCGTTACTCAGAGTGAGGATGGCATATGTCTTCAGTTTCATTAGCATATTCTGAATTCTTTTCCTTAAAAACTGAAATAAAACCAATAGGGAAAAACAGATGCTTAAAATGAGTCAAGCTGTAACCCCAATCTGGCGGAGTGAGGTAGGCATTATTTTTCACTCTTTAGTTTCTCAGGATCACATCTAATAAGAGGCAAAGCTGGGAACGCGGGTCACCCTGGTTACATCCTCAAGCTCTTTCTTTCACAGTACAATGTCAAACACAAGGGCCTCGATCTGAGGGACTCTTTCAAACCATTTGGTGTTAAGCTTTAGGATCTGAGCTGCAGGCCAAGGACTAAGTGAGAAGAGAAGGAAAGTTTTCTTGGTGACCTTGGCTTCAGAATGTTTCCATAGATTTAAGAAGAGGTAGAAAAGTTAACTGCAAAGGAAATGCCTGCCCGGGAGTAGCTGAGGCAAGGGAAGGATTCCTTTAGCAGAGATTGTGAGTAGACAACCATTAGGCAAGATCTTGCTGGAGGATGAAGCTTCATCTTTAGGCGGCAGAGGCAACCACAGTGAGGCAATGAGAACAGATGCCCTCCTACATTGTCAGACAGATAGTCAAAGGACCAAGAAGGATAAGGTGTCACAGGGAGTTCATTAAGACTTACAGGCATTATTGAATTTTTTTGTGTTCGTGTGCCTGTGATGCCCTGGAAAGAAAAGGATAGGAGAAGAGAAGGACCCTTTAGAAAAAATTTAAATCCTGTATCGATTGAATAACAATTCAATAATTACTTGAAAAAGATGGTTTTAAAATCAAAGACCAAATTTTCTTGACTACAGTTTTCCTGGGACCAAACACAAATGTGAGTTCATGAAGGAGATCTAAAGAAACAGTTGAATACCTGCACATACCATTTAGGACTACGGCTTTAAACCCTGATGTAAGCATTACCTCATTTTGTAGATGAGGAAATTGACACTCAGAGAACTTAGATGCACTTAAGCCATGAAGCAAGTAAATGGCAAGGATAGAGGGTTTATTAGGCATTTGTTTGCTCCTGAGCTCATTCTCATTCCACTTTAGCAACACCTGATTTTAATGGAAAAAATGATAAAACGGACCTTCTGTTTCTGCAGCTTGATAGTTGATGGTATAGGTCTTGTACCTCTGGTTATCTCCTGTGATTACTGAAGGGCACCCACATGAGGTAAATAATAAGCATAATCACAGCAGAAATTCAGGTACTACTGAAATTTCATGCAAGTACAACACATTCCCCAAAATTGTTATATTTGATGACTACTTAGTAAACAAGAACACCTCATTGGAACTGACAGTTGATCCCACTAAGATACAATTGTTCTCTTCTTCTCTGCTCAAGAAAGAACAGAACCTCTCTAATCAAGTGCAGTTTAATTTTTTTTAAGTTAGAATTTAACACAAAGCACTCTGTTGTAGGTGTCCTCATTTTCATAAAGCTAAAGCTCAGCAGAAAAGAACCCAAGTCCCCTACAATGCACCTTTCTCTTCTACTGGGGTGGAAGCAAACAACCCAGGAGGGGAGTGTACAGTGCTGTTCCAACTCTGATTAGCTCCTAGGGCTTGTTCAGCTCTTCTATGAAATTGCAGCGGGCATAGGTGGATGGACTCACTTCCAGGTCTGTGCCAAGGAGCCTAGGGGAGGACAGCAGCTCTTTTGCCTCTGGGTCTACAGCTCTATCTTAGGTCCCACTGCTCTTCTCCCCTACCCTCTACGCCAGTGCAGTAAGTGGATCCTCTGGAGCAGACACAGCCTTTCTTTCACAGGAAGAGGAATGTAGTCATGGCCACCAATACAAGTTTTATTAATAGGTTAACCATATGTCATATTCTAAAAGAATCCATATTATACATTTCTATTCTAATTCATGCTCAAAGTTCCACTTTGCACTCATCAATAGCTGCATCCCATTTATTGGTTTCTCAGAGTATTTTTTAAGTTTTTTTAGTTGTAGATGACACAATTTTTTAATTTCCTCCCTCCCTCTCTTCATCCTTCCTCCCTCCCTGCCACCTTTCTTTCTTACACGTGCAAGGCAAGCGCTCTACCACTGAGGTACAGCCCTAGCCCTCTCAGAGTATTTTGGAAGAATCAGTTAGAGGATTCACTGATGAAACTTAAAACAAATTGCACATTGTTTCTAACAAATTCTATCTCCTCCCCTTAAATGAGTGGAGGGAAGGGAGACATGTAAATTGCCCCTGGAAGATTTAATATTTTAATGGCCCCCAACTTATATTCCTAAATATTTGTTCAGAGTTAGAATAGATGCCAGAAGAAGTGTTGTTTAGGAGGAAAAATAGAAATAGGAGAGCTTTCCTGAGCAATCCAGCTCTGGTTCCAAATTGGCTCACCTATAAGCAAAGCAAGAGCTAAGCAGTTGACTAGTAAAGAAACAAATATCTGTCTCAGGGCTAATAAGGCTATAATGCTCCCAAGAAAATTTGATGTTTCTGACAAGATACGAACAAGGCCAATATAATCAATCTACTAACAGGGGTGAAAAGTTTCTAAAAGAACCTCGGCAAGGCCAAACTGCTACCACAAAAATTTCTAGCATCCATCTTTTTGAGTAATTGCCTGCTACTTTTTTAATGACAACCCCAGCCTGGCTCTAATCTTGCTGCCTCTGGGCCAAAAGTTTTGAGACAGCCATTCCCTAAATTGTCAATATTTCTTGAGAGCACTGAATCCAAAACTGACCCTCAATTTCCTAATCTCCTTTTAGAGCCATGCACCACACACCCAGACCTATAAGAAGACCCTCCTAAGTGGTCCTTCCTAAGACACTCCTAATTTCTGTGGATATGCTCCCCCATGCTACATTAAGGTAATAAACCTAATTAATAAATAAACTTGTGAATATGGATGAATTCTTTCTGATCTTTGGTTAGGGAGTTTGACTCTGTCTATGTGTCTTTACAGACAACTTAGTAATCCTTTTAGGATCTTACCTCTTAAGGACATTATTACCTACCTAAGGATTTTGTCTAAGATATTGTCTTTTTTGCGAGGAGATTTCTAGTAATTTCCAAGTATAATTATCTCCAATGACTCAATTTTCTAAAAATATATTTTTGATCTTTATAGACAAGAGCCTTGGATGATTTCACAATTGTTCGATCTCTCAAATTTCCACTTTTCCCCATCCCATGGCCATCATTCATGTAAAACAACCCATAGTGATGGAATTGAGACACAAAGGGTCTGCTGGATCACACATTCATTCCAAAAGGTGTCTGTAACTCAGGGTTGGCTCTGCAGTTTCACAGCAATGTGATGATGCTAGATATTCTGTTGGCAATCCTTTGTTCTGCTTGTCTTGCAAGTATGGGAAACCTACAAACTACATATTTCAGTAACAGTGGGACCAAATCATGTTAAAACTATGTACTTCAACAACAGTGTTCCTAGTTAGATTTTGCTAATGAGAGGCACTCATGTTCAAATCAGAAGGTCACAGAGAGTTAGAGGCAATGCTATTTCTCTCTGGCCTTGACAGACAAACATTAAGTGCTTCACAGACAGTTCATGTGAAGCTTTGAACTAGCCTCAGCCATTTTCTTGTTACACACCTATAATCATTGGTAGCAATTCTGCAATTTCTGCAAAGTGCTATTCTCCAGAAGCCAGTGGAATCTTTCCTTAACCATTGCTCTCTTGGCACTTGCAATGATTTTTAAGCCCCTTATATCTTGATTAAATCACATCTTGATTTTAAAATACCTAGAATGGTTCTGTTACCCAGACCCAAACTTATTGATTAAAAAATCAAATAGGTTCTGGTTCTGCTTCTAAGGTGATTTGTAATTTGATGGCAATCTCCTCATCCTCTCTATTTATTATTGCCTAAAAACAGACGGTGATGGGCTGGATGCAGAGATTAAATTAGATGGCTTCTGGGCCCTACTGAAATAAGCACCTATGTCTTAATTTATCTATATCTTAATTTATACTTGCAGAGAAGCTTAAATCCAACATAGCAGCAATAAACACAATCTTCCCTTTCTTAGATCTCATTCAGTCACTTTGGAGAACCCCAGAAGTCCATCTTATCTGGCAGCAGAAGAGAGTATATGTGTGAAACAAAATGAAATCCATAAACAGCTGAAGAGAAGTATTTTATGTCTCTGTTTTAATGTCTTTAATTTTTAACAAGGAATTTTCCTTTTAGAAAGTTATATTAAACTCAGTTTTTACTTGTTTCCAAAGCTCTTCCCAAAAGTTTCTGAACTCAACTATTGAAATAACATTGTTAGGAGATTAAATACTTATGCCAACTATGGAAGTGTAGAGCTCTGGATGGCTATGGGGTTTTAGGAAAATAAGGAGATGAGAAGACTTTCTTGGGCTGGGGACATAGCTCAGTTGGTAGAGTGCTTGCCTTGCATGCACAAGGCCATGGGTTCAATCCCCAGCACCAAAAATGAAAAAAAAAAAAAGAAAAGAAAAGAACACAGAGAAGACTTTCTAAGTGAGATGGAACCATCTTTTGGGGATTGTTGTGCTCTTGATGAAATTTTGCTAGTTTGGATAATTTTAAAAAATTATTTCATCATTGGTTTGAAAACTTGTTTGAGTCCCAGTGAAATCTGTCCTACATCAGCTAGCTGAATAAAGACAGAGAGGACACTTCTTAATAGACTGACTATGGAAGGGTACTTGCAGTTTACACTTCTGCAAGAACTTCAGCAGCCAAGTTGGACACAATTTTCGAAGTTTTATATTAATTAGGGAAACATTTTACTCCAGTCTAAGATTCAAATAGTGTTGTAAAGGAATTTAGCATGAAGATAAGAGCAGAGAGTCAGAAAGTAAAGGGCTTCCTCAGAGACCCTTACCCTGTGACATAACTGAAAAGGAAACCCCTGGAGTTTGGACAAGACTTTCTAGAAAGTTTGTGACCATGAATGGTTTTAAGGGAAACAAATTACAGATCTTCAACTTTCTTTTTCCTAAATTTGACCTGCTTGATAATCCTCCTCTAACGGAGGAACAACTGGCTTCTTCTTCCTCACCTCCACTTTTATAATTGCCCTTTTCCTATTTCATGAAAGACACACTTCTAATCCACTTCTAATATTAATTTGCCTTATCACTTCAGGATGTCAACAAAGGATCAGTGAAAATATTAATGACAGTGTTGAGAAAAGGAATCCATTTTGGGAGTCTGGATAAGTGATCACGTCAGAAGAGTGGACTCTGGATTGAACCTAGTTGAATGCCAAAGCCACACAGGAAGCAGAAAAATTTCTGAAGAGTGAGCTCAGGCAGTAACAGAAATAGGATTCTAGACCCTGCCCCAATCCCTGATGGCTCAAATTTTAACTTAATGGAATCCTGACAATGAATGTTGTGATTTCATCCAAGTGAAAATGAAAACTGATATTTAAGGTATGTAAGGTTGTTTTAAAATCAATCTGTAGCTCTGCCTCCATCATGAGAATCCTAGTTTAAATATACAGGATTTCTAGAGCTGTACCTATAATTTTCTACGCTTGTTGTAAAGAGTAGTAAGAATTTACAGGAATCTTTAGTATCGTGTAGGAAATGATCTGAATGTTGATTGCATGAGTAGAAAATTTTCTGTAACTCTGGGTTTGATGCAATTAATAGAGACAGCGATTGTACCGATCTTTAAAGCATTAGTGGTCTATGATTGTGGTGAGGTTATTTCCCTCTTAAAGTGGTAAGGAACATGTACAGAAAAGTGAATATAATTATGATTGGTTTCCAACATCATCTGTCAGACATATATCATCTTGTTCTTTTTGAAGAATATTAACAAATTCCCTACCAGGGTGTAGAAAATTTATTGTAGAGGAGTCTATGAATGTGCAGCAGGCCTATAGGAAATTCCTTTATCTGCTGCTCAATTTTTCTATGAACCTAAAACTGCTGTAAAGATTAGGTTTATTGAATGTAAACATACAAATCACATCAGAACATCCACCATTTCAATTTCTTTTTTTTTTTTTTTTTTTTTTTTTTTTTTTTTTTCCCTTAAAATATTTTTTTTTTTTTTTTTTTTTTTTTTTTTTTTTTTTTAATTTTTTATTGTGGGTTGTTCAAAATATTACAAATTTCTTGACATATCATATTCCACACTTTGATTCTAGTGGGTTATGAACTCCCACCTTCACCCCATACACAGATTGCAGATTCACATCAGTTACACATCCAATGATTTACAAATTGCCATACTAGTGTCTGTTGTGCTCCGCTGCCTTTCCCATCATCCACCCTCCCCCCTCCCCACCTCTCCCCTCCCCTCCCCTCCTCTCTCTCTACCCCCTCCACTGTATAACCCTGAGGGTCTCCTTCCATTACCGTGCAATTTACCTTCTCTCTCCCTTTCCCTCCCACCTCTCATCCCTGTTAAATGTTAATCTTCTTCTCCTGTTCTTCGTCCCTACTCTGTTCTTAGTTACTTTCCTTATATCAAAGAAGACATTTGGCATTTGTTTTTTAGGGATTGGCTAGCTTCACTTAGCATAATCTGCTCTAATGCCATCCATTTCCCTGTAAATTCTATGATTTTGTCATTTTTTAATGCAGAGTAATACTCCATTGTGTATAAATGCCACATTTTTTTAATCCATTCGTCTATTGAAGGGCATCTAGGTTGGTTCCACAGTCTTGCTATTGTGAACTGTGCTGCTATGAACATCGATGTAGCAGTGTCCCTGTAGCATGCTCTTTTTAGGTCTTTAGGGAATAGACCAAGAAGGGGAATAGCTGGGTCAAATGGTGGCTCCATTCCCAGCTTTCCAAGAACTCTCCATACTGCTTTCCAAATTGGCTGCACCAATCTGCAGTCCCACCAGCAATGTACAAGTGTACCCTTTTCCCCACATCCTCGCCAGCACTTGTTGTTGTTTGACTTCCTAATGGCTGCCAATCTTACTGGAGTGAGATGGTATCTTAGGGTGGTTTTGATTTGCATTTCTCTGACAGCTAGAGATGTTGAGCATTTTTTCATGTACTTGTTGATTGACTGTATGTCCTCCTCTGTGAAGTGTCTGTTCAGGTCCTTGGCCCATTTGTTGATTGGGTTGTTTGTTCTCTTATTGTCTAATTTTTTGAGTTCTTTGTATACTCTGGATATTAGGGCTCTATCTGAAGTGTGAGGAGTAAAGATTTGTTCCCAGGATGTAGGCTCCCTATTTACCTCTCTTATTGTTTCTTTTGCTGAGAAAAAACTTCTTAGTTTGAGTAAGTCCCATTTGTTGATTCTAGTTATTAACTTTTGTGCTATGGGTGTCCTATTGAGGAATTTGGAGCCCGACCCCACTGACTGTAGATCGTAGCCAACTTTTTCTTCTATCAGACGGCGCGTCTCTGATTTGATATCAAGTTCCTTGATCCATTTTGAATTCACTTTTGTGCATGGCGAGAGAAAGGGATTCAGTTTCATTTTGTTGCATATGGATTTCCAGTTTTCCCAGCACCATTTGTTGAAGATGCTATCCTTCCTCCATTGCATGCTTTTAGCCCCTTTATCAAATATAAGATAGTTGTAGTTTTGTGGATTGGTTTCTGTGTCCTCTATTCTGTACCATTGGTCCACACGCCTGTTTTGGTACCAGTACCATGCTGTTTTTGTTACTATTGCTCTGTAGTATAGTTTGAAGTCTGGTATCGCTATACCGCCTGATTCACACTTCTTGCTTAGCATTGTTTTTGCTATTCTGGGTCTTTTATTTTTCCATATGAATTTCATGATTGCTTTCTCTATTTCTACAAGAAATGCCATTGGGATTTTGATTGGCATTGCATTAAACCTATAGAGAACTTTTGGTAATATCGCCATTTTGATGATGTTAGTTCTGCCTATCCATGAACAGGGTATATTTTTCCATCTTCTAAGATCTTCTTCTATTTCTCTCTTTAGGGTTCTGTAGTTTTCATTGTATAAGTCTTTCACCTCTTTTGTTAGGTTGATTCCCAAGTATTTTATTTTTTTTGAAGATATTTTGAATGGAGTGGTTGCCCTCATTTCCATTTCAGAGGATTTGTCGCTGATATACAGGAATGCCTTTGATTTATGCGTGTTGATTTTAAATCCTGCCACTTTGCTGAATTCATTTATTAGCTCTAATAGTTTCTTTGTAGAGCCTTTTGGGTCTGCTAGATATAGAATCATATCATCTGCAAATAGTGATAATTTAATTTCTTCTTTTCCTATTTTTATGCCTTTAATTTCTTTCGTCTGTCTAATTGCTCTGGCCAGTGTTTCGAGAACTATGTTGAAGAGAAGTGGAGAGAGAGGGCATCCCTGTCTTGTTCCAGATTTTAGAGGGAATGCCTTCAGTTTTTCTCCATTCAGAATAATGCTAGCCTGAGGCTTAGCATAGATTGCTTTTACAATATTGAGGTATGTTCCTGTTATCCCTAGTTTTTCTAGAGTTTTGAACATAAAGGGATGCTGTACTTTGTCAAATGCTTTTTCCGCATCTATCGAGATGATCATATGGTTCTTATTTTTTAGTCTATTGATGTGGTGAATAACATTTATTGATTTCCGTATATTGAACCAGCCTTGCATCCCAGGGATGAATCCTACTTGATCATGGTGTACAATTTTTTTGATATGTTTTTGTATCCGATTCGCCAGAATTTTATTGAGGATTTTTGCATCTAGGTTCATTAGAGATATTGGTCTGTAGTTTTCTTTCTTTGAAGTGTCTTTGTCTGGTTTAGGTATCAGGGTGATGTTGGCCTCATAGAATGAATTTGGAAGTTCTCCCTCCTTTTCTATTTCCTGAAGTAGCTTGAAAAGTATTGGTATTAGTTCTTCTTTAAAGGTTTTGTAAAATTCTGCTGTATACCCATCGGGACCTGGGCTTTTCTTAGTTGGTAGTCTTTTGATGGTTTCTTCTATCTCCTCAATTGATATTGGTCTGTTTAGGTTTTCTATATCCTCCTGACTCAATCTGGGCAGATCATATGACTTAAGAAATTTATCTATGCCTTCACTATCTTCTAATTTATTGGAGTATAAGGATTCAAAATAGTTTTTGATTATCTTCTGTATTTCTGAAGTGTCTGTTGTGATATTGCCTTTTTCATCCCGTATGCTAGTAATTTGAGTTCTCTCTCTTCTTCTCTTCACTAGCATCGCTAAGGGTCTGTCGATTTTGTTTATTTTTTCAAAGAACCAACTTTTAGTTTTGTCAATTTTTTCAATTGTTTCTTTTGTTTCGATTTCATTAATTTCAGCTCTGATTTTAATTATTTCTTGCCTTCTACTTCTTTTGCTGTTGTTTTGCTCTTCTTTTTCAAGGATTTTGAGATGAAGTATGAGATCATTTATTTGTTGGTTTTTTCTTTTTTTAAGGAATGAACTCCAAGCAATGAATTTTCCTCTTAGAACTGCTTTCAATGTGTCCCATAGATTCCGATATGTTGTGTCTGTGTTTTCATTTATCTCTAAGAATTTTTTAATTTCCTCCTTGATGTCTTCTATAACCCATTGATCATTCAGTAACCTATTGTTCATTCTCCAATTGATGTATGCTTTTTCCTTCCTTCTTTTATCGTTGATTTTCAGTTTCATTCCATTATGATCAGATAAGATGCATGGTAATATCTCTACTCCTTTATATTGTCTAAGAGTTGCCCTGTGACATAATATATGATCTATTTTTGAGAAGGATCCATGTGCTGCTGAGAAAAAAGTGTAACTGCTTGATGTTGGGTGGTATACTCTATATATGTCAATTAGGTCTAGGTTATTAATAGTGTTATTGAGTTCTATAGTTTCCTTATTCAACTTTTGTTTGGAAGATCTGTCCAGTGGCGAGAGAGGTGTGTTGAAGTCTCCCATGATTATGGTGTGGTGGTCTATTAGACTCTTGAACTTGAGAAGAGTTTGTTTGACGAACATAGCTGCACCATTGTTTGGGGCATAAATATTTATGATTGTTATGTCTTGTTGGTGTATGGTTCCCTTAAGCAGTATGTAGTGTCCCTCTTTATCTCTTTTGATTAACTTTGGCTTGAAATCTATTTTATTTGATATGAGTATGGACACGCCTGCTTGTTTCCGAAGTCCATATGAGTGATATGATTTTTCCCAACCTTTCACCTTCAGCCTATGTATGTCTTTTCCTATCAAATGCGTCTCCTGTAGGCAGCATATTGTTGGGTCTTGTTTTGTGATCCATTCTACTAGCCTGTGTCTCTTAATTGGTGAGTTTAAGCCATTAACATTTAGGGTTATTATTGAGATATGGGTTGTTCTTCCAGCCATATTTGTTTATTTCTGTTACTAAACATTGTTTGTTTTCCTCTTTGATTGTTTCCCCCCCCCTTTACTGTCCTACCTCCCACTGTTGGTTTTCATTGTTATTTTCCATTTCCTCTTCCTGTAATACTTTGGCTAGGATGTTTTGAAGAGATGGTTTTCTAGCTGCGAATTCTTTAAACTTTTGTTTATCGTGGAAGGTTTTAATTTCATTCTCCATCCTGAAGCTTAATTTCGCTGGATACACAATTCTTGGTTGGAACCCATTATCTTTCAGTGTTTGAAATATGTTATTCCAGGATCTTCTAGCTTTCAGAGTCTGTGTTGAAAGATCAGCTGTTATCCTGATTGGCTTGCCCCTAAATGTAATCTGCTTCCTTTCTCTTGTAGCTTTTAAAATTCTCTCCTTATTCTGTATGTTGGGCATCTTCATTATAATGTGTCTAGGTGTGGATCTCTTATGATTTTGCACATTCGGCGTCCTGTAGGCTTCTAGGATTTGGGATTCTGTCTCATTCTTCAAGTCTGGGAAGTTTTCTTGTATTATTTCATGGAATAGACTGCTCATTCCTTTGGTTTGGAGCTCTGTACCTTCCTGTATCCCAATGACTCTTAAGTTTGGTCTCTTAATGTTATCCCATATTTCTTGGATGTTCTGCTCATGGTTTCTTAACAGTCTTGCTGAGCTGTCTATGTTCTTTTCCAGTTGAAATACTTTGTCTTCATTGTCTGATGTTCTATCTTCTAAGTGTTCTACTCTGTTGGTAGTATTCTCCACGCCCGGATCAGGCCCTGCCGGTGTGGTGGTCACGTGACCCCAATTGGAGTGGGGGTGGAGCGGAACCGCCACCCGTGCCCGCAGGGTGAGCAGACCAGTGATCAACCTGCAGATCAGGCCCAGGGGTCCGCAGGCGTGGTAGGAGGGGCAGGGCAGATCCGCCGCCCGCGCCTTCAAGGTAGGCAGACCTACAACAGACCTGCGGATCAGGCCCAGGAGCCTGCCGGCGGGGTACAAATACCACCCTAATTGGAGTAGTGACAGAGCAGAGTCGCCTCCCTTGCCAGGAACAGACCCAGCATCCTGCAGGCGGGGTAGTCACGACACCCCAATTGGAGTAGGGGCAAAGCAGAGCCTCCACTCGTGCCCGAAAGGTGGGCAGATCTGCGACCGACCAGCAGGACAGGCCCAGTGGCCTGCTGGTACGACAGACACGTCACCCCAATTGGAGTAGGGGCAGAACAGAGCCGCCACCAGCTCCCAGAACAGGCCCAGTGACCTGCCGGCGTGGTAGCCACGACACCCCAATTGGAATAAGGAGAGAGCAGAGCCGCCGCCCGCACCTGCAGGAAAGATACGCAAGCAGTATGAAAAGACAAGGAAAGAAAGGACCACAAGCAATGCAGGTCAACGCAACTTTAGAAGAGGTAACAGCTGCAGCAGATGGAATGTCAGATAAAGAATTCAGGATATACATGCTTCAGATGATCTGGAGTATCAAGGAAGACATTAAACAGCAAAATCAGACAATGAAAGATCACTTCGACAACGAATTACGCAAACAAATCCAGGAAGCAAAGGATCAACTATACAGGGAGATAGAGGTTATAAAAAACAAGCAATCAGAAATCCTAGAAATGCAGGAAGCAATAAACCAACTTAAAAACTCATTTCAATTTCTTAAATGCACAAGACTTCATGCTGCACATATGCCAGGTTACATATATGGCTCCTAGAGTAATAGCACCAAACTTGTTTCTTTGCTTATAGGTTTATTTAATTCAGATATTAATTAATCAATAAGTGGATCATCTGAAATGAACATTAATTTTGTTCCTAAGCCTATATACTTTTATCATCTGTTGGTGCTCAATGTCCAACGATTAGGACATGGCATGTGATTGTTGAACAATTTCTATGCTAAGTACTGTTGTACTTGTTTTTCTAACATAAAGCTAAATGAGTCATGTAGTAGGTGTTCTGATGTGAAAACTGTATTGTCTCTTTGCACATAACTCACCATAGGGAAGGTGTCTGCATTATTATACTTCCCTTGGTACATCTACAATTATTAAGATATCTAAATCTTCACATGGTTGATATGGACCTACAAAATAAGACTTTACATATAAATGGAATTTTTGCAATAAAAAATTTAAAATACCACCAGTGAAAGATAATAGGAGTGTTTGAAAATGAAACACAAAGCTGGATTGCATAAAGAAACCAGTTAAGTCTAGCCTTCAGGGAAGCAAGGTTGTTCACTGAACTGTTTCCCTTCAGTGAGTTTCAAGATGCCACACTACACCTAATCAGAGTATAAATTAAGACAAATACTTCACCTCGATGTGCCATTTTGCAAAGTCATAGAAATGACTACTTCAATTGTGAAGATTCAAGAAGTCACCATGGGCTGGGGATGTGGCTCAAGCGGTAGCGTGCTGGCCTGGCATGCATGCGGCCCGGGTTCGATCCTCAGCACCACATACAAACAAATGTTGTGTCTGCCAAAAACTAAAAGATAAATATTAAAATTCTCTCTCTCTCTCTCTTAAAAAAAAAAGAAGTCACCATGTGTGTGGCCTTAATGACAGCCATCTCTATACATTCTTCTTCCTTTGCTTTGCTAAGTGAGTATTGGGCATCCAATCTATTAACTCTTGTGTAAAGAAGTACCCCAGACAATGACAGCTTTAGGTTTGAAATTTTTCCTCACTGATTTTGGATGCAATCTACTTTTTATCTATACAGGTTGGAAAGGGGTGTCCATTGGTAGCACCTGCCACCTGAATGTCTTCTGGGCCATCATGATCAGCCTCATGGATTCTAGGTAAGCAGAGCTTAAAGTGAGAGTTCCCAGGTCTACTGGCTTATTCATGGTACATACTTGTAAAATGTTGTTTTTCTATATACATGACTGGACAATGGAGCAACAAAAACATCACATACCAAAATGACTTTGGATACTGTTCTGTTTGTGATGACATAACCACGCAATCACCATACGCACCCTTGTAGTCATTCCCTGATGCTGTGTGGTGAGTTCTTGGCTCGAGGACAGCAGCTCCATGATTTTCATCAGTTTCAGAAGCCTCATTGCATGGTCAGCTGGCTCCAAGGCAAAATCATTGTGGCAAAAGGGTGTGGAGGTAGAAAATTTCTCAGCACACAGCAGCTGGGAAGCAGACAGGGGTTGGAGGTTAGGGGGTTGGAAGAATTAGGGTCTTGCCCACATCTGGCACAGGCAGTGGAATTTGGGTATATTCTGCATGTAACGGGCTGGCTGTGAAGCAAAGTTAGGAAAGAGAAAACAGAGAAGAAACCACAGGACACAGGAAGTAATTTTAGAAAGCAGGGCAGGACAGCTCTCAGATCTTAGGAATCAAGCTTCCACACTGGAAAGAGAGAGAACTCACATTTTCTTTATTTATATGGGGGAAATATCAAAGGTTGACCATAAAATGGTCTTAGCCAATTAAGGTAGGAGGTGGACTGTCCAGTTTCCAACAGGTTACGCCCAACTCCAGAGCTAGGAAAGCGGTCTCCCTAGCCCAGCAAAGACAGAGGTCATGTGCATTGCACAATCCTTTGTGTAGAAGAAGCCACAAAATAGTTTGCAATGCCAAACCTAAATTTCCCTGGCTCAAGGCCAAGTGAAGATGCTCGGCTAAGCTCAAATAATTCACTGGTGCTTTCCCACATGAGTGGGTGGGTAGAGAGTAACATCTTGACTACTGATCTTATCAATATATGAAGCATGGATTTTTTGAGTCTGATAGAATGGCGATGCAGATTTTACACAGTTCCTGTTTTTTCTTAGCTAAGTAATCTTAGATTACTCACTCTCTCTGCTTCCTGATCTGTAAAATGGGAACAATTAAATTGTCTTCATAGGTTTCTTATGAGAGTTTCAAAAACAATATAGGGTTCATCCCAGTGTCTAACAAATAGTAACCCTTTACAGTCAGTCATTATTAAATCTATTAGTGTAAATGGCATCAGTATGAATGCCAAGAACACCCAAAACCATATTAACAGATAAGAGGTTTCCCAGGATGGGAATAACTGTGGAACAGAACCCAGGAAATACACTGTATCTATGGGCCTAGAGATCTTCAGAATGACCCTGTACACATACAAAGCTGGGTTTGTTTTATCTCATGGGATTCAGCACAGCCAGAGAGGTTGCTATGGAAACATATTCACTTTATGATTCTTTCTAATTTGAAGCAGTTTCCATAATGCTTGGATGCATCTTTGTCAGATGTGGTTGTTATTGCATACCTCTGCCTGCCTTCCAGGCCTCCCAGTTCTGTACAGTTCCCTTTGGGTGAAGGGAGACCTGTGGGGCTGATTGAGCTTCCTTTTATAGGAGTCAGGCAGTTCTTCCTCCAGTCCGCCTGGTTGGTAGTGATTGGCATTTGTTGGCAGCTGTTCAGCAAGGTAGGCAGAGGAATGTGAGCAAAGAGAATCATGAGAAGGAAATTTGGGTCCTGACAGGGCCAGACCTGCTTTCTTTTTTTCTAGGGGAACCAGAAGTATCATCAGATGACAAAGAGGAGAATTCTGAAACATCAAAGATTTGAGTGCATGTTTACATGTGAACTTTGGAAGCAATTAAAATGCATGACGTACCAATATGTAATTGAAATGAAATTTCCATTACTTGGTGCCTGGACAATGTCTGTAGTTTCCACTGAGCATTTATTGTAGAGGTTTGGGTCTAATAAAACTCAGCAGAAAACATTCACAAGATATAGACTAAAAACCATAAAGGTATATTTTTTAAAAAAATGTGTCTAGGGCCCAAGAATTAAGGATAAAGAAAGATGGCCAGAATGAATGAATCATTTATCACCTTTATCCTAGTATTTCTCTGTGTGTGTTTTCTCCACTTCTTTCATTATAAACTGATTATATGATATAAGTCATCATGTTTGGGTACATATTTTCTTCCCATGATTTATTTTGAGAAGTGGGAGAAAAAAATAAGCCTATCACATGTGAAAGATGCTTTAATGTTGACCCAATGAATGGAAAGAAGGTAATGATGTAAAGTAGATCCTCATCGGTTTGGGATACTCAAGCACTGAAAGAGGAAAAGCTGCTGTTGCTATTGTTGTGTTTTGTTTTGGCTTGGAGAAGACAAGTCTTCATTTCCCAACGTGATAAGCAGTAGTATCTCTTAGCATTGTCAGATGCAAAAAATGGATCTTGTTTGTTCATGCTTAATTGTAAGCCAACTGGCAGGGGATGGATGTTCCTCGCAAATCTAGTGAAATAATTATAACCAGAAGAAACACAGCTGGCAAACTGTGAGGGCATATCAAATATGTTTAAGAACTAAAGGACTAGAAATAAATTTACAGGGAAGTTCGAACACTGATACATTCCAAGAGAAATTTTAGTGTATGAAAGATTCTAATTTTGGACACAGTTATACTGAGGACTAAGGATTTCCAGATGATAGTATTTAAGATCAATCTCTCGGAAATCATTAAGAAATCAGTTAGTCCCAGTGTAGAGACAATTAGGTTTGCATATTTCCACAAAGAGCAGAATGCTGTATGTCACATATTAACCATCCTAGTTATGGGCAAATTTGTTTTAAAAGTTTCATATTGTTCTATAAAAACAAAACAGCAGGCAGGCATAATGCAGCCCAGGGAACATGTGCTGAGAAACACACAGCCAAACCTCCCGATCATGGAAATAGAAGTGAATTTCCCTTCAAGACCAGACCAAGTATTTGTGATACAGTTGAAGTAAAAAAAAAAAAAATACATTATAAATAATAAAGACATGGGATTTGTTATGTGGAAATAGAAAAATTATATAGATTATACAATAAAATATCAACTGAGGGTTTCTCTGGTGAGTGAGCATGTTGAAAATTATTCTTCTTATTTCTTTATATGTCCTGATTATTTGATAATAAACATGAGTTTCCACATAATTTTAAAGAGATGTTTTTCAAGACAAAAATAACCAAGCTGTTCCACAAACCTAGAAGTAGAAATCTGGACCACATTGTGAAACATTGACATAAATTGATGAACGAGCCAACACATCTGTGTTTAAATATCTCACAAACTCACTGTTTGTCACTCCCGTCTGCAAAGAGGCAAAACTGTTCTGTTTCCTTTCTCATTTTACTTAACACTGAAAATCATACTCACACAATAGACATTTTGATTAAAACACTGTCAGTAGATGAAACAAAACAGTAGATTTTAGAACGGTGTTTTTTTCATCAGTGACTCAGCTAAGAATTTCAATAAAATGAATCTTAATATCTCAAGTGTAGTTTGTCAAATACAAAGACATGGCTTTAGGGATTTTTCAATAAGGAAAACAGTACTATGATTCTCTTTATTAATTCAATAAATATTTATTAGGCAATAGTGTTTCCTACTCTAGTGCTGTGTAACAGGCAGGGAACACCAGTTCTATGGAGTAGTCATTCTAATCACATAATTACAGGTGGAAGTTCTCCAAGTACTGGAACTCTTCAGGGAAGCCTGTACTACTCCAAACTTTCAATGGAGCGGTCCCTGAGAAACATTTAGCCTGGGCTTTAATAATGAGTAGGAATCGGTCTTAATTGATGATGGGAATGGGGAGATGAAGGAGGAGCTTCAGGGGACAGAGAATACTAAGTACAGGATATCCTGGGTATTGAAGAGAGTTAAGAAACAGAAAGAAGGAAAAGGAAGGTGGAGTGTGGTAGGGAGGGGTACAGGGAACAAATGGCCTATTAGATTGCTTTAAGAAATTTATATGTGACCCTAACAGCAATGGAAAGTTCTTTAATCAGCAAGTGAAGCCAACTCAAGTTTTGTTCAAATAGTTACTGTGTACATTGCATATATATTAAAATTAAATCTCTTAAATTGATCAGCTTTAGAAATTGATTAGTTTTAGAAAACATGTTTAGAGGCAAGAAGGAAAACAATTAATAGAGGATTAAAATTTATTTGTGACACAAATTTTATTTAACCCATATAACTCCTTACTGCATTGACACATATTAAATACAGACTCATCTCTGTATCTTTCCAATTTACTTTGGGGCCATCACTGTTTCTTGTTGGCTGGAATATCAGGATGTATTTCTGGAGTATTTTCCTACTCCTTCATTCATCTAAGAATACCAGGGACCTAAGTCAGTCCAAACCTATCAGTCCACCTTCCAGAAGCCCCAAAGGATAAGACCTGCAGCCAGGTGGACTGTGGACTCTCAGATGCTCCCTGGTAAACTGTGGGATGACAGTCCTTTGCAGATGAGCAGGACTTGACCACCTGCTGAGGTAAGCTCCTGATGACTCATGTCTCCCACCCCCACTTCACCTGTGCCCAGGCCCTGTACCATGTTGTGGTGATGGTCATTATTTCTTTTCCTGCTTATCATGGAACATTTCAAACATATGCCAAAATAAAATGTGCCTATAACCCAGCTTCAATAATTTTCAGGTCATAGAGATCTTTTTGATTTATACTTTTTCTCTCTATCCTTAATTTCTTTTTATAACAGACTTTATTTTTTTAGAGCAGTTTTAGATTCATAGCAAAAATCGAACAGAAGGAATAGAAATTTCCAACATATCCCTGACCTTACACGTGCACAGCCTCCCTCATTATCGACTCTTATACCAGAGTGGTCCATTGCTACCTTTGATACTGCCACTGACATATTTTTATCACCCAAATTCCACAGTTTGGGGTTCACTCATAGTGTTGTGCATTCTGTGGGTTTGAACAAATGTGTAATGATGTATATTCTCCATCACAATATAGAAGGAGATCCCAGAAATGTATCATTTAATTTTTAATATTTGTAGATTCAAAGATAACAACTATTTAAAAAACAAATTTAAACACAATGCCATGATCACACTTAAAACAATGATAAGCCCTTCAAATAACCTAAGCATCTGAATTTTCCCAGTTGCCTTCAAAACATTTTTAATAATTTCAAGGACTATATTAAATAAAAGAGATAAAAGTGGGTATCCCTGTCTTGTTTCAGTTCTAAGAGGAAATACTTTCAATTCTTCTCCATATAGAATGATGTTGGCCTTGGGTTTATTGTATATAACTTTTACAATGTTGAGGTATTTTGCTACTATCCCTGGTTTTTCTTCTGTTTTGAACATGAATGGATGCTGTATTTTATCAAATGCCTTTTCTGCATCTATTGAGATATTCGTGTGATTCTTGTTTTTAAGTCTAGTGATACAGTGAATTACATTTTTTGATTTCTGTATGTTGAACCAACCTTGCATTTTGAGAATTAAAAACACTCGATCATGGTGCACTATCTTTTTAATGTGTGTGATTTTCCAGAATTTGACTAAGAATTTTTGCAGAACAATTAGGCAAGAGAAAAATAATTAAAAGGATATACACAGGAAAAGAAGAGCTCAAACTATCCCTATTTGCTGACAAAATGATCCTATATTTAGAGGACCCCAAAAACACTACAGAAAACTAGAATTCATAAACAACTTAAGCAAAAAAGCAGGATATAAAATTAACACCCATAAATTATTTGTGTTCTTATACACCAATGATGAATCAGCCAAAAGAGAAATTAGGAAAACTATCCCATTCACAGTAGCCTTAAAAAAAAAAAAAAAGTACCTGGGAATCACTCTAAAAAAGAGGTAAAAGACCTTTAGAATGAAAACTATAGAACACTAAAGAAAGAAATTGAAGAAGATCTTAGACGATGGAAAGATTTCCCATGTTCTTGGATAGGCAAAATTAATATTGTCAAAATGGCCATACTACCAAAAGCACTATACAGATTCTATGCAATTCCTATTAAAATTCCAATAACATTCTTCATAGAAGTAGAAAATTCAGTCATGAAATTCATTTGGAAAAGTAAGAGGCCCAGAATAGCCAAAGCAATACTCAGCAAGGAAACTGAAGCAGGAGGCCTCACAATACCAGAACTTAAATTATACTACAGAGGTATAGTAACAAAAATGGCATGATATTGACACCAAAACAGAATTGAAGACCAATAGAACAGAATAGAAGCCACAGAGACAAACTCACATAAATATAGTTATCTCACACTAGACAAAGGCCCCATAAACATTAGAGAAAAGAGCCTCTTCAACAAATGGTGCTGGGAAAACGAGCATTCATATGCAACAAATGAAATTGAACCACTCTCTTTCACCCTGCACAAAATTCACCTCAAAATGGATCAAAGGCATGCATTTCACCAGAAACTCTGTGCCTACTAGAAGAAAATGTAGGCCCAACATTCCATCACATCAGCTTAGGATTCCTAAAGTACAAGAAGTAAAATCAAGAATCAATAAATAGGAGGGAATCAAACTAAAAAGCTTCTTCACAGCAAAGGAAACAATCAAGAGTGCAATGAGAGAGCCTACAGAAAGGGAGAAAATCTTTGCCTCCTGCACCTCAGATAGAGCATTAATCTCCCGAATATATAAAGAACTCAAAAACTTAATGCCAAAAAAAAAAAAAAAAAAAAAAACTCAATAAATGGGCAAAGGAACTGAACAGACACTTCACAGAATGCAAATTAAAACTAAACTGAGACTTCATCTAACTCCAGTTAGAATAGCAACAATCAAGAATACAAGTAACAATGGGCTGGGGATGTAGCTCAAGCGGTAGCGGGCTTGCTTGGCATGTGTGCGGCGCTGGGTTCGATCCTCAGCACCACATACAAATAAAGATGTTGTGTCCGCCGAAAACTAAAAAATAAATAATAAAAAAATTCTCTCTCTCTCTCTTTTTAAAAAAAAGAATACAAGTAACAATGATTTTGGTGAGGATGTGGGGGAAAAGGAGCACTCATACATTGCTGATACAACCACTTTGGAAAGCAGTATGGAGATTCCTGAGAAAACTTGGAATAGAGCCACCATTTAACCCAGTTATCTCACTCTTCATTATATACCCAACATACTACAGTGACACAAACACATCAGTGTTTATGGCAGCTCAATTCACAATAGCTAAGCAATGGAACCAACTTAAGTGCCCTTCAACAGATGAATGGATAAAGAAAATGTGGTATATATACATAATGAAATATTACTCAGTCATAAAAATGAGTGACTTAATGACATTTGTCAGAAAAATGGATAGATCTGGAGACTATTATGCTAAGCAAATTAAGCCAATCCCCCCAAAAACCAAAGGTCTAATGTTCTCTCTGATATGTAGTTGCTGACACACAACAAGGGGCAGGTGGGGAGGTTGGGGAAGAATAGAAGTTCACTGGACTACACAAAGGGGAATGAAGGAAATGGAGGGGGAAAAGAATAGGAAAGAAAATGGAATAAATATAATTTAACTTTCCTACATACATACATAAATACACCACAGTGAATCTCCACATAATGCACGACCACAGGGCAGGAACTCTAATTAGAACTAGAAGTATTCCATGTTTATATAAATATGTCACAATATACTATCACATATAACTGAAAAGAACAAAAATAAGAACTTCATATTTATTTTCATAAGCAGTAAATAAGTCTCCTGGGAAGAGTTTCAGAGAAAAATAAAAATCCAAGCCCAATGAATGGGCTCACTTTTAAACTGTAACAAAAAAAAAGTTCTTAATATTTCATTTTTTAAAAAAATTTGTTCAAATCAGAATCTAAATAAAGACTGTACATTAAAACAGGTCTCTTCAGTCTATTTTTCTATGTAGGCTTCTACTCTACCTTTTCTTTTTTGTCTATAATACAAAGATATGGTTTTTCCTGTAATATTTTCTGTTGTCTGGATTTTTCTGATTGCATTTTAATACTGTCACTTAAAATCCTCAATACTGTCACTTAACACCATCAATACTGTCACTTAACACGTCCTTCCTTGTACCACCACCACCACATTGTTGGAAAAGTGGTAGAGACTTAATTGGATTCAGACTGGATTTTTTTTTTTTTTTGGTACGATTCTTTATGGATGGCATTGTGTCCTTCCATCAGGGACATTTACTGATTGTCTTCCCTGTAGGATATTCATATTGTGGATATTTATTGCTTAGACTTTTCATATATGAATTATGGCTTGAAAAATAATTATTTTATTTCTTCTCCAGTCCTTGACTGAAATATGCCTATAAATAAAAATATCTCCTCCTGAAATATTTGGCTACCCTGAGGTCATTTGTAGAAAACAGGATAAACATGAAATTCTATATTTTAATTATTTGACTCATCCAAAAGTGTCCAGTATTTTTTAAAAATATGATTGTGTGTTCATGTATTTCAATAATCTGCTGTATTTCAGCCAGTTGAAGCTAATATTATCTGTACTGATGAACAAATTATCTTATCTTTGGCCAAATTGGTTCCTGATTCTTTGACATTACTCTTTAAAAAAAAATACCTTCCTGGTCCCCACTTTAATAAAATGTCTGTACACATCTCATAAACTTCTTGATCCAGACCTGGAATCAATTATTTCTTCAGGAAGCAATGTTTCCTTGTGTTGAAAACCTGTATTTATAGACCTTAGTCTAGGTATCAGGGTTCTCATTGCCGTGGTGGTTCACTGTTTCTTGGCCTTTCAGTGAACAAAGGTAATTGTTTTTTTAAATTTTAAGATAAATTATAAATTCATAATATTTACAATTCTAATTCAGAGCTGCAGGGCTTTTTTTAAAGCTTTAATCTCATTGAACTTACATCTGTGTCTTATTTCCTCTATGCTAAAATTTCCATTTTTCAATGACATCAATATAGTTACTCATTAGCTTTATTTCCTAATGCACACAAAATTGTTCCAGAATAGCTCCACCAACATCACCATAACATATGGATACCAAAAGAAGTTTAGGAATTTTCTTTTTCAGTTGTTTTTTTAACTTATGAAAAACTGTTAACAATTTCATGAAGAGTTAATTCCATTTTTAATTTGTTTTCAATTCTTAGGAGATATTTTCTGGATTAAATTTTGTTTTATTTTTATGTAAAAGATTTATGTAGCCCTAAAATCAAATCTACCAGCAAAGTATATTTCTGAATTCTAGTTTCTGTTTGTCTTTGCCACTCTAGGCAGCATGACCCACCTTTACACGAACTCTACATAGAAAAATGTTGTTTTGTTTTTTTGTTAGTAATTTTATAGATTATCCTCTTATGGCTTTCATATAGGTAAACAATAACATTATACATATTGTCTAAGTGATAAAATTATTTTTGATTTGCATTCCCAGGTTCAAATTTGTTTACTGTTTTGGTTTGACTGTGTGGTGTGTGATCCAAAAGCTCGTGTGTGGACAATGCAAGCAGGTTCAGAGGTGAAATGATTAGATTACAAGAGCTGTAAACTAATCAGTGGATTAATCCACTGCTATGGATTAACTGGGTGGTAACTGTAGGCAAGAAGGCTATAGTTGGAGAAGATGAATCACTGGGGAAAATGCTTTTGGGGTTTTTATTTTGTTCCTGATGAGTAGAACTAGCTCTCTCTGTTTCCTCATGCTGTGTTATAACTTCTTTCTCTGCCACACCCTTCCACCATGATTTTCTACCTCGCCTTGTGCCCAGAGCTTGCAGCTGGCTATCTATGGACTAAGACCTCTTGAAGGATGTGGAAAATGACAACCCCCAAGACAGTGTGACCCAGGAGGAGAGAAGGAGGAAGAATGCAAAACACTGATCCTTCCCAAATAAATCCTTTCCCAGTTACAAGACAATCTCTGGGAAAGAGGCAAACATCAATCCTAAAATGGCAGTCCCTGGGAAGAGGGCAAACATTGATCCTTTCCTGGTAAATTCTTTCCCAGTAACAATGAAGCCATCATTAATCCTGTCCCAGTGATAATGCAATGACCCTAGGAAGTAAAAGATAAACGCTGGGCACTGAACTTAGGATCCTCCATCCTTTCCCAGTAAAAACAAGTTTCAAATTTTTACAACCTTTATCCTAAATGCCCAAACTGACATGTTCTGTTAAAGTCTCCAGTGATTAAGTCACCTCTCAGTGTAATCTATAAAAATACAAACCTCTCCTGTAACAGGTGGCCATTTTCTACCCAACCCCTCGATGCCTGATTGACTCCACAGCTGAAGAAATGGCATTGCTGATCTGTGAGCTCTGCTACCGTCTCCATCATTTGTGCTTACACCTCTGAAACTGTGAGTCCCAAATAAATTTTCCCTCCTGTATGTTTTTCTTTTCAGGTCTTTTGGTCACAATGATGAAAAAAGCTGACTAAAACATTAACCAAGCTCAATCATTGGGATGGAATGACTGGGATCCAATTTAATCACTAAAACTTGATGACCACCCCACAAACATCAGCAACCTCTCCTTTGTCTATGAAATGGCCTTCAGTTGGAACCAACTGGTTTATTCCAATAGGTCTCCTGAACTTTGAATCTTAGGAAGCAGGTTTGGGGTTCCTGAACACTTGGCTCACATAAAGCCTCTAGCCCCTTAACACAAGTGGATTCATTCCACCTACTCCTTGCCCAGACATCTTCATACCTAAAAGAAAGACAGCTTTTGTTTAATCCTACAAAGCAAAACATCTAGCTTTATATCTGTCTCAGGCCCTAAATTTCTTTCTGCCTTCTATAAGTATAACTAAAAAAGACCAAGCTTTTGTCAGATAAAAGTCTATGGGAATAGATCTGTTCTACCACGGCCTTCTATCTGAACCATTGAGAATACTGGTAGCTGTGTCTCTAGAACATAAGAAAAATCATACCAGATAAGGGTGCCAAAAACATAGTCTGGAGAAAAGATAACCTTTTCAACAAATGGTGCTGGGAAAACTGGAAATCCACATGCAGCAAAATGAAATTAAGTCCCTGTCTCTCACCAAAACTCAACTCAAAGTGGATCAAGGACCTAGGTATTAGACCACATCCTGTGCCTATTAAAAGAAAAAGTAGGCCCAAATCTTCATCATGTCAGATTTGGCCCTAACTTCCTTAACAATACTCTTACAGGGCAAAAAATAAAATAAAACAAAAAATAAATAAATGGAATGGATTAAAACTGAAAAGCTTCTTCTCAGCAAAAAAAAAAAATAATAATAATAATAATCAGTGAGGTGAAGAGAGAGCCTACAGAATGGGAACAAATTTTTATTAAACACACATCAGATAGAGCACTAATCTTAAGGATATATAAGGAACTCAAAAAACTTAACACCAAGAAAATAATAACGCAATCAATAAATGGGCCAAGGAAATGAGCAGATGCTACTCAGAAGATAATATACAATCAATCAACAAATATATGAAAAAATGTTCAACATCTCTAAAAAATGAAATCCCTAGAAATGAAAATCAAAACTACTCTAATATTTCATCTCACTCCAGTCAGAATGGCAGCTATTAAGAATACAAACAACAGTAAGGATTGGCAAGGATGTGGGGGAAAAGATGCACTCATACAATCCTGGAGGGACTGCAAGTTGGTACAGCCAATATGGAAAGCAGTATGGTTTCTTGGAAAACTGGGATTGGAACCACCATTTAACCCAGCTATCCCACTCCTTGATCTATACCCAAAGGACTTAAGAACAGCATACTACAGGGACACAGCCACATCAATGTTTATAGCAACATAATTTACAATAGCGAAACTGTGGAACCAACCTAGATGCCCCTCAGTTGATGAATGGATAAAGAAAATGTGGTATATATACACAATGGAATACCATTCAACATTAAAAGAGAATAAAATCATGGCATTTGCAGGTAAATGGATGGAGTTGAAGAATATAATGCTAAGTAAAGTTAGTCAATCCCCAGAAACCAAAGGTCGAATGTTTTCTCTGAGATTAATGCTCATCCATAATGGGCATCAGAGAGAGCATGGGAGGAATGGAGGAACTTGTAGATAAGGCAAAGGGGAGGGAGGGGAAAGAAGGGGATATGGGAGTAGGAAAGAGGGTAGAATGAGATGGACATCATTACCCTAAGTATATGTATAAAGACATGAATGGTGTGACTCTACTTTGTGTACAACCAGAGAAGTGAAAAAAATGTGCTCTATATGTATTCTATGAATTGAAATGCATTCTTCTGTCAGGTATAATAAATTATAATAAATAAATAAATATAAATTTTTAAAAAGAAAATAAGAGAATCCTTTACTAACAGAAGTATCCTAGTAGGTGAGAAGAAGAATTAAGGAATGACCATTTAGTTCATGAAAAAATTGCTTAACAATTTGGAACATGCTTTCACAAGAACAAGTTATATAATGCTTATGGAAAAATCTGTACTGTACAAAGCACTTTAATATATTTTTTAACAGATAAGGAAATAGTGACTTGCCCTAAACACTGTAGCCAAACTAGTAGATAAAGAAAGTAAAACCCACGTGGTTTATCCCTAATGTTTATGCCCTTTTTACTGCACAAAAACAATGAATCAACAGCTGATTATACAAACCTGTGCTCTTAAAAGAATACCAATAGGTAATTGAGTAGAAAACATTCTCTAGGTACCTACTTTTTATAAAAAAGAAGCAAGAAAACTGTTCATACAAACTGAAAAAAAAAAACCAGTTCAAAGAAATTATATTCCTATAACAACAGAAAACTAATACTAAAACCTGCTAGAATGCATACAATTGTTAGAATAAATGTGTTCCTACCAAAAAGAGAAAAGAGTTCCTGCAATTTAATAATGATTCTCCAGAGATACTACTATGGAGGCCAAATTTGTAAAACAAAGAATCTTCAGTCAAGCAAAGAATTTAAAACCATATTCTAATTGATTTGTTTTATGAATTTTAGTTTGTAGACATTAGGTTTTCCTCCAAAGGAAGTAGTGTTCTATCTTATAGTTAAATAGATTTCTAAAATAATCCAAATCATCTGGACTACCTAATGGCAGTCCAAGTTTCTCCTGTCTCTGCTCTACATATCTGGGGTGGATATTGCTTAGATATCCATGAATTAAGAAAGGCAAAGTCTATGGTTGACCCTGTGTGCTACCTAGTTAAATGAACTATGGTTCCTGAAGGTAACTCACTCCAGGGTTGAACGTACAATAAATGGTTGTTTTTCACAACTATTCAATGAGTATAAAACACCAAATGGTATTTTATAAAAATATGCTATCTAATACACACACACACACACACAGGCTTGCTTTTAATTAAAAATGATAACGAAGAAAACTCCTTTTCCCCAAATGGAATATAAAAGATCTTCAAAATTGAGAATTTTATTAAAATAATATTTGTAATTTCACACATTGTTATAGAGAAAAGTTTTTCTAACTTACCTTGATGGTACTTCCTGCACCCCTGTGAATATTTCTTTTTTCCTTATCCAGATGATCCAAATGGTTTAACTTAGAATTTTTTGCTTTATCGGGTTGCAAAAGCCATGCACATTCAGTAGAAACTATACTTCACATTTTGTATTTGGATCTTCTCCCTGATATACAAACAGAGATACCGAGAAAAACACATAATGTACAAGCCAATCCCTGCCTCCCTTTAGGACTGCATCTCTTAATGCTCTCCTCATTGCTAATGATACTCAAGTCATACTGATCTTTTTTTGTTCCTCAAACAGGTCATATTTGTTCAAAGAACAAAAGTCTAAGACTTTTGTACTTATTCCCTCTTTCTGGAACTCTCCACCTTCACATCTCCTTATGGTTGATTATTTTGATTATGATCATCAAAAGAGGCATATTTTATCCTTAACGGGTCTTCTTACTTAAGTCAATTAACATAACACTACCATCCCCCACATCTTATAATGTCACCTTATTTTATTTGTTTTACGACTCATCCCTCTTTGAAATTCATCTTTGATTTATTTACCCTATGCCTCACCCTGGCAATGTAAGGTCTATAAGAATGGGAGTACATCTGCCTCATTCATCACCGGACTTGATACTTAGTAGGTACTCAATATATTTTCACTGAGTAAAAGAAACAATTAAAGGCATGAGTGCATTATTTTTGTTGCTGTTGCTATGACCACCTCTTGTGGTACATGTTATTAAATCTCACTCTGTTAGTTTCGTTAGGTATGCTCAGGGATAAATTCCTCAAGTATTCTCAGGTACAAGTTCAGATTTGTCCAGTCTACTTCTTCAGGGAGAAGAAGCCACTTAATTACTCAAGACTATGGTCATTTGGTATTAGTAATTATGTTGAAATTCAAAGTCCTTTGAACTGCATCCTGATCCCTCATGGTAAGTGTTCAGGTCCTATGAAAATTTAAGAAGAATGGAATCAGTAATAAGAAAGTTTTATTTCTATGAACATAAATTTATCAAACATTCTGTGACCTTAAAAGTGGTCTTGAAAACACTCTGACACTAGGTTCTTAGCTGGGCATGGTGGCGTAAGCCTGTAATCCCAGAGGCTCAGGAGGCTGAAGCAGGAGGATCACAAGTTCAAAGCCAGCTTTAGCAACTTAGCGTGACCCTAAGCAACTCAGCAAGACCCTGTCTCTAAATAAAATATAAAAATGGGCTGAGGATATTGCTCAGAGGTTAAGTGCCCTGGGTTCAATCCCTAGTACCAATTAATAAATAAATAACAAAGAGATTTCTTTACTTGGAACTTTAAATTTCTAAAAACTACTTGGCAAGAGCTCTTCATGAATGTTTATTTGGGACAATAAAACTGTTACTGTGGCATTTATTATGATCCTAGAAAAATAATACAGATTATATAAATTTAAGACTCGATTTAAGAATCTCTTTTTTAAAAAAAATTGATGAATTTACATTGGTCTTGACAAGAAATGAAAGAATATTTTTATACAGAGAAAATTAGCATCAATGTGGCCCATGGGCTGTGACTCAAGAGCGAGTCTGATCGAAAACTGAGAAAAGCATTTGTGAATATGGAAGGGAATTTGTCATGTTGTGATGCATAGCTAATATTGAGAAATGAGTAGGACTAATACCCAAGATTGCAAAAATAAATGCCTCCAAACTTATCAACAATTGTTGAATCTGTTTCCCAGTATGAGGCATTAGAAGATGGGAGAGAGTACAGAATAAGGGATTCAGTGAGGAGACCTCAGCAAGGAGATAGAAACAAGTGAGGAGGGCCTCATAGTGCTGCTCAGGGAATCCATCACTGGAAGAGACTGACATCTGACTCATACACCAGAGAATGAGAAAGGCTGATGACCTGGTTTGGCAGAGCTGAGATGGTGCTGTTGGGCTGAGACAGGCCAATACTGCCAGTTTCCTTAAGGTTAAAGGATGCAAACATGCTTCCAAAGGATGAAAAGAAAGCTGACTAGGAGACACTGGGAACAGACTATCTCAGACGTGCTAGAGTAAGGTCTCATGGAGAAGAAGACGGACTCAACAGCAAGACGCTGGAGGAGGTTGCTTACAGAATTCAGAGAGGATTCTGTAATGACTCAGAATATGATGCCCCAAATGAGGTTCCTTGACATGCTGAGTATTTTTGAGCTTAAGGAAATGAGGACTTAATAATCACTCTGACCTTCACCCAGCTTCCTGTATCCCACTGGTTTCTCCCTGGAAGTGGGCCATAGAAGCTAGAATCTTTTTCTCCCTGAAGCAAGCCATAAAAATCTAGAAAGATCGCTCATACCTATACTCATGTGATAGGTATTCTCCTTACACGTGAAACCAAACAAATGTCTTAGAGAGTCACGAATAAGAACCTGGGTGGATCTTGCTGAAGTTCCCCCAGTTTATTACAATTAGATCATACCCTTTTTTGTCTAATCATGTTTCTCCACGATTATTCATTTCTTTCATCAGACTTAGCATAAGAATACACAGTTTTCCAAGGGCCTTTGAGTCTTTATTTTTGAAGGCTCCCATGTCATATAAAACTTGGGCAACATAATAAATTTGTTAAGCTTTTCTTTTGTTATTTTTTTTTAAATTTTGGATGTTAGCCATGACCTTTGTGTGAGTAAGGAATGTTACTCTGTCTTCCCTTATACAGTTTGAAGTGACCCCTACAACAGACATGCATGCTTCTAGGGAAAGGGACCTGCAGACAAAGAGGGTTACAACAATTATCTACAGGAGAAAAACATCATCTTTAAACTTCAAATGCAGAACAAAAAAGGACTTAGTGTGCTATCAGTTCAATGGAGTCTGAAATTTCCTGCTGCATTGTCTTCCTGTCCCCACAGGCCAGCTCTGGGGGAGGCACAGAAACAGAGAAGACAACCTTGCCACTCACCTCTTCCCAAGGCAAACTTCCTGCCAGTACAAGAGGGAAACAGAACTAAATTTAAATCAAGGTCACATTTTTATATCTCTCTCAAACAGAACAGTATATGTTCATACTGAGTCTGTGTTTACCACATTATCAGTGTGGGGCTATTACCCAGAAGGATAGAAACATCATCAGCTTGCAAAGTTTTCGTCTAGGGTTGGGGAAGATGTCTTCCATTATTAAAATTTAAAGGAACAGTGAAAAATAAAAGCAATAAAAATGCCACTGCATTTTGATTACACCACAAATCATACTCATCAGCATACTGATTACAGCTATCTGTAGTTTCACCTAATGCCAGTTAAAACTCCAGGCCCATGTCCAGGGAGAACAGTTTGTGTGGCAGTGATGCACCTGTCTGTAGAGCAGATGGCCATGGTTTGTGCCTGCTGCCACCACCAACCAGCTACATTACCTCAGGAAATTTGCTTTTCTTCCTCTTCCACAAAATGGGGATGCTAGTAATAGAACCCCCTTCATATTGTGAGAATGAAGTAAATTAACACATGCAAAGCACTGAAAAATTCTTTGTTTATATTAATTTCTCTCTAAATATTTGCTATCATTGTTAATCTCTTTGCCTTCCAAACACTAGTTCACACTATTTCAGACTTTTATTCTGAGACAAATGATTTCTCTCCTAAGAACAGGAAAAATTATTCTCTCATTCTTTGCTCAGGCATAGTTCCTGAAGTTATTTCCTTCCCAGGATAGTCACAAGGTGCCATCATCACCAGACAGGAAAAGCCCTACCTTTACCCTCAAGGGTAAGTTTTCCTTATCCCCTCCCAATATTCTGACTTTTACCTATTCCCAAAGCCAAGGGTACCCCATCATGATTATTTTGTTCTTTTTTTTAATAATTATTTTGTTCTGAATGTATTTAATGGAATGTGAATTTCACTCAGATGTCCTTGCTTATGGTAAAATGCATAAATGAGCTGTTGTATTTGAATACCTCTTGCATAATCCAAATTTCAAAACCTATTTTCCCTTTTAGATTGTTTTACTAAATAAAAATAACATATACTCACAATGATCTTATTGTAATCTTGTTTCAATAAAAATATTATAGTTTAGAGTCTGCATACCCCCATTCCCAGTGCTATCCACGGCCCTGCAGCCACTGCCACGGAAGGACCAGCTGGATGATTAGGTTGCAGTCTTCAATGAGTGAACATATTCTTCTATTCTGTGATGTTCTTGGTCACACATGGGATTTCTGAAGGCAGTGGCATGCCAGTAGAGATTACTGCATGGCACAGCATGACCTCTATGAAGACAAATTAACTATGGAAATTCATCTCTATTCTACCAAGAAGCCCCCATAAGAGTGGTTAAACTGCACGTAGAAGTGAAATCCACAGAGTGTTTTACAAGAGTTCTGACCTGGGTGGGGTAAACTTCGTGTACTCCCTTCTACATAGTTGCCTCTGTGTTGCTGGATTGAAGAAATGCTGCTTCTTGTTAGGAAGTCCATTTCATCTCCCATCACCGCCAAGTTCATACTCAAAGCACTGAGAAATATCAAGTGCAGCATATAGACTTTAGTTTGCATCATTTCTGTATCCATTTTTAAAAATTCTTTCATATCCCCATGGAGTGTTTTTTAACTAAATTAACATGGCTTAAATGAACCCTGCTTCTGTGGAAGTCACACACAAGAACATGAGATTCCTTATCATACTCAATCTACCCAATGTGACCTTAAACAAATTTATAGAGAAACTTAAGAAGTGGGGTATTACAATAGTAAGAGAGCATGAAGCAAGTTATAACACTCCTCTTGTGGAAAAAGAAGGCATCCATGTTCTCAGGTGGCCTTCTGATGATGGTACACCACTGTCCAACCAGATTGTTGATGACTGGTCAATTCTTGTAAAAATTAAGTTTCCTGAAGAGCCTGGTGGTTGTATTGCTGTTCAATGTGCTGCAGTTTGGGGAGAGCTCCAGGGAAGCTGTGCTGGCTTTAGTTGAAGGTGAGATAAAATATAAAGATATAGAACAATTCATAAGATAAAAGCAGCATGGAGCTTTCAACAGCAGACAACTTTTGTATTTGAAGAGTGTCCCGAAATGTGGCTGTGAAAAGGGGAAAGATGGTGGAAAAGAGAAAGGAAGCAGGCCCAGCGGTGCCTCAGCACTTGATAGAAAGGCTTTCCGCTGAGAGGTAACAAAGGAACCTCATTGAAACAGAATGCCAAACCCTATAAAAAAAAAAAAATTTCATAGAGCTACGTAAAGTCAGTGACAGTATCTTAAAGAGATGCACCAGCAGTTCCCACTACCAGCCTAGCAGAGCAGGAAGTAAGGACAAAAAGAGATGCAAGGCTGGCAGATAAAGAAACTTTAAAAATAAAGAAAAACGAAGTTAGAGAAACCTGTGGTTTATAGAGGAAGGCTGATTTTAATGGGCAAAGAATTGACAGGATAAGTGTCTCAGTGAAAACAAATCCAAAGCCTTCCACTGAGGAGAAAGCTTTCTATGGGGGTGGGGATCCCTCCCTAGGCATGCCCAAGAGTCCCCTACTCCAAAGGCAGCCGTCAGCCACCACAGAACATGCTGGTAGGTAAGGAAAATGTTCCCAGGAGCCAAAAGATGAACACGAACATGGATGGGAGGTGTTATAGATATGAGGTGGCCCCCGAAAAGTTCACATGTGGCAATATGTGAGAGGGTTCAGAGGGGAATGATTAGGTTATGAGAACCTTACACTAATCAGTGAATCGATCCCTGATGGAAGTAACTGAGTGGTAACTGGAGGCAAGTGGAGTGGGCTGGAGGAGGTGTGGCTTTGGGGTATACATTTGTATCAGGCCAGTGGAGTGTCTCTCTCTCTCTCTCTCTCTCTCTCTCTCTCTCTCTCTCTCTCTCCTTCCTGATTGTCATGTGAGCTGTTTCCCTCTGCCACACTCTTCCTCCATGATGTTCTTCCTCACCTCCAGGATTGGAGCCCCAAGGAATGGAGCCAGCCTTCTACAGACTAAGACCTCTGAAACCATGAACTTTCAGATAAACTTTTCTTCCCTAAAATTGTTCTGGTCCCATCTTTTAGTCACAGAAGCAAAACAACTGACTAAAACAGGAGGATTGGGAACTTGAAACAAAAAGTTATCGATAGCTAATGAGAAATTCCCAGAGGGTACTTGCACCAAAGATACCAAGGTAGACAGAAGGAAGAATTTACCTGGACCAATCAGCCCACTGGATTCCAAGAGAAAAATTCTACAATTGCTGGCATCCTGTAAGAGTTGTTGCAAAGATGCTCACTGTGGCCACTCAAGTTTCTCACACTCCAGGATGGATTCCTGGATTCCACAATTCATTAGCGGTCCCTCCGTTTGTCCCAATCCTGGGAACATGGAAGCTGAGGATTACTTCACCAGGCTGGTGGATAGGTGGGGAACACAAGGACAGTGGCCAAAAACATAGAACGAAAAATAAATAAAAAGACTGAAAATCCTAACCTGAGAATAGATTTGACCATCACAGTGGAAGTAGGGCCTCTATCTCTCATTAAGATTTTTTTATTTTTCTCTTTTTTTCTCCACATCCTTTTTTTTTTTTACTTTTTAAATTTTAATGTTTTTTTAAACAATTTTATTTTATTGTATTATTCTATTCACTTTTTTCATTATGCATGATTTTCTGTGTTTGTGAATGTGTATGTATGGTTGTGTATGTTCTTACTGTGCATATAGGTTTAAATATATGTGTGTGTAATATATATTAATATAACTTAACTTTATCTACACATTAATACCTCTCTGCTTATGTTCACTATTTAGCCTATATTAGAATTAGGTGGAGTACAATTATATGAGGATTCAAGGTATTTCAATCTTACATTTGCTGGTTCATTTATACCTAGGTTCTATGGGCCCTCCTATAATCCCTTCTTTACTCTCTTCCTTCACCAGACATAGTCAGATAAGAAGCTAACCAACACATACCATAATCAAAATGGCTAACATAGAAATAAGGAAAGAATATTAAAAACTGCAAGAGAAACATTAGGTCACATTTGGAGCCGAACAAATAAGATTTACTTCTGATTTCTCAATTTCTGAATTGAGAAATCAAGGAGGGCCTGGAATGAGATATTCCAAGCCCTACAAGAAAACAACTGTTGGGCTGGGGATGTGGCTCAAGCGGTAGCGTGATCACCTGGCATGCTTGCGGCCCGGGTTCGAGCCTCAGCACCACATACAAATAAAGATGTTATGTCCACCGGAAACTAAAAAATAAATATTAAAAAATTCTCTCTCTCTCTCTCTCTCTCTCTCTCTCTCTCTCTCAAACAAAAAACAACAACAACAAAAAAAAAAAACAACTGTCAGCCAATGTTACTATACACAGAAAAGCTCAGTTTCAAATTTAAGGGAGAAATTAAAAAAAAAAAAAAAAAAACTTTCCATGGCAAGAATAACTAAAAGAACTCATGACCACCAAGTCAGTACTACAAAGAATATTCAAAGATAAATTATACATAGAAGATATATATATATATATATATATATATATATATATATATATATATATATATATTCCCATGTATCCTATCAGATCATATTGGAATGAAACTAGAAATTAACATCAAGAAAAATAATAAGAAACCATAAACACAGGAAGAATGTACAATATTCTCTTTAATAAAGAATGGATCAAATAAGAAATGAGAGTAGAAATCAAGAAATTGTCAGAAACAAATGAGAACAGAGGTACAACATATCAAAATTTCTAGGACAGTATGAAATTGATTCTAAGAGAAAAATTTATAGTGCTGAGTGCCTAAATTTAAAAAAAGTGTAATAAAGCAATCCCAAATAAATAATCTTACACCTCAAGACCTTAGAAAAAGAAGGACAAACTAATTCCATAATCAGCATAAGACAAGAAATAATTAAGATCAGAGCTGGAATTAATAAAATTGATAATAAAAAATGCATAGGATCAATGCAATGGAAAGTTGGTTCTTTCAAAAAATAAATAAGATTGATAAGCACTTAGCAAAGAAACACTTAACCAAGGAAAAGAAGAAAGAAAGAGATCAAAAGCAATAAAATTCAAATGAAAAATGAGATATCATCAAAGACCCTTTTGTAACCCAGAGGATCATCAGAACCTATTTTGAAAATTTATACTCAATGAACTGGAAAATCTAGAAGACATTGACAAATATCTAGACATATGGCCTGCCCAAATTGAACCAGGAAGATATATAAAACATAAATAGACCAATATCAAGTATTGAAATTGAAACAGCAATTAAAAGCCTTCTGAAAAAAGAAAAGTCCAGGACCAGAAGGATTCTCAGCTGAGTTCTACCAGACCATTACACCAGTTTTTCCCAAATTATTTTATGAAATTGGAAGGAAGGGAACACTCCCAAACACATTCTATGAAGCCAGTATAACTCTGATTCCAAAACCAGACAAGTACACATAAAATAAAGAAAACTACATAACAACATCCTGATGAACATAGATACAAAAATTCTTAGTAAAATGCATTCAAAAACACATCAAGAAGATAATACATCATGATCAAGTGGGATTCATTCCAGGGATGCAAGTTTGGTTTAACATATATAAATCAATAATTGCCAAAGCCGCTTCCAACTTTTCTGTCTGGGCCCAGAGAGCAATTGGCGTGAGTACACAGTGTCTGGAATCCTGATCTGCCTCGGATGCGTGGAGGTGGAGGAAGGGGTTTGGAACAACTGCGGAATTCCGGTCTGGGCTACACTCAGATGTATTCCTAAGGTTCCTTTCTCTTGAGCCCCCTCCCGACAGCCCTCAGGGGTATCTAGGGTGATCAGTAGATGAATGGCACTGAGGGAAAGCCCCAATCACATTTGCCTCCCTATGGGCCATGCAACACTCCCAACCCCGCATCCAATCCCTCCTGGATGCTCCCCTTCCTTCATCGGTCAGAAATGTTAGCAATTCAGGTTGTAGGACTGAGAAAGACATAAGATAATTAGTAAAATCTGCCCAGGTTCCCTAAGGTGCATAGGTAACTTTCACTAGTCTGTTTTACCGCCCCTATGTTTAAAATGAGTTGTGTTCTCTTTAAGCTGCTAGAGAGGCATTTTTAGAATCAACTCCTCCGGTAATCTGCTACCTTACAACCAGTAGATATCCCTTAACCCTTAGGTGATTCCTTTAGTCTACAAAGCAAAGGCAACAAAAGAGTGCATGATTCTCTTTTGCAATGGGTTTTTAGTGGCAGGGAGGATAAGCAGTAATGCCCTTAAGTCTGAATCCTCCCAGGGTCTCTGGCACAGGGCAAACTGAGACCCTAGCACTTTGCTAAAGGGGACCAGAAACCCCTTGGCAAAGCAAGGTGAGAGACGGGTTTTCTGGACCGTTTAGGAAGCTCAAGCTTAGGGAGATGTCCCTAATGAGAACAGTTTTCTCCTCCGGTGCAGCGCAGGCGCCTGAGTCATGTTTTCTTCTCACTCAGATGGGAGCTTCTCTCTCTCCAATACGCCAGGTGCACCACTAGCCTGCGTATTGAAAAATTGGGATAGATTTGACCCTCAGGTACTCAAGAAAAAGCGCCTTATTTTCTTGGCCTGGCCTCAATACAAATTCTCTGGAGAAACCTGGCCACCAGAGGGAAATATCAATTTTAATACAATTTTATAGTTTGATAAAATTTACAAAAAAGGAAATGGTATGAGGTGCTGTATGTTTAGATTTTCTTTGCTCTAAGGCAAAATCCTAAATTATGCCAACAGTGTAAAGTAGACTTACCTATGATGGAAAAGAATCAGGAGGACCCACAAAATCTCCATCTGCAGGCCTCCCTGCGTCTGCCCCAACAGGCAAACCAAATATATTACCTCTACAGGAAAATTTGGGCTGATCAAAGTACATACCCCCTTCCCCCTTCAAGACCTAAGGCAGATAAAAACTGACTCTACTGAAAAGTTAGGAGATATGCCAGATTTCCTGGAATCGGATCTATCCAAAGGAGCTAATCCTGTAAGTAAAAGGGGAGACTGAGGGACTCCCAGCAGCTGCCAAAGCCATTTTCACTTTGGGGAAATTCCTCATTCCTTCCCTGCACTGTAAGGATTGCTCCATCTCTGTCTACTTAAAAAGAAGGGACACTGAATGCAGTAAAGTCATCACACTGAGACCCTTGATTTTACACCTATAGTTGCCCCTATGTGAGAACATCTGGTCCACTCATGGGGAAATCTATGGTGCCACTGATAGGAGTCATAACTAAATGGAAGTTCAAAACCTGGAGAGATATTTTCTTATCTAGTCTGTTTTAAAGGTTATTATAGATTGTTTCTTGGGGATAATCTAGGCTAAATGTGTGTCTAAAAGATGATTTTTTTTTATTGTAACTATCTGGTATCTAAATGAGTTTGAAGCATTGCATAATCTTGCAGTTAAAAGTTGGGGTTTTTGTGATTTCAGATAATTCATGCCAGAAAACTTAAATACTTAGGATAGAAAATTTAAAAACTCTACTTCCAAGTTGGCAAGTAACTCCCAATCATTTAGTTTTATTTTTTTCATCAATTTTTGAACTGGGTAGCCTGAAAAGATTTCACTAGGTGTACCAGTGCATTAAGTTGGGCAAGGATAGTAAATTATGATATGGTATCTGTTCCCCTCAGTGTGTAAGATTCAGAAAAAAAAGGTGTTAAATTAAAACGTTGGCCTGGCTTATTAAAATAACATTGAATAGCAACAGTCTTAAAAATTTTTAAAGCTTAATTTTTGGATATACATGGTAGTGTGTGGTTCTCTTTTGAAAAATGTTTCAGGCAATTTAATGTAACTTAATACAATTTTAGGAACTTCAGAAACAAAGGAAGTGACTTAATGATTCTAAAGAAATTTCTTCTGATGGAAGAGATCCTATTTTCAGTTTTGTGTGAGCAAGTTTTTCTAGTGTAGGAAAATGTAAAGGTATAAAATTTTGTAAATTGTATCTTTAACTTGTATCATAATTTTCAATATCCAAACCTGAAAATTGTGACTTATGGTTAAAAGGCCTTAGGCATGAGGTTTCTGCTCAGAATTCCAATTTTCCCAGTTCCTTCCAGACCTCAGCCAGGACTTAAGTTGATATGCAAATAGAAGAAGCCTGGAGCTCAGTAGGAGATAGATCTGAGGCCCAAGGAAAAAAAAAGAGTAAAAGTGTCTTTTTATGGGAACTCAAACTAGATTAAACCAAAAAGTAAATTGTATGGCATTTATTACTGGCCAATTTTTTTCTAGGACTTTTGCCTTTTCTTAGATTCTATTTTTTTTGAGTTCATGATTTTGATCCAACAGACAAGTTAATTTTTTTCTGATAAGTTCTATTTTTGACCAACTGGAGTTTTTTTTTTTAAACATTGCAATGAGATTTCACCTGAGAAAAGCTACAAGGCCTTTACTATTGTGTTATGTGTTACACTTGTGTTACGTGTTGTATGTCAGTATGTCTGTATGTGTGTATGTCCATATATCATGCAGTGATATGACAATTGATAGATATATGAGGAGCGCTCATGAAAAATTTAAAAAATGGATCCAAATATCTTTGATTCACGTGATTCAAATGGCTCAATTTAAATTGGGTAAACAGATGAAAGTAAAGATGTCTTTAAAATTAAGCTTATAAGTTTTTCTAGGTGTTCAAAAATAAAACCTAATAAAATGTTGATGTCTATAAAATAATCTGCTTAAATTCAAAAATTTACAAGTATTGTTTCTAAATGTGAACAGAAGGAGGTTAACAGATAGAAAAACTAGAAGGTTCTAGATATGGATTTAATAGAGGGAAATATATTTCTGGATAAGAGTCTATGATTAAGTAATTAAGAGGGTTTAAGTAAGTGATATAAAGAAGGTCTGTGTAAGTTGGTTATAAGTGTAAGTTTTTGAGCAAGTAATCTTAAAGAAATTAAACAGCTGGTTAAACAAGTGCTGTTGTTTTAGAGAATTGTGCTATGTTATTTCTTTAAAAGCTAAACTTGATTAATATAAAAACATCAATGTAATTGGTGCTATTAATGTGTTCATATCTTCCAGGTATACAAGTCTGTTAGGTAGAAGCTTTAGAAAGAGCATTATATCAAGCTGTGTTCTAAAGTTGTATGGTAATTTTAGGCTTAAAAGAAAAACATGTTGGAAATTTATTTATCATTTGTGTTCTATAACTGGACTTGTTATCCAAGTATGTAAAGTTCCATGTTACTTTTTACACTGAGATACAATTTAAATGTATTTTTAAGTTAATGAGAGCCTAATCTGTGTAAAGGTTTTATTGCAAAACACAAAAGTACTTTGCTACTTTTCTACAAAAGGTTAAAAGCTTTCAGCTTTTCTTTAATTCATGTTTTAGGTGTGATATTATATTGTGTTAGCTAATATTCATGTGAACTTGAGCAACAATTTATGTAGGCTTTGAAAAATGATGTTTAAAAAAACAAAGATCAGTTTCAAAACTACAATACTTAAGATTTATGAAGAACCCCGCCTTACCTGAGATAAGGCTCTATGTCCCATCTCACTACATGTGAAAGTAACTATGAAAGAAGTAGGCCAGATTTCAGTACATTTAAAGTTGTGTCCAAAAGTTGGTTTTTGTCAAGATTACTAAGATCTCAAACAGGGGATATAATGTATAACTCTGCCAAAATTCAAGGTAGCTATTACATAAACTAAATGTTTTTTCTCTTGATAATTTTATTTTGTAGTTTTCTTAAATGGTTTAAAGATTGCCTGTTAATGTTTTGCAGAGGTACTTATTTAAGAACACACAACCTGGGTTAATTTAAGATAAGGAGTTATCACCTACAGGATAGAGAGATAGACATTAAAGCCCAGTACTCTTAATATAAGGCTGTTTAAACTTATTTGCTGGATGTTTAAGATTAAGTTTTAAAATTAAAGTTAAATTAAAAGGGCCAAGAAAACCAATGTTTGGCTCTTGCCCTCTGAGTCAGTCTGAATCCAGGGAACAGGGGACTTCTCCAAAGAGCTTTGCAACTCTGGGCCACATAACCTCCCGATCAGGGAGATTAATGAGACCGCTGGAGGACAGAAAGCCAATCAGTGCATTTGCTGTGAAGAGGAGGGTCATTAGAAAAGGGAGACATCCCTGATGCTTCCAAGGGAAGCCACATGATCAAGCAAGGCCTGGACCCATCCTAGCGCAAATGGCACTAGCAGAACTGAGAAGCTGCTGTAAGTTCCCCCATGACTCCCAGGGAAACTCAGCTGACTGTTAACAATAGATAGAAACAAAAGTCAGTTTGACTTGCTTCATCTTAAACACTTAGCAAAGACAGTCAAAGCCAAAACACAACTATTCCTGGGCATTTTAAATGATAATAATAGTTAAATGTAACTTCCAAGAATAAGTAAACTGGAGGCTGCAAAAGAGACTCTCAGACAGGAATGCCTGATAACTATCAAAAAGAACTGCCAGAGTAGTTTTTAGTTTAAGGCCTTTATCTCTAACCTACACAGGTAGGCTTGGTGTTTACTAGTATGATTATCCAGCCCTAATAACAGAATTAAAGATTTCTCTATTAGACACAGAGGTCATACTAATAAAAGGATTTTGCAAGACTAGATTACATTAAATTATTAAACTATATCTTAAAGGGAAGGACAACTGTAACCCTAAACGTTAAATGTTGTGTTTACATCCCTGACAAATCTGGCAATGTGACATGTTTACATGCTCAGATAGAAGCCATGTCCTCAGCAACCTTGTCATGGAAACAATATCTTAGCTCCTGGTTCTCTGGTACTTCCTGGTGGAAAACATTGTTAGTCTTTGTCTTTGTCATCATACTCATTGGCATATTCCTGTGCTGTGGCATTTATTGCTGCATCAAAATGGTTCCAGTACTAATAAATTCTTGTTTCTCTTATAGACCACCCATCACTCATGGCCTTCCAGCCTATTACTTCTCAATCGGACTTCTATCATGGACCACTCGATAGACCCGATTTTTAAAGGGGACTCCAAACTGCTTGCCCCACATCGTCCCTTTTGTCAGCCTGAAGAAGCCAGAACGGTCTTCGCCCCCATTCCTTACAGCAGTAAGGAGTTCCCAAATTAGAGGGGGGAATGAAGCCAGGGTAGTTAGGTAAATCGGGTCTAATATCAAGTGAAATCTAAAATGGAGGCCATGCTTAGAATGAGTCCGGGAAACACAGGACAACTCATGGAATGTTAATGAAGTCCAGAAAAGGCCCTAGGCCAAAAATTTCCTAACCTCAAAGAAATGTTAATGGAGCCCAGGAAACAGCCCCCAGCAGATTTGAAGATAGCCCATCCCAGAGAAGTGATAATGAAGTCCTTCCTGCCCAGATTACTTCTTTGGCCCACCTGTGTCCCACCCCTCGGGCCTTCCCACCTACATTCCATCACCAAAACTATAAAAAGGGGAGACAACCACACTTCCACAGATTCCACCTCTTGGGTCCCCTTCTTCCTCTGGGAGAAGTCTTTTTTGCTGTCCTTTAATAAACTTCTAATTTCTACTCTGACCTTGCCTCAGCATGTGCTTTTCTGGTGTTATTCTTCAACATTGGGGAAGCAAGGACTCATCACCGGTCAACAGTGGTAACAAGATTTTCCATATTCCTGGATAGACAGAATTAATATTGTCTAAATGGCCATTCTACACAAAAGCAATATGCAGATTCAGCACATTCCCCATCAAAATTCCAATGACATTCTTCACAGAATTAGGAAAAAAACAACTATTAAATTTATTCGAAAGAATAAGAGACCCAGAGTAGCCAAAACAATACTAACCAAGGAAAGTAAAGCAGAAAGAATCACAGTACGTGATCTGAAATTATTCTATAGAGCTGAGGTAACACAACAGCATGGTATTAGCATTAAAATAGATATGAAGACCAATGGAACAGAATAGAAGACACTGAGACAAAAACCACATACTTACAGTCATCTCATACTTGACAAAGTTGCCAAAATATGTTTTGGAAAAATGTGGTCTTTTTAACAAACAGTGCTGGGAAAATTGGATAGCTATAGGTAGAAAACTGAAACTAGATCCTATCTCTCGCTCTGCCAGAATAATCAAATTAAAATGGATCAAAGACTTAGGAATTAAACCAGAAAACTTGCAACTACTAAAAGAAAACATAGGAAATGATGAAGAGTGTGAAGAGAGAGCAACAGAATGGAAGAAAATCTTGGCCAGCTACTCCCCAGTAGGGGATTAGTATCCAGAACATGCGAAGAACTCAAAAAACTTAATGAAAAAAAAAAATCAACAAATGGGCAAAAGAACCTAATAGAATCTTCACAAAAGAAGAAACACAAATGGCCAACAATCATATAAAAAGAAGTTCAACATCTCTAGCAATCAGGGAAATGAAAATTGAAACTACACTAAGATTTCATCTTATTCCAGTCAGAATGTCAATGATCAAGAATACAAACAATAATAAATTCCAGAGAGGATGTAGGGGGAAAAGGAACACTTATACATTGCTTTATTGGGACTGAAGACTAGTAGAACCGCTCTGGAAAGCAATATGTAGAGTCCTCAAAAAACCAGGGATGGAACCATAAATATGATCCAGCTATCCACCCTTTGGTACCTACCCATAAGAACTAATTCAGCATACTGTAGCAATACAGCCATCTCTTTGTTTATAGCAACACAATTCACAATAACTAAATTATGGAATCAACCCAGGTGCCTGTCAAGAAAATGAATGGATTAAGAAACTGTACCACAAATACACACAAAATGGAGTTCTATTCAGCCATGAAGAAGAAGGAAATTATGGAGTTTGCTGGTAACTGGATAGAAATGGAGAATATTATGCTAAGTGAAATATGCCAGACTCAGAAACACAGAGGTCTTATATTCAGAAAGTAGAGTAAAATAAAGGAAAGGATGATGGAAAGATAGGCTATCATAAGGATATAAGAAAGAACAGTGGTGTAGAGGAAGGAGACTGAGAGGCAGAATAGAGGGATGGGAAAGGGGAAGAAATGCAGAATGTTCCCAGACCAAAAAAAAAAAAAAAAACCACCTTGCATTTAATTCAATGTTTTTACCCTGTGGTGCAACTTAACAGGGAGTGCCTGAACAAAGAATGGCAGGGGGTTATTAAATATTTTTAGTAAAATGTTGCCTTTGTCTTGCGCAGACATAAAGAATATGCTCTTCAATTCAGTAAAGATCTTCTTTTTTAATACTTACTTTTTAGTTGTAGTTGGGCACAATACCTTTATTTTATTTATATATTTTTTATGTGGTGCTGAGGTTCAAACCCAGAGCCCCAAGCATACTAGGCAAGTACTCTACCACTGAGCCACAACCCCAGTCCTAATTTAGTAAAGGTTTTTTTAAAGGTAGAGATGCTTTGTTACTATAGCTAAAACAGTGCTTTATCATAAAATTTCTGAAATTCTTGTAATTTTTTTCATAATTATCAGAAGTTGTTCAACTACTTATTTTTTGTTCAGTGATTTTTTTCCCTTTTCTTCCCAACCTCTTGCAAAAATTTTAAAAAGGTGGATTTCTGCCAATAAATTGAGCATACACATAACATTTTAATAAGCCTTTTGAGCTGTGTAACAATATTTGGATACTGGATAATTGTGTTTTATTTTATAATTGATTGGTGATGTATATTAATGTTAGTCTGACAATATATTTTTACTGTCTGGTAATGTGTTGTTATAGTTCTATGGAAAAAAATAATTTAAGCAGTGTTCATCAACTTATAAAAAGTTTTAGTGCATGAGCTCACTAATCTACATAAGTAATGAATATATTTATCATCACTGAAATGGTTTTGCTTAAAGCTAACTAATTTTGTGGAAAACAAAATGAATTGTACTTCATTCAACGCCATTTGATCTGAGTGTGTCCTTATTTCTTTATAAATGAAGAAGTAAATGAATTCAGTATTTTAGTAAGCTTGCAGATCATCATTTCTGCATCATGAGCCCTGTTAATACTAAATGCATTTCATTACAAACTTTTCTTTTTAAGTGTCTTGATAACTTTGAACCAAATTATTATTGTGTACTGAGGAGGAAAAGTCTAAGGTAGAAGCAGGTCTTGATTTTAAAAGCTCAGTTCTACTAAATATTGGTGGTTTTTTGCAGCTTAACTTCCATGCTTTGATTTTTCTCACCTGCAAAAAACAATTACATATTTATAGATTTTGAAATTAACTCAAACCTAAATGTTTGGCACATGAGGGCTTAATAAGTGTTAGGTTTCTTTCAATGATCTGAAATATTTCCTTGACATAGTTCAATCTAAAGGTACAGAAGTCCTTATCTTTTTTTTTTTTTGAGTATCAGTAATAAATGCAAATACTCAAAATTTGAGTTAAAAAGTAACATTTCACCTTATGTTTTAAAGAACTAACAACTTCCATCTCTTTATGTCAGTCTAGCACTTAATATATTCCATTCTTAAAATTTAGACAGGGAAAATGTTCTTTAAATCTTTGATCTTTCGTGATTGAGGTGAATTATTTAATCAGAGCTCTTTTTATGCTGCCTTTAAAAATATACAGCCTATTCTTGATGAGAAAATGATTTTGTATAATTGATTACTAAATGACATGCCATTACCACACAGCTCCACAGAACAGAATAGCATTTGTATCTGTTGGGAGACAAGAATTGTCATCATGATTAATAAAAATCTTTTTAAGTTTGAAAAGTTGAATTAACTTTTCAAGGTAGGTACATAATTTTTTTGGAAAAGAAGATACTTAGGAATGTGTGTAGACTAAGGGGGAAAATTTAGTAAGGAAAGATAATAAAAAACTGGGGAAAAGAAAACGAATAGATGGTGGGAAGTAAGAAGAGATCGAGAGTTCACCGCACGTGTGCACAAAGACACAATTACCACTGTGTATTTGTGTTTCCTGGTTGAGCAGGAATTCAGCTTTACTCACGTAGCTGAATAAAGAAGAGTACTGAAGAGTAGAAGAGCAGAGGTCTTCTCAGTTCTACGCAATAGATGACATCATTTCCTGCAGAGACAATTTTTAATTATCTGGATACCTAACAAATAACCAAATTACTGGTTCATTCATGTAGGTTCATTCATAAAGTCTTTTATTAAGACTTTTCTTCTATCCCTGTTGTTCCTTCTATAAGATAAATAAGATTTTGCATATAATGAAAGGTTTAAGGTTGTCAATAAAAATTCAAGTGCCATATTTATTGGAACATTATAGCTATATACATTCTGGGCCTATGAAATGTAGGAAGCTGAATGCTGAGACCCAGGCCTTTCAAGTTGATATACGAAACTAAAGTGCTGTCACTTCATGTGCAGATGATACTTTTTTTTTATTTGTTTGTTTGTTTTTGGTGATTTTTCTCTAAGTGAAATACATCAGAATTCAATTTTTTAAAAACTTTACCATATCCAACATAGGCTTTATAATTTTCCAAATTTAGAATTAACAGGGGTAAAGTCTCAAGTCCATTTTGCTCAAGGATATTACCAAATACTTCGAAAAATAAATTGTTAGGTAAGTTACATGGGAGATTTATTGTGAAATATGCTTTCTAGATAAATGTTCTCTCACATATTTGTTTTTGTGTTTCTCTAGGGTTTCAACACAGAAACCATGAAGCTTAAATAAACAAACGAGGTTCAGAACCACAAACTGACAAGAAGTCAATTGAAAACAGAGCTACAATTCACGGTATATAAAAATCATCACATTTTATTAAGAGAACACTCACCATCCGCCTTCATTCTTTTTCTGTATACTTTTTCTTTCTACTTACTTAAACTCTCTGGCCCACATGGGATTCATTAACAGAACTCAAGAGGACATGGGGTGCAAGTGGTTTTCTAACTAAAGGCTGAGAGAGAGAAGCATGCCCTGATTTCCCAAGGATCCCATTCCTGCCAAAAGTTCTGAAAGCCATATGAAGCAGGAGTGTCAGCCATTACTTTGGGATGTAAAGTGGGCAGCTTCAGGAACAAACCAGTGTTTGGACATGGAATTTACTCTCAAAGTACTCCGAGACTTGTTTTAGAAGTTATCTGCTTTTAAATGGGCTATAATCACTGTGATAATTATATATTAAGTAAACGAACAGAGACCTCATTTGGAATTGCTAGCTGACAGCACATCTGGAGAAAGCGGTGCTTTCTGCTCTGCATTTTGAATCATTAAGCTGACAACATGACTGACTGGCTATGCGTGATCAGGACATGCAAATACAGTCACGAGAAAAGTCTACTGAAGACGACCCAGATATTTCTCTTATTAATGCAGAAATTGAAGCACATTATTTTTGCTCCAAATATTCAACATACCACCCTAAATAAGAGTCATAATGTGAGAGGTGTTGGAGAAATTCTACTCTGTGTTCTATCTCACAACTCAAAATATGATTATTATATTTCTGTGCCCTTAGATATAGGAAAAACATTAAACTGTACTGCGGCATAATTTTATTAAATAAACATAATAAGGTGGTTTGTTTATGTAGAAAGCTGTTTACCCACTAAAGTTAAAAGACTTAAATAATTTTACTGTTCTTAACTATGTCTTTGAGGCAAAAGTTAAAACATTAAAATTGTTTGAAAATAATTCAGCAGAATATCCTGTCTGTTGTGAATAACTTCTCCAAGTCAAGAAGATTTCCTATATAAATATTACATTAAAACCACAGTCAAATAAAAATTTCATTGCCCCATCTTTGAAATCTAGCTGAAATGACAGACCAGTAAAGGACAAATGCTTTATCTAAATTTATTCCACAGCAAATATCATTGCCCTCAGGGGAAAAAAAAAACAAAACTGTCACTATATTTGAATTATTTCAAAACAGAATTTCAAAGGCTTATTGACGTTTATAAGCAAAGTATACATATACTCAGAAAACTGAATATATAGGGATCCCATAAGGAGAAGTTTATATGTTTATTACATTTATTAATCACAGCTTGGGAAAATATAACTACCATTTTCCAAAGCAAGTAGAGGTCAGAGCTGTAAATCAAGTTAATTTATACATCTTTGAATAAATAGAGGCTTAAGGCGATAGAAAACCTAGCATGTCCCCTTGTTTCTGTTTCCAACCCTTTCCTCACTCATGTCAAACTGAGCAATCACTTATGCTCTGCAATTTTCCCATCTGCAAAATGAGGGGAAAGATTCTGCTGTCCCAGGGGGATAGCATGCTGCTTCCTCTCCCATTCCTAAAACCTGGACTGAAATCAATGCTGTTCCCTCCTTGCTGTGATTTGTGATCCAAGAGGTTTTTGCAAGGGCAATACACCCTAAAATGTCTCTCCATTATCGTGGGTATCATTCCGAGGGGCTCCAAGCAAAAAAAGTTGTCTGGAAGTTTCTCTCATAGCATCGCCTTTACTGCTGTTATTTTATTGAGAAACAATCCAGGGGGAAAAAAAATGCCGCAGCAGAAGTTCATAATCTCAACCAGAACATGGTAAAGTTTCCCAACACCCAGGGAGTACACAGTGGAAGGAAAAGGAGATGGATTCTGGAAACATATTGTTTTAATTCAACAATTTTGCCCCTGGTTCTTCCTGCTTGAAATTTAAGCCTAGAACTCCAGAATCCTGTATTCCATTAGACTAAACTGTGCAAATGAAATAAACATTTATGAAGTGGTGTGGCACACCACTCGCCATGCCAGGCCCTGAGGATTTAAAAAAGAAAAGAAAAACTTACAACACAAAGGTGAGTAAGATACCGTGTTTATCCATGAAGAGCTCAATATGATAAAACAGTGTGACCTTGTAACATTTAAGAAAGACAATTCTGGAACAGAATGGTAATGCCAAGAGTAATGCCAGGAAGGGAACATAATGGGCAAAACATATACAGTCTTTCAGTTATGATTCCTAAAGGGAATTAATTTCTGGAACCCTGACTACAGCATGGTGATAGTTAATAATAATCAACTAAGAATATATATAGTTTTACAGTGCTGGGAATTCAAACCAGAGGTGCTCCACAAATGAGCTGTACCCCAAGTCCCTTTTATTTTTTAAGACAGGGTTTTGTTAAATTGCCCAGACCAGCCTTAAACACAGGGTCCTCCTTTCTCAGCCTCCAGAGTAGTTTAGATAATAGGCATGAGCCATCACACCCAGCAATAATAAGGTATTGATTATATGCTTGAAATATGTTAAAAGAAATCTCAAGTATTCTCGCACTAAACACACACACACACACACACACACAGCGAATATGAGGTGATGGATATATTAATTTGCTTGAGTGTGATAATCATTTCACAATGTAAAGATGCCTCAAAATATCACATTGTATACCTTAAATGTCTACCCTTTTTCAGCTATGACTTGATAAAACTTGAATATGAAGATATGAAGATGCATTCCCCACCTCAACTAAGATTTGGAAGACTGTTTGTTTAGGAAATTTTGGGAGCATTCTTTTCTTCCTATTTCTTCCCTTAGAAGTGCTATAGTTTCAAAGTGTGTAATTGTGCTACAAGATATGAAAATGTAGCTGGGTGTGGTGGTGCATGCTTATAATCCCAGCAGCTCAGGAAGCTGAGGCAGGAGGATTGAGAGTTAAAAGCCAGTCTCAGCAACAGTGAGGCACCAAGGAACTCAGTGAGACCCTGTCTGTAAATAAAATACAAAATAGGGGGCTGGGGTTGAGTGAGGTAGAGTGCTTGCCTGGCATGCATGAGGCACTGGGTTCAATCCTCAGCACCACATAAAATCAAATAAAGATTATTGTGTCCACCTAAAACTAAAAAATAAATATTAAAAAAATACAAAATAGGGCTGGGGATGTGGTTCAGTGGTTGAGTGCCCCTGAGTTCAATTCCTGGTATCAAAAAAATAAAAGAGAGATAAAAATGTGGGGGGTCTATTGATAGTTAATATTCAATAGATAGCACAATATAGGAATAAGCAAAATGCACAGTATACACCTGCCACACCCCCTTTACCTAAGCACAAAGCCAGATTCCCAATCTATTGCATTACACTTAACAGCTGGGGAAGGAGAACTCTTGCTATTTCTCTTGATATCTGGGTCTATGCTGCAGGGACTCATCACACCTGCCAGGTAGAAGCAAAGACTTAATTGTCCAATGCCCAAACCCATTTTCTTTGCTTCTATCACTCACCTTGCTAAGGCCAACACACTTTTAAGATATTATTGGCTATAGTGTGCAATACATGGGTTGGCAGAACCTAGAAGTCTAATCTGGGTTACATAAAATCAGTGTGTAATTTTGACTTATATATGCCAGACTTCATTTTAACAGTTTTTTTTTTCATGCAGAAACAAATACCTAAGACTTGCTTTTGGAAAGAAACTAAAAGAATAGAATGAGGGGACTTCTTTTTCTAAAAAATTTCACTTGTGAGAAATTAAGAGGAAGAAAAAGAACTAGAAAAGATGGCAGTCCCCAGCAACACCAAAACTGCTAGGAAGAAGGATTTCTTGAACAATTCAAGAAATGATAAATTTGCTTTATCATCAGTACCTTTGGGTTATCAAAAAGATATAAGGCTGATAATATACCTTGCAAAATGTCTTTTATATACAGATCCTTATCTGCCCAGAGACTGACTTAGGATGAGGCAGAAGTAAAGATAAAAATAATAAATAAGGCAGTCTTCTGGGATTTGCAGTTTCTCCTCATTCTTGCTTGATCAGAAACTTCACAGGGTCCCCTTTCCCAATGTTATTTCAGTGTAAGTATTTCCATGTTGAGTTCCAGCTGGAAGCAGGCACTGTGGAGCCATGTGAAAACTCAAGAGCACACAAGATCAGCCTGTGGTTTCTAACCTTCAGACAGCTTGGGTCAGGGCTGAATTTGCTCAGAATTATTTACAAGTCCCTAAAGATCGAAAATGTCACTCTCCACCAGGGCTTCCTTAGCATCAAACTACTTTTCACATTTACCCATAGTTTCATTCTGTCTTCTTTCTGCCCTGTACATTATCCAGAACAAAATTAGTTTAGGGACTTAGACATATTTTAGGTACAAATTAAGAAAAATAAAGATTAGATAAACTATTCTATGGAAATATCTGATGTTGGAGCCCCTTAGTACCTTGGATAATTTCAGGGAGGGAGAGAGTTAAATAGAAAGTCTAAGAACACTTTAAAATCAATTTTACAGAGAGTAAAATTGGGTTGAGGATTTACTGAAATTTTCAGAAAGTCATATTTTATTTAGGATGATTCATCACTACGAGATATATTTGTATCCCTCAACGTCTCAATAGGCTGGCTTCCAAAAGTTTGTTTTAAGTTGTTTTTCTGGATCTGAAAAGTTATTTCCCTTATAAACAATATTCTAAATTAGTAGTTCTTAAACTTTTTGTGTCACGAATCCCTTTGAGAATCTACTAAAGCCTGTGGTCACTCTCCCTAGAAAAATTCTCACATGTACATATGCTCCACTTTTTTATACAACCATTGAAACCCTTTCTGGTTAAAAAACTTCTGTTCCCAGATGTTGAAATCCACAGCCATAGCATGAATCGTGTGGATCTTCTCACTCTAGTGTGGAAATGAAGCCACAATTGAGAACAGTACATTAAATACACTTGGAATTACATGTTGAGACACAGCACCATATCACCTCCACATTAATGTCCCTGGCAGCAGCCACAGTTAAGCTAGTGTGACAGTGTGCAGTATTCCTACCTCATTAGGGTGCAAGCCATAATCTTTGGTTTCATGAGGTCGGGGAAGAGGGGTGTATATTTTGTAAGTGGTACAGATCCTTATCTCATTTCTCTTGGTTGCTCTTTGAAAAGTGATCTCTGAATCCATAAAAAGTGCTAGAGCTAAAGACATTTGTTCAGCATTTGATTAGTTATAAATCAGGGATGCCCATTGTATGGATCAAGCCATATACAATGTAGTGCGTCAACTACAGAAATTTTTTCCTTAGCTTTTTCCTTTCTTGGGAACCTGTGGGCCAGAAAAGATTTCTACTGGAAGAGCAAATGATCTTCCAAGGTTTTCTGAAACTTTACAAAACATCTTCACAGGTGACACAATCATTCCCCTTCCCCACTTTAGTATTTATTGTAATATTTAAAAATAAAATGAACAATCTACCATCTTCTTTTTTCTTATTCCAGAAAAGCTTTTATTTCTATGGCTATTGTGTGGTTTTATTTTTAATTTATTGTTTTATTATTATTATTTATTCTAATTTGTTATATATGACAGCAGAATGAATTATGATTCATATTACACATATAGAGCACAATTTTTCATATTGTGCTGGTTGTACACAAAGTGGAGTCACACCATTCGTGTCTTCATACATATATTTAGGGTAATAATGTCCATCTCATTCTACTGTCTTTCCTATCCCCATGCCCCTCCCTTCCCTTTTGCCCTATCTAGAGTTCATCTAATCCTCCCATGCTCCCCCCACAACCCCATAATGAATCAGCACCCTTATATCATTTATATTCGGCATTCGTATTTTTGGGATTGGCTAACTTAGCATTATATTCTCTAACTCCATCCATTTACCTGCAAATGCCATGATTTTATTATCTTTTAACACTGAATAGTATTCCATTGTGTATATATACTACATTTTCTTTATCCATTCATCAACTGAAGGGCATCTAGGTTGGTTTCACAGTTTAGCTATTGTGAATTGTGCTGCTATAAATATTGATGTGGCTGTGTCACTCTAGTACACTGTTTTTAAGTCCTTTAGATACAGACTGAGGAGAGATATCTGGGTCAAATGGTGGTTCCATTCCAAGTTTTCCAAGGAATCTCTGTACTGTTTTCCATATTGGGTTGCACCAATTTGCAGTCCCACCAGCAATGTATGAGTGTGCCTTTTCCCCCACATCCTCACCGACACTTTTTGTTGTTTGTATTCTTAATAGCTGCCATCTGACTGGAATGAGAAGAAATCTTAGAATAGTTTTGATTTGCATTTCTTTAATTGTTAAAGATGTTGAACTACCATCTTTCTAGAGTACTTTAAAAGAAGACTAATATATCATCATTACTTTATGGTGATCTTAGCCTATAGTACCTGAAGCAAAGGTAAGAAACTTTTCTTAGCACCATGCCTATCAACCTTGTGTCTGTGGTCTTTACTGGCTATCAGTGGCAAGATCTGACTCTCAGCACTCTGAATCTGTTACTCTTCTAAAGGGACCAATTTTAAGGTTCCATTAGGCCGCTAATGGCAGCTGTCAAGGCCTAGCACCCAAGGACAGCACAATGCCATCCTCACTAACCTCTTAGGATCCCTTTTGCTGTATCTTTTGAAGAGATCAGAGAGTGATTTTTTCAGCTCTCCAAAGAGGTCCCCCAGTGTTTTACAATGTAGACTCACAAACACACATTCTCCTAATGGAGTCCAGATTCAGAAAACTTGGTAACAACTTCAAATTCATCTCTCTCATAACTCCACATAGAATACAGAGTCAGAAAAATTAGCAAAGTGGTTCCAAAGAATAGTACCATGATAGATTAGAGTACAACTCATGCCCCTGAGTTTAGGACATGAGACGGTGCAATGCTGTGCATGAGGAGAAGTTTTCTGCATGCCATGAGTTTTGCCTGTGTTCCTATCATCTGCCACGAGGAGAACATGTTCCAGGAATTGCTTGCTTTAATAGAAGGTGAATAAATGTGGAGCACAGCCAAGCCTAGCTGACCTGCACCTGGTAAAAGGTCCACCAATATATCCACAGACCTGTAAGCAAGAGAAAATGCTTACTACTAGAAGCCACTGAATTTGGAGTTGTACAATAATGTTCTGACAATTGCTGACAGATTCACATATTAATTCACTTAATGCCCAAAACAGCTTATGAAGTAGGCTATGTTACTAATTTCACTTTTCAGAGCAATGCTTCCCAAAATGTGTACAATGGGTTCAGGCCAGCTTTATGGGTGTGAGAAATATGTAGACACACAAGCCACTGCACCAGAAAGACCCTGAACTCAGTTTTATTCTCTAGTATTGCCGCCGCCTCCTCCTCCTCCTCCTCCTCCTCCTCCTTCTCCTCCTCCTTTTCCTCTTCTTCTTTTAATAAATGAATAACTTTTTTTTATTAGTAGCAAAAGAGTCAACAATGCTTTCAAGAAAGAGACTATTTCATTTCCTCCCAACTTGGATTCACCATAAACACAATCCACAAATATATTGGAACCTCACCAATAGTATAATTCATCTGTCTTGTAGGAACAATCATCTCCATCTGGAAGACATAGTCCTTAAAAACACATTTTTCTATTAATTTCTTTAGAACTTCCTTTTGGTATAATCTGAAACTTCCTGTTAAATCAGGTGCCCCTGGTCTCAACAAAACCTGAGTTATAAAATTGGCCCCACAACTGATTATTTTTCCTTTCAAATCCCAGCCATATACACGACCATTTCCTTTGTAGTGAGTTCCAGAGACAATATCAAAATTACCCTCTTTTTGCTTCATGGTGTGAGGAGAGATCAGCATCCATAATAACTATATAGTTTCCTGTGGCATGTTCCATTCCATGAATATATGCAGTTCCTAGTCCCAGTTTATTCTCCCGTGGTCTTAGAAGAATTTTGTCTGGTCCATAGATCTTTTCCAATCGTTCAGCGACAGCCTTTGTTCCATCTGGGCTTCCATTATCTGTGATTATAATTTCATAGTTGATTCCAGTCTCTGAGAAGCTCTTCACCAGCAGCCACACGATGAGTGGCAGGTTCTCATGCTCATTGTACTTACACGTGGGTAAGAGCACAGAGTACTTGTCCTGTAGTCGGAGTGCCCCTCTGGCTCCTACTGAGAGCTGGCAGGACTCTGACACCTCTAGTATTGCCTCTTGAAATGCTTAACAACTATATCTTTAAACCTGTAAAGGTGAACTTCAAGGGGACATGGAGTATGCACATGAGCAGAAAAGACAAAGATGAGGTAGGCATCCACCCCATTCTTACCACTTCACTCGCACATGGTGTTCATGAATACTATGAATACATGAATACAGAATTCTGGTAGATGCACAATGCACAGAAGGTGAGCAAAATACAGAACCAGGGCAGCAGTTCCCCACTTGTCCACCGGGGATACATTCCAAGTACACTCCAGTGGAAGCCTGGGACCAGGGATAATACTGAACCCTGTATACGTTATGTTTTCTTTTTTTACATATATACCTATGATGAAGCTTTATTTATCAGTTAGACTAAGAGATTACTATAGCAATAATTAATAATAAAGAACAATTAGCACTATGCAGTAATTAAATTATGTACATGCTGTCTTTCTAAAACTATTTTATTGTACTTATCCTTCCCTTTGTGGTTATGTGAGACAATACAATGCCCTTGTAATGAGATGAAGGCAATGAGGACATAGCACTGGGGCATAGCATTAGACTGCTATTGACCTTCTGATGACAAATCAGATGATGCTCCTCTACTTTGAGTGATGCTGGATCATACAGTCATGATGATGCGGGATGGTAGTGTATACAGCATGGATACGTTGAACAAATGGATGATTACACCTCAGATAGGAAGGATGGGACAGTATTAAATATCATTCTACTCAGAATTGTGTATAATTTAAAACTCGAGTTTTTATTTTTATTTATGGAATTTTCTATTTAACATTTTTACATCACAACTGACTGCAGGCAACAAACTGTGGAAAGTGAGACCACTTGTACAAAGAGGGACTATTGCATGAGATAATCATGGTATGTCTATAACTGAGCAAGTAAGGGCACTGGCAGCCTGAAAGACCTTGCTTTTTATTAAAACTAGAATTTGTTTTGAACACAAGAAGAATGTCCTAAGAAACATAAGGAGTTAAGGAACACTCTTGCATTGTGATTCATCTTATTTTCCTGAGTCAGCCAACTATTTATGCTGAAAATGTTGGCATAGAAAAAAAGGGGGTAGACCAGAAAACCCTCACTTCCTTGCTCTTTCACCTCTTCTGAACTCAAGGTATAAAGCATTGATAGAATGAGCATGTATCCAAAGGGAAATAAAAAGTCAAGTAAGTTTTGTGAGCATTTCCAGAGTTTGGAAAGAATGACACACATATGCAGAAGCTACAAACTATGAATTGTACACTTTGGGGTATTGCATATATAAGTTAAATGCCCTAATATTTGTATTTTAAACTGACTCTGCACAAGGTAAAGATGAATGGTGAACTACAAGCTAATAATTTACCATTTTATTATTTTTTTCTACTTAGAACAACATTAAGAAGCAAATAAACCTTCATGATTAATCAAAAGAGAGACCACAGAAGAAAGGAAGAAGAAATCTATACTTTATACCTTTCTTAAGCACTTTTTTCTGTCTTCTGAACAAAGTAAGGCCCACGTTTTTACTTTGCCTTGGGTTTGCATGCTATGTTGCCAGTTCTTCATAGGGTAATATTTCAACAGGATATAAAAAGAAGTGTTGTATAGGGAAAATTTTTAAAGACTCTACAATTGCACTATCCAATACAAATCCACTAGTTACATATGACTATGCAAATTAAATAAAATTAAAAATTAAGTTCCTCAGTTATAGTCCAAGTGTTTAATAACCTCATATGACCAAAGGCTATTCTATTGGACACCACAAGTATAATTTCTACCATTACAGAACATTCCGTTGCATGCTGTTCTTTAGTTTAACCTAGAAAATGTAGGGATGTTAATTGGATTTCTTTAATCCAGGATTTTTATGAAATTTAGATATGCTAATGTGAATCTCTGGAGGGGTTTATAGCCTGAAACATCTCCAAAGTTATTTAATCAAAACATGCTTTTCTGCAAAGCACTGAACCAGAAGTCTAGCTTAAGACTTTGTACACACTGAACCAGAAGTTCAGTGCTTTCGTTAAAAAAAAAAAAAAGACAAATCTTTGTTGAGGCTTTGAGATAGAAAAAAATGATACACATGTTACTAATGGATTAGAAAATGGTTTGAAACAGTAGGCATCTAATTTTATAGAATTGATGCTCTCTGAAACTAGCTCAGAAAATCCTCTTCTAGAGAGCAATTGAGATTATGTTGCCTATTAACTTCTTTGAGTTAATTTTTCATACTTAAAAGTATTAGTGCCAGGAGCTACTGATTCAATACCAGCATGGATGAATTTCAAAAGCATTATGCTAGGTGATAGAAACCAGACAAAAAATGCTACATAATGCATGCTGTCATTTATATAAATCAAGAAAAGACAAAACTAGGCCATCAGACATCAGACCAGGGGTGGGGGAAGGGGGAAGGGACTGAATATAAAAGAGCATGAGGGAACTTTTGAAGTGATAGGACTATTTCATATCTGATATTTGTACTGACTACATGACTTTATATATTGATTAAAATGTATCAAAGTGTACCCCCAAAAGTGGTTACACTAATATAAATTACATATCAGTGAACCTGATCAATACATAAATAAGTTTCTGGAGTAATTGCTGCCTCCTTCTGCTGAATGCCACCTTGGAAGTGCAGGAGTTGGTGGGTCTTTCAATAATTATTTTTAAATTTCTGAGGACAACAAAATATAATTAGGTGCCAGTGTGAAGAAAGGGATTGGGGTGGGAAAAATAGTGTTTGCAAATGTCAGAAAGCATAATGGAGGTGAAATCGGGGAGAAAGAGGATTTTGTTTTGTGAGTGCTGTCTTTTCTCCCTACAGTGCACTGACTTGTGCCACCCTGAGCTTTCCCTTTTTAAACATGTGGACAAATCAGAACATACTGGGAGAGTTCTGGATAAAAACCACATGGTACTAGACTCTGCCTGGGATGGAGAATGGGTAACAACAGGTACAGATGGATTGTCCAAGCTTTGCACGTGTTCTTCTCTCTCCACCTGCTAAACTTCAAGCTAGAGGAGTTTGTAAAAGAGCAGCCAGGATAAAGAGACAGCTGAGCTTGAGACTCTGCATTCTCCACCCCAATACCCTCATCCCTGCACACACCAATAGGAAGAACTCTTCAGCATTTCTGTTAGAAATATGCATTTCTTTTAGAAATATGAAAGTATACACAATGCTTTGTGGAAAGTTATAGTAGTTTCTTGTGAAATTAAACATACCTAACCTATAATCCAGCATGTCTACTTCTAGGTATTCATCTAAGAAAAATGAAAGCATAGTCCACAAAACTGTTTGTACACAAATTTTCATAGCAGTTTTGTTCATAATCGCCTAAAACTAGGAATACTCTGAGAACGGATAAACAAAATGTGGTACATTTGTATAATGAAGTGCTGATCTGCAATCAAAAGAAATGAACAATTGCTAAATGCAATGATTTGGATTACTCTCAAAGTAAAATGACATTATACTGCAAAAAAGTACCTTTAGGGAAAAATGTACTTACTGATATCTATTATATAATATTCTAGGGAAGATAAAATAAAATTAATTTAAAAAAGGGGTTGTCTCTGCAGTGGTGGTGAGGAATTGACAGGCAGTGAACACAAGAGAAGCTTCTGGGTTAGACAGAAATATTCCCAGCCCCCATTAGTAATGGTTCTACATTCAGGTCAACCTTTTTTAGCTCCCATATATGAGACAGAATATTAACGTGTCTGGTTTATTTCACTAATAAATACACATAATGCCTTTCCCTATATCTTACCTTCTACAAAAATCAACTCAAAATTGAACAAAGACCTGAAACTAAGGCCTGAAACTGTGAAAATACTTGAAGAAAACATATGGGAAATATTTTAACATCTCAGTATACGTAATATTTTTTATAAGACCTCAAGCAACAAATGTAAAAACAGAGAAATGGAATTATTTCAAGTATTAACTTTTTTTGAAAATTATCTTTAACCATAAACTACCTTTAAAGCCTTCCTTTAGCACTCTCTTTAAAGACTCTTTCTATGCATGGTTGTTTTGTTGTAATAAGATTATTTGAACCCCAGCCTTCTCTACTACCTTGTATTTTGATGGAGATAAATACTCTTTGCATAGAATATGGTACTTTTCTTATGGGTATAACTGTCCTAGTCCATTGTGTGTTGCTATAAGAAAATACTGGAGGTTGGGTACTTTATAAAGAAAAATGTTTATATGGCTCATAATTCTGGTGGCTGGAAGATCCAAACAGTATAGCACTATCATTCTGGCTAGTCTCTGCTCTCTGAAGCAAAGAAATAGAAAAAGGACTGACCACATACAGAAAAGGCCAAGCTCATTCTTTTTTTAACAACCTGCTCTTGAGAGAACTAGCAAGGTCACATGAAAGCTACATTAATCCTTTCTGAGAGCAGCACTTACACTGACCTAGTTACCTCCCACTTGGCCTCACCAACTTAGAGGTTCTACCACCTCTCCACATTGCCACTCTAGGGACCAAGATTCCAGCACATGAAAATCTGGGGTACACACTCAAACTCTATCCAGTCCGTAGCAGTTGCTGTGGTATACATGAACATATTTTGCTTCTGAGTGCAACATCCAGAAGTTCTGGTTCTGCAGAAGTGATATGGTGGGATTATGTATAAGAAGTCAGGATTACAGATTGGAGAGTACTGAAAGTCTGTCTTGATCTAAAAATAAGACTCTCAGCCAAAAAGTGAGCCCTGATTTGTGTTAATTGTTTCATGATAGCTGGAGGGAATTCGGGTGAACACGTTACCTATAGTATCTCATGAGAAAGGACATGCTAACAGTTGACTTGCTGGCTTTCTTCCTATTGTCACTCATTAATCAATAACAATGAGGCTTTCAAAGTCCTTTTCCCTGGAATATTAGCAAAATTCTTGTTCAGATATTGATTCGCCTCTTTTTTTTTTAATCACTGAATTTATGTTATCTCTGGGATCAGAAAACTGGGATTTTAATATTTACTGCATCAATAACTACAGATAAACTATCCCTTCTTTGACTCTTTTAACAATCATGATAACTGAGTTCTGTCACCTCTATTGGGATCAATTCTCCAAACTTTGAGTTTAAGATTGTAATATTCATAATTACTGTTTTTTCTTAACATTCGCTTTAATATTTGTGGTTTTGAGGTTTTGAGATTTTTTTTTACAGTATTCAGAAAATTGCAATTTAACTAGGGACACTTGACAATAACTAAATTCGGTAAACTAAATTTGGAACCCTGAGCACGTTTTGCTGATAACATCTGGTTCACTTAATTTCTCCTGCATATGTTCTTTTTATTTAATAGTTCAGGAGTTCCTGTGCTCCCTAGAGAAGTCAGACTAAATATAATGACTTTTATTAATATAGTCCCACAAAGTCTAAAATTGTATTTTTGACCCATAGTGGCTATAAATGAAAGCCTAAAATGTATTGTAGTTTCCTAAAATGTATGTATCTTTTAGTCCAAAGGAGGGTAACTGTACTTGTGATATGAGAATTGCTTAGGGAAGTTCTTAGCAGGGTCACTGGAATTACTTCTTAGATAAAACATTTAATCTATTTTCTTCCAGTTCAGCCAAATAACTAATAAGCTTCCTTATGTGAAGTATAATGTCAGAAAACATAGACAATGCCAATATTTCAATTGCAAATAAAACTGAATTTAGTCAATTTATTAAATATCTTTGGAATAGCAATTGTTCTGTGAATGATGCCCTGAAATGATGAATTAGAAGTTTTCATGCTACCTCAGCCTTATAAGGAAACCTCATGAAATGATTAATAAGGAAATTCCTCATGTACATTTCTACAGTTCATATGGGAAGAACACACTATTCATATGCAGGACCTGTGTTCAAATTCTGTTGTTAAGCTTTCTGATGTTAGGCAGTTTGCTGGAATTTTCTAAGCTCTTTATTTCTTCATCTAGTAAAATATTAACAACCTCTCTTAAGGAGTTTTGTTGTTCTTTATATGTTTTGTTGTTTGAGATCGGAAATATCAGAGATATTACATATAAAACTATAAAACAAAGTCAGAAAAAAAGTTATAATTATTATAGAAATTTAATTTTCATATGATCCCATGGTATTTGAGACCTTTATGGTTTTTCCATGTTGTAAGGTTTAAAGCAGAGGCAATCATCTTTTTAATATCTGTGCTTCCCTTGAAGGAAAACAAGATCAATAAAACACAGATTGAGAATAATAAGTAAATCTATGTCATAACTAAATTATCATGGGAAAGATCTCAGGTTAGATCCAAGTTCTTAGTAAAAAAAAAAAAAGAAAGTTAACCCTCTCAGAGCACTCAAGAATTCACAAAGTCCTTCCTAATCTCTACGACAGTGCTTAAACAAGCACTTGTGAGGGTTAACCCTTTTAAAAACGGCATCTGTTTGTGGGCATGAGGTGGGCAGAATAGAGAGCACATGAAATACAGGCATTCTCTCACCCACCCTTCCAACCCTTTTTCCTGGGACAAGAAACACCTCCCTGGTTGCAGTTCTGAAAGTGGGTTGCTGTCCCTAATAGAGAGAGGACCGTGTTTGGGGAATGAGCAATTACCCAATTCAGATAGTTTTTAGCCATCTGGTTGTGCTGGGCTTCAACATGATAGGTTCATAGGAAGCACCAAAACAGAAAGGTCCAACTTCTTTTAGAATCCTGAGACAATTAAGGATTCAAACTGCGACCGTCCCACCAGCTGGTTTGGGCACGTTGTTTCATTCATGCTTTCAGTTTGGACCATTCCTGGATCTTGATGGATGTGGAAAGGGGTAACTAGAGCCTTGGGAATTTTAGACTTCACACTTTTTTGCTTTCTTGTAGTTATTTCAGATTTTCAAAGACATTATTACATGTTCACCAGGCACAAGCACTTTAGACCTGTGTTATATTATTATCATCTAGTAAAATAAATGTTAACTTTGTCCAAAGTGGCAGCCACAAAGACTGCACTTGCTCAAGAAGGCTTCAGCCCCTGTGCACTTCTCCCTTGTTACATTTTTTTCTCTTCCATCCAGTCCCCCAGTCTCTTGGATGGTGCTTCTCACATTCAGGACAAGTCTTCCCCACTCATTTTAATGACCCACGTGCCTATCTTTTCTGAAAAACACACTCACAGATACACCTAGAATATGTTTTGCTAACTTTCTAGGTATACCTTGATATAGTCCAGGAACTCATGTGTGAGACAATGCAAGAAGGTTTGGGGAAGAAATGATTGGGTTGTGAGAGCCTTAACCCAATCAGTGAGTTAATCACCTGATGGGATTGGGTGGTAATTGAAAGTGGATAGGGTGTGGCTGGAGGAGGTGGGGCATTGGGGGCATGGTTTTGGGGTATATGTTTGTATTTTGCAAGTGAAGATATCTCTCTCTCTCTCTCTCTCTCTCTCTCTCTCTCTCTCTCTCTCTCTCTCTCTCTCCTTCCTGATCATCATGTGAGCCTCTTCCTTCAACACACTCTACCATCATGTTGTTCTGACTTATCTAAGGAATGGAGCCTGCTGTCCATGGACTGAGACCTCTGAAACCATGAGCCCTCAAATGAACTTCTCCTCCTAGAATTGTTCTAGTGGGATATTTTGGGTAACAGTAGGAAAAAAAAAACTGAAACAAAGGATTGGAAAGAGATTGGATAATGGGTACCAAAATGTAATCATATAGAAGAAATAAGTTGTAGTGTTCTATAACACAGTAGGGTGACTATTGTTTTTGGTAATCTATTATATGTTTTATGAAGAACCAAAAGAGAGAAGACTCAAAACATGAATAAATGCTAAATATCTAAGGAGATTTTTATTAGATATTGTATTCATATAATATCACACTGTACCTCATATGTATGTTCAACTATATTAACAATTAAATATCTTTCTACAGAAGCTTACATTCTGGGCCAGTTCAGTGATGCATCTATGGGTCTTCATCTACATTAGACAGATATTTAATAGGGCAAAGGGGGTGGTAGATATGGTGTTTACTTTGAATTGTATGTCATTGCAACTCATTATGGGACAATGTCATAGGTCTGGAAGACTAATTCATCACCCAGGGTGATGAGGGAGTATGTGCTAGGCTCCCAACAGAAAACCGAAAAATTACTGTCTACCAAAAAAAGAAATAGGGTACTTGCAGAAATCAACAAAGAAGTCTGTTGGACATTTTTTTCTAACATGGCAGTTTCAGAACAGTGGCTAGAAAGAGAGAATTATGAGATCTGGAGACCTCCAGAACCTGGATACAATCCTGGACATATAAAATATAGGTTATGGGAGAAAGGTGGATTCTGGACCTACAGTGACAGTTTGATTCAGCTGCAAAAGACTCCATTATGGTAAATCAGAACTCTGGAGGTCCAGCTCCAGCCTCAACTTACAGGGAAGACCTCCAGAGAAGAGTCAGGAGAGTCAGGAGCCTAATATGGCAGACATTCAGAATGGTTTTTTTTTTTTTTTTTGTTAAGCCCATGCAGTGTCTGGCAGTTAAGTATCAATTTTATTTTGCTTTCAATCAACTGTGACAACATGCCTACCAGCCTTCAAGAAGTCCTTAATTTGTGAACTCTTCATTATTCTTAGGAATAATAAGTACCGTTGCTGCAGGAAACCGGCTAACACCAGTGTTTAAAAAAATACTCTTAGCAACCAATCCCCATATGCCTTCTCCTCCTTCTTTCTCTTAGAAATAAAAATCTTTCTAATAAGTTCTGATTCAGAAGCCATCTGGCAGAGATCCCAAGTTTTTGTTTTTTAATTGCTACTTTTGCTTCGAGGTTAAGTGTTTTGTTAGAATTCACAAATTCTTGCCACACAGAAATATGTTTTATAGAGACAAAAATCATAGTTTTAAAAATAACTAGGTAAAAACATTTTAACTATAAAAATCTTGGTTGGCTTCACCTTCACCCGAGACCCTTCTAGCTAATCAAGTAACTCATGCTTTGAATATCCGAAAGCTAAGAGGATATACATATTTCTTGAAGCAGATATATGAAGGGAATTTTCCTGAGATGGGACATTCTAAGAAAGCAGGAATTATACAGAAATATATCAAGTAGGGTATCATGATGTTTCATTTTACATTTGGATAGATATGTAGATATGACAGTGTGAACTACCGTATGATGTAGTATTCACTCCCCTTCCACTATGACAGAATATACTTCCAGCTGCTTTGACATGGGCTTAGCTATGAACTTTTGCCAACAGAACGCCAGCAGAAGTAACAGAGCATAAGCTCTGAGACTAAAGCTTAAGAGAGAGAATAAAAGGCATTGTGTGTTTTCATGCATTCATTTCACATTTGGTTTGTTTTTTGTTTTTGTTTTTTTATTTGTCTCATGTAGCTACTGGATGAGAGACATATAGAGCAAACTTGGACCCTTGCCATGGACTAAAACAAAGTCCCCAAAATTTTAGCCTCCATCAGCTACAGAAACTCAGGTGAATCTCAACCAACCATGTTCTTAAAAATAAGAGAATACTGTGGGTTTATTTTGTTGTTGTTGCTGTATTGCTTTGTTTGGTTCTTTGTTTTTGTTTACGATTATTTATTTTATTGTTTTTGCTTTGTCTCATGAAGAGTTTAACAGCATTATTGTGGCAATAACTGACACACATAACATACATATTCATGTAATTGGTAAAATAAAAAATGTATTTTCATAATATAAAGAACTCATGTTCTAAAATTTTCAGTTTGGTGGACTTTACTAATAATTGGCAAATATTGTTAAAAAGTGGTTGCTTATACTTAGATAACAGAAAACTTGCTCAGAATAAATTTCTGGGCTGAAAGTATAACATCAGAAAAAGATAAAATTCCAAGATCTGAAAAAAATACTGCTAGGGAATTAGGAAGATAGAAAATTTTTATAGGTCTCTATAGGAAATGAGTCATCAGTTTGTGCTTAAGATATATTACAAAGTCCATTGTCCAAAAGCAAAAATTCAACCTTAGCCACTTGATTTCCAAAATTTTCTACTCATTTATAAAGTCAAACAATTTGAAGATTAAAAAGGATCCTAGAAAACATTTATATCCAATCTTTTATTTTATAAATAATGAAACTGAAATTGAAATAAGAATCAAATCATTCCATACCAGCTAATTTACTAATAGATCCATAAATATATCTCCTAATCACAGTTTGATCTTCTATTATATCATATTATCTCATTATTTATCAATTTATAAGGAAATACTTTGTTAACAATGCTTTTCGTATTTTATTTATGTGGATTTTTTTGCTTTGATGTATTCTGTATATAATTAAGACAAAATAGCTGTAAGATAGGTTTTACATGGGTTTGGATGAAATAAGTTATGTTATAATGATCTGCAAACCATCAGTGGTCCTTAAATTTGGCCACACATGAAGATCAACAAGAGAGTTTTACAATATGCTGATACTTAGTTCAATGTCTAGAGGTTCTAAATTAAATATATTGGTAAATGAGATTATTAAAAGCTTCTGTAAAAGCACTATAAATTAGGAGTCTTGTTCTTTGTCTATTTTAGCCTTTATTCTTATTGAATACAGACCTTTATGCTATTTTTATCAACTGGATATATTACATGCTATAAAATGCCCTCTATATCACTTTACAATAACCCACGGTTAGGATATATGCTGTGTTCATTTAATATTTTTTAACTAAGTAACTATGTATTAAGGAGAAAAAAATCACTTTTCACTTATATATAGCTGAAGTAAATACAGATCTAGTCAAACCAAAATTACCATTGCATTTTAAATGTCTCTTTTTTGCTACACTGTAGATATTAAACAAAATACAATATATAAGGTATAGAGATACAAATAAAATATAATAATTTGTTTATATAATTTATCTAAAAATAACATTACAAAATATTATACTGAACTATGCTCCATCCAGCTTTATTTTGAGCACAAGTTTGTTTCCTCAAGTACCATCAGTTCTTAAAATAATGAATGAGATTAAAATTCCCTTTGAAGAGAGACAATTTTTTAAAAAGTTCCAAATTTCTTGATGCATTTCTGAATGTCCAATCGTTGGCTCATTTGAAGTTTGAATTAACCTTGAAAAACACTCAGATCCAATTTCAGAATGTGATGGTGGACAAATGAACTCCAGGGCATGAAGAGTGAAGAGGACTCTTAAGTTCTTCCCAGAAGCACAGACAACTGATGAACAGACATGGTAGCACAAAGTTCTAAGTGGAGGAAAATGCAGAGATCTTCTTTTAGACTTTTGGTGAGGTACAGAAGGTCCCAGGCTCCCAGCCACTGCGGTGTTTGGGAAACCTTGTGATTGGGTGACTCCTAAGTTATCTTCTGGTGACTGATCAGAAGATCTCCACTTGCATTGAGTGTCTTCATCTCTCTAGATTTTCTTCTTTTACTAGAGAAGTTCTTTCTTCCTTTAGGATTAAGTTGGTCCTCTCCAACTTTTCCTGTGTGTTCATCAGGCTCTGTATTTTTGATGACTCTTTCTTTAAGACTGGTATCTTCTTAAGATGACTCAATATCAAAATTACTTTGGATCAGAGCTAAATGTCAAAAAATTGATGCTTCGTTAGAATTATTGCAATGAATGTGTGTACAACCTGCATTTGCTTTCCTCAAAAAGCGAGCTTCTAAACTAGTGCACAAGTCTGAACAAATATAAGAGACTCACCAAAAATCCAATGAAAGAAACCCACATCACTGACTCCTTTTGGAGGCTACTATAGACAAGGCTAGGCCTCGTGTCATCTGGAAGTAGCTCTGCTACCACTTCTAGTGAATTCCCCATCATCAACTGAAAGCCAAGGTCTATGATTGTTCACATTACCTCGGTGGCACTGATGTCCCCCACAGAGTTCCACTGGGTAGCTATAGCTACAACAGACTACAACACATTGCTGAGAACCCCATAGTGTTCCACCCAGAACCTACCTGCACACATATGGCAAATTAAACAGGACATCAATGAAGCTGATTCAAGTGAAGAATGAATAATTTTTTTAATGTACTTTTTGCCTTAGTGGCTTTACTTTTCTCTATTTTTAGTTTTATTTTTTCAATTATGAAACACTTTAAAGTCCAATATACACATTGGTATTCACATATCTTAAGTATATTATTTGTCAACTTGTGGCAGGTTACACCCATGAAACCAACACCCTAGTCTAGATCACTACTTGTTTTCATGATAGAAATTTCCCTTGTGATTACATCTTTCATATCCTCAATCCCCAACCCTAGAGGCTGCCACCATCCTAATCACTGTCAGTAATTCTAATTGTTCTTGGACTTTCCATAGACGAAATCACACAGAAGGTGATCTTTTGTGTCTGACTTCTTTCACTCATGCAGTATTGTTTGAGTTTCACCCATGTTGACGAATGGAATAGTATTTCACTGCTTAATATTCTATTTTGTCATTTTATCAACTTTCTATGATTTGTATATCCATTCTCCCACTGATGGAATTTTAATCTCCAACTGTCTTAAATAGACATAGGAATGAGGATTTTAGCTATGCAAGAAATTGCCAAATACATATATATATATATATATATATATATATATATATATATATATATATATATGTAGTTGGACCACTTTTTGTTCCAGTCTTTATAAAAATGTTACCCATTTCTAATACAAGTGAATTAGTTCCAGTGTTTTTAATTTGTCTTTTCATGTGACTGTTCACCATTGTGTAAGCTTTTTTCTATTATTTATTTATTCTTTTTTATTTTAATTTGTTATTCATGACAGCAGAATACATTACATTTCATATTACACTTATAGAGAACAATTTTTCATTTCTCTGGTTGTACACAAAGTAGATTCACACCATTCATGTCTTCATACATGTACTTAAGGTAATGATATCCATCTCATTCCACTGTCTTTCCTACCCCTATGCCCCCTCCCTTCCCTTTCCTCCCCTTTTTCCTTATCTAGAGTTCATCTAATCCTCCCATGCTCTTCCCCAACCTCATTATAAATCAGAATCCTTAAATCAAAGAAAACATTTGGCATTTGGTTTTTTTGTGGATTGACCAATTTCACTTAGCATTATATTCTCCAGCTCCATCCATTTACCTGAAAAATGCCATGATTTTGTTCTCCTTTAATGCTGATAATATTTCATTGTGTGTATACACCATATTTTCTTTGTTCATTCATTAACTGAAGGGCATCTAAGTTGGTTCTACAGTTTAGCTATTGTGAATTGTGCTGCTATAAATATTGATGTGTCTGTGTCTCTGTAGTATGTTGTTTTTAAGTCCTTTGGGCATAAAGTGAGGAGTGGGGTAGCTGGGTCAAATGGTGATTCCATTCCAAGTTTTCCAAGGAATCTCCATACTGCTTTCCATATTGGCTACACCAATTTGCAGTCCCACCAGCAGTGTATGAGTGTGCCTTTTTCCCCAAATTCTCGCCAACACTTATTGTTTGTATTCTTAATAGCTGGCATTCTGACTGGAATGAGATGAAATCTTAGAGTAGTTTTGATTTGCATTTCTCTAATTGCTGGAGATGTTGAACTTTTTTTTATAATTGTTGATTGATTGTATATCATCTTCTGAGAAGTGTCTGTCCAGTTCCTTGGCCCATTTATTGATTGGATAATTTGTTTCTTTGGTGTTAAGAGTTTTGAGTTCTTTATATATCCTAGAGATCTTTATATATCCTAGTGTTCTATCTGATGTGCATGTGGTAAAAATTTGTTCCCAAAATTTGGGCTCTCTATTTACCTCACTGATTGTTCCTGTTGCTGAGAAGAAGCTTTTTAGTTTGACTTATTGACTTATTGATTCTTTATTTTAATTCTTACGCTGTAGAAGTCTTATTAAGGACATCAGGGCCTAATCTGACTTGATGAAGATTTGGGCCTACTTTTTCTTCTATTAGACGCAGCATCTCTGCTTTAATTCCTAAGTTCTTGATCCACTTTGAGTAGAAGTAGAGTTTTGTGCATGGTGAGAGGTAAGTGTTGAATTTCATTTCGTTGCAATGGATTTCCAGTTTTCCTGGCACCATTTGTTGAAGAGGCTATATTTTCTCCATTGTATGTTTTTGGTGCCTAAGATAACTGTAGCTATGTGGTTTGTCTCTGTGTCCTCTACTCTTTACCATTGAGCTACCAGTCTATTTTGGTGCCAATACTATTGGCACCAATTATATTGCTCTGTATTATAGTTTAAGGCCTGCTATAGTGATGCCACTTGCTTCACTCTTCTTGCTAAGGGTTGATTTAGCTATTCTGGATCTCTTATTTTTTCAGATGAATTTCATAATTGCTTTTTCTATTTCTATGAGGAATGTCATTGGGATTTTGATTGGAATTGCATTGCACCTGTATAGTGCTTTTGGTATAGTCATTTCACAATATTAATTCTGCCTATCCAAGAACAAGGTAGAGCTTTCCATCTTCTGAGGTCTTCTTTAATTTCTTTCTTTAGCGTTCTGTAGTTTTTGTTGTAGAGGTTTTTCATGTCTTTCATTAAGGTGATTCCCAAGTAGTGTTTTTTTTTTTTTTAGGCTATTTTAAATGGCGTAGTTTTCCTTGTTTCTCTTTCATAAGATTTGTCACTCATACAGAAATGCCTTTGATTTATGTGTTTGATTTTATATCCTACTACTTTGCTGAATTCATTTATTAGTTCTAGAAGTTTTCTAGTGGAACTTTTTGGGTCTTCCAGGTATAGAATCATATCATCAGCAAATAGTGCCAATTTGAGTTCTTTTCCTATGTGTATCCTTTTAATTTTTTTCATCTGTCTAATTGCTTTGGCCAGTGTTTCAAGAACCACATTAAATAGAAGTGGTGAAGGAGGGCATCCCTGTCTTGTTCCAGTTTTTAGAGGGAATGCTTTCAAATTTTTCCATGTAGAATGATGTTTGCCTAGGACTTAGCATAGATAGTGTTTACAATGTTGAGAAATGTTCCTTTTATTCCTAGTTTTTCTAGAGTTTTGAACATAAAGGGGTGCTGTATTTTGTTCAATACTTTCTCTGCATATATTGAGGTGATCATATGATTCTTATCTGTAAGTATATTGATGTGATGAATTACATATATTGTTTTATGTATGTTGAACCAACCTTGCATCCCCAGCATGAACCCCGTTTGATCATGGTTCACTATCTTTTTGATACGTTTTTGTATTTGATTTGCCAAAGTTTTATTGAGAATTTTTGCATCTAGGTTCATTAGAGATATTGGTCTGAAGTTTTCTTTCTTTGATGTGTCTTTGTCTGGTTTTGGAATCAAGGTGATATTGGCCTCATAGAATGAGTTTGGAAGTGCTCTCTCTTTTTCTATTTCATGAAATAATTTGAGAAATATTGGTATTAGTTCTTTGTTAAAGTTTTGTAGAACTTGACTGTGTATCCATCTGGTTCTGAGCTTTTCTTCATTGGTAAGCAACTGATGGTGTCTTCTATTTCCTTGTTTGAAATTGATCTGTTTAAATTGTGTATATCATCCTGATTCAATTTGGGCAAATGCATATGATTCTAAAAATTTGCCAATGCATTCAATATTTTCTATTTTATCGGAGCACAAGTTTTCAAAATAATTTCTAATTATATTCTGTATTTCTGTAGTGTCTGTTGTGATATTTCCTTTTTAATCATGTATGTTAGCAAGTTGAGTTTTCTCTCTCCTTCTCCTCATTAGCATGGCCAAGGGTGTGTCAATTTTATTTACTTTTTCAAAGAACCAACTTTTTGTTTCATCAATTTTTTCAATTGTTTCTTTTTGTCAATTTCATTGATTTCAGCTCTGATTTTAATTATTTCCTGTCATCTACTGCTTTCGGTGTTGATTTGTTCTTCTTTTTCTAGGGCTTTGAGATGTAATGTTAGGTCATTTATTTGTTGACTTTTCTTCTTTTAAGGAATGAACTCCATGCAATGAACTTTCCTCTTAGAACTGCCTACATAGTTTCCCAGCAATTTTGATATATTGTATCAGTGTTCTCATTTACCTCTTAAGAATTTTTAAATCTCCTCTTTGATGTCTTCTGCAACCCATTGTTCATTCAGTAGCATGTTATTTAGTCTCCAAGTGTTGAAGTAGCTTTTATTTTTTATTTTATCATTGATTTCTAATTCCATTCCATTATGATCCGATAGAATGCATGGTAGTATCTCTACTTTTTTGTATTTGCTAAGAGTTGTTTTGTAGCATCATATATGGTCTATTTTAAAGAAGGATCCATGTGCTGCTGAGAATAAAGTGTATTCGCTTATTGAAAGATGAAATATTCTATATACGTCCATTAACTCTGTTATTGATTGTATTATTGAGTTCTATAGTTTCTTTGTTCAGCTTTTGTTTGGAAGATCTATCCAGTGATAAAGGGATATGTTAAAGTTACCCCAAATTATTGTGTTGTTCTCTATTGGATTCTTAAAATTCAGAAGAGTTTGTTTGATGAATGTAACTGCTCCATTGTTTGAGGTACATATATTTATAATCATTGTGTCTTGTTGTGTATGTTTCCCTTGAGCAGTATAAATTATCCTTCTTTATCCATTTTGATTAACTTTAACTTGAATTCTACTGTATTTGCTATGAGGATGGAAACCCCTGTTTGCTTCCACAGTCCATGTGAGTGTTATGATTGTACCCCACCTTTCACCTTCAGTCTGTGGATGTCTTCTCCTATGAGATGAGTCTCTTGGAGGAAGCATATTGTTGGGTCTTTTTTTTCTAAATCCAGTGTATGTCTTTTGATTGGTGAGTTTAAGCATTAACATTCAGGGTTATTATTGAGACATGATCTATTATTGAGCTATTTTTGTTTATTTTTGGTATTTAGCTTGACTTGGTTTCTCCTTTGATTAGTTTTTCCTTAGTGTTATACCTCTCTCTGCTGATTTTCATTGTTGTTTTCCATTTCCCCTCCATGGAATATTTTGCTGAGGATGTTCTGTAGTGGAGGCTTTCTAGTTGTAAATTCTTTTAAGATTTGTTTATCATGGAAGGTTTTTATTTCATCATCAAATCTAAAGCTTAGTTTTTCTTTCAGAGCTTGGTGTATATTGTTCCAGGATCTCCTGGCTTTGAAGGTCTGGATTGAAAAATCTGCTGAGATATGAATTGGTCTCCCCTATATGTGGTATCCTCTTTCTTGCAGCCTTTAAGATTCTATTCTTATTCTGTATGCTAGGCATTTTCATTATAATGTAACTTGGTGAAGATCTGTTGTAATTTTGTACATTTAGTGTACTGTAAGCCCCTTGTATTTGATTTTCCAATTCATTCTTTTTTTTTTACAACTTTTTAGATAAAATTTTATTTGATTATTCTTTTTTTTTAAATTTTTTATTGTTGGCTGTTCAAAACATTACATAGTTCTTGATATATCATATTTCACACTTTGATTCAAGTGGGTTATGAACTCCCATTTTTACCCCATATACAGATTGCAGAATCACATCAGTTACACATCCATTGATTTACATATTGCCATACTAGTGTCTGTTGTGTTCTGCTGCCTTTCCTATCCTCTACTATCCCCCCTCCCCTCCCCTCCCCTCCCCTCTTCTCTCTCTGCCCCCTCTACTGACATTCATTTGTCCCCCTTGTATTATTTTTCCCTTTCCCCTCACTTCCTCTTGTATGTACTTTTGTATAACTCTGAGGGTCTCCTTCCATTTCCATGCAATTTCCCTTCTCTCTCCCTTTCCCTCCCACCTCTCATCCCTGTTTAATGTTAATCTTCTTCTCCGGCTCTTCGACCCTACTCTGTTCTTAGTTACTCTCCTTATATCAAAGAAGACATTTGGCATTTGTTTTTTAGGGATTGGCTAGCTTCACTTAGCATAATCTGCTCTAATGCCATCCATTTCCCTGCAAATTCTATGATTTTGTCAATTTTTAATGCAGAGTAATACTCCATTGTGTATAAATGCCACATTTTTTTATCCATTCATCTATTGAAGGGCATCTAGGTTGGTTCCACAGTCTTGCTATTGTAAATTGTGCTGCTATGAACATCGATGTAGCAGTGTCCCTGTAGCATGCTCTTTTTAGGTCTTTAGGGAATAGACCAAGAAGGGGAATATCTGGGTCAAATGGTGGCTCCATTCCCAGCTTTCCAAGAAATCTCCATACTGCTTTCCAAATTGGCTGCACCAATTTGCAGTCCCACCAGCAATGTACACGTGTACCCTTTTCCCCACATCCTCGCCAGCACTTGTTGTTGTTTGACTTCATAATGGCTGCCAATCTTACTGGAGTGAGATGGTATCTTAGGGTGGTTTTGATTTGCATTTCTCTGACTGCTAGAGATGGTGAGCATTTTTTCATGTACTTGTTGATTGATTGTATGTCCTCCTCTGAGAAGTGTCTGTTCAGGTCCTTGGCCCATTTGTTGATTGGGTTGTTTGTTCTCTTATTGTCTAATTTTTTGAGTTCTTTGTATTCTCTGGATATTAGGGCTCTATCTGAAGTGTGAGGAGTAAAGATTTGTTCCCAGGGTGTAGGCTCTCTATTTACCTCTCTTATTGTTTCTTTAGCTGAGAAAAAACTTTTTAGTTTGAGTAAGTCCCATTTGTTGATTCTAGTTATTAACTTTTGTGCTATGGGTGTCCTATTGAGGAATTTGGAGCCCGACCCCACCGAATGTAGATCATAGCCAACTTTTTCTTCTATCAGACGGCGTATCTCTGATTTGATATCAAGCTTCTTGATCCATTTTGAATTAACTTTTGTGCATGGCAAGAGAAAGGGATTCAGTTTCATTTTGTTGCGTATGGATTTCCAGTTTTCCTAGCACCATTTGTTGAAGATGCTATCCTTCCTCCATGGCATGCTTTTAGCCCCTTTATCAAATATAAGATAGTTGTAGTTTTGTGGATTGGTTTCTGTGTCCTCTATTCTGTACCATTGGTCCACCCGCCTGTTTTGGTACCAGTACCATGCTGTTTTTGTTACTATTGCTCTGTAGTATAGTTTGAAGTCTAGTATCGCTATACCGCCTGATTCACACTTCCTGCTTAACATTGTTTTTGCTATTCTGGGTCTTTTATTTTTCCATATGAATTTCATGATTGCTTTCTCTATTTCTACAAGAAATGCCGTTGGGATTTTGATTGGCATTGCATTAAACCTATAGAGAACTTTTGGTAATATCGCCATTTTGATGATGTTAGTTCTGCCTATCCATGAACAGGGTATATTTTTCCATCTTCTAAGATCTTCTTCTATTTCTCTCTTTAGGGTTCTGTAGTTTTCATTGTATAAGTCTTTCACCTCTTTTGTTAGGTTGATTCCCAAGTATTTTATTTTTTTTGAAGATATTGTGAATGGAGTGGTTGTCCTCATTTCCATTTCAGAGGATTTGTCGCTGATATACAGGAATGCCTTTGATTTATGCGTGTTGATTTTATATCCTGCCACTTTGCTGAATTCATTTATTAGCTCTAATAGTTTCTTTGTAGAGCCTTTTGGGTCTGCTAGGTATAGAATCATGTCACCTGCAAATAGTGATAATTTAAGTTCTTCTTTTCCTATTTTTATGCCTTTAATTTCTTTCGTCTGTCTAATTGCTCTGGCCAGTGTTTCAAGAACTATGTTGAACAGAAGTGGAGAGAGAAGGCATCCCTGTCTTGTTCCAGATTTTAGAGGGAATGCCTTCAGTTTCTCTCCATTCAGAATGATGCTAGCCTGAGGCTTAGCATAGATTGCTTTTACAATATTGAGGTATGTTCCTGTTATCCCTAGTTTTTCTAGAGTTTTGAACATAAAGGGATGCTGTACTTTGTCGAATGCTTTTTCCACATCTATCGAGATGATCATATGGTTCTTATTTTTAAGTCTATTGATGTGGTGAATAACATTTATTGATTTCCATATATTGAACCAGCCTTGCATCCCAGGGATGAATCCTACTTGATCATGGTGCACAATTTTTTTGATAAGTTTTTGTATCCGAGTGGCCAGAATTTTATTGAGGATTTTTGCATCTAGGTTCATTAGAGATATTGGTCTGTAGTTTTCTTTCTTTGAAGTGTCTTTGTCTGGTTTAGGTATCAGGGTGATGTTGGCCTCATAGAATGAATTTGGAAGTTCTCCCTCTTTTTCTATTTCCTGAAGTAGCTTGAAAAGTATTGGTATTAGTTCTTCTTTAAAGGTTTTGTAAAACTCTGCTGTATACCCATCCGGTCCTGGGCTTTTCTTAGTTGGTAGTCTTTTGATGGTTTCTTCTATTTCCTCAATTGATATCGGTCTGTTTAGGTTGTCTATATCCTCCTGACTCAATCTGGGCAGATCATATGACTTAAGAAATTTATCTATGCCTTCACTATCTTCTAATTTATTGGAGTATAAGGATTCAAAATAGTTTTTGATTATCTTCTGTATTTCTGAAGTGTCTGTTGTGATATTGCCTTTTTCATCCCGTATGCTAGTAATTTGAGTTCTCTCTCTTCTTCTCTTCACTAGCATGGCTAAGGGTCTGTCGATTTTGTTTATTTTTTCAAAGAACCAACTTTTAGTTTTGTCAGTTTTTTCAATTGTTTCTTTTGTTTCGATTTCATTAATTTCAGCTCTGATTTTAATTATTTCTTGCCTTCTACTTCTTTTGCTGTTGTTTTGCTCTTCTTTTTCTAGGATTTTGAGATGAAGTATGAGATCATTTATTTGTTGGTTTTTTCTTTTTTTAAGGAATGAACTCCAAGCAATGAATTTTCCTCTTAGAACTGCTTTCAGTGTGTCCCATAGATTCCAATATGTTGTGTCTGTGTTTTCATTTATCTCTAAGAATTTTTTAATTTCCTCCTTGATGTCTTCTATAACCCATTGATCATTCAGTAACCTATTGTTCATTCTCCAAGTGATGTATGCTTTTTCCTTCCTTCTTTTATCGTTGATTTTCAGTTTCATTCCATTATGATCAGATAAGATGCATGGTATTATCTCTACTCCTTTATATTGTCTAAGAGTTGCCCTGTGACATAATATATGATCTATTTTTGAGAAGGATCCATGTGCTGCTGAGAAAAAAGTGTAACTGCTTGATGTTGGGTGGTATATTCTATATATGTCAATTAAGTCTAGGTTATTAATTGTGTTATTGCGTTCTATAGTTTCCTTATTCAACTTTTGTTTTGAAGATCTGTCCAGTGGCGAGAGAGGTGTGTTGAAGTCTCCCATGATTATTGTATGGTGGTCTATTAGACTCTTGAACTTGAGAAGAGTTTGTTTGATGAACATAGCTGCACCATTGTTTGGGGCATAAATATTTATGATTGTTATGTCTTGTTGGTGTATGTTTCCCTTAAGCAGTATGTAGTGTCCCTCTTTATCCCTTTTGATTAACTTTGGCTTGAAATCTATTTTATTTGATATGAGTATGGACACTCCTGCTTGTTTCCGAAGTCCATATGAGTGATATGATTTTTCCCAACCTTTCACCTTCAGCCTATGTATGTCTTTTCCTATCAAATGCATCTCCTGTAGGCAGCATATTGTTGGGTCTGAATAAAGCAATTAGCTAAAGATCTCACAAAGCCTTAATTTCTGTTTTAAAATGCTAACCTGCAGACATATCCAGCCACTTGGTTATTCCAACACAGATCCTGATATTTCATCTTATGATCTGTGAGACATTAATATAGAACATTCCCAGATGTAATAGTTGTTTTTCTAATGGGCTTGGAAGAGGATGTATAGCAATTTTTAATATCTTTTCACATTTATATAAAGCTGATTAACTTGGACTCATATACTATCCTACTAATTCTTCAAAAGATAATATTTAGAACTTCTTTACCACAAAAATCTCCTTCATTTGTTTCTGTTCTTTGATTTCATTGGGTTCAATCATTTTCTTTACTATTTTAAAGTTAATTTACTGACTCTAAATTATCCACAGAAGTACTGCTAGGCAAAAAATTTACCTGAATTGATATTATGGTCACAATGTGTTTTTTTCTAGAAAATGAATCTTCATCTACTACCTGTGGTACATAGGGTGCTAGTAATCTCTAGTTAGTATATTTCTACTTACAAAATGCACAGTCTGTTAAACAGATAGTATAGATTGTTTTCACACTTTAGGCTCAAGACTTTTTGGAAGTCTTTATGAAAATATGTTCTTGTAGGAAATAAAGGTCTCCATCATTCAAATTTAGATGACCTTGCTAGAGTCCTGGCAAAAAGAAGGAATATTCATCTTCTAACTTACATGGTGGAGGCCTAATGGCATGATTTCACACTGATGAAACAATGACAAATTGTACCCTTTAATCACATTGTCTTGTATAGCAAGGGCTGAGTGAGATCAACAAGCCCTTCTTCATCAGATCAATAGTTAGACCACGATTTTGAATTGTTTCCCTTTTTACTTCCTTCAAGTATAACCATTACTGTGGTTATTTCATACTGTGGTTATTGCTTAGCTTTTCTCATGAAGTTCATGTCTTGTATGCCAATTCTTCTTTTGCTTTTTCTCTCAGGTCAGCTACATTGGATATTTTATTATGGTTCTCCAGAGGAACATTACCAATAGAATATAAAAAATGATATACATTATTGTATTTTTATAATATTTATTATTATACTAATTAATAATAAAATTTATTTATTGTAATATTATAAATTTTCATTTTATACAATATATATATATATATATATATATATATATGTATGTATGTATATCAACAGGGGATTTATTACATTGTTTTACACAATCAGAGGCTAGAGCTAGGGAAACAACTAGCTGCTTAGTCCAAGAAGCTGTAAGTCTCAGAGCAAATAGCAACCCATTATGCAGCCCCAGTCTGAGGCTAAAGGCCTGGAAACCCCCAAGACAATCACTGGTTCAAGTCTGAGTTCAAAAGCTGAAAAATCTGATGCATATAATGACAGCAAAAGCAAAAACAAAAAAAAAACCCACACCCATTCCAGGATAATTTAGCTTGTGTGCATGTTTGAGCTCCCCATTCTGATTTTTATTCCCCCTTCCAGTTTATTGATCATGCTGCCCATGTTCAAGAAGTGTCTTCCTTGCCAATCTCCTCTGCAAACACCCTCACAGGTACACCCATATGTGTGTATTACCATGTAATGTACACCTATGTGTGCATTACCAATTCCCTAGGCATTTCTAATTCAGTTACCAACCAAGATTAACCATCACAGGTATGATTTTTGATTCATCAAGGCTTCCATAGTGTTGTGTCAATCTGTAAGATTAAACCTTCAAGAAAGACATGAAAAAATAATAAAGGAAGAAGAAATATCTGTTCAGTACAGTTAACAATGGTCAATTTTCTGTGTCCAGACTTTACCTTAAATAAAGGCATTAGGAACATTAACTGGAATCACCTTGTTCCTAAAAACTGTTGTTAAAGATATCCAGCTTATGGATAACTTTCCCCTAAAGTTTACATCAGGATTTCTGATCACTGATAAGCTAGTAGATTGCATCAAAATAAATCTTACAGTTTGGAAGCTGACATCCTGCAGTATAAGCTTGTCATTCTCCTTGAAACTTCTGCTGACTCTGGCATTGCTTGAAAAATGCTGCAATTGATTTGCTTCAACGTCTCAAGTTGGGAGCAATATGACAGCCTCAAATACAACTTCAGGAATTCCTGCTCACATTTGTGATTAATTATTTTTGCAAACAAGAAGGTGTTCTAGAATTTCCTGGACCATGTGGTGAGAAAACCGAGCCAGTATGTTATATATGATCATTCAAAAGCAATAAAGTTCAGATCCATTGGGTCTTCATGGCTTTCTGTGAAGTTTTTAGCCATCATCACAGAATTCTGTTATTTGGCCCTGTAGAAGGATGGATAATTTGACTCTCCATTCTGTCTTTAATACTTGAAAGGAATTTGCAGGGTATTTATCTGAGTATGGCAATTTTGGTAGTTTGAATCTCAGCATTAGCCATTTTGCAAGCCATGGCTTGAGTACCCTTTATTCTAGCATTTTGAATTGCTGTTTGTATTCCTGGCTTACTCTGACAGAAATAACATGGAACTGTTTTAAAAAGTTACAGATGCTCTAAGTCACAGTATTTGTCTTCATCAATGTTTACCAGACCTTGAGGTTCTTTGACTCTAGTAGTTGTGTACTACATGAATAAAGCTTTCTAAAATGGCTGGGTGTCTTGAGAAGCTGTTCCAAAGCCTGGCAGTAACTAAAACTGACCAACAATGATTTCTGACAATATCCCTGCTGAGTACTTCTGGTTTAGTTTCTCTGAGGCATATGATGCATAAATTGCCTCCATGCTGGTTTTAACATGGCCATCTTTCAGGCCTTCAGAAATGGTCATCCATCAAGCATATGTAATGAGGACATAAAGTATAACTGATCAGCAAATGTCAGGCCTGGGAGTCCGAACCACACTGGCTGCTGGCCAGAAGGCTCAATGGGATTGTTTCACCACGATGGGAAAATTCCAGGTCAACATAGATCCAGATAAGATAAGGGTCTTGGGGGTTGATATGGTCTTCTCCCTGAACCAAAGAAACCAAGTCAAGGGGCAGGTATAGACCCAGCAGGATGCTGTATGATATGTGGAATGTTCCTGCATTTGTGAGCCTCAGCAGGCTGCCAGGTTCCATAGTCCTGTACACCTTGTTTATTTTTATATTGATGATGATGATGATGATAATTATTATTATTATTTTAGATTTGTTATGTTCTTTCACATCTAGTAGGTAGTAATTAATTATATTTAATTTGTTTCCTGTTTTTTTTAAAGAGTTTCTTCATATTCCATTTTGATATGTTGTTGTCATTTTGTACTTGGAATGGAAGATTCCTTTTCTTTCTCATGGTTTTGTTTTGGATTTTCCTGGTCATCAAGGGCCAGCAATCTTACATGGGCAAGTGAAGGGGTCAAGAGAACTCTGTTCTATTGTATCAATAAAAGAATTTCCTTAATAAATGGTGTCTAAGTTTTTCTTTGGGGAGGGTGAGTGCGTCTCTCTTCTCTTGGTTCTTTGAAACTATCTTGTTTCAGTAAGTCTTACCTTCAGTTGCTTTCTTGGTTTTCACATAAGCTTCCAGGGACCACCTTCCCACAGAAAATTTCTCCTTTCCCCTAAATGTGACACCTTCACAATAGCACTCCTATGGACCTACTCATTTCTTAACACCATTCGTTTGACACTTCCCCTCTCCGATAGCCAATTATTTTTGCTCCACTAGGTCTCATATCAGTATTTGGTAACTCTCTTGGGGGAGATAATTCTCCTGAATGTATCCTCATTGATGTTATCAGCATTCTTATAAAATGCTTTCTGAATTTGCTTCTAGACTTTGCAATCACTGCTGAATCTTAGCTCAAATAGGGGCTCCAGTACACATTCTGCTGGAAACACAATTTCCCACTTATGTGTAAATTGAAGAATTTTGTTATATCTTCTGTCTTTCAATTGTGTGAGAAGCCTAAGAATTATGAATGATTTCACTAGTAATCCTATTGATCTGTATGGCTTTTTGAAAGTTGTATAAGAGAGTGTGTTAGCTTTGCATGACTCTGACAAAATACTGAGATAATTAACTTTTAAGGAGGAAATTCTTATTTTGACTCATGTTTGCAGAGATTTCAGCTGATGGTTGCTTGGCCCCATTATCTTCGGGCCTATGGTAGAATAGTGGGAATGTGTGGCAGAGACGCTGCACACTACATAGCAGCTGGGAAGAAAAGGAAAAGAAGAAGGACCAGAATCTCTATATCCTCTTTTAGGATATTCCCCCAAGACCAGACTTCTTTTCATGGGGTCCCACCTCTTAAGGGTTCCATCACCTCCCAAAAGTCCCACAGGATGGGGACCAAACCTTCAACATATGGCTCTTTGGGAAAGATTCAAGATCCATACTTCAGCAGAGAGATTAAGATGCACGTGATTGCCATTATCACATGGAAACTCAAAAGCCTTAATTGTCTTTGAGAAGAAAAATAGCCTATTGTTCTAGAACAAAAATATTTTAAAAACATGTTGTCTCAAATAATTTTTCACACTTTTATATCAATATTGCTCTTTGAAAGTATTCAGAGAAAAAGAGTTGTTTCAATATGAGAGGATCAGAATAGACAGTTGTGTGGTTGTTTTGAAATGTTATTTTTCTCTGTGTTTTATTTGGAAATATTATATAAAATGATACAAACCACCTGGTGTTAATTTGTTGTGATGCAGTAATGAATTTGGGGATTGTATGTTTGGAGAGTACCTCAGAATTAGAATTCGTAGAGCTTTGTTAATTACTCCACTTGCTATGAGTCAATTTTTTTGTTTATTACTGTTCTGGCATAAAGAAAAGAGGAAGGGAAGATTGCAACCATTAGGAAGGCTGAGGCAGGAGGAGCCCAAGTTCAAGGTCAGCCTGAACAACTTGGTGAAATTCTGCCTCAAAGTAAAACAAAAAGGGCTGGGAATTAACTCAGTGGAAGAGCATCCCTAAATTCAATCCCTAGTACCACAAGAAAAGAGGTAGAGATTTAAAGGCTGCTTGCTTCCTGCTAGTCTAAGAGATGAAAGTGCTATCATAAGCCATAAAATTTTATGAATTCACATATTTAGATTATTTCAGAGTAATTTTTTAGTTCCAATTCAATCCTGGGACCAATGTATTTGTTTTCTTAGTGCAAATTTAAAGCTATCACGATAATAAGGCATTATGTTTTTCATATCCAATCCATACTCAATGTATGCCGACATCAAAGATCCATTGACATCAAAAGAACTTAATTTTGAATGAAATTGGGGTCCTTTTCAAAATCTATTGTTCATTTGAAAGAAAACATTACTTGAATCTAACTGGAAGAAAAGATGCTGCAAAATGCATTTGGGTTTTTAAAATGACAAAATATTTTTTCACCTTAATACTAATTTTAGTATTTAAGATTTATTTTTGTTAATAGATTATTCTCATAGAGCAGGATTTTCACAGTTATTATCTAGTGCCCTTTGCAATAGTGTACAACATTAAAAAAATCAGAACCATGTTGTTAAAATCAAATGTTCTACTTATGGTACTTTGTCCTTCAAGTACATTAGCATGTCCACGTCATAGAAAAGGTTGCTTGACGTACTCCAGTAATCACCCAACAGTCTAATCAGTGCAAAGCTACTGACTCATGTGTACTGGGCTGAGAAAGATTGAAAGACAAAGGATACATACAGCTACCTTGAGAAACTGTCTCTCTGAAAGGAGATAATCCAGGATGTAAGTAGCTAAAACATGAATACTAATCTTACCATAAAGAAGGAAGATATAAAATATGAAAGAAATAGAAAGGAAATGCATATAATCTCTGAAAAGGGAGATAAAGGATTTAAAGAAAAGCAGACAAGTAAAGCATCAGATTTATGTTTTAATTTCTGCTTCAAGACTTTCTGACTGAATAATTGCAATAATAAAACATTTAGGAAATATTTACTAGCTGCTAAGCATTACACTAAATTCTATGTATGCCTTTTCTTCTTTATTCCAATTATTCACTCTAAAAGATTGTTATTGCAATCCCAATTCTAAAGGTTAGAAAACTAAGGGTTGCAGAAATTAAGTAACTTGTTCAAATTCCCATAGCCAATTGCAAAGCCAAGAACTGGGTTATTAACTCAATAATCTACTTCTGCTTTCTTGAAATGTAAACAAGTTAGCTCCTTTGAGCTAGGAATTGAACCATCATTTGACCAAGTTATACCACTCCTCAGTATATTTCCAAAGCAGTTAAAATCAGCATACTACAGTGATGCAGTCACAACAATGTTTACAGTAGCACAATTCACAATAGCTAAGCTATGGAACCAACTTAGATGCCCTTCAACAGATGAACAGATAAAGAAATTGTGCTATTTATACACAATGGAATATTACTCATGGATAAAGAAGAATGACTTTATGACATTCACTGGTAAATGGAAGGTCGATCCCATGGAGACTATCATGCTAAGTGAAATAAGTCAATCCCCCCAAAACTAAAGGTTGAATGTTCTCTCTGATATGTAGTTGCTTACCCAAAACAATAGTGGGGAGGGGAAGAATATAAATTCATTGGATTAGACAAAGGGGAATGTACAGAAGTAAGGGAGGATAGGAATAGGAATAATAGTGGAATGAATCTGACTTAACTTTCCCACGTACACATATGAATACACCACAGTGAATCTTAATATCATGTATATCCACAAGACTGGGATCCTAATTAGAATAAAATATATTCCATGCTTATAGAAATATCAAAATAGATTCTACTGTCATGTATAACTAAAAGGAATAAATAAAAATAAAAAGTGAGGAAGATGTGATTACAGAAGAACGGTCAGAGAGATGCAGTATGGCTAGGTTTCAAGGTGAAGGAAGGTGGCCATGAACCAAACAACAGGTGGGTCAGAGAGATGCAGTATGGCTAGGTTTCAAGGTGAAGGAAGGTGGCCATGAACCAAACAACAGGTGCAGCCTCTATAAGCTGCAGAAGATACGAAATCACTTCTTTCCTAGAACTTCCAGAAAGGAAAGCAGACCTAATGACACTGATTTTAGCCCAGTAAGAATGGTGTCAGACTTCTGAACAATATTTTTTTGAGGTAATAATTTTTAAAAATCATTAAGTTTATAATAATTTGTTATGTAGAAACAAGAAACCAATGGGGAGTTCAGTAATTCAGCTCTTCCCACAACTGACTCTTGGATCTGATTTTCAGCACTGTTTGTCCAGCTGCAGATGTCTTCTCTTGTACCTGTATCCATGGAGGACTTCTTGATGTCACACTGTACCCTCAGTTGCTAGGTGGCTGACTTGAGCTGTCACTTTCTTCTTGCAGCATGTAAATTGTACTTTGCAACAACTAACAATCTCTACATTTCTTAAAATTACCCTTAGCTCTGGATCTCTCAAGTACTAGAGATAGAAGCCTGAGAATTACTGTCTATTTGTAGTTCATCCCAATCTACACAGCTGTTAATATGTTTCAATGCTACAACATGCCAGGTTTTACTATGACAAATGTACCAGTAATGTACCAGAAAATGTACCAGTATCAGAATCTCATCCTGGGGATCTGCTCCCTAGATTTCTTAGTTTGGGTTTCCCAAGAAGAAAACAATGACTTAAGAATTTGAATGCAAGTAGGTTACTAAGAAAAAACAAAGGAATTGGAGCAGGAATTGGAGATTTAGAACAGGAAAAGGAAAGCATCCAATTAATCTGGTACTTATATAATGGATAACAGATCAAGGAAAGTTAAATCCTGTTCATGCCATATTTTGTAAGAGGTGCTGGACTCCAGATGTTGATGATGTCTGCTTTGTTCAGAGACATGTGATAGATATTACTAATGTCTAGTAAACTAAGAATTTCCAACTCTGCTTTCTGAGAACAGGGAGAATTTCACTATTTATTTCCCTTGTGGTTGGGCAGTGCCATGGGAATCATCCTGGATAATGCTTTGAGAGTGGAAGAGACAGAAATGTCAGGCATCATTTCTAAGTCAAAGCATGTAAGTGCCTCAGCATGCCCTTTATATCACAGAAGTGTTCTAGGAAACAGGCTCTGAAAAATTAACATAAAACCAGTTCTGATTCGCAGCATTAGTCAGTTTCTATGATATAAATACTTCCACCTTGGTCAATGGTCAATTTCAAGCTCTTAACATAGTGTCTCTGAACAAGGGGTGAAAAAGAAATGGGCACTGTCAGGTCACATGAGGCACTAAGAGTTTTCTCCATCATACCACCATTACTGTGCCACAAATAACCTGCAATTTGGCTCTAAGTGCCATTGTGCTAGCAAAGCAACCGATTCTTCTTTTTTCCCCTCTTATCATGAATATTCTTGATTGTTTCACTATTTTTTTTAAAAAAATTTATTAATTAATTTTATTTTTTACACATTTCTCTGGTTGTACATGATGTAGAGTCATACCATTTATGCATTCATACCCATACATAGGAGTAATAATGTCCATCTCATTCCACCATCTCCCCTGCTATCCCCTCCCTCATCTCTGCTCAATCCAAAGTCCCTCCGTTCTTCCCTTGTCCCCTTCTCCACATTATGAATCAGGATCCATTTATGAGAGAAAACATTTGGCCTTTGATTTTTTGGTATTGACTTACTTTCCTTAGCATGACATTCTCCAATTTCATCCATTTACCCATAAATGCCATGATTTCATTTTTCTTTAAGGCTGAGTAATATTCCATTGTGTATATATACCATAGTTTCTTTATCCATTCATCTATATGAAGGGTATTTAGGTTGTTTCCACAGTTCAGCTACTGTGAATTGAGGTGCTACAAACATTGAGATGGCTGCATCACTGTAGCATGATTTTAAGTCCTTTGGGAATAGACGGAGGAGTGGGATAGCTGGGTCAAATCATGGTTCCATTCTAAGTTTTCTAAGGAATCTCCATACTGCAAAGCAACCAATTCTGTAATCATTTTCCTAGGTTCATTTCTGGTGATTTTATTTGAGTCTCTTTTATATTAAAGTGAATGAATACATAAGAGATGGCAAGCACTCTATCAGTGAGGGTGTTAGGGTGAGGAGATGTACTGCAGGCCTCCAGCCAATCTGACAGGGACGTGTAGAAAGTAGGTGAGAGATTATGTGGTATTATTTGTCTCAGAGTATAATCTAACCTATCCTGGCTAAGATATTTTCCTCTGAAGGGAGGTTCTTTTATATTGGGAAATATTAGAACAATTGAAGATTTAGATTAAAATAAATGAACCCAACATTATTGAATTAACTTCAGGCAGTTTTTGAGAGTCAACTAATTTAAATATTGCAAGCAAATTATAAATAAATCTGAGCCTTGGCCAACATAGTTTTGAACTGTGTGGGTATAGTTATAGTTTTTTTTTTCTTTAGATTTGTGTCAAATTGGGAAAACTTTCAGGCTGAGGATTAGTTAGTAGAGAGTGTGGGCTTAGCATGAGCAAGGCCCTGTGTTCAATCCCCAACACCAAAAAGCAAAACAAAACAACAAAAACAAAAAGCTGTGAACTACGTAGCCTAGAAATATAAAAAAATTAAAGAAAAATATTATGAAGCTATAAAATATCTGTAGATAACACTCTATTTGATCATTTAATGCTATAAAACATACTTTTATAAAAAATTAAAATTTATCAAGACACACACTGCTAGGCCATACATGGTATCATTTGCTGTTGAGAGAAATGTAATGATATGGTATTAAATCATAATTGCATAAAATTGGCTGTGGCAAGACTGTACCACTGTAACAATTTTGTTGCCATCTCCTGTCCCTACTGAGGTGAATACAAACTTTTAAAGTAACTGCTTCAAATGTGTGTGACCTTAATCATCTCAGCATGAATAGCTCCCTCTCCTGAAAGCTGTGTTTCACAGTAAAAGATGATCTTTCACCGTTGTCACATATTTTCACCATATATAATACATGCAACCCAAAAAACATGTGTTAATCAAACGTTTAGGTTATTAGTAAGACTTACGTCAACAAAAGGCTCTTATTAAAGTTTTGGAGAGTCTAAATATGTGGATGCTCAACTGTGTGTGTGTGTGGGGGGGCGTTGGTGACCTGGCCCCATCTTGTTCAAAGGTCAACTGTAATATATAGGTATGGCTATAGTATGATTATGGGATTATTTTATCTATAGATTCATAGTTGTCAGAGATTTGGGGTCTAATCTCTCTCACTAATAGTTGGTATTAAGCACCCATTAAATACCAGATCCTAGAGTGAAGGCAATTCTCTTCCAAAGAGCTCCAGAAATGTGACACACTACAGTGGAGAAATAAGCTAAGCCTTTTGGAATCCCAGAAAATGAAGCATTAAGTCCTACTTAAGGATTGAGGAGATGACCTGAGTCTTCATAGATGAGCAGAAGTGGCCAGGGAGGTAGATGGAGAAGAGTTATAGCGATCGACTGAGTACACCCTCCCAATCTTTTCTATTGTTACATATTTATCCCTTGTAATCATACTTCCCCCATCCTCACACTATTGAAACAACTCCAGGTCCACGTCCTCTGGTACAGGTCAGGGGAGGGTATCTTGGGCCTGGCCTTAGGCCACCCACCTAACTCCCACTTCTCTTTACCATGTGCTCCTCTTCACTGATCAGCTCCACACAGGTACTATGGTTTGAATGATCCCCTCAAACATTAATGCATTTGAAATCAATGTTGATGGGATTTGGAGGTGGGGCCTTCAGGAGATGATTAGAATAAGATGAAAACAAGAGGGGAGCCCCATGTGGTATTAGTGGTTTTATAACAGAGACACATTAACCCATTAGTTCTCTCTCTCAATATGTGATGCCCTCCATGATATTATGACACAGCAAGAAGGCCCTCACCATACACCAATGCCATACCCTTGGCTTTATAGCCTCCAGAACCAGAAGCTGAGTGAAATTTTCTTATTTATAATTCTCTCAGTCTGTGGTATTTTGTTATAGTGCAGAAAATCTATGAAGACAGTAGGCTGCCATTCATGTTGTTTATAATGTTGCTGTTTGCATAGGCCTCCTACAGGTAAAAAGTGGGCCACTTGGCCTTCTTCTTTCTCCTGATAGTTTTGTTCTTTTCAGCTCCAGGTGACAAGGCTCCATTGAAAAGACAATGGTGGTTACAGGAGAATAGGGTTTAAGGGGAGTAATTTTAAATTATAAACTTGATATGGTTCTATAACTCGGGGGGAAAAGAGCAAAAATGGAATGAGCCCCTGTCACACAGGGACCACTAGAGGGAACATCTCAGCATTCTCTTATATCTACTTTCATGTCATCTCCACGTTCCAACCTCCTTAGTGTGAACCTCCACCCATTTCAGGGAAGCCTTTCTTATTCATAAGGATTTCATTTCCCTGACAAACATACAGAGTAATCCTTTACTGATATTTCTTTTTCTTTCTTTCAATTCCTCCACCAATTCAGGCTGCACTAAGCTAGACTAGATTTAATACAGTAGGAAAGAGAGGGGACAGGGAAAAATCAGAAAAAAGGGGGTTTTGTTTAGGTTTAAGTTTTAAAAGTATTGCTTGTAAAGGCAGCAGCAAGGACTCAAAGTATAAGCAAGAAACTTGGAAGTCCTTGAGATGGATGAGGGGAACTTCCCAACCGAGATCAAAGTTTTCTGAGTCAGGAGAAAGAGAGGGGGAGGAAAGGATAGATGCTGCAGAGTGTCAGAGAATGGAGCCATGAACTAACTCCTCTGCTCTTCTCGACTCCAGGGCAGTGAAACCCAAACTTAGGAGAAGCTAGAACAGCCAGATTTGTTTGCAGAATTCAGAAGCTGAAAGTGATCCAAGCTCCATTTTCAGAAGAGGCTGAGAAAAGATGGAAAGACCCTTGAGATGGAATAGCTGGGAGTATGCCTGGGCAGAAAGGGGAAGATGAGTGCATCTCTCTTCCTTGGAAGAAGACACACCTTCAAGAATTCTTAATTCAGTGGTGTGGACAATTCATACACACTTGGAGTAAGGAGAAACAATACAAAGTCCATTATCCAAGTGCAAAATCAAATCTCATAATTATATGTGTGTATGTGTGTGTGTGTATGTAACTTTTAATGCTCTAAGCCATTGTCAATCAAGTTGAATTTTAATTTAATTTAGAAAAGAAAATGGTTCCTTTGTTTAGTTATTGCAGGAAACAGAGATGACCTCATATTTTACTCTAAGCATGCAAATTGACAATCAAAATTCAAGAGAAAAGAGAGTATCTTAGTGATCTCTCTGTAGCAACTTGTTCTGATTTCTCTGTGTCTCACTTTGCCTGATCTATCTAAAAGGAAGTGTGTACCTTTTGAAAGTGTAGTATCATACTTTTGCTGTTATGTGGGTGGACAATATATAAATATACTAAAGACATCTTCAAGGTGGTTTCCTATATTGATTGTCATCCTTTCTTGAAAACAAAGGCTTATAATAATTGTGTAATGTAGTTAATTGTGAAATATACTCTATATAAATTTTGGTATTTAGAATCATTTTGAGTGACTTCACACTCAGAGCAATCAGTAAAAGAGAAAACTTTAATAGTGCAATTGAAATTCTTTCTTCTTTCACATGGAAGAAATTTCAAATGAATCACATATATTCCTTTTTTAGGAGTATACTTCATTCAGATGGCTTAGGGCCCACCTAGTGAAGAACTAATTTTGAAGATGAGCAAAGATATGGACAATTTTGTGGATTAACTGTTTACAGAATCCTGAAGGAAGGGTCCAGTTTGTGCTCAAATGGGGGAGAACTCATAGTCTCTACCTTTAATGTGCTTATAGTGTCTTCAGGAGCCTGAGTCTACAGGCTCAAAACATATTAATTTTTTATAAATACTAAGTGAAATTTCAGAGTAAACAAGAACTGAAGGAACAGAGAATGAATGCTTTTCACAAGGTGATTTCAAAGGCTTTCTCTGAACACTTTGAAAAAATAATTTTTAAACATTTCTGCCACCCATATGCTCTAGAAGATGTCTATGTTACATCAAGTGGAATATCTGGTCGCTTTTAAAAATCTTCATTCTCTAGTTGAACACTGGTTATTTTAAATTGGGCAGTTAAGATTGGGCAACTGAATCTGATCCAAAATGAAGGGACACACTGTTTCATTTTTGTAAGGGTGCAATTGGGTGATTGAGAACATATGTTTTTAGGCCAGTTAATAACTTCTGTTGAAGTTTTTCCTTGGTATTTGGAGACAATACGGATCTAAGCATCTTCTGTGGCTAACATCACGCTGCAACAGTTTACTTTCTATCCAGATAAAAATAGGTGGAGATGGTATGATTGTGATAATCTTTTTCTAAGGACTGCCATTCCTATTTTATCACTAATAAACCCCCCAATGTTTGCTTGGGATATAATAATGGTTAGGAGTTTGTATCTTATTTCTGAGCCCAAGGAAGTTACTTCAGTACTCTGAACTTTGGTTTCCTCATGTGAACAATAGGGAAAGTAAGAGTACCTATCTCCATATAAATTATTGTATGGAAAAATTGAAATAATTCATGTAAAGCATTTAATAAAGTTCCTGGCCCATAATTAATGCTTTACAAAATATTGCTATTGCCCGTGTGAATGAAGAAATGTCAAGATTTCTCAATCTTGCTTCTAATTCTTTCTTTATGCTATTTCTTTTTCATAGAGTGTACTAACTCCTGCTCTCAGTTCACTTAAAATTCCAGGCACTTCACTGTCTGTTGAAGTTTCATTTTGAACATTTTTTTTAAGTTGCCTTCATCTGACTTCTTTATCTGATCCATGATTGCATTTTCAGTGTCTAGTATGGCCCCTGGAGCTGGTTACCTGAGTTTGGATCTTGTCTCTTTTCCTACTGGCTGGGTGACCTTAGGAAATTTATTTAACCTTTTTGTGTCTCATCTTTAAAATGGGCATAATAAAAGAACCCTCTTCTTGGGGCATTTTGAAAATAAAGTAAAATATATAAATGGATTAGAACAATGCTTCAAAAATATTAATTACCAGGTAATACCAGTTTAACACTAAATGCTAATCAGTCACTAGTTAGCAATTAGTAAACCAGTTAATACTAATTTAATACTAGTTAAGTATATGCTAACTATGATAACTACTTACATTTTTAACAAATTTGTTCTTTAATTGGTTCAGGTATTAATTTTATATCATTAATTTTAAGCTTCTTGAGATGAGAAGCCATTGCTTAGTTAATACTTATGGTACACATCATAGCAATGGGTATACAGTAGATGTTCAATAGTTGTTGATTGAAGTCAAGAAAAATAATGTATATATTATTTAGAAGAGTAAAGAAAAAGAGAAACACTTAACATACTGAGCACCATGTACTTTGTATCACATGTGTTATATTAATTCATCCTTACAGCACACTGTGTGAAGAAGCTTTTTCTTCTATATAAATAAGGTTTAACAGAATGCACTCTGTCCAAGCTCAAGGCAAACTTCTAAAATCAGTTTCTATTGTCTTTATCCTGCTGATGAGAAACTGAGGCTCAGAGACACCAGGGTTTCCTAAGGTCATGATCCATTCATTCAGTGACAGTTGGGGCTCAAATTTGAATCTCACTTATTCTCTAGCAAGCACCCTATCCAATACACACCCTCCAAAGAAAGTGTTGGACATGCTCCACTGAAAGCAAGCAAGATAATTTCAGGGCTTCTCAAGGCAAGGCATGAAGTCCCTGAATCAGTGGTGATAAAGACATTTCATTTTGCACCCATCCTTAATACCACTGCTTACAGAGAGCAGGAACTCTTGTGTGTGTGTGTGTGTGTTTTAGCAGGAACTCTTATTTGGCCAATGCGGACACGCCTGTCTAACATTTGTTAATCTCCCTTTCTAATCAAAATACAGCAGCCTCAAGCATAGTTTTTGGCAAGCAATTATGTCCAACTAGAACTTAATAGTATTGTTGCTTTCATACTTGCCTTTATTTTTATGGTGACTTTCTTTTTATTTCAAGTGATATTAATTTTCCACTTATGGTAGAGATAATGTTTCCTTTTAAAATACAAAAAATAAATAAAGTTTATAAGAAAATGAGATAATAATGTATGTAAAGTGCTCATCATGATGCTTGGCTTATAAATGGCACAATATCAGTAGGAAGGAGGAGGCAAAAATGTTCCATAATTTCACTTCACTTTACAGATAAACCAGCTGATGTTCCTAGAAATTAAATCAATGGCCAGAGATCAAACTGCTAGTGAATAATGCATTCATAGATTGAAATCATGTTTTAGACTTTACTACCTCTATTATACAACAATCTGCTGACATATTTCTTTTTAATAAGCCTTTGAGTTTATGGCTTTGGGGTGGGACTGTTAAGAAATTTATTTCAGGTTATTTTGGTATAATTTTATGTGGTTGAAACATGATTTACAGACAAAAAGCTGGTTATTGAGCAGATAGTAGGGCTGTAGAAAAAAGTAATAAATTAGGAGCCAGAATCTATTTTTTTAACCTTGACTTTGCCTTTATATATCTGTGTCTAAATGTTCCTGGTCCTCAGTTTCTATTTGTATTAGTAGCGGTATCCAGAGAAACAGAACAAGCAGAATATATCCATGGATTTGTTAGATTGTCTACATAGAGACTGAGAAGTCCCCCAATGGCCATCTGCAGGCTAGACAGCCAGGGAAATTGGTAGCCTCTTAGTGTAAGAAGCTAGAAGTCTCAGAATGAGAAAAAGGCCGATGATGCAGCGGCAGTCATCTCAGAATGGGGTCAAAGGCCCGAAAGCCCCCCAGAAAGACTGACACAAGCTCATGTTCAAAGCCTGAAAAATCTGGAGTCTGATGTCTATGGGCAACAGCAGCAGAAAAAAAGTACCTGCTTGAGGGTCAGCAAAGGCTAAAGTGGGAGTTTCCCCTCCTTCCACTTTTTTCTTCTATCCAGCCCCAGCCTGTTGGACAGTGTCACCCACACCCAGGGCAAGCCCTTTCCACTCAGTTCACTGACTGCACACCAGTGTTCTCTGGAAACAGACTCAATCAGAAGTTTGTTTTACCAATTCTCTAGACATCCCTTGCTCCCCTAAAGTTGACAATAAATATTCACCACCACATTCTCTCTAAAAACAAAGAATAAATTAATGATCTCTAAACTCTTTGTACTATTTGACCTTCAAAATTATGTACTTAATATAGTGAATCTTAAGTAAGACACTGTACTCAATGGTCTAATGATAAAAAGCCTCTTTTATCTGTGCAGCCAGGGTAGAAAATCTTCCTACTTTCATGGAGAAGCTTAAAAAAATGCTTCAAACTACATGTTCGAGTGATGCCACAGTCTGGCTGGGCAAAATAACCGGGAGGTGACAAGCAACTTGTGAAGTTTGAAACAGCGGGAGCCGCTTTATTGTAGGACAGCAGAGGTATTTATACCTAACTCATTACACACAGCTTGTTTCAATTAACATCATGTAGATACATCAATTAGTCATTAAGGAATCCTCATCATCTTAATAATTACACACAGCTTAACTTAATTATCATCTAGATACAGCAGTCAGTCATTAAGGAATCCTCATCATCTTAATGGCTCGATGCCGTTACTTCTCAAACCACTCCTCCTGGCAAAGTGCCAGGCGCCATCTTGTCTGTGGCCCTCAACAGAGTGAGGTTGTTTTTTTTGTGTCAGTGTTTATTTTGGATTCTTCCATCCTATCCTTAGTTGCATGAATACAGAAACACTAAAGCCATTCTTAATCATGAGGAGAACATTTAGGGGATGTCAATCTATTTCTCTTCTTCCAACCCCCATTTTTTTTTCATCTAAACATATAGGTATTTATTAATGCTAATAAAGCCATGAGAAATACATACATTATTCTAGTCTAAAGAATTGAAAAGATTATTTATCAAAGGAATATGTAAATATATACTTTTGATTTGACATTGGATATAATTTCCAGATGTTGAGTGGGGAACTAATTAATGATAAATAGAATAAAATAACCTCAAATAATGATGAGTGATTTTGTATCAAAGTCACTAAAGAGAAATGAATAATAAAGTAAAACATCTTGTCTTTAAAGACAGATTCACCCTTATGATTTACATTTTATGGAGAACTCACAATACCATTTACTAATTATATTTGTGGGAGTAGATTATACTAATGAATCATTAAACTCTGAACCCAGCAGAGAATTCTGACTGCCTGAACTAAATGAGATGTAGAAAATCCCTTATTGAGAAAAATTTCTCAGTGTGTTCCTCCTGTAAAAAGTAGCAAATAAACCCTGGTAAACTATTTGGCAATAGAAATGATTAAGACAGAAGTAAGAAAATACATGAGCAGAATAAGCCTATTGTATTGTAGCCTAATTGGTATAATCCAAAGAAACAAGCTGGTAGTTTGGTAAAATAACTCCAGAGAACAGCATCATTAAATGTTGTTCCAATAACTCCTTGGAAACTTGGATCTAATAAATGGGAATAAATAATGAAAAATGAGGGAAATCAGATCCAAGAGAAACATGAAAAGTAATGAGGTTAGTTGAGGTTAGACTTACTTAGAACACTTTTACTCCATGGATTTCAAGGTTAAAGAAAGTTCAACTTGTGAAGTCTTGGCATAATAGCAACCAGTGACCATTAAACATGGAGACAAGAATATATTTTCTAGGTACCTGTGGAGGCCACACCAGGCCCTACAATTCAGCTGGATCTACTTCACAGGTAGATTTTATAATTTTGAGGAACATTAGCAGACAGAAGAATGGCAGAAAGGCTCAGATCTTTCATTTTTGGATTTATCCCAATTCATCTCCCATCTCAAGTATGTATAAATATGCTTTTATTCCTGATGCTCCCATATTCCAGGCCTTTACTAAGAAAATGCCCTCAGCAAACAAATAAGTTGATTTCTAGTTCAGTTGATTTCTAGTTCCTTGGTAGAGTATCCAGCAACATAAGTCCTAGAGGAGGCAGAGAGGACAGAAGAATGATTTTCCAAGGAGAAAACATTCAACTGTGATGCATTCTGGTGTTTTTGTTTGTTTTTTTTTATGGAATTAAATGGACAGCTTACTTGAAGAGGAAATGCTTTAACTGAAGGGTTAACTTGTCATTATTTCTTTGGGAGTTAAGTGTGAGAATTTAATAAATCAAATTTTTGTCATAGTCGATGCTTACTATCTGCACTGGAATAGTTGAGAAACAAAGCAGGATGCTAATTTATGAACCATAAACAGAAAGAGTTCCATGAAGTGGGAGCACCCAAGTTTGGGATGAGCTGACAGAGAGATTCTCAAGGATGAGTGGTAACTTGTGTTAGACTTCAGGTGTTATTTGAAGTTGATGCTAAGAAATAGATAGTAATAGGAAAATCAAGAACATTTGCTCATACTTATTATTACTCAATTTCAGGAATTTGCTCATGACATTTGTAATGGTCAATTTAAATTGTCAACTTGATTGGATTAAGAGATAGAGGTGATTAAGAGGCTTATGGGTGTGTCAATGAGGGTGTGTCTAGGAATGATTGGCATGTGGGATAGCCAACTGAAGTGGAGATCCTCCCTAAGCACAGGCAGCAAGCACTGTCCAAAAGGATCATAGCTAGGCTGCAATAAAAGTTGGAAGAACAAGGAAGCAGCAGCAGATGCAAGCAGCAGATGATTGCTGCTTCAATCATCTGAGGATATCAGACTCTTTCTTCTTCACTCTTCCAAAGTGGACTCTGCCAGTGATTCCCCAGGGAGTTTCCAGAAGCCTTCTGTTTTGGACTAGGGTAGCACTGTTGATCCCTCTTGTTTTGAGGCTTCTGCCTCTTGAACTGTGCAGCTACTGGTTCTTCCAGTTCTCTAGCCTACAGACAGCCATTGTGGATTATCCAGCTTCTGGTCAAGTAAGCAAACCTAATAAATCCCCTTTTATAATCATACTTTCTGTTGATTCTGTTCCTCTGGAAAACCCTGATTAATACAGCATTCTTTCCCATCTCAAGTACTGCTCCTGCTAAAGTGATCAATTGCTTCTGTCAAAATCTGGCTCAGAACACACTTCTGCCCATCCTGGTAATTCCTTTGTATTTCCTCATTTCCAATAATTCCATCGATTCTGGGAAGTTTTTCATTTTAATTGCTCTTAGATTATTGACTTGGATGTGGTGATTTGCTGAATTTAAACAATGACAACAAAAGGAAGCATCTTGTTCATTTGACTTCATTTGTTGTTACTTCCCTTTCATTCTTTCAGCACCCAGTGCATTTTCTCACCCAGTAGGTTGCTTATTTTATGTAAATGTATTTTCCCAGTAAAGCTCTTCTGACTTCTCATGGCTTTACTTCTCCCACTTTTTATTTTAAAAAGGTTTTTTAAAATTAGAATTTGCTTTCTAGGTTTTTCCTGCTCAGTTCATTTCATCCATCTTGGTCTAAGCTTTCACTTTCTTTTTCTCTGCTGTTTCTAATCTGCTCAATATTTTAAAATTTGCATTTTTGAAGTATAATTTGCACATAATAAGCTTGCAAAATATAATGAGTATTTTCATATGCCTACAGTATAATAGTTTAATGTAACTATTATAATTGAGAAACTCTATGACTCCCCAAATTTCCCTCATGTCTCTTTGAAGTCAGATTCCTTTCACCTTCGTCAGCAACCTCTGGTCTGATTTCTTTCACCATGATTTTGCCATCTCTAAATTTTAAACAGATGGAATCATGCAGTATATAGTCACTCTGATTTTAAATACCATGCTATTTACCTCAACCCACTGCCTCTTTTTAAATAATTGAACCCAATGTATAAGGTTTCTTTTTGCCTGTCAAAGGGATCAATCTGGCTCCATTCAGACCCAACATTCTCAGCAATAGTTGATTGCTAAATCAAAACACTTGAACAACTCCCATTAATAATTATAAACAACTGAGAGAGACCTTGGAGATCCACAAATGAGTAAAATGAATTTCCTACATCCTGGAGCTTGCTGCTACTAGAGAAGAAAAGACAAAAGCAGATAAAGCTCTGATCTATTAGATAGTAGAGGAGGGGGTTATGGACAAAAAATTCTAGGAGTTCAGAGGAGGATGAAAGAATTTCTACCTAGAGAATCAGAAAATCTCTTTAAAAAGAGGTATTGTTGATCTGAATTTTGATACATGAATAAGATTCTTAAAAGGAGGTGATAGTGAGTTGATATTTCAGGTGGCGATAGTAACATGAGTTTGGAATACAGAACATGTTCTCCCAAAGGCATCCAAGTGCTAGTTATCCAAATATTTAATCTTATATGGTGCAATGTACTTTGCAGATGTGAGTTAAGATTCTTGGAATAGGAAGATTATCCAGATGAACCCAATATAATAGCAGGGCCATTCTGAGGGGGATGCAGGAGGGTCAGAGTCACACAAGGAGATGCCATGACAGAAGAAAAGGTGAGACAGAGACTTGAGGCTGCTAGGTAGTGGCCTTGAAGACACCTTGAAGATGGAGGAGTGCAGGTGGCCTCCAGAAGCTGGACTAGGTAAGGAAGTAGATTCTTCCTACAACCTCTAGAAGGAAGAAAGCTCCGCCAACAACTTAATTTTAGCCTGTCAGACACAATTCTAACTTCTGACTTCCAGAATTATAAGATTATAAATTTTTCTGTTCAAGATTCTAAGTGGTAATTTATTATGCCACTAATAGGGAATTAATATGATGAACAAATACAGCTTTTTAGGAAATAGTGAATATTACCGTTTGGACATAGTCCCAGATATTTGTAGGGGAGTCGTGGGAAATAAGACTAAATCTGTAGGCTGGGAAAAGGAGTATGGAGTTTTGGTTTTGATTTTTTTCTCTCCTGAGAACACATCTTGGCATATAGTAAACACTTAAAAACATTTGTTATGATTGAATTGTGTCCCTGCCAAGTTTATATGTTGAAGTCTTAACCAGGACCTCAGAAAGTGACCTCACTTAGAAATAGGGTCATTGCTGATGTAATTAGTTAAGACAAAGTCATACCATGATAGGGGTGCCTAATACCATACTACAGGGAAAAGGGGGAAATTTGGACACACATGCATCAGGGCAGTGCCATATGGAGATGAAGGCAGAGACTGGGGTGGTGTTTCTAAAAGCCAAGGAATACTGAAGATTGCTAGCAACTCCCCCCACAGCTCTCGGAAGGAACCAACTCTGCCCAACCATGCTGTCAGACTCCCAGCCTCTAAAACTATGAAATAATAAACTTCCGTTGTTTATGCCATTCACTTGGCAGTACTTTGTTGTGGCAGCCCTATAAAACGATTTTACATACGTTTAGGAAAAAGAATTAGAAGATTATCTCAGACACTTGATCAGGCTCTCTGGACCACTCAGAGGTATATATCAGAGCTTTTTGAGAGAACTCAAAAAGCTAGAGGATCTAACACCACCACCTGTCTTAGTCTATACCTTAACTACATTTGTTTGTTTTCCCCCTTGTCTATATATCTATATCTACATATAAATTATTATAATATAAATATAATAATTAAAAATATAATAATAAATGACTACCTATATAGAATATATGTAGTCAAATATATTAAACAGTAGAATATTGATAGAACTTTTCAAATAAGTAGCATACACTTTCAAAAATTTTTAGTGTAAGCAGGCAATATCCACCAATACCATTGCCTAAAATATCTTCTGAGATTGTCTACTGCAATTTCAGAATCTTGTTTGATTATTCTCTGTGATGGGAAACATTTCTTTTTGGCAAAGGGTTAGGTTTCTGTAAATATCTCAGTCATTCATAGTTAAGCCTTGTGAATAAATTGAGTAATACAGCAGGTTATCACTAATTTTTTAAGCAAAGTATGATTTTTGAGATTCTACTTACTATTTTATTACTAAAAAGGGGATTTTAATGCAGTTCAAATGAGAAGCTCCAAAATTATTTTGAGTAAAGGCACAGCTCTATGAAAAATTAAAAAGCTTCATAAAATGATACCTTTGAAAGTGTAGGCTATTCCTGATGGTAGGAGTGACAGTAATAGCGTTTTAAAATCATTCTTTCATTTCACAGCAAGGGTCTGGTTTTATGTGAGCATATTTATAATAATAGCTTGTAAATACTTTTATGTATGTTAGTCATCAAGAAATCCTATTTGCAAGGAGGCAACTGAGGCTTGGAAAGGTTTAGTAACTTGTCTAGGATTACCTAGTTTTGTTGCAGAGTCAGAATTTGATCAGGACATAATTTGCATATGTACTGTTTCATTAAGCCAAATGACAGAGAGAGTTCGAAATGCATTACAACATGTCAACATTTTTTTATTTTGGAAAATATTTAACCAAAGTATAACATTGATATAACTTTTATGCTTATCTTTTTTAAAAATTGTCGATATTTATTTATTTATTTATTGTGCTGAGAATCATACCCAGTGCCTCACACATGCTAGGCAAGTATGCTACTGCTGAGCCCCAGCCCCAGCCCTAGTCCCCAGGACTTATTTTCTAAAGCACATATATTGGTTTCATTCAGTTTCAATAGCTCATTTTCACATTCAGTATCTCCCCTAGGTATGAATGTGGAAATCTAATGAGAGATATAAATATAGTTCTGCCTTTAAATGGATTTTAAATGTTATGTTTATAGCTTTGAAATAATAGACAAAATACATACAGAAAACCCTTTGAATTCCATTAAACCATGTATTTTAAAACTCTACATACTTTAAGAAGGTTCAAGACTCAGTATCAAGAAAAAAAAAAGAGGCATACAAGGGCTTTTTTCCCAAGTATCATTATCAGTAGTTATAATTCATGTTGAACTTATATCCCTGAGAAGGCTGTTTTTCCTTCAGGTCCAGAGTTTCTTTATTCTTGTGGACAGTGAGCAGAACAACAGATAACTCAGCTTAGAACAGGAAGACAGTTAATTTTGCTTCCCTTGTGGTTTGGGAGGGGAAGAAGGAAAAAAAAATTAGTTTTACAATAAACTACCATTGGTCCAGTAGCAAGGTTAATATTCAAAGCATGAACCCCTGTTACATGAAAGGAACCCCTGTTAAAATAATGACCTTTAAGTTAATCTGCTTTCTTATTTTGTTTTAAAAGCTTAAGAGCCATGAAAATAAAGTATTCTATGTATAAAATAGCAGTATAAATTTCTAGTTTGGTTTTTATCTAAGATTAATCATAAATGTTTAGATTTTTAAAAATCTTTGAGATGGAGAATTTTTATTGTTAAATTTTGCTTCTTAGTCTTTCTCTTAAAGGTTTCTGTTACCCATTTTTTTTCCCCTCAGACAAAAGAAGACTTTCACAAAGATTCTAAAACTGTCACTACATGGGTTTCTTTTTTTTTTTTTTTTTTTTTTTTTTTTTTTTTTATTGTTGGTTGTTCAAAACATTACATAGTTCTTGATATATCATCTTTCACACTTTGCTTCAAGTGAGTTATGAACTCCCATTTTTAGCCCATATACAGATTGCAGAATCACATCAATTACACATCCATTGATTTACATATTGCCATACTAGTGTCTGTTGTGTTCTGCTGCCTTTCCTATCCTCTACTATCCCCCCTCCTCCCTCCCCTCCCCTCCCCACCCTTCTTCTCTCTCTACCCCCCCTATTGACCTTCATTTCTCCCCCAATGGAGTATTACTCTGCATTAAAAAATGACAAAATCATAGAATTTGCAGGGAAATGGATGGCACTAGAGCAGATTATGCTAAGTGAAGCTAGCCAATCCCTAAAAAGCAAATGCCAAATGTCTCCTTTGATATAAGGAGAGTAACTAAGAACAGAGTAGGGACGAAGAGCATGAGAAGAAGATTAACATTAAACAGAGATGAGAGGTGGGAGGGAAAGGGAGAGAAAAGGGAAATTGCATGGAAATGGAAGGAGACCCTCAGGGTTATACAAAAGAACATACAAGAGGGAATGAGGGGAAAGGGAAAAATAATACTACATGGGTTTCTGATGCGGAGTTTTATGCTACCTTGAGCTCTTATGGAGCACCTAGTGGTGTGAATCTGGACCTAATGGGAAATGAAGGAACACAATTAAGATGGTGTTTGAATGAGCTTAATCATGGCCTATGTGGATAGAATTCCTGGCCATGTGAATGACGAAACAGGACTGGTTTGGCTACTTCCAGACAGAAGGTCAGAGTGAAAGAATGTTAGCCAAGAGTGTTGGCTGGTAGCAAGTGGATTGGAAAGTGTGTTTCTGTTTTAAGCTCATTGACACAAAGGCAGGGTGAGACAGCAGCCAAGACTGAATTTGCAGCCAGAGTGGCTCAGTTCAGAGCCAGGACTCACTGTCGCTAGTTATATTTTTTCTTTAGACAAGTTTCTTAACAATGCTGTGCCTTCGTTTCCTCCCCCTTTAAATTGAGAATATGTTAGAACTTATCATGGGGTGGTTGTTAAGATTGAATGAGTGAGCCGGGCGTGGTGGTGCAGCCTATGATCCCAGTGGCTTGGGAGGGTGAGGTAGGAGGGTCGTGAGTTCAAAGCCAGCCTCAGCAACTTAATAAGGCGCTAAGCAACTCAGTGAGATCCCATTTCTAAATAAAATACAAAATAGGGCTGGGATTGTGGCTCAGTGGTTGAATGCCCATGAGTTCAATCCCTGATAACCACCCCCACCAAAAAAAGAACCAAAAACCCCCCACAAGATTGAATATATAACATATGTAGAGAATTTTGACTTGTGCCCAGCATCATAAGCAGTAAATTCTCAACTCTGTGAGGTAGGTTTCCTCAAAACTTTGACTTTTTAGCTAAGGAAGTTATGGCATAAAACAATTAAGTCATTTACCCAGAAGCATATAGCTGGCCAGTGGTTGAACTGGAATTTGAACCTAGGTACTATGGCTTGAGATTGTATGCCATAACTCCAATATATCTGAGAAATGTTGGTTCTATTTTAGTGGCAGTGCCAAGATTAGCTTTCAGTTTGTTGAAATATTCAATATTGCAAAGGCAAAATGCCCTTAAAACATGACTTTTGCTAATAGAAACATAGAGAAGCCTATTAAGCCTCAAGAGAAAAAGAACAAAAGTTTCCTACAACTATGTAACTGAACCCCACTTGGATAAATAAAAGAAGAATGTTGTCATAACGGCCACATTTAGCTGAAATTTGAACCAGTGAGTAAGGATGAGTGGTTTATTGTATACCTCTCAGATTTAAGAATATTAATCCAATAATATTGAATAAATTCTTTCCATTGTTTTTCTTGGCTCACTGGAAAGTCAACAAAAACCAGTTTATGTGACAGTCACTTTGGGTCAAGACCAACTGAGAGTGGGGGTCTTGAGGAAATTGTCTGAAACTTGACAAATATATTTTTGACTTCTCTAGACTGGCCAAAGCTATGCTCATACTGTAATACTCACAAGTTAACAGTTTAAAGTGTTTGCTTCCTAAAGCTAGCTGCTTTCGGAAGCATTTGACAATGACATAGGACAGTGGGAAATTGCCATTCTGATATTGCAGTATGGCCCCGTGGCTAAGAGCATAGATGCTGGAGTCAGACTAATTTGGTTTATAATCTAGCTCTGATGTTTCCTTGATACATGACTTTGAATAAGTCAACTAATGGCTCTGCCCTTCATTTCCTCATCTCATGAAAAAGAGATAGTAACAAACTCATCTTGGAGAGTTATTGTGAGGATTAAATGAATTAACGCAAATAACCTTTGATGGATGCATAATACATAGAACAATGAGAAGATGAGCTATTGCCATGGACTGACCTTGTTAACTTGACTGATGTGTTCACTAATAATGAACTTGAATGTATCTGTATTTTAGTCACCATGTGTGTAGTGGAATGAAATCTCAATATAAACATCATAAGTCTAACCAGAGCTTTCAATCAAACAATTTTAAAACACTGACTGGCTAAGAAAAGTAAATAAAATAGACTGTCATATTTATGGACTGAGTAAAGAAAAAGCAATAAAGTTGACAGGAAACTTCCAATTCCAAACCTCTCAAGATATCTCCTAGAATCAGTTCAAGTTCAGCTCCAATTCCAATAACTTTTCACTGTATCTTGGAATGCCTTTGTCCTTGATAAATTCTGAAAATGCACCTCATGTGTCCTAGTTTACTTTCTTAAAGCTTCCAAGCCTCAACTTTCTCATTTCTGAGACCAAGTACTCTCTGCCCTGCCTGACTTACTGGGCAGTTGGGAGGAAAGTGAGACAGTATATCTAAAAGAAGCTTACTTGGGGCTGGGGTTGTGGCTAGGTGGTAGAGTACTCACCTGGCATGTGTGAGGCACTGGGATTAAGCCTCAGCACCACATAAAAATAAATAAATAAAGGTATTGTCCATCAACAACGAAAAAATCAATCAATGAATCAATAAAAAATAAAAGAAGCTTACTCTATCTAAAATATCAAGCTATTATTATATGGTGGACAAAATATGGTGTCACTTTAAGAATGATTCTCAGAGGAATAAGAATATGAAATAAGAATATGGTACTTTCATCTATCAATTGTATGTTTGTGCAAGTGTCTCTGCAGGATCAGTTTTACAAGAGGATTGCTGGGCCAGTGTGTTCTTCTACATTTTAAATGCAAAGATAGAAGCAGCAACCACCTCCTGATTTCTCCCACCTTTCCAGGTCTCCTCCTGGCCTGCTCAAAAGTCTGGAATTCCAGTATAAAACTCAGGTCTTAATAGCTGTCTGCATTTCCTGTTTAGTGGAGCAATGACTTTGCAAAATTTGGGAGTAGTAACATTCTCTCTAGCTGAAATATTAGCAAAGAGTCATGTCTAGCTTAATTAGCATGGCTTTTTATTTCAATACTTGATGAAAACCTTTATAAAATTACAGTCTGATTTTCTGTCCTTATCATTTAAGGGACATGATTAATTTTCTTTTCTAAACTTGAGGCTCTTATTATACCTAAAAATCATTCTTCTCTTTTAATGAAAAAATCCCAAATTTGATTAAGTAACAGTTATTGAAGTATTTTAAAAATAAATTTATTAGTGTTATATATGTGTTTTTATAGTACTATGCACCAATTTGAAAACTGTACTACAAAAACTGGTCACCATTTCCTTCATCTCTTTTCATTTTAATGCAGATCTTAAAATTTTCTCATAATAAATGAATGCCTTATATATACATGTGTGCTCATAGCATTGCTTGGAATCCTGATATCTAAACATTTGAAGAAATCTAAATGTTCATTGATCTGGAGTTTTAAAAATCAATTACAGTATATCCCATTTATGGAATGCTATTCTATGTATTGAAAACATTAAAAGATGAAGTAGGTTTTCATATAATAATGTGGGATCATGTTTATGGTGTATTAAGTAAAGACAGAAAACTATGCTGTAGTATGTGCACCATGATCCCACTCTTACAAAAGCTCTTTCTTCCTGTCTTTATCTATATGTCAACATGCATACTTATATGTAAATGTACAGAGGAACATTTGTGAAAATATTTGCCAAATGTTAATAGTGTCTCCCTTTGGGAAATGGGACTTGAGGGAGATTAATTTTTTACTTCATGTATTGTAGATTGTTTGGATTTTTTTTTTTTGGACAATAAGTCTTGCTTTTCAAGTAGGAAGAAATTTTAAACAAACAATCACACACAGAAACTAAAACGTCCAGATAAATGTTTTGATCTCTCTTTATCACTTTACTATTCCTTCCTCCCATTAGCTTTCCTGTACTTAGAGAATGAAAGTTCAACTCCGAACTCTAAGCAGAGTCTATGTATAGCTCTAAATGCATAGGTTTCTATGTATAGGTCCAAATGCTAAGCCAGGAAGATCATTTAAATGTAGCATTGAGTGTGGGGACATAGCAATCTCCTTCATTACAGGGCAGATTTTTTAATAGCAGTTTGTATGATGAATGGTCTTGATGAGTCCCACCAAGCTACCATTAACTGAAGTCATGTTATCCATGTGGGCAGAGGGAGAGAAAAACTTATGTTTACACAAGTTGAAGCCTTATGGATTTTGCTAGATGTCAAGGCAGCACATAATATTAATTTTACATCATACACCACAATCACCTTAGTTCAGGGCACCATAATAATCTCTTACTAGAATTATTATAGCATTCTAGTTTTTTACAATCCTCCTACACTCCATTCTCCACCCTAGAAGTTAGAATGATATTTTGCAAGAAATACTCAGATTATAACTGTTCCTGCTTAATAAATTCCCATGACATAATAAAATAAAAACATCTTACCATGGTCCTGGTCCTCGAGGCACAGATGAATGGTTCCCACTTTCTTTGCTTTATGTACCAAACTCCCAGGCTTCTTTCCATTTCCCACCTTTAGCACAAATGTCCTTTGGAAATGCCAAGCTCATTCCTATCTGAGGACCTCTGCAGCTGGAGCTACTACCTGGAAGGCTCAGAACAAGGTCTAGTTTGGATGCTTCCTCTGCATTGATGGCTTTTGTCAAATGTTACTTTTTCTGAGAACCTACTTTTTCACTCAGCTAACAGTGGCCTACTCACCTTCCAGTCACTTTCTAGCCCAGTATCTTGCTTCATTTTTCTTCATAGCCATAATTACCACTGAAATATCATAAGTATTTATTAATTAACTTATTTATAAGCTTCAAGACTTTTTTTGTTCACCACTGTGTTCCTAATATTTATATAAGTGCCTGGCACCTGATAGGTGCTCAGTAAATATTTGTTGAACAAAAAATGCAACTTATGTGTCTCTAAATCTCTATTTTAAAAATTCAAATATTCTCTTGTAGCCTAAGTAATCTTGAGAATTCAAGGACTCTGGAAATTTCAGCCTAAAAATTTAACTTTTTCTGTCATTATCAATCTATCCCCTTGTCTGGTAGATAACTCCCTTATTGGTGGCTTTTTGAGAGCCAAAAAGGTATCTGCTTGAATGAATATCACTGTTGGTTTTTCAACATGGAACTCTGGGTCTTGGCATCAGACCTGTTTTCATATTCTAGGCATGTTGACTGTCCCTACTTGATTGCTAATGCCCCTTTCAGATCATGATGTGAGAGGCCTCACTGCCAGTTGCTTTTTAGTGTCTTATTTCCTTCCTGCATCCAAGTAGGAAATCAAACACACCATTCTCCATTGAAATATAAATTGTTCTCTTCATTGGATTCCACTATCATCTGTAGTTCTCAACTCTCAGAGAGCTTGGGTAAGTCCACGTTTACTAGGAGACAAGAAGTTTTGAATTTTGCTTCCAAAGGAAAAGGTATGACCCAAGACTTGAGAGAAAGAAAAAATAATAATGTGTTGCAGCACTGAATTTAGCTTGGATGGAAGACGATCTCCCCTGAGAAGTTGAAAGTGTTTGATAAGCACCAGGTATCCTACTGACAAACTGACTTTCCAAGATTGTTTTCTTCATGAAAACTCATGGCCTTTAGGAGGCAGAAAATAATTATTTTCAACTTTCCTTTGCTAATTTTACATATGTATACAAATATATATGTATATAATTATGTGTATGTGTATGTATATTACAAATATTGTGATCTTTTATTTTTACTTTTTCTTGCCTGAAGTCTGGTACTTTATTCCAATTTGGTTTCAAAAGAGAAAGAAAGGTACAGCCCATGGCATTTCTACCAGTGTTATCAGACAATGCCTGCATCCCTTTTATGATAATACCCACTTAGTATTTACTCAACATTTTTCTTGCCATTATCTTAAGTTCCTATACAAACTGATGTGATGCAAAGTCAAGCATAAATACAAATTTATGGGTAAAAAGACAGAGTTTATAAAAATTGCTCATTGTAAATACAGGCAAAAGATGATCTAATGGAGGAACATAATTTTGTTGCTTTTGTGTTTATTCTTTTGCTGCTGAAGAAAGACAAATTTGGTTTAATATCTGACATGTTTACCACCCATCCTAAGTAAATGTGTACTGTAGCTAATTCAGTTTGTACTTACATAAAACTAGAAACAAATATCAAACAAAGAACCAACCTAATGCCTGGCTATATTTGTTTTTTGTCTCTACCATATGAAATATTGCATATTTAGCCACTTAAGAACAACACAAATGTGTGATCTTTCGTTCTTTGTGTTGAAAGTCCAGGTGAGTTTTAAGGTTTCCTCTGTTCTGGGTCTCACAGGGTGGTAAAGTCAAGATGTTGGCCAGCCTGGTCTTTTATATGGAAGCCGTGGGGGACAATTTTTAAGATCACTCAGACATTTGGCAGAATTCAGTTCCTGGGGGGATATAATACTAAGGTCTCTTTCTTTGCAGGATATCAGCCAGCAAACCTGAGACAATCCCAGATCCTCCTTGTGAAGTTACCTCTCAAACCGTCAGCCACCCTTCCCCCTTACAGTATTTTATTTCTTTATAATGTCACTGCTAACAGTACTTTCTCTGTTTCTTTACCCACCATGATTTAAGCCTTCTGAGGCCAGGATCTGTAGCTGCCTTACTCAATACTGCATAACCTCATCAAGAACAATGCCAGAACATGAGAAGAGCTTACTAGTTGCTGCTTAATCTCTGTTGTAGTTATTTCTTTGAGGGAATAAAATTAACAACTTTGTATGACTTATCTTTTAGTTATGCCAACAAATTTTTAATGAAAATTATTTTAATAAATTCATTTCACCTGCCATGAAAACAAACCCATGTCTAAAATCTAGATTGAAAGGAAATTCAACAATTGATTTGTGTGCTCTCAGAGCAGAGCTCCTCACTCTGACTGATCTTGGAACCCCTTGGAGGCACTGACAAGAAACTCATTCTCAGGCCCACACTAGATTGATTATAGCAGAGTCTTTGGAAATGGAGTCCTGGTATATTTTAATATTTTCTGGTGCTCTCGAGCACCAGCAGATACGGCAAGACACAAGGTGGAGTTGGAGAGGAATGGGGTGCAGGACTCCACCCAAGCTTGCAGCACCCTGGAGGAAGCGATCCTCAAGTGGTCAAGAAATTCACCGTAAGGGCAGGTATCTGTGCCATACTCATCCTTATTTCACATTGTATTGGTTTGCTAGGACTGTAATAATCAAGTACCACAAACTGGATGGCCTAAACAGCAGGAAGTATAGTTGGCCCTCTATATCTATGGGTTCTGTATCTTTTGATCCAACCAAATTTATACTGGGAATATTTGAAAAAAAATTGCATCTGTACTGAACATGTACAGACTTTTAAAAAATTCATAATTCTCTAAATAATACAGTAAAACAACTGTTTACATTGTATTAGGTATTATAACAATTTTAGAGGTGATTTAAAGTATATGACATAATGTGAGTGAGCTGTATGCAAACACTGTACTGTGTTATATGAGGGACTTGAACATCTGTAGATTTTGAGATCCACAGGGGTCCTGGAACAAATCCTGCATAAACACTGAGGAATAACTGTATTGTTTCACGGTCTAAATGCCAGAAATCCAAAATCAAATTGTCCAGGCTGGTTTTCTCTGTGAGTTGTGAGGGAAGGACCTGCTTCAAGCATCATTCCTAGCCTCTGCAGGGTTGACAGCAATCTCAGGACTCCTTAATTTGTACATTTCTGTCTTCACCTTTATATGGTACTCTCCCTATGTGCTTGTCTCTCTCTAAATTTCCCCTTTTTGTAAGAAGAGCAGCCATATTGAAGAAGGAACCCACCTTACTTCAGAGTGACCTGCCTTAACTCATTATATTTGTAACAATACTATTTCCAAATAAGGTTGTATTCTGAGGTACCAGAGGTTAGGACTTTAACATAAGAATTTTGGGGAAACACACAATTCAACCCATAAAACACACACATAAAATTAGACAAAATGTATGATGTGATTTGTATTTAGTCCTAGCCCAGAACTGAGATTTCTTTAGAAAGTAGGAGAACATAAAGTGAGTGCTGGCTGTTAGGGAGGGGACACTCTCCAGAGTTAGAAAGGTAGAAGTGCAGTCCAAAGCAGTGTGGATCGAGGTATTACAGTTTCTACCCTATAATCCCATGCAGATTACCTCACCTTGGTATTGGGCTTCCAGACCCTGCGAGTGTCACACAATGGATGCTACTGCAACTAAAGTTGGTGGTGGCAATATCGGAGGTAACTTGAGATAGCAGTGGAGGTGCCCCAAATTGTCTGGAAGCCCAACATCAAGGTGAGGTACAGACAATCTGCACAGGTGCTACAAGAATATAGGGAAGAAATTGTAATATCTCAGATCCACACTGCAAGAAAGGAAGACACATAGACAACATGAAAAAACAAGGGAGGAAAGTGCCCCAAACAAACAGGATACTACAATAACAGAACCCATGAATAGCAAGCACAGTTAATGAAATGTCAGAGAAGGAGTTCACAATGTTCATAATTAAAATGATCTGTGAATTAAAGAATGACCTAAATGAGCAAATATAGGCAAAAATTGATCACTTCAACAAAGAGATAAGAGTAAATACAGGCAACCATTAAAGAGATAAGAGCCCAATAAAGAGATAAGGGCACAAATACAGGCATCCATTGATCACATCAATAAAGAGATAAGGGAACAAATACAGGTAGCAAAAGATTACTTTAAGAAAGAGAGATTCTGAAAAAAAGAATCAGAAATCCTTGAAATGAAGGAAACAATAAACCAAATAAAAAACTCAATAGCAAGCATCAACAACAGACTAGATCATTTGGAAGACACAATGACAGATAATGAAGACAAAGTATAGAATCTGGAAAATAAAGTTGACCACACAGTAAAGATGGTAAGAAACCATGATCAGAACATCCAAGAATTATGGGATAGCATCAAAAGACAAAAGCTATGAGTTATCAGGATAGAGGAAGGCACAGAGTTACAGAGTTTCAAATCAAAAGAATGCACAAACTCTTCAATGAGATAATATCAGAAAATTTCCCAAACATTAAGAATGAATTCGGGTGACCCACTGGCAGAAGAGGAGCAGCGGCCTGCTGAGAGGCAGAGCCGCCCCCTCACCCTGCGCCGGCAAGGTAGACGGAACTGTGACCACCCACAGAGCAGGCCCAGCGGCCTGCTGAGGGGCAGAGCCGCCCCCCACCACCCGCGCCTGCCAGGTAGGCGGAACTGTGACCACCGACAGAAAAGGCCCAGTGGCCCGCGGCGGGACAGAGCTTCCAATCACTCCTGCAAGGTAGGCGGGCCTGCGACCCACCAGCAGAAGAGGAGCAGCGGCCTGCTGAGAGGCAGAGCCGCCCCCTCCCCCTGCGCCAGCAAGGTAGACAGAACTGTGACCACCCACAGAGCAGGCCCAGCGGCCTGCTGAGGGGCAGAGCTGCCCCCCACCTCCCGCGCCTGCCAGGTAGGCGGAACTGTGACCACCAACAGAAAAGGCTCAGTGGCCCGCAGAGGGGCAGAGATTCCAATCACTCCTGCAAGGTAGGCGGGCCGGCGACCCACCGGCAGAAGAGGAGCAGCGGCCTGCTGAGAGGCAGAGCCGCCCCCTCCCCCCGCGCCTGCAAGGTAGACGGAACTGTGACCACCATCAGAACAGGCCAGACCTGCAACCAACAGACAGAACAGGCCCACTGGCCTGAGGAAGGGTAGACCCGCCCCCCCGCGCCTGCAAGGTAGGCGGACCTGCGACCCACCGGCAGAACAGCCCCAGAGGCCTGCAGAGGGGCAGTGCCGCTGCCTGCGCCTGCAAAGTAGGCAGAACTGTGACCACCGACAGAACAAGCCTAGTGGCCCGCAGAGGGACAGAGCCACCGCCCATGCCTGCAAGGTAGGCAGACCTGCTACCGACTGGCAGAGCAGGCCCAGTGGCCTGCCGGCATGGTAGGCACATTGCCCCAATTGGAGGAGGGGCAGAGCCGCCGCCTGCGCCTGCGAGGGAGACTTTGCAACTATACAAGACCAATATAAATATATAGGGGGAAAATTCAATAGCACAACAGTTTCACCAAGTAGAAAGGAACGCGAACAGTATGAAGAGACAAAGAAAGAAAGGACCACAAGCAATGCAGGTCAACTCAACGTTAGAAGAGGTAATAGCTGCAGCAGATGGAATGTCAGATAAAGAATTCAGGATATACATGCTTCAGATGATCTGGAGTCTCAAGGAAGACATCAGACAGCAAAATCAGACAATGAAAGATCACTTCAACAATGAATTACATAAACAAATCCAAGAAGCAAAAGATCAACTATACAGGGAGATAGAGGTCATAAAAAACAAACAAACAGAAATCCTAGAAATGCAGGAAGCAATAAACCAACTTAAAAACTCAATTGAGAATACTACCAGCAGAGTAGAACACTTAGAAGATAGAACATCAGACAATGAAGATAAAGTATTTCAACTTGAAAAGAACATAGACAGTTCAGCAAGACTGTTAAGAAACCATGAGCAGAACATCCAAGAAATATGGGATAACATCAAGAGACCAAACTTAAGAGTCATTGGGATACAGGAAGGGACAGAGTTTCAAACCAAAGGAATGAGCAATCTATTCAATGAAATAATACGAGAAAACTTCCCAGACTTGAAGAATGAGACAGAATCCCAAATCCTAGAAGCCTACAGGACGCCGAATGTGCAAAATCATAAGAGACCCACACCTAGACACATTATAATGAAGATACCCAACATACAGAATAAGGAGAGAATTTTAAAAGCTCCAAGAGAAAGGAAGCAGATCACATTTAGGGGTAAGCCAATCAGGATAACAGCTGATCTTTCAACACAGACTCTGAAAGCTAGAAGATCCTGGAATAACATATTTCAAACACTGAAAGAAAATGGGTTCCAACCAAGAATTGTGTTTCCAGCGAAATTAAGCTTCAGGATTGAAGATGAAATTAAAACCTTCCACGATAAACAAAAGATAAGAGAATTTGCAGCTAGAAAACCATCTCTTCAAAACATCCTTGGCAAAACATTACAGGAAGAGGAAATGGAAAATAACAATGAAAACCAACAGTGGGAGGTAGGACAGTAAAGGGGGGAAAATAATCAAAGAGGAAAACAAACCATGTTTAGTAACATAAATAAACAAATATGGCTGGAAGAACAACCCATATCTCAATAATAACCCTAAATGTTAATGGCTTAAACTCACCAATCAAGAGACACAGGCTAGTAGAATGGATCACAAAACAAGACCCAACAATATGCTGCCTACAGGAGACGCATTTGATAGGAAAATACATACATAGGCTGAAGGTGAAAGGTTGGGAAAAATCATATCACTCATATGGACTTCGGAAACAAGCACGAGTGTCCATACTCATATCAAACAAAATAGATTTCAAGCCAAAGTTAATCAAAAGAGATAAAGAGGGACACTACATACTGCTTAAGGGAACCATACACCAACAAGACATAACAATCATAAATACATATGCCCCAAACAATGGTGCAGCTATGTTCATCAAACAAACTCTTCTCAAGTTCAAGAGTCTAATAGACCACCATACAATAATCATGGGAGACTTCAACACACCTCTCTCGCCACTGGACAGATCTTCCAAACAAAAGTTGAATAAGGAAACTATAGAACTCAATAACACAATTAATAAACTAGACTTAATTGACATATATAGAATATACCACCCAACATCAAGCAGTTACACTTTTTTCTCAGCAGCACATGGATCCTTCTCAAAAATAGATCATATATTATGTCACAGGGAAACTCTTAGACAATATAAAGGAGTATAGATAATACCACGCATCCTATCTGATCAAAATGGAATGGAACTGAAAATTAACGATAAAAGAAGGAAGGAAAAAGCATACATCACTTGGAGAATGAACAATAGGTTACTGAATGATCAATGGGTTATAGAAGACATCAAGGAGGAAATTAAAAAATTCTTAGAGATAAATGAAAACACAGACACAACATATCGGAATCTATGGGACACATTGAAAGCAGTTCTAAGAGGAAAATTCATTGCTTGGAGTTCATTCCTTAAAAAAAGAAAAAACCAACAAATAAATGATCTCATACTTCATCTCAAAATCCTAGAAAAAGAAGAGCAAAACAACAGCAAAAGAAGTAGAAGGCAAGAAATAATTAAAATCAGAGCTGAAATTAATGAAATCGAAACAAAAGAAACAATTGAAAAAATTGACAAAACTAAAAGTTGGTTCTTTGAAAAAATAAACAAAATCGACAGACCCTTAGCCATGCTAGTGAAGAGAAGAGAGAGAACTCAAATTACTAGCATACGGGATGAAAAAGGCAATATCACAACAGACACTTCAGAAATACAGAAGATAATCAAAAACTATTTTGAATCCTTATACTCCAATAAATTAGAAGATAGTGAAGGCATAGATAAATTTCTTAAGTCATATGATCTGCCCAGATTGAGTCAGGAGGATATAGACAACCTAAACAGACCGATATCAATTGAGGAAATAGAAGAAACCATCAAAAGACTACCAACTAAGAAAAGCCCAGGACCGGATGGGTATACAGCAGAGTTTTACAAAACCTTTAAGGAGGAACTAATACCAATACTTTTCAATCTACTTCAAGAAATAGAAAAAGAGGGAGAACTTCCAAATTCATTCTATGAGGCCAACATCACCCTGATACCTAAACCAGACAAAGACACTTCAAAGAAAGAAAACTACAGACCAATATCTCTAATGAACCTAGATGCAAAAATCCTCAATAAAATTCTGGCGAATCGGATACAAAAACATATCCAAAAAATTGTGCACCATGATCAAGTAGGATTCATCCCTGGGATGCAAGGCCGGTTCAATATATGGAAATCAATAAATGTTATTCACCACATCAATAGACTTAAAAATAAGAACCATATGATCATCTCGATAGATGTGGAAAAAGCATTCGACAAAGTACAGCATCCCTTTATGTTCAAAACTCTAGAAAAACTAGGGATAACAGGAACATACCTCAATATTGTAAAGCAATCTATGCTAAGCCTCAGGCTAGCATCATCCTGAATGGAGTAAAACTGAAGGCATTCCCTCTAAAATCTGGAACAAGACAGGGATGCCCTCTCTCTCCACTTCTGTTCAACATAGTTCTCGAAACACTGGCCAGAGCAATTAGACAGACGAAAGAAATTAAAGGCATAAAAATAGGAAAAGAAGACCTTAAATTATCACTATTTGCAGGTGACATGATTCTATACCTAGCAGACCCAAAAGGCTCTACAAAGAAACTATTAGAGCTAATAAATGAATTCAGCAAAGTGGCAGGATATAAAATCAACACACATAAATCAAAGGCATTCCTGTATATCAGCGACAAATCCTCTGAAATGGAAATGAGGACAACCACTCCATTCACAATATCTTCAAAAAAAATAAAATACTTGGGAATCAACCTAACAAAAGAGGTGAAAGACTTATACAATGAAAACTACAGAACCCTAAAGAGAGAAATAGAAGAAGATCTTAGAAGATGGAAAAATATACCCTGTTCATGGATAGGCAGAACTAACATCATCAAAATGGCGATATTACCAAAAGTTCTCTATAGGTTTAATGCAATGCCAATCAAAATCCCAACGGCATTTCTTGTAGAAATAGAGAAAGCAATCATGAAATTCATATGGAAAAACAAAAGACCCAGAATAGCAAAAACAATGCTAAGCAGGAAGTGTGAATCAGGCGGTATAGCGATACCAGACTTCAAACTATACTACAGAGCAATAGTAACAAAAACAGCATGGTACTGGTACCAAAACAGGCGGGTGGACCAATGGTACAGAATAGAGGACACAGAAACCAATCCACAAAACTACAACTATCTTATATTTGATAAAGGGGCTAAAAGCATGCAATGGAGAAAGGATAGCATCTTCAACAAATGGTGCTGGGAAAACTGGAAATCCATATGCAACAAAATGAAACTGAATCCCTTTCTCTCGCCATGCACAAAAGTGAATTCAAAATGGATCAAGGAGCTTGATATCAAATCAGAGACACGCCGTCTGATAGAAGAAAAAGTTGGCTACGATCTAATACTGTGGGGTCGGGCTCCAAATTCCTCAATAGAACACCCATAGCACAAAAGTTAATAACTAGAATCAACAAATGGGACTTACTCAAACTAAAAAGTTTTTTCTCAGCTAAAGAAAAAATAAGAGAGGTAAATAGAGAGCCTACATCCTGGGAACAAATCTTTACTCCTCACACTTCAGATAGAGCCCTAATATCCAGAGTATACAAAGAACTCAAAAAATTAGACAATAAGATAACAAACAACCCAATCAACAAATGGGCCAAGGACCTGAACAGACACTTCTCAGAGGAGGACGTACAATCAATCAACAAGTACATGAAAAAATGCTCACCATCTCTAGCAGTCAGAGAAATGCAAATCAAAACCACCCTAAGATACCATCTCACTCCAGTAAGATTGGCAGCCATTATGAAGTCAAACAACAACAAGTGCTGGCGAGGATGTGGGGAAAAGGGTACACTTGTACATTGCTGGTGGGACTGCAAATTGGTGCAGCCAATTTGGAAAGCAGTATGGAGATTTCTTGGAAAGCTGGGAATGGAGCCACCATTCGACCCAGCTATTCCCCTTCTTGGTCTATTCCCTAAAGACCTAAAAAGAGCATGCTACAGGGACACTGCTACATCGATGTTCATAGCAGCTCAATTCACAATAGCAAGACTGTGGAACCAACCCAGATGCCCTTCAATAGACGAATGGATTAAAAAAATGTGGCATTTATACACAATGGAGTATTACTCTGCATTAAAAAATGACAAAATCATAGAATTTGCAGGGAAATGGATGGCATTAGAGCAGATTATGCTAAGTGAAGCTAGCCAATCCCTAAAAAACAAATGCCAAATGTCTTCTTTGATATAAGGAGAGTAACTAAGAACAGAGTAGGGACGAAGAGCATGAGAAGAAGATTAACATTTAACAGGGATGAGAGGTGGGAGGGAAAGGGAGAGAGAAGGGAAATTGCATGGAAATGGAAGGAGACCCTCAGGGTTATACAGTGGAGGGGGTAGAGAGAGAGGAGGGGAGGGGAGGGGAGAGGAGGGGAGGGGGGATGGTGGAGGATGGGAAAGGCAGCGGAGCACAACAGACACTAGTATGGCAATATGTAAATCAATGGATGTGTAACTGATGTGATTCTGCAATCTGTGTATGGGGTGAAGGTGGGAGTTCATAACCCGCTTGAATCAAAGTGTGGAATATGATATGTCAAGAAATTTGTAATGTTTTGAACAACCAACAATAAAAAATTTAAAAATAAATAAATAAAAAAATAAAAGTTTAAGCTTTGGGATCTGGGGTGTAGTTCAGTAGCAGAGCACTTGCCTAGCAAGGGCAAGGCCTTGGGTTTGATCTCTAGCAGTATAAAAAAAAATTTAGTCCTCTGAAAAATTAAAACCATTTATGGTATTCATTCTATTTAACATCTATACATATATTTCACATAGAATGGCTTTTATTTGGGGTCACCTCATAAAAATAAGCCTATTAAATATTCTCTGCCCTTTTGTCTCATACTTTAGAAAGACTTGGATTAGAGATTCCTCTACTTGTTTATGGTAATAAATATGATTGATTGGACATCTGTTAGATAGTACCCTAGAATATGATCTACATCAAATGTCTTATTTCTCAAAAATATGCAACATAAATATACTGCTTATAAATTAGAAGTGTTATACTTAATTAAGAATGTTCAATGCCATTCGTTTGGATACTGAGAGTTTGGGAATTATAAAGCCCATTTGTTACTTATAATGCTATATTTCTAGGACATTAAGAATTCTAATTAACCTATCCAGGTTTTTTCTTATTTGATTAAAGAACAAGCCGTTTGTAGAGAAGATGTTTCTAAGATTTCTGTGTAGATAAAAATTATTTTATTATTATATTATAATACTGTAAATTTATTATAAAATGTTAAGGCTTTTAAAGAGATATAAATTAAAGCACTAAAATTTCAAAAATACAAAATTATTCAACCAATAATATTTATATTAACAATATGTTATGTCTAATAAGATGCTAGAATTGCAGTTTATACCAAGGTATAAAAATAGAACAATATTAAATATAAAATCCTTAAGCTGGTTTCTTTAAAACTGGTGTTCTTAAGTCCCTCACCCTCTTCAAAAATATATAAGAGCTTCAGTCAAGACAAGGAGAGGAGGGCTTATGAAAGAAGATAAGCCTGGCAATGCACAGCACCCATATAGCGTGTCAAGATTGGTTATAGACAAATCACAAACTAATTCTGTGATTAATAAGCATTCCAAAACTTAGGAGTGAAATTACACTTAAACCTATTAGTTTATCTCCATGTGTGTCCTTCATGAACTCCTTATAATTATTTATGTGTATAAACCATTATCTATGATATTCACTCCCTGTCCAACTTCCTGGAGCTGTCTGTCACTCACTGATTATCCACTGAGCAATGCTTCTTGTATCCTTGCATGATGTCTTTGTTTTTCATGTGCTATGAATAATCATTCTTTTATTTACTTTGCTTCCATTTTTTTAAAGGAGGGAGAGAGAGAGAATATATACATATATATATATATATATATATATATATATATATATATAGTAGAAAATGATGTGACACTTTAAAAATCAATTCAAGCATCAAATAAGAACCAAATTTTATGTGACCAGTTATAATTACAGCATTGTCAATTCAAATTTAGTAAGTTAATGTCAATTGCTTGTTACTTATTGTTAAAATTCATTGATTGTCTCAATTGCAAAATGTCTCATTTTAATGGCTTTTGGGAATGTGTTAATTCTATATTTGAAGACAAGTAAAAGCATTAATATGCTATTTTCTAATAATTTAATGAAGAAAATAGCATTGTGTTAAGTGAAATAAAAGCCACATTCATCCAGAAGATTAATAAATCAAAATGCTATTGAAAATTGTTAAATTCTCAAAAATTATTGGGGCTAAAATATCAAAGTTGTGAGTGAATATTTTAACAACTAAGGTATTATGTAAATACTGGGTAAATCTGTATGAGATAATGTGGCTGCAAAGACAAGAATGTTTTACATCAAGAGCTAAAAACTCTGAGGCTTAAATGCATTTTTTATGCAGAGCACTTCTCATATGGACAGGCTTGCCTATACATTCAATTTCACCTTATCAAAAATTAGAATAGGGCTATATAGCTCAGTGGTAGAGTGTGTGCATTACATTTATAAGGCCCTGAATTTGGTTCCCAGCATAGAAAATTTTAAAAATAAAATTATCAGAAATGGAGAATCTAATAAATCCCAACTTTTACAGTTCTGGTTCAACTTTAAATGAAGTATAAAATCAGATATTTTTCTGTTGTTTCATACTGAAGTGCTCTAGCTATTCAGAAGAGTCCACTATAGTTTATAAATTAAAAGAAAAAGTAATTAATTTAGGAATTACTTATATTTTATAGATATATGACAGAATAATCTCAGGTTTTAAAACTATGGGGACTCAGAAAATGAAACCCCAAAGACAAACTTGGTACTTGTCAACATGGTTCCCTTTAAAGTGTTCCTACGCTTGTAGTAAGTGAAGGATGTCACTCCTGACAAGCCCAAGAACTTCAGAAGGTATTAGAACCCTCAGAATGTTTTGGGAACCTCAAGAAGAGAAGAAGAACCCCCAGATACAATTGATAAAACCTGATTGCAACTCCTTAGCTTGCATTTTTAATCTGAGCTGGGCACAGTGTCACAGGCATACCTGTAATCCCAGTGGCTCAGAAAGCAGGAGGATGGCAAGTTCAAAGCCAGCTTCAGCAATTTAGTGAGTCCCTAAGCAACCTAGTGAGACCCTGTCTCAAAATAAAAAATAAAAAGGGCTGGGGATGTGGCTTATTGGTTAAGAGCTCAATCCCAGGTTAAAAAAAAAAAAAAGTTTAATCTGAGAATTCTAACTTAAATTTCCAACAAAGCAAATTTAAGAAGAGCCTATCTGTTTAATCACTTCTTATTGTACTTTATGCAAATAAGCAGACCTAATTCAATGAGACTAAAATTATGTTTATAAATAAATTGGCCTTATTATTATTATCTTTGGTTTAAAAAAGAAAGGAAAACTGGAAAGACAAAATTACATTTTGAAGGAGAAGTTATAGTATGACCTGTCATTAGATTCTAGCTCATTGTTTTCTGAAATGTGTCTTTATCTATAATCTAGACTAAATCCTGAAAGTTTGATTCCCTCCAATATCTGACTGCTTTCCAAAGAATGTTTGAACTTTTTATCTCCCATTCATCTGACCAGAATTATCATAATTAAAGCTTCCATTTAGGGCCAGTGATATAGCCCAGAGGTACAGCACTTCCCTAGCATGTGTGAGGGCCTGGGTTTGATCCCTAGCACTGAAAAAAGACAAAAAAAAAAACAAAATAAAACAAAATTTTTACATTTTTCCTAAAGCCTTGCAATTTGAAATTGATCAACTTGATATAAACTTCAGAGAAATTGTCACAGGAAAAGAGATGTCTCTGAAGAAGAATCTGAGGCGCTCCAAAAGAAAAGGGGGAACTTGATTCAGGACCAGCAAGGTTCTTGGCCTATGTGATGGAAAGTAATTTCAGCCAAAGTCAGACAGAAGTTCACTCAAGAAAGTAGACTCGTATTTAAGGGAGAATGTGGGCTCTCTCCAGAGGGAGACACAGCAACCCACTGGTGTGGTGTGTTAGTATTTATAGAGGCATGATGGCTAGGGGCTGGACTAGAGGTGGAGCCAGAGTGGACTTACACAGTTTTATGCCAGTTTACCATGCACTTGTGCACTGCCCTCATGGTACTTTTGTGGACAAGGGCATGAGTCAAGGGCAGGGGCCAATAGTGAGTTGCTCAGGAGTTGCAACAGTTCATAGATATTTTCTGCTTTTCAGTGGCTTATCTCATGGTATTTCCTGCATTACATTGGTTCATGGGCATTTCCTTTGAGACTCAAAATCTCTCCCTTTATTCCCAAATTCTTATCTCAAAATCACCACAAACTACAAGAGAAAAATCTGTCAGAGTGCCACTACCTGTTCCCCTCCAACTGAAGGTATTTTGAATACCACGTCTAGACATCTCAGTTGGTCACCGCAGAATTCAGAAATTTGGTTTATAAAATGCTCCAGTTATTAATTTTTATTTTTCTTCTGTTTCCATAGGAATACTCCTTATTAAAGAACTCTCTATTTAACTTTGATGTGATCCTTGCATCCTAAATGAGACAAATTTTAATTGTATTCGTTGATAAGTTAATAGAGGTGAGCAGTGGGAACATGAGATTAAGGAAAAATTTTATAAGCTGGGTCTACTGTGCTGAACCCTTCATGGTTTCTTTTAAAAAGTAATTTAGCTGCAGCTCTTCCCAGCTTGTCAATAGAATACACTACATTCCTCAGCAAACTATCTGTTATTTGCAGAAGAAATGTAGGCTCAAAATTTCTCTCTGACAGTAAAAGATCAAGAGTTATCCTGAAAAGAAAGGGGAAAGAGGAATTGTGACCTTTACACAGAGCATATTCCAGAACTCAGAGAGAGAGAGAGAGAGAGAGAGAGAGAGAGAGAGAGAGAGAGCATAATTCACCCTAACCATAAAATCTGTAAGAGAAAGTTCCAATCAGAACCAGTTAGTATGGGCCACAGTGACTCAGAGTTATCTTGGATCTTTAGAAAATCTCCCCTCCATGGGGAAAGACCATGTGCAGTGGGGAGTTGGATTTTGATGCAATCCTGCTGTCAGTCATAAGTCAAGAGGTGGACCTGGGCAGGACTCTGTAAACTTCTCTGGGATCCCCAATAAAACAGAAGTCAGGAGGGGCACACCATCCCTCTCCTTTTTGAAAGGACCCTTTCCTATTCCTTCAAATAAACTAACTTCAAATAAATAACTTCAAATAAATAACTTCAAATAAAATAACTTCAAATGAACTGCTACTGTGAGCAACATGTCTGAAATCTTTCCTACATGATCACAATAATGGAGCATTGCCAAGCCCTCTGCTGCCTAGACTCTGTAGCAGTCCCTTCCTCTATAACATTGTTACCAGAGATCCTGGCCAAAGATCTGACTCTGATGTTCCCAACAGAACAGATTCAATCACCTGCCACAAGAGTCTAATTAACAAACAGAGAAATAATAGTAAATGAAAGAATGAATTTATTCTCAGTTTGAACAAAACCAAAAAGATAGCTAGACTAGAAATCTGTCTTCCCCATACTGGAACAACTTGGAATATTATAGGGGAACGAGTAAAAGTCAAACCCAAACATATGTATATGCATAGCAAGTCTGGTTCTGTAAGTTTTCTTGGTGCTAGGACTTGGGCAGGTGGGGGGTAAGGAGTAAGGGAGGGTCTGTTCCCAGCACAAGATGAAGTAGAAAATTAAAATAAATAAATATAACTTGAAGGAAAATGTAATATAACAGGTAGAGAAAAATGGATTCAGGACAATGTCTGGGTGCTTCTTTGAATTCTCAATTTTAAAGAACTTTACCACAGTCTGACCTATTCTCAGGAATGAGAAGGTGATTTAATGGGATCTTTTGCCTCTCAGCCACCAAACTAATTTTTATCTACTGCCCCAAATTCAGCTTTTAGTGTATGAAACTTCTAGGAAAATTTCAGACAGGGAGACATTGGGGTTAGTGTTTTAACGTGTTGAAAGACACGTTATTTGTACCTCTTGATCTTGTTTCTACCTCCCCCAATGCAGAGAGGGCTCTCTCTAGAATTCCCTTATCTACCTTAAGATGGGGCCCAGCAAAGAAGACCCAAGTTTTTTCTATAACCCTCTCTAAAAATCTTATTATCTATCATATAAAAGATGAGTGAGGAATGCAACCACACTTGAACACTTTGTCATTAGGTAATACATGTCTCTGGGACTCATTCCAAAGAAGATTATTCACAAGTTAATTTCTGTCTCCATGGTCCATTAATTCTTCCTAATAATCATCCTAATAATCAATTACTATCCTTCTAAAATTACCCACAGCCCTAATCTCCCTTCCTTCTATTAAAAAAATAGTATTTAAACTTTGATAACTTAACCCTTTTTTTATTTTAACATTTTGTATGAATACTGTGCTTATGTATGTTAATAAATTTGTTATTCTTTTCACTTGTTAACCTGTCTTTTTGGCCATAACCCTTTATGATGAAGGGACACCCCCTTTTCTACACTTATGAAGTAAAAATTCATTTAATATTTTATATTAAAAACTTTATATTTATAATAATAATATAAATATTTTCAACAACCTAATTAAACAATAAAAATCTTTTAGCAAATTGTTAGAAGTTTCTCTATTTATATTTAGTTAATAAGGTAACTGAATCCTAAGACTTATTATGAAGTATAACAAAAATCATAATTAAACTCTTGAAATAATTGATATGAAAGTGTTTAACTGAATTTCAATTCTAATGGAAATTTCTACAGTGAAAGAAAGAAAAGGAAATATAAAGAATGGTTGTGGGGCTGGGATTGTGGCTTAGCAATAGATCTATCACCTAGCACGTGCGAGGCCCTGTGTTCGATCCTCAGCACCACATAAAAATAAATAAATAAAGGTATTGTGTCCAACTACAACTAAATAATAATAATAATAATAATAAAGAATGGTTGTGCACTTGAGAAAAAAACAAAGATGCTGAATCACCCAGAATTTAATTAATGATGAGAAAAGAGTTTCTATCAATGAAAGAAAAACAATTCGTCCTCTTCTGGTGTTCATTATTAGCTATTGTTCAGTTTCCCCTTAAGATTACCCTTCAAGAACTTTGAGAGATCCTCACTAAAATTCTTGATTAGGAATTCCATGTAGTCATTTCAAAATTAAAAGTTTATGATGAAAGGTAACATTCATGAAAGTGAACTGAAAATTTCACAAATTTTTGAAAAATAATTTAGAGACTTTATACAAATTTAAAAATTACTAATATCCTGAAATCTATTTGTCTTAAAATATAGACACTTACAGCCTTCCAGTTTACCCAAGTAGTTCACATAAATATTATGCTCCCGATGTGTGCACACAGAAGAAGTTTGAGAAGCATTGCTTTGGAGAAACCTACTTCCAGGTCTAGGTTCCAATCCCCCTTCTCCAACTACCACGGATATGGCTCTGTGTTCTCCCATTTTGACAAGCTTTCTCTGGAGTTGAAGGACTTCGCCAATTGGCCCCTAAGCAATCTGGAGAGAGCTGAAATCACCTGTGGCAGTTAAGAGAGTGAAGGGCTGATTTAAGAAAAGCCAATCCCCAAAACCCAAAGGTTGAATGTTCTCTCTGATATGTGGATACTAACACACAACAGTGGAGAGAGAGGAAGAACAGAAGTTCAGTAGATTAGACAAAGGGGAATGAAGGGAAGCCAGGGGGACAGGTATAGGAAATACGGTGGAATGATTCTGACTTAATTTTCCTATGTGCATACATGAATACACCACAGTGAATCTCCACATCATGGACAACCACAGGACTGGAATCCTAATTAGAATAATATGTACTCTATGTTTACATAAATATGTCAAAATATACTCTACTGTCATGTATATCTATAAAGAACAAATAAAAATAAATAAACTTTTTAAGAAGAAAAGAACCATTTACCACACATTGCAGGGTAAACAATTTTTATCCTGCAATGTGTGGTAAATGAATTTTTCTCAAGGAGTAGCTGTGAGTCATGTAAGAGAAGGAGCAGAACTGAAGCCATATGTCAAGAGGACCAAATGACATTGTCCACCTGCAACTGACGTCAGCTAGAAGGTGCGCTTGTGCAATTGTGGGTTGCACATGTTAACAGCGAGTCTTACCTTGACTGAAGAGTGATATGTTGGCTAATATATTGAACTAGACAGATTAAAACAGTGAATTGAAGTATGTCTGCCACTTACATCAGTCAGATAACTTTTTATAACCTTTGAGTGAATAGATGAACTATTTGCTATGCTGTGGGGCTAACCTTGGTCTCATACATCAGTTCTTACCATATGAAGATTAGCCTCACCATATGTATTTTAAGGAACAATGGGAACCAAAAACTAAAATTGACTTACTTCACAATAGCGCCACTTGTTAAGTGTGTTAATTTTCACATATGAAGTCAATGTGATAAATATGGTTTTACCAAAAATAAAATAATTTGAAATTAATAAAAAGAAACTGTCAATCTTGACTATTCCTAAACTCAATAAGTATTTGTATTTTGATTTTATGATGCTAATACAGAAGATAGATTATACAAAATAGTCTTTTAAAATTTTAAGACTTTCCAGGCACAGTGGTGCACAACTGTAACCCCAACAGGTCCGGAGGCTGAGGCAAGAGGATCATGAGTTCATAGCCAGCTTCAGCAAAAGTGAGGCACTAAGCAACTCAGTGAGACCCTGTCTCTAAATAAAATACAAAAAAGAGCTGGAGGTGTGACTCAGTGGTTGAGTGCCCCTGAGTTCAATTCCCAGTATCCACCCACCCCCCAAATTTCAAGACTTTATTAGTTATTTTAAAATAGTCTTACTTCATGTATATTACCTTGCCAATCTTCACTCTTCATTGTCTCTCAGTAATTATATAAACCCATTTAGTTAATTTTAAATTGGCTCCATTGTGTTATTAAAATCTGCATTAAAAATCATTTCTAATCCAATTTTTACTGAAATCACAATGAAAATACCTGTTGATTGCTTATATACTACCATAATTACTGTTATAACTTCTTCAGTAAAATACATGCAGTACAAATTCCTATAATGCAGACACTTTTGAATTTGTTTTAAAAGACAGTGCTGATGTTGGGCTGATTTGTTTCTCTCTATGCTTACTTCTGATTCGACTATCGCAAGTCTTGGTTTCTATAGCAAGCCTTAAAATTCTTTTTTTTTGTTGTTGTTGTTGTTGTTGTTGTTGGGTGTTTTTTTTTTTTTGGCATAAATGAACAGAGAAAGGGAAATGCAATTTGGGGCACTGAAATTTTATGAGAGTGTTCAGTTATACAGCAGTAATCCAGAAGATTCACAATGTGTTTTTACATTTATTTGTTTGTATGTATTAGATTAGCCTATGGACACCATGTTCCCAGTTTGAAAAACACTGCTTATTAGAAAGACATCTCTGTATTATAAAGAACAGAATATTATATTCTAGAACCAGTTCTAAGGAGACACCTAACTACTCTTTACCTCAGCTTTTCTATCTGTACAATGTATAAAGTGAGACCTAGCCTACCTTATCACAGTGACACTATTAATTGCTAAGTGAGGCAGGCACCTTAAGGAGCAAACTCCTACATTTACCCCTTGAAAAGACTGTTAATACACCTTCAAATTTGTTCTTTCTTTTTGTTTCAGCTAATACTACTTAGAGAAATTGAGGAACCAGGAAACATCACTGAATTACTCACTTTTTTTAGACAACCTTGAGTAAACCTGACTCATTATAATACTAAGTTGAGCAAGCCCAGAAGTCTTTGTGTCCACTATCTTTTCTGTTTAATCACAGTGTTCTATGACCTTGAGCTGAGCATGCTCAGAAATATGAACACCCCACATGTGCTTTCCCACATGAATATGAATAGGTTCCCCAATAAAACCTTTATGCCTGCTCTTGGGGGGAGAGCATTGCTTTCCAAATAACCACCCATTCTCTCCTTTCTTGTTGAGAATAATAAGGCATTCTTCACTCATTTATTTACTGCTTGTGCTCTTTGGCTTTGCAGTAACCAAGATGGGAACCCATTACATTCAGTTACAAAGATTTTCATGTAGAGAGATGCCTTGAAATGAAATGACACATAAAAGTTCAAGAATATGTTTTGTGAATCTAAGTATAAATAATAATTAGTACAAGCCACATTAACTGGTGTCTGAGATTTTTTTTTCAGGAACCAGATTCTGGTTTTATTTTAGGTTTCATTAGATGAAGCAATACATTCCTGCTTCTGATAGAAAGAAAAGATAATCTAAAAATAATTATAAAGTCATTTGAAGAGGATTAAGTTTTTCTCTGCTTATCTTCTTGTTTCAAAACATCTTGAATAAGCAGGAAATAAGTTTTTGGAGTATTCATGGGAGTGTTCTACTAATCTGTCAAAATTTCCCCGAAGAATGCTTTTCATTTCCCTTGACTACTTAAAAATTGTTTAGGTGCTTCATTTCCAACTGGAAATTCAAGAAAACTTCCCTAGAGTACAACATATTTTTCTACATGTAAATCAAGTCTCAAGTCTAGTTGTAATTCTATGTAAGGTTAAGAGATGATTTTTGTAGTTGTCTTAAGTCCTATAATTATTAGATTCTCTTAGTCCAGAAGAACATTTTTATGCATACTTAGTCTGACAATACTTGGTAAGTTTCAATCTTTTGAAATGTAAAGATAAAAGTTTTGTATGTTAAATTATCTTGTTCTATCCACAGTTTAAAAAATTCTCTTCAAAGCCTACTTCATTTTCTAAGCTTCCAAAAGAAAAAGGGTGATAGAAAATACATTATACAAAAGCAAAATCATCCTATGTATTCTATCTGTGATTAACATATTAAAATTTATTTAAAACAAAGAAGAAATTTACCCTTTTCATCCAATATTTGTTTATAACTCTTAACACCCTATTTTAAAATTGGCAAGGTTTAAAAAATATATAATAGATAGCAGGATAAGAATTGACTATACTTGTGCTACGTGGAAAGAGGAAAACATACTTTCAACCATTTAGGGAACATTTAGTAGTAATATAGTTATAATAGGGGAAAGAATGTGAAATTGTTTGCTATATTAAAGAACTTAATTAGGCTTCTGTAAATGTGTTGGTGGTTCAGTGAAATAATATAGAAGAAAACTCAAAATATGAGCAAATCATGAAAAGTTCTTTGAAAAAACATCTTTCCTTCTTCCTCTTTCCCCAGTTTTATGGAAGAAAACTTCTTTAAGCTCTCCTTAGCTAGGTCAGACAGCTATAAATTCCAAAGTTATTCTTTTGATAAAAAGTAAGTATTGTCTTCCTGAATCTTCCTTTTGAACTCTCTCCTTAACTATATTGTGGTTTTGTCTTTGTTTTTCTAAAAAAATCATAAAAATATTTTTTTAATTTTTATTAACTCTAGATAACATGTACTAAATGGGAACATAGGATTTAATCTCCTACTGGCCATTAACTAGCTGGGTGGCCTCAAAGCTCTGTCTCTTCTTCTCCATATCTTATCTCCTCATTCATACCTTATCTTCATATAGCCAAGAGACTTTGCCAAATCACCTCCCAAGTTCTTTCTAACTCTAAACTGTTTCTACTTGTAGCTTCTAGACTCTCTATGAATCTAAGTTTAAACTGTTTCTTGATTGTATTAAATTGTTTCTTCCATCAAAAGTTTACATGTACATGTTTAATACAGGGTATGTACAATGTTTTATGTGGGATGGGGATTAATTTTTGTCTAGTTTAAAACCTTCCTTTTTAGTTAGATCTTTATGTGCATTTTCAATGTAGTTGATTGAGGTTTGGCTCTCTAGATCTCAAGCATTCCTTGAAGAAATATTCTATAAAATGTTCTGCATCTTTAAGTATGAGAATATGACACATAAAATATAGTAGCTGTAATTAATATTCATGGTTCCAAATTAATAGGAATAGAATGTCTTCCTGAAGTAATATGAAATTTTTATTAGTGCAAATGATTGGCAAGGGTAGGAGGGATGATGCATAGACCAAGGAAATGCATGCACAAAATAATGAACTTATTGAATCAGGTAAACCAATATTAAATGTAATAGATTAAAGAAGCTTATTTGATGCCTCTTTATGTGTAGACTGTAGAAATTAACTAAGAAATTACATAAATTAGGAAAATGTTTTTATAATTACTCAGTCACAATATTATTTTCCACTAAGATATCACTTATCATAGAACCAAATGAATCAGAAATAAAAAATATCAAATAGGCATGGTCTCTTTTGTTGCTGGATGATAACTTCATAAAACAACCCGCTCTGTTTTTTAATTCAGCCAAAACCCATATGTCAGTTCAGGACTTCCATTCATTTTTTACATTGCCTCTGAGACTTTTCTAACCAAGGTCTCCAGTTCTAAGGCAATCACCATCATAAGCCTTTTAATCCAAGGGAAGGGAAGAAGGTCATTGTAGTCTTTCTCAGATAGGGTTTAGTTCAGTCATTTTCAGCATTCTTGACCGTCTCATCCAGCAGAAACCCTATTAAGGGTCTGAGCATGTGACTGTGACTCCCCTTCTTATGAGTATCACCATGTCCGCCATTCTTGGAAGACTCCAACTTTAAATCTTTTCAATCTCCTTCATTCCACTCTCAGCAATGCTTACTCTTCTTGGATCCCTGTCCCCTCAAACTCCTGATTTTTTTTTAATTGAATGGGGAAAAAACTACTTATATCTAAAATTTTAGTAATTGGCAGTGATTCAATTAGGCACTTTTTGCCTTTTTTCCCCCCTCATGGTGCTGAGAATTGAACCCAGGATTTTCTACATGCTAGGCAAGTGCTTTAGCTCTGTGCTATATCCCTAGTTCCATTTTTTTTTCCATTTTAATAGTGGCCTACACTACATTAGCCCTGAAGAATGACTACTAATGGTGGAAATTTCAGACACAGTGATAAGTTATGCAGGAAAAATTGAGTGTTAGTAGTGTCCTTTGAGCACCCTGAAATACAAGCTAATTAATCACCAGCATGGCTGGAGGTAATTGTGGTGAGACATGTTTCCCAGATAGATGAATTCTGATGGAGAACACAGTAATCACAGCCTTGATGCAGGTGAGCTGAGAAAAGGGATAATAATTGCTTGAATTTAAAGGATGAACACCAGAACACTTCTTCTAGCCTGAGAGATTCAAGGAGGGATGTAAATTGCTGTAGAATTATATTTAGAAACGCAGAAAGAAAATATTCTCTTGATATGAACACCCCTGAACTTACTGTTGAGAGAAAAGAAGTCACAGTTTTTAAAGAACCTGTTAGACCTAAGCCCTGAGGCACTAAATGCCCTTTGCTTTCACCCTAATAAAACAGAGAGGTGCTCTTTCCTAAAGTGCAAGGATCATCTAGATTATATATTTCATTTGGAATATTCTGTACTTCCCTGGGATTTGCAATTTCCAATGTGAAGAATAATAATTGAGTTTTATATCATGGGGCTTCTCAACATGTAAATTTCCTACTTTACATATGCTATCATTTATTCCAAAGACCTGATTGGACACCTGTGGTTGTGTTACTGCTAAAATTTCTGCTCTCTACCCTCTGTTATTTTTTAAACAACAGATTTAAATAAATCTTGCATCCTTAATCTCTTCACAGATTGAGGTTATGTGAAAACTTACAAAAGAAAAATCTGAAGGATCAAGGTATTAGTCAGGGCTTTCCAGAAAAACCAGATTGGATGTGCATATACATATATGTAGAGAGAGAGAAATGTATTATAAGGAATTGACTCACATGATTATGGACGATGGTGAATCTGAAATCTGCAGTCTGGGTCAGCAGACTGAAAGCCTAAGAGAATTGATGCTGCAGTTCCAGTCCAAGGACCAGTGCTAAGTCCTAGCAAAGCCAGTGGTGCAGTTCTGGTCCAAAGGCCAACAGATCAAGATGCAGAAAAGCTGAAAGTATAAATGACATGCAAAACAATCTCCTGGAGAACTCACTTTTGCTCAGAAAAGCTGAACTTTTTGTCCTATTCATTCTTTGACTGATTAGAGGAGGTTAACAGACATTTTGGTGGGCAATCTACTTCCTTTAATTCACCAATTTAAATGTTAATCATTTCCAAAAATGCTCTCTAACATATGAAATTAATCATCAGGAGTTCTCTCCTTGTCTTCCTGGATCCATAGGGTATTGATTTAACATTCCAGCAGCCATCTTGAATGTTAATCGCCATCTTATGAGATGTTTCACTTTCCTGTACTTCCTCTTACCTGAACTTTTCCAACTCCATGGTACCATAACCCTAAGTCAATCCCAGGAGGACACTGATCCCTTGACTCTGGAAAACCCCAAGGTGCCATTGACCTAATCCAATCCCATACTATTCCCCACCCACCTAGCTCTGATGCAAGCACCTCCAAGCCTATTCCATAGTGCCACAGCTACCACCCCAAACCCCTACCCCACAAAAGTTCAACACCCAAACATCCCGAGGCCTCTCTCCTCTCTATAGAGATGGCCTTTACTTGTCAGCTCTGACAAATAAACTTTCATGGGGATCTCTGCTTGGGTCTCCGTCCTTCATTTCTTTCTCGCCCATCTCTTGCTTTATCACTTTCCTTTCATTGATACCAAAACCTGGGATTGGGTTCCCCAATGTGCCTGCTCCCCTCTTTGAGGGTCACTGAGCATCCCCAGGCCCCTATCTGAATTCCATCATGGGACCAGCCCTCCATTTTGCCAAATGCCCTCTCTGAACCCACTACCAGACATTTCAGGTAAGACCCCTGTCTCCAGTCAACCTAAAAAACCTACAGGTCCTGGGAAGTGACTGTTGATCATCCAGCACTCCCAGGGTTACCGTGTGTTCAGGGGCACCCCCAGCCACAGCTTTCACAGCTATAGCTGATCCTACTATCAACTGGGTCTATAGGTGATCTTTTATTTGGGTCCTGGGTTTTGAGAAAAACCACCGAGGATGATTGGGAGTTGTTCCTGGTGAGACCTTTTGGCCTTGGGTTAATCCCTATGGCTTCTGCCCCTATGTAGTCCCAGCCAGGCACCCAATTGCCTCTACATGCCCTGCCCTTGACACTTAACCAACGGTGGTGATGAACCCTGAGCATAACCATCTTCTCAACTAGGTGATACTATAGACTGGGGGATGCCCCACCTCTAAGCTCACCTCCTACGTCTCACCAGGAGTGGCTCCTCACTCATTCCCTCCCACGGTCCTCTAGGCTGCTTCCTGGCTAACTTAGGGTCTCTCTCACCCCAGACCTAAAACCCCAAAAACTTATACACTTGTGCAATCAAATCTGTCCTCAATATCCTTTGGATAATGACTCTAAATGGCCGCTTAACAGCACTCTAGAGCCCAATATTATCAGGGATGTTTTCAACAATTGTGAGCATTCAGGAAAATGGAAATCCCCCTATCCTCAGGCCTTCTCTTTCCTTCCTTCCAAATCGTCCCTCTGCTCTTCCTGTTCTCCAGCCCAGGGTTCTACTGGCTCTTGACTCTTCTGGGACCTCTCCCCCCTACTTTCAGTCTACCCACTACTCATTTTCACTCTCGCACAGCCCGCTCTACCCAGCCCTCACCTCTGCTTCCCTTTTGTAAAGTAGCAGGGTCAGAAGGAGTTGTCCAGGTATACGTCCCTTCCTCCCTTAAAAGCTATAAGGTCTTTACTTTTGTATGTGTGCACACTGTGTTGTGTTATCTGTCCACATATGTGGGCCCATATGTCATGTACGTGATATCAAGATTGGCAAATTGAAACTGAGCACTCATAAATTTTAAAAATGGATCCAAATACCTTTAATTCACATGATTTATAATGGTTCGATTTAAATTGGGTAAACAGATGAAAGTAAAGATGTCTTTAAAATTAAATTTATCTCACAAGTCTCTCTAGATGGTCAAAGACTAAAAAATGTTGATGTCTATAAAATATCTAAGATCCATTGTTTCTAGAACTTTTCTTCAACAAGGAAGAAATGGCTAATACTGTTCGATACACTTATCTGATATCTTGGTAAAAATAAGTAAAATAGATTTGACACGGGATTTCTCATAAGTGTGTTTATTAGACATCTGATTAATTTACAAAGTTAAAATGCTAACTGTTAAGTATACCATCAAGTACTCTTAATTTAAGACTGGTGAAGGAGCTGGGGTTGTGGCTCAGTGGTAGAGTGCTCACCTACCATACACGAGGCACTGGGTTCGATCCTCAGCACCACATAAGTGTAAAATAAATATGTTGTGTCCATCTAAAAACTTAAGAATAAATATTTTTTTTTAAAAAAAGACTGGTGAAACTGTTTGCTAGATGTTTAAGATCAAGATTTAAAAATTAAATTTAAATTAAAAGGGCCAAGAAAATCAATATTTGGCTCTTGCCTCCAAGTCAGTCTGAATCCAGGGAACAGGGAACTTCTCTAAAGAGCTTTGCAACCCTGGGCCACATAATCTCCCAATCAGGGAGATTAATGAGACCCCCTGGAGAAACAGAAAGCCAATCAGTGCACTTGCTATGAAAAGGAGGGTCATTGAAGAAGACATCCCTGATGCTTCCAAGGGAAACCACATGGTGAGCAAGACCATGACCCATACTAGCACAAATGGCAGTAGCAGAACTAAGAAGCTGCTCTCAAGTTCCCTAGGAGTGACTCCCATGGGAACTCAGCTGACTCTTAATAATATATAGAATTTGACCAGCTTGATCTTAAATAACTAGGGAAAGCAGTTAAACAAAAACACAGCCATTCCTGGTCATTTAATAAAAAGAGAGAGAGAGAGAAATAATTAAATATAACTTAAGATATACACTTGTGTGAGTCCCCAAGAATATGTAAATCGGGAGGCTACAAAAGAGAGATTCTTTGGCAAGAATGCCTGATAAGGACCAAGAGAAACTGCCAAAGCCAGAAGTTTTTAGTTAGTTTAAGGCCTACAGACATTAAAAGTTAAATGTTATGTTTACATTCCTGATAACTCTGGTTATGTTAAAGATTTATATTCCCAAATAAAGGCCTTGTCCTCTCCAACCTTGTCATGGGGAAAAAGTCTCAGCCCTCACACCTCCTGGTGAGAGATTATTGGATTCTCTCATTTAATAGCAGGTCTTCTAGGTCTAAACAGCTCATTGGTAAGTCCCTACTCATTTGAGCCCTCCACACAAAGATGCTATTCAATTTGTTTCCCTAATAGCGGCCCTGGGGTTACGGCAGACCTAGCCACAGGAAAAGCAGGAATAATCACATCATTACCTATTTTTCTCAGCTCTCCAATCAGCTGATAGGGGATATCCAATAGGTAGCTGAGTCTATACTAACTCTCCAGAATCAACTGGACTCCTTAGCTTCTGTAGTCCTACAAAACCATTAACAGCAGAGGGATCACAGCTGGCATTGCCATAGATACAGCCAGTATAGTCATCTCTATGTACTATTATCAGGAGTTATCATTCCAATTTCTAGGGGACTTACAGCAACTTGCTCAAACCATACTAACCATACTACCTCAGCTCAATTCTTTAACTGCTGTGGTTTTACAGAATCAAAGGGGGTCTCGATTTTTTTGAAAAAGGCGGACTTTGTCTATACTTACAGGAGGAATGCTGTTTTTATATCAATCAATCTGATATAGTCAAAGACAAAATAAAATTATTCTAACTGGACCTTGAATGTTGGAAGCAACAGCTCTCCTCTGTTAAAGGATGGCAGCTAAGTAACCCCCTTCTCCATAGGGCACTTCCTTTCCTGACCCCTCTCCTTATCATAAACATTTTGCTAATATTTGCCCCCTGCATCATTATATTTGTTCAAAACCAGATTCAAAAAATCTCTAACCAAACCATGAACCAGCTTCTGTTACAGGACTACCAACCCCTCACCAAAATTGGGCTGTCTGGTTTCAGCATCACCACCACCTCCCAACCCACACTATTACCTCAATGACATCCCGTGCCCCTAACAAGGGTCCAGATGCCACTCCTCCCCAACAGGAAGAGCCTATAGAGGACTGATCTATACCCTTGTCCCTTAAGGGGCCCAATAACAAACCAAAAAGGGAGGCATATAGGGTATTGATTTAACATTCGAGCAGACATCTTAAATGTTAACCACCGTTTTATGAGATAAGTTTTTCTTTCCTGTACTTCCTCTTACCTGAACTCCCCCCACCCCCATTAGTGACCTACCCCAAGGTACCATAATCCTAAACCAATCCCAGAAAGACACAAGCCCTTGACTCTGGAAAGGCTCTGGAAAACCTACCAATTCCATACTATTCCCCATCTGCCTAGCTCTGACACAAGCACCCCCAAGCCTATCCCACAGTGCCACAGCTACAACTCCAAACCCCTGCCCCGAAAAGCTGAGCACCCGAATATCTCAGGCCTCTCTCCTCTCTTTAGAGTGATGGCCTTTATTTGTCAGCTTTGACAAATAAACTTTCCTGGGCATTTCTGCTTGCCTGTCTCTTGCTTTCTCATTTTCCTTTCAATCTCCTTAAGCCATACTTAGTCTCCGAATACAGACAAAAAGGTCATAATTCTAGCTACCATGATACAACTATTTTCTGTAAAACAGAATTCACTAGTCCTTTCTCCAGAAGATGAAAATAGGCTTTGAATGTTGTTTACTCCTTCTATCCCTTGATTTTGTCCCATTAATCCTGTTTTAGTAAACTTGCTAGGAATGACAAATTAATACTACACACCATAATCCCACAAATCTAAAAGCCAAAACATTAAAAAAGTAAAATGAAAAGCAAAACAAAAAGTGCATCATATATCAGACTTTGATTCAGAGCTTATACAGCCTCATAGAGAATTTTCAAGTTAAACCTTACCTTTAAAGACATTTCTGTCTAGATAGCATTGTAACTGAATCTTCAAACAATGATTCCACTGTTCAATCAAACCAGCTGCTTCAAGATGATAAGGAACATGCTAAGATCCATGAATACTATGAGCATGGACCCACGGCCCTCTCATTTGCTGTGAAATTAGTTCCTTTGTCAGAAGCTATGCTTTATGGATTACTATGAGGGTGGGTAAGGCATTCTATTAATCCAAAGATGATAGTTTAGGCAGAATTGTTGTGTTCATGGAAGCCAAATAAGTATCCAAGATAAATGTCTGTCCCAATAAGAATAAAATGTTACCCTTTCCATGAGAGGAATGGTCAATGTAATCAATCTATCAACAGGTAAACTGGCTGTTCACCCTGGGGAATCCCGCCATAGTGTGACTCGGTATTTGGTCTCTGCTTCTCACAGATGCAACACTGAGAAGAGGCTACAACCAGGTTGGTCTGGGTGATCCATGTTGCTGAGCCCATGCCTAACTTCCATTCCTGCCAACATGGCCTTTTTGTTCCTGAGCCCATTTGGCTGAGGAAAGAGTTGAATAGTAACCACAGAATGGGTCATCCTATCACTTGATTATTAAAATCCTTCTCTGAGGTCACATTTGGGTTGGGATTGACATGAGACACAAATATCTTCACATTTTTTTTCACCCATTCCTTGCGAGCTGAGAATTCAAACTGCATTGTAATTAAGTCGCCTGCAGGATAAGCTTCTCAGTTTGGCTTTCAGTAGTCTCAACTCTATGGCTACAGGAGGTAAAGTTCTCTTTTAGAGCAAACATTTAAGTTTCAAGTTTCAGATACCTGAGATCATCCTTTTCTTTCCCCACTTTGTCTAGTGTTATCAGAATCAATCAGCTAAAATAATCATATTTGTTAGGCAAAAATCTTTGACAGTATCTTATCGTGTTGCTCAGAACATTTTTTCTTATAAATGTTTGCTTAGTAGTATTCAGCTAGACTGTTTTGTCAGGTCATGCCATTAACCATGAATGCTTTCTTTACCATTAGAAATAGAGTCATTAGTGTCTAATTAGATTATAGAGCCAATTCCAATAACCCCAGAATCAATTCAGAAGCTTTATCCCTAAGATTCTGTTTATCTAAATCTACTCTCAATATCAAAATCTGTATTAATTAGAATTCTCAAAAAAAAAAAAAGAACCAATAGGACGAGTATATATAGAAAAAATATTTATTATAAGGAATTAGATAATGAAATTATGGAGTCTGGCAAGTCCAAAGAGAGCCAACGAATTATGCCACTGGCATCCAAAGCCAGTCTGCTAGAGAATTCACTTGGCTTAGGGAAGTCAGTTCCTGTTTGTTCAGGCCTTCAGCTGATTAGGTGAGGCTCTCTTACCTGGTTTCTTTTTACTCTGGTCCAGTGTCTTTCTGGTCTCTAATTTCTTTAGTTCCATTTTTTCATCTCCTACTGTGTTTTATATTCAGAAAAGACAATATAAGTCAGATTTCCAGGCTGCTTAAGGAGCAATTCTATACCTCTGTGTCATAAATATGTTGACTCATAAAACAGAAAGAGTAGGGGGTGGAGAGACAATGAGCTTGCTTGGAGTGCAAAATGAACATCGCCCACCACAAGATGCGTGAATCTCAAAATGATAACACTGAGGCAAGCAGCTAGACTCCAAAAATTAATGTACAGACGTAAGTTAATAATGTTAGCTGTCACAAACCAGGATAGTGGGTTCTTTTTAGGGATGATGCAAATTGAAAGGAGCAGGAAGTAGCTTCTGGGGTGTATGTAAAGCTCTGTTTCTTGATCTGTATGTTCATTTTGTGGAACTTTATCAAGTTATAAACTTATAATCTGTATACTTTTCTGTAATAGGTAATACAAAATGTAGAATGTAAACTCTAACAAGTAATAGCACAATGGGAAATCATTTTCTACGGAGAAGATGGGAAAATTGTTTAAAGCATGACAATGTGAAGGGCTATCAAGAATATGGAAAAGTGGGACTGGAGTTGCAGCTCAGTGGTAGAGCTCTTGTCTAGGATGTATGAGGCACTGGGTTTGATCCCCAGCACCACATATAAATAAATAAATAAATAAAACAAAGGCATTGTACCCATCTACAACCGAGGCAAGAGGATCACAAGTTCAAAGCCCAGCCTCAGCAAAAGCTAGGCACTAAGGAACTCAGTGAGACCCTGTCTCTAAATAAAATACAAAATAGGGCTGGGGATGTGGCTTAGTAGCCAAATGCCCCTCAGTAGCCAGAACCCCCCGTCCACAAAAAAAATTTAAAGAATATGGAAAAGTGAGAACTTGTTCTTAGAAGTATAAAATGGCAAAAAAATATATATATTTGGAAAACAATTTAGCATTATCTTGTAAGATTGAACTTGTGCATATCCTACAACTTAATAATTCCATTCCTAAGTCAGAGAAATTTTTGCAGAGCTAAAAAAGAAAGCATGAAGAAAAATGTTCATAAAAAGCCTTTCTCATGAGTTTTTAAGAAACCAAGAAAAGAAAGACAGAAAAGAAACATTTGGAATGAGTCCACACCAGCAACATCGGTAAATAAAACCAGCATATACAATAATGATGATAATAATAAGTAAAATAAAAACAGAGAAGCCGTTAGCTAACAAGAGCTCTCACTCCATTTCTGACAGCAAGTAAGTAGAGGGGGTCCTGGTGAAGCACAGCAGAGGAGCAGTGGCACCACAGCTGTGAGAAGGGCCAAAAGCTGAGGATATGTCAGATGCCCCATGAAATCCACCCGGAGACTCATTCCCAGGGAAGTGTCCAGTGGGAATGAGAAATGGGGTTGAAAACAGGAAGATTCTTTGGATGTTTCTGTAAGACTCCAGTTCACTTCCTGTCTCTCCTCAGGTCCAGGTAGAAAATTCCTGGGTGGCATGTCACACAGTCTGGCAAGTGTGGGGAGCCCAGGTGGGCTTTGGCTCCTCTTTCAGGAGCACCTGGGACCTGCATTTCCTAGTCTTTCTGTGCTTCTATTACAGGAAACACTTGGTCCCTGTACTTTCCCCAGAGAAAGCCTTATCTAAACATGTTATTATCACATGTCCTTCCAATGTTTTTAAAATGCTGATACTGTTCTTTCTCCCCTCAGCCCTTTATTTTAAATTCTTTTATCTTTTTTCAATGAATCTTTTTTTTTACACAATATCTTTATTTATTTTTATTTTTATGTGGTGCTGAGGATCCAGCCCAGTGCCTCTCATGAGCGAGGCAAGCACTCTACCACTGAGCTACAGCCCCAGCCCATAAAATCTTTTATCTTGATGGGGGAAAGGGAGCAAGTTTCAAAGGAAGTTCTGAACTGAAACTCTTGTGTTTAACTAAACATTTAACTTTTACAAGAAAGAATTTTTAAATATCCTTAAACTGATTTGAGAAGATGAAATGTATATGTGCATGTTTCATGGATTGTTTAAAAAATAGGACGATGAAGAAAACCACAGGACACAGAAAATATTTTTAAAAAGCAGGGGCAGGGCGGGCAAGCCGGCCAGCCAGGATGGCGCTTCTAGACTAAAAGGCAAAATGGAGCCCATGCTTGCTTTATTTATATCGGAGAACATCAAAGTTCTTCCATAGAATATTCTTCACCAGAAAAGGTTGAAGGTGGGCTGTCCAGTTCCCAACAGATTACACCCATCTCCAGAGCTACTATGAGGGATCTTTCTGGTAGAGCGAGATAAAGGTCATGTGCCTTGGGCAATCTGTTGCATGGGAGAGCCATGGGATAGTTTCCAAGGTTAAACATAAACCTCCCTGGCTGCCGTACCTAGAGAGACCCTCAAGTAATTCACAGGTGGCTTCCTGCATTATGGCACTGGTGATATAGCTCAGTGGAGTTTGATCCCCAGCATATCTCTCTCTCTCTCTCTCTCTCTCTCTCTCTCTCTCTCTCTCTCTCTCTCTCACACACACACACACACACACACACACACACACACGATAAAGTGTTGGTGTATAGAAAAATAGGCATTCAAATGTCATAGGTATACATCGAACTGCTACTGTGGTTTGTACTAAAATGCACAATTACATCCTTAAACTCAGCAATTCTACTTTTAAATATTTATTTATTCAAAGAAATGATTCACACATATACACACAAAGAAAATTATACAAATGCTGTATATTTCAGCCTTATCTGAAATAACAAAAAGTATATAACCAAAAATTATATATATGATACATATATATATTAAATAAATATGTATAAATAAATTTATATAACTAAGAATGTATAGTTAAATGAATGATTGTACATATATTTTAGATAGGTAAAGTAGTAAAAAGGAATGAGATGAATACATACCTACATGGGGCTCTTGCAAAAGCAAATTATAGTACATGTAGTAGTATGGTTACATTTGTATTAAAATAAAAGCAGTTAAAAAGAAACCAAAGTATGAATTTAGATAGTGCAATGACATATCTTCCCTCTTTGATTATAAATGCCTTAAGGGATCAAACTTGGTTTTTTATCTTGCTATGTTAACCCAACTGGTCTCCAACTCCTGAACCTAAGTGATCCTCCCTCCTCAGCCTCTAGAGGGACTACAGATATGCACCCCAAAGCCTGGCTTAGAGTTTATATTATTATAGCCTCATAGGCCTAATTAAATATCTTATAAAAATTTATTATAGCAAGACAAGGAGATAGCTTATCCTGAGATTTGTTATACCTCAGATAATTTTAAAACTCAGGACCATGATTTTCTAATTGTTTAAAAAATACTAACGTAATTTCAAATACATTGGTCACTTATTTTCAATCCTAATATTTTGTACCTTTGATTATAATACTTAATGTTTTATTTCAAAATAATAAATTCATGAAGCAACATTTTATTTCAGTTTATTGCATTAGAGGAAAATAGATTCCTTGTTTTATAAAGAAATCTTGAAAATATGTGCATATTTGTAAGTAGAGGGCCAGCCCTGAGAAATACCTTAAAGTTTATTATAGTGTCTTTCATTCTTCTTTAATAGCAACTTTCTTTGAGCACTTACCATGTATTATCTTCTTCAACCTTCACAGCAACTAACCCTAGACACTGTTTATTCATCCAACAAATATGTATTGGGTTTCTCCTAAATACCAGATAGTGTTTTGAATACTCTAGGAATAAAACAGTTTTGAGAGGTGGACAGGTCCTTTTGCTCATGCAGCTTATATGAGGAAAAAAGAGAAAACAAATATACAATTAGATATTATGTAGTAATTAGTATTATCCTTTTAAAAAAAACAGAGTTGCATATGGCAAATGATTTGATGGGTATGATTGAATCTGGGATGTCCCCCAAAGGATCATGTGTTAAAGGTTTGGTATATAGCTGGTGGCACTACTTGGGAGATGGTTGAAACTTTAAAGGTAGGGCCTAGGTAGAAGATGGCACTGTTGGCATGTCCTTGAAAGGTGTATCTCATCCCAAGCCTCTTTCTCTGTTTCCCTGGTGCCAGGAGCTGAGCAGCTTTGCTCTACCACATTCCACCTGCCATGATATATTACCTCACCACAGTCCTAAAAGCAATGGAACCACTCAACGATAAAAACATGAGCCAAAATGAATCTTTCCACTTTCAAGTCAGGTTTCTTGTCACAGCAATGAGAAAACAAATTAACATAAGGGGAGAGGAAATAGTTGTTTATGTGAAATGTCCTCTAGGGCCTCTTTCAAGAGGTAACATTTAAGTAGAGACCTAAGTAGAAGTAGAAGCAAACCATTCAGATACAAGAAAGATGGATAAATCTGAGTACCCTGATCCTGATGGAAGAGCACATGAGCATGGTCAGATGAGGCTGAAGCTAGCCAGGGATCACAGCCTGCAGGCCTCTTAGGTTACAGCAAGAATCATGAGGATTTTTGCTAAATGTGATGAGAAGCAAATGAAGGGTTCTGAGCTATGCAGTGATGTCATCTTAATAAGTTTTATATTTAAATGCATGAGCTACAGTTCAAAAAATAGAATGGGGGCTAGGACAAGAGTCAAGGCAGCACCATGTTTGTTTTATTTTTAACCCTAATAAGTATTGGACTTTACTGAATTTTTTCTGCATCTATTGAAATGATGATTCATGTGATTTTTCTCCTTTCATTTACTCAGTACAGAAAATTGCTTAAAAACATATACTGATATTCATCATCCAAACATATAAAAATAAACCTACTTGCTCACAATGTTGTTGGCTTTTTTTTGTTTGTTTGTTTGTTTAGTTTGGTTTTGGGGTTTTCATGCTGACATTTTTAGCTATTACATATTGAATGATTTCCAATCTTCTTTGTTTTGCACGCACAGAATGTGGTCTCTATAAATGTGGTCTCTACTTTCAGATTTTGTGAAGCTTATTTTCTGATTAAGTCAGATTTAGTAAATGTCTTGTGTACTTTAAATTATTATGTTTTCTTTGTTTCGGTACAAGATTTTTTTTCTTTCCACATTTTTTATGGGTGCATTATAGTTGTACATAATGATGGGATTTGTTCTTACATACCCATGCATGTATAAAATATAACAATATAATTTGGCCAATATCATTTCCCAGAACTTCCCCCTCCCTTGGTCCCTTTCCACTGTTGATCTCCCTTTGATTTTCATGACATTACCACCCCTCCCAACTTTCTTTTCCTTTTTCCTCTCTAGCTTCCACATATGAGAGAAAACATATGACCCTTGGTCTTCTGAGTTTGGCTTATTCCCTTTAACATAGTGGTCCAAGTTCCATCCATTTTCCTACTAAAAACATAATTTCATTTCTCTCTATAACTGAATAAAACTCCATCGTGTATGCATACCATGTTTTCCTTATCTATTCAGTTGATGGACACCTAGGCTGGTTCCTCGTTTCACTGTTGTGAATTGTACTTCAATAAACATGGTTATGCGTGTATCACTATAGCATGATTACTTTAATTCTTTAGGATAAATACCAAGGAGTAGTACAGCTGGGTATGGTGGTTCTATGCCCAGTCTTTTGAGAAACCTCCATACTGATTTCCATAGTAGTTGTACTAACTGCAGTCCCACCAATAGTTTAAAAATATTCCTCTTTTCCACATCGTTCCAGCATTTATTATTTTTTATATTATTGATGACTGCCATTGTTACTGGCATAAGATAAAATCTCAGTGTAGTTTTGATATGCATTTCCCTACTTGCTAGTGATGTTGAACATCTTTTCATATATTTGTTGGCCATCTGTATTTCTTCTCTTGAGAAGTGTCAGTTTAATGCATTTGCCCACTTATTTATTGGATTATTTGGTTTTTTGTGTTATTTTTTTTTAGTCCTTTATACTCTGAATATTTATCCTCTGTCAGAAGAATAGCTAGCAAAGATTTTTCTCCAATTCTGTAGGTTCTCTCTTTACATTCCTAAAAGTTTCCTTTGCTGTGCAGAAGCTTTTTAATTTGATTCCTTACCATTTATTAACTATTGGCATTATTTCCTGAGCTTTAGTGGTCATATAGTCCAGCTATTTTGAAATATCTATTACATTATTGTTAACTATAGTTACCCTATTATACAATAGAACACCAGAAAGTATTCCTCCTATCTAACTATAACTTTGTACCTCTTGGCCAATTTTTCCCAACTTTTTCCCATTTTTCCTCTTCAACTTCTGGTAACCATTATTCACCTTTCTACTTATATGAGATCAACTTTTTAATGTTCCACATTTGGGCAATATTGTAAGGTACTTATCTTTTCATGTCTGGCTTATCTCACATACAAAGTCCTCCAGGTTCATCCATGTTGTTGCAAATAAAAAGGTTTTATCTTCTTTGTGGCTAAATTGTATTATATTGTGTACATACACTGTATTTTCTTTGTCTGTGGATATTTAGGTTGATTTCACATCCTGGCTGTTGTAAATACTGCTACAATAAACATGGGAGTACAGAGATGTATTGACATTATGATTTAGATTTGAGGTGTCCCCCAAATATTTATGTGTAAGACAATGAAAGAATTTTCAGAGGCAAAATGATTGAATTATGAAAGGTATAGCCTAATCTGTGATAAATTATGAAAGGTATAGCCTAATCCATTAATATGGATTAACTGGGTGGTAACTACAGGCAGGCTGGGTATGGCTGGAGGAAATAGGTCACGGGGAACTTCCCTTTGCAGTTTATATTTTGTCCTTGGTGAGCACATTGCTCCCCCCACCCCCCTTTTTCTCCTTCCTAGTTGCCATGTCCTGAGCTGTTTTTCTCTACCATACCCTTCTGCCATGATGTTCTGCCTCTTCTTGGGCCCAGAGCTGTTGGCTGGCTATGGACTGATCCTCTGAACCCATGAGCCAAAATAAACTTTTCCTCATTTACATTATTCTTGTCAGGTCTTTTGGTCATAGTGACTATAACAGCTGACTAAAACAACTGGCTTCATTTGCATTGAATGTTATCCAGCATTGGGGTTTGTTGGGTCTTATAGTAGGATTTTTGTTTTGTTTTGTTTTGGTACCAGGGATTGAATTCGGGAGCACTTAACCATTGAGCCACATCCCCAGCCCTTTTTTGTATTTTATTTAGAGTCAGGGTCTCACTGAGTTGCTTAGGGCCTCATTAATTGGCTGAGGCTGGCTTTGAATTCAAGATTCTCTTGCCTCAACCTACTGAGCCACTCTGTAAGTGTGCACCACCACGCCTGGCATAGTTTTATTGTGAATTTTAAGGCACCTCCAGGATGTTTTCCATACTGATTGAACTAATTTACATTCTGCCATTCCACCAACATTGTATAATGGGTTCCTTTTCTCTACCTCATCACCAACATTTGTTATCTTTTATCTTTTGATAATAGCAATTCTAACAGGAGTTAGGCATTATCTCACTTCAGTCCTGATTTGCATTCTCTTGATGACTAATGTTGAAAATTTTTTCATATACATGTTGGACATTTGTATGTCTTCTTTTGAGAAATGTCTATTCAAGCCTCTTTCCAATCTTTTTAATGGCATTATTTGGGTGTTTTGGCTGGTGAGTGGGTTGAGTTCCCTATATATTCCTTAGTCTTAGCTCCCCATCAGATGTATAGTTAATAAATATTTTCTTTGATTCTATAGGTTGACAGTTTTTGTTACTGGGAAGAATCACGTTAGCTTAGTGTAATTCCATTTGTTTATTTTTACTTTTGTTGATTATGTTTTGGGGGTCTTATTAAAAAATCATTGGCTATACTGATGTCTTAAAGTATTTACCCAATTTTCTTTTTCTAGTAGTTTCATAGTTTCAGGTTTTACATTTAGGTACTGACCCCTTTATTTTCCAATTTATTTTGCTTATCATTTGAGATAGAGGTTTAGTATCATTCCTCTGTGTATGAGTATCAAGTGTTCCACACATCACTTATTGAAGAGTATTGTATATAAACTCCTGTTTGTTTTTCTGTCTTTGATTACAGGAACCGTCACAACCAAGAAACATTTGCCCCCTACACTTCTTAGAGCTTAAGTCTAAACTAAAGACCCATTTTTACTCTCTGTGTTATGACCATTGTTCATCCATCTCACTATGAATGTTGCTTTTGGGGTGCACTCACAGCTCTACACAAGTGCCTTGAACTTCCAGGGAAAACATACATTTATAAGAAGAAGAAATTCTTTATTCTCTATATAGCATGCATCTCTTTAAAATTTTACTTATAATATCAGATTTTAGTGATAGAGCTTACTTATGGTCCCTATCAGCACCCATGACTCCTATACTACTTCATAGGTACACAGGAGGATGACCATATGTCTTCATTTGCCTGTTTGAATCTGCTAATTAGAAGTGGTCTCTTGGTGCGGTCTGTATTTATATGGTTAAGTGGCTGCTATCAAAAAAAGAGGTAAAACTGAATAACAATAAGCATGTAAAATATGAATAATCCCATCTATTTATTAGTAGTTAAATGATGCGTATATAAAGTGTAAATACGTTATACAAAACAATTAAAAACTATTTGAAAATTTACCAAAAACTGTTTTTAGAAAGTTAATGGATTTGGAAGATTTGCCATTTTTGTGGCTTTTAGCCAAAGGGCTGACATATAAGCAGATGAAATACATATAACAACTGAAGCCTAAAGGTGGGTGAGATGATTAAACTGGCTTTTAAAGTTTAGCTCTATGTAAAGTAGAGCAATAGTGACTTCCAAAAGATTGTGACAACTTAAGGGCTTTTAAACTCAGCCTAACAGAAAGACACAGGACACGGGCAATATATAGTCAAGTTCTTTGCCAGAATATAACACAAGTGTCCTCTAGTTCAATTCTAAATGGAGTCCTCATTTCCCTCTGGCACTCATGAACGCAGTCCACATTCCTATTGACATTCTGGCCTTCTGATCTTCCACCAGAATCACCCATAAAGTTCTGCTTCAACATTCTAAAACTTTTCCAACTTGCCTCTCTAAACTTTTCAAAACTCCTCCTGCAAATCAACTCCAAAGATGTCTAAACCAGATGGTCAGGTTAATCACAGTAATAATTCCAGTTCTAGGAACAAATTTCTGTTTTAGTTAGCACTTCACTGCCTTTTTCAGCGATGATAACAACTTAGAGGATAAGAAGTTTATTAGGGGCTCACAGTTTTAGAAATCTTCTCCAAAGATAGCCAACTCCATTGCCCTGGACCCAAGATGAAGCAGCACATCATGGGGGAAGGGCCTGGCAGAGGAAAATTACTCAGCTCGTGGCAGGGTCAGGAAGCAAAGAAAGGCAGGGGGTTGGGGACACAGGGATGATGAGCAGTTCCAGGGCAGCCCCCCAGCAACCACCTTCTCCAGCCATGGCCCAGTGGCCTACAGTTATCAATAACCCAGTTCATTCATTCAAACTGTATGGGTTGATTAGGTTACAACTCTCATAATCTAACCATTTTTACCTCTGAATATTCCTACCTTAACATAGGAGCTTTGAGTGGGACACCTCATACACAAACCATAACAACCTTGTACTATGAACCTCCTCTGAATCTTCCCAGCTCTCCTGCTCAATAACAGGAGCCCACTTCTGGCCCAGTCAACAAATCATACAATGTTACTATCTTCAAAATCATTAATGTTTATTGTGTAGGTGTCTTTTTAAAGAGAATCCAGGCTGCTGTCAATCAATTATTTATAGTAAGGGGATGTTTAGGGTATGAATCATGTAAGAATTGATATCTACAGCTGTATTTATATGCCTGTCATAACAAAATACCCAAAGCCCGGTGCCTTAAACAATAGAGATTCATTTTATCACAATTTAGGAGGTAGAAATTTAATATCCAGATGTCAATTGTTGTTGTTGTTGTCTAGTTTTGAGGTCTTCCCCTGGCTTACAAGTGGCTCACTGTGTCTTCACGTGGTCTTTACTCTGTATGTGTCCACGTCCACATTTCCTCTTCTTACAAGAAGATGAATGAGATTGGACTGAATTCCTAATACACTGAGTGATCTATGTCAGCCTGATGTATGAAGCTTCCTGAGGGCAACAGCAGTGAAAACAATCCCACCCTAATTTTTTCATTTTCAAATTATTCATCTCTTTCAAAAGTGAACTGGGTGTTTGGAATTCCACATATGAATTTTGGAGTGACGAGAAGCTGCAAAAATGACAATAGATACTTAGGAGTTTCTTTTGCTTGTTTGCCTGTTTGTTTGTTTTCAATCAACTGTTTTATCTTTTTCTTTTTCTGAACTTATTGAAACTTTTAATAGCTCTCCAGAAATATTTGGCTGAAGCCAAAAATATTCTTCTATCTGCCCAATTTGTTATGACAAACTGCAATCATGATCAGGGACCAGGTAAATAAATCACTTTTTGAATTTAATTAACAAGTAAAAAACGCCAAACACATTTATCCTATAGCTTCAATGCTGTTTAATTGAATTGCTGCTCTCCACCACAAATTGTGCAATATGGTAAAACTTATATTTTGTTTATGTCAACCATCATGAAAAACTTGAAAGATTAAGTTTGAAATGTAGATCAAGTCTACATTTTTTCCCCTTTAAGTGAAACATGGCTTTTGAGCTCTTTCCTATTCTATGGGGAAAACAATCATTTTGATTTTTAAGACTTTAATGTTACTGCCTTAACAAAACTGTGCCATTCCTAATACACTGAGTGATCTATGTCTACCTGATGTACGAAGATCCAATGGTGAGGGCAACAGCAGTGAAAGCAATCCCACTACTCAAGAGATTTTGATTATTTCAGAAACCCTTATGGCTAGAGGCCCCATGTCAGGATTTTGCTTTATACTGGAAAGCTGAAAAAGGAGAATTCCATTATGATGTGCAAATTAATTTCTCTAACTCTGACATTTTTGTGCACTGAGTTTCTCAAAAGAGAATCTGAAAATCAGGAACTGATCATTATATGTTATCTTTTGATAAATTTTCAATGGAATTTTTGTCTTTTGGGGCATGAACAAATGGACAATTTTTGTGATAAGTACTACTTCTTATTAGAGACTGAGTACATTGTAATCTGTACTCATGGAAGAGCTTGGGTCAATAGAATTTATTAGTTTTGAGGTTTTAGGAATGCCATTCCTTAGAAATATGAGTTGACTAATAAGCCATATATACACACACACACACACACACACACACACATAAGAAAATAATCTTTCATTACAAGAAATTTTACAACATATGGCTCCTTTTTGATGTACTTATCACCTTATATACCTTATACTTTCTAGTGTACTATAATGATAGTTGTCGAAAACTATGTTATTATTTTATCCCTTGTTTGATATTAATTTCTGTGAGGCAATTTTAGTTTATTTTTTTTTTCATTTTTTTTCAGAAATGTTAGTTTAAACAGGATATTTTTGAACCACATTTTCTAGGACCACTTTTGTTGACCTCTGTTTTAGAATAACATAGTATTTTAGAAGTTACTAGACTAGTTGTAAATAATTATCTTTTACCATTATTGCCAAGAAAATATTTGGATTGACAGTTCACTTAAATTACATTTTGATGGGGGTTGGGATTGTAGCTCAGTGGTAGAGCTCTCACCTAGCACATGCGAGGCCCTGGGTTCAAACCTCAGCACCACATAAAAATAAATAAATAAAGGTATAAAAAAATTACATTTTGTTAGATGGCAATTGCTATGGTTAGGAAGTATCCCTTAAAGTCCATTTGTTCAAGGGTTAGTAGCTAACCTGTGGCACCATTAGGAAGGGTGGAATTCTTGAGAGATGGGACCTAGTGGAAGGAAGTTAGGTCATTGGGGACATTCCCTAGAAGGGGATATTGAGATCCTGGATTCTTTGTCTTAAGTCTCCTTTTCCACTCACTTGCCATGAACTGGATCCTCTGAAACTGTGAGCCCAAATAAACCTTTCTTCCTTTTAAGTTGATTACTTCAGGTATTTTGTCACAGTAGCTAAATAACATAGCAAGTAGTTAGAAAAAAAAATTTTTAATTGGATAATAAGAATCTGCTTTTCTTTGACTATTCAAGTAAAGCAATACATTAATTTAGCCAGACAGGTAGAATTTTTATAGAAAGTTTTGGGAAGAAGTATACTAGAAATTTCTAAACAAAATTTGATGATCTCAAAAGGGATAAAACAAAAAAAAATCCAGTAAAAAGTTTCATTGAGTTCTTCCTTGTTTAGGGATGGGTCTGACAACTCTGACTGACCTCCATCTGAACAGGGTTGTGGTGGAGCTAATTCTTTGTAGAAAGTAGCTTTTTATCCCCCTCTTTCCTCCTGTCACTATACATGGCAACTGTCACCTAGATTCTCAGCAAAAGTGTTCCTAAATTGATTTTTAATTGCTATACCAATTGAAGCTTGGAGAAATATAATAGAGTTAGTTAAAAGTAACATTGTCTATGTTTCCCATCTACAAGTTGTTTTTGATTGCGGATTATGTGCAGTGCTGGCGATTGAACCCCAGGCTTTACGCATGCTAGGTGAGCACTCTACCACTGAGCTACATACCCACCTGTTTTTGAAGCTTAAAGAGATTTTGAAGCTGAAATAGCTCTGGGGACAGATTTCCACAGACTTATAGCCATTCTCAGTTGTAATAAGCACGGCCAATAGGAATGCTCTGAGGGCAGAGGAACGAAGTGGAGTGAAGTAAATGAGTTCCCTCAGCCTTTGTCTAACATAAATCAGGCTCGTGTTGAGGAATCTCTTTCCTATTGATGAAAATTGTCTTAACTTCAATTATTGGCTTTTTGGGGAAGATAAACAGAAAGTCTGGTCAATCCTCAGCACCACATAAAAATAAAGGTATTAAAAATTTACATTTTATTTGCTAAGCAAAGAGCATGTTGTTTATACTTATTCTGCTCTTTATTTTCATCCATGAGATAATTATGATTTGCATTCATTGCGTATTTCATTTGTCCTCATTGTTTAAACTGAGAGTTTCTGAATTTCTACCCGTAACTATGATCATTCTCCTAAGATTTTGATTCCTAGTTTTTTCTTTAGATCTTCAAAGTGTTTATTGTGTCTTCCTACATAAGTAAATAAGGTCCGTGACGACTGAAGCAACTTTATAGGACATAATGAGTAAAATTAGATTCCTGGTTTTAACAGGATTCTTGAAATGTCTATCAAGATATCAAGATATCCTACTCTATGAATAGCATCAATTCATCAATCCAAGACTGAGTTATTCATCAGTCACCCAAACCAGCTTTTCCTCCCAACTTGTCCTCTTAGGCTAATTTTACAACCAAAATGACTAGGCCAACAACTGAGCGTCAGGTTTTACGTATCTGCCTTTTTCACTCTAAGCAGTTTCCAAGACTTTTTATTCTACCTCTGCTATGACTCCATTTTTTTTTTAATTAGGTGACCTTAAGTGAATCACTGAATCTCTGTGGGCTGCAGATTCACAATCTGTAAAAGGTAATAATAATGCTAACTACTCCCTTGGATTTTTGTGAGGAGTCAGTAATACATGTATAATGTGTACTTCATTTCCTGGAACAAAGGAAGACTTCAATTAATTATTCCCTTTCATTTTCCCAAGTTTCTATCTGAATCTCGCTGTGCTATTTCCAAACCATATCAATGCAGTGTTTCCTAAGTGGTCTGTCTACCTTTTGTTTCTCCACATTCAAAGCAGTCCTACAGATTACGGATGTATATAATCCAAATCATGTAATAACCCTGATCAATAGACTCTCATTTCATATTGCCTGCAGATATATCCAAAGCTACTTTGCAAGATATTAAAAACACTATTATATCTCTTGAGTTTTGTTTTTTTTCTGTTTTACTTCATTCTATTTACCCCACTTTAAAAAGTACTAGCAGAAAAATATTGCAGTTTCCTCAGTGGGAATGAGAACTAGGAAATTTTGTAGTAATATATTCATTTGACTGATTGATTTGCATTTCCTTTTCATCTAAAGTGTGTTTTTCCTGGATTTAATGAAAGCAAAGGAAATATAGAACTTTGGCTATGAGCCACAGTTAATTTTGAAATTATTTATAAGAACTTGTTTTCCTGATTTTTAAAATAACATGAAGATAACCCCAAGGTTATGATTTTAATATTAATTGGTAACATTGTAAGGGAGGAAAAATATCTTTTCTTCTAACCCCATACTAGGTTCATAGCTGAGAACTTTATTTAAAAAAATAAGACAAATTAACATGAGAAAAGCATATGAACTTATTTAATGTAGGTTTTATATGACACAGGAATATTTATAAGGCAGTGAAGACCCAAATAAGTAGTTAAATATGTATATTTTTATGCTAGGTTTAATAAGAGAGTGGGTCATCTTGGAAAAATATGATTAGATGAATATAGTTATATAGTATGTTGAACTGGAAGAAACACTGGAAGACTTGTTTGCTCAGATTTTTCTCCAGTGCAGGGTTTCATTAGTTTGGGGATACTCCTCCAAAAAGAAGGATGATACTTTCCTCTGTGTACAGGAGAAGCACCCCAAATTTAGGTGTTATGATCTGTTTCAGGGAAGAAGGGAGAGGGGGAAGGTGAAAGTGAATTGCCTGCTTCTGGAATTTTCTCAAATGCCAACATTTTATATTTTGAGGGGGTGTTTGCAGAACTCCATTATTACCATGCTCTGGAACCTCTCATTTATAATATGCTTATTTATTTTCCTCCCACCTCTCCAAAGTTCTATTTCTCCTTTTGTTTGCCAGCTTCATTTAATTTAATATTTAAGTTTAAAAACATGTTTATAAGAATTAACCACTAAGAATCTTATGGACATTTAGAAATACTGCTATAATTACATAAATTTTATTAGTGTTTATTTAGAGTCCACAGTATGCCAGAGGCTGCTAATAACCACAAATTAGAGAAAATAAACTTTTACATTACAGGAATAAAATCTACCCTGTAACCATCTCATGAGTTGTAAAGAATAAGTGAAATACTCCACACACAGTGCTTTGAACCATTCAGAATAAATGAATGAAACTCTTTTAAATAATTTATGTTATCAAATATGATCGTCCAGCTTTTTCTAAAAAGTTGAAAAAAAGGTGATGCCTTAAGTTTTGCCACTGAAAAAGTCAATCGGCTACAATTTCACAACTTCTCTTGTTCTTGTTAGTGAAAACTCTGTTTCAACAACACTGGAACCACTATATTTTTGCTGTCTTCTTTTCTGTAGTTTTTCCATTAGTTATGGTCAGATCAGAAGGCTTAAAACTCTAATAGATCCTCACTGGCAGGTTAATACAATGTGAACTGTTTATCCTTTATATTTGGCCCCAAATGACCTTTCTGTTTTTTCCCAACACACCTTCTATTCAGATGCTGCTCTTTAACTACTTCAAATATTTTGCAGTTCTTGATCTGTATTTTTTCTTTTCTTAACTCTTACCTTTACTCATATGGAGCCCTTAACCTGGAACACATTACTGAATAAATATATAATATTTATTGAACATCACAATGTGTCAAACACTATGCTAGCCAATAGAGAAGCAAGCGTCCAAAACACTTTAAACTCTGTATTCATGAAGTTTATGTTTTAGTGAGGAAAACAAACAATCATAAATAAATTAAAGTGTTATTGAAATCACAGTAAACTTAATGAAGAAGACAAGTAGCTGGAAATTGAGTTTGGTCAGGGATAATTAGAGGAGAAGCTACTATAGACATAATGGTTAGAATGCTGTTTCTGAGTACATCACAGCTGTTTTTGTCTTTCAAGCTATTATATCAGAATTGGGTGAGGTAATCTCCAAGTAACAGGAATTTCTCCTGGTTCTGGAGGCTGGTAAGTCCAAGACCAAGGCAACATCAAATTCAATGTCTAGTGAGAGCCTGTTCTTCATAAGTGATGCCTTCTTTCTATGTGTCTTCTTGTGGCAGAAGCTTATATTTTAAAGGCACTGGAAATTGAATACTTGTCCATGCATGAGGGCACAATATGCATGACATAGTTACCACCCAAAGCACCTATCTCTTAATGTTACATGGAGATTATATTTCAACATATGAATTTGGGGAGAATACATTCAGGCCATCACAAGAACTTATTATAAGGGACCAGAGGAATTAGTCAATTCAAAAGTAGGAAGGATTTCTAAGACAGAAGGCACCTATTTCACAGAAACTTGAAGAACAAGATTTATATAAGGACCTACAAAAAACAAGTATGTCTAAAATGCAGATGTGATAGGGAGAGAAGAATCGGGAAGATAGGAGTAGTTGTGAAGTCATAAATATAAGAATTAAAGAAAAGAGTTAAAAGACTGCTACAGTAGCACAAAAGAGAAAGAGATGACTAAAGTGGTGGCCACAAAGATGGTGTTATAGTTTGTATATGAGGTGTTCCCCAAAAGCTCCTGTGTTAAGGTAGGAACATTCAAAAGTAAAATGATTAGATTCAGAAAAGTTGTGACCTCATCAGTCCATCATAGTTAAAATGGACTAACTGGGTGGTATCTGTATGCAGGTGGGATGTGACAACAGGAAGTGGTTTACAGAGGATGTACCCTGGAAGGGTTCATCTTCCCTACAGTCCCTTCCCCAAACCTGCCTCTGCTTCACAGCCACCAGGAGTGGGGCAGTGTTTCTTCATCATGCCCTTGCCCCATGATGTTCTGCCTCACCTTGGGCCCAGAGCAATGGAGTGGGCTGACCATGGATGAGCCTCTAAAAATGACAGCCCCAAATAAAGTTTTGATCCTCTAAGTTGTTCTTGTCTGATATTTTGGTCACGGTGATGAATATCTAATAACTAAAACACAAATTGGTACCTAGAAGTGGGTTTGTGGCTCTGACTAACCTGACCATCTGATGGTTCAGATACCTTTGGAACTGATTTGCTGGAGGAATTTTGAAAAGTACAAATGCAAGCTGGAAAAACTTTAGAATGATGAAAGTCGAGTTTAATGGGTGATTCTGGTGGAGCTCAGAAGGCCAGAATGCCCATAGGAATGTGGACTGTGCTCACAAGATATCAGAAGGAAATAAGGACTATGGGGAATTGGACAAGAGGCCAATTGTGTTATATTCTGGCAAAGAACTTGGCTATATATTGTCTATGTCCTATGTCTTTCTGTAAGGCTGAGTTTAAAAGTCCTTAAATTGTCATAATCTTTTTGAAGTCAATATTGCCCCACTTTCTATAGAGCTAAACTTTAAAAGCCAGTTTAACCTTCTTACCTTCCTTTAGGCTACCGTTATTATATGTATTTCTTACATGTCAGCCCTTCGGCTAAAAGCCATAAAAATGGCAAATCTACCAAATCCATTAGCTTTATAAAAATAGTTAAACTTTTTTTGATCAATTTCCAGTGCCTTTAAAATATTTTTCTATAATATGTTTGTATTTTTATATGCATCATTTCATTACTAATAAATATAAATAAGTAAAATTATTTATATTTTTATGTTTATTATTATTCAATTTAACTCTATTTTGATGGTAACTATTTAACCACATAAATACAGACCACATCAAGAGACCACTGCTAAATAATAAATTTACACAGGCAGCCAGAGCAACTATTCAAAAGAAAGAAATTAAAGAGATATGAATAGGAAATGAAGAGCTCAAACTATTTCTATTTATTGACAACGTGATCCTATATTTAGAAGACCCAAAAAACTCCACCCGAAAGCTTCTAGATTTCATTAATGAATTCAGCAAAGTAGCAGGATATAAATTAACACCCGTAAAGCAATTGAGTTACACTACACCAATGACAAATCAGCTGAAAGAGAAATTAGAAAAACTATCCCATTCTCAACAGCCTTAAAAAAAATAAAATACTTGGGAGTCAATCTAACAAAGGAGGTGAAAGACCTCTACAATGTAAATTACAGAACATGAAAGAAAGAAATTGAAGAAGACCTTAGAAGATGAAAAGGTCTCACAAGTTCTTGGAGAGACACAATAAATATTGTCAAAATGGCCATACTACCAAAAGGGGTATACAGATTTAATGCAACTCCTTTTAAAATTCCAATGACATTCTTCATAGAAATAGAAAAAGCAGTCATGAAATTCATAAATAAGAGGCCCAGAATAGCCAAAGAAAGACTCAGTGAGAACACTGAAGCAGACCTTAAATTATACCACAGAGGGGCTGGGGATGTGGCTCAAGTGGTAGTCCATTTGCCTAGCATACATGAGGCACTGGGTTCGATTCTCAGCACCACATAAAAATAAAATAAAGATATTGTATCCACCTAAAACTAAAAAATATATATTTTAAAAAATTATACTACAGAGCTATCATAATAAAAACACCATGGCATTGGCACAAAATTAGACATGAAGATCAATGGAACAGAACAGAAGACACAGAGACAAACTCACATAAATACAGTATCTCATACTAAACAAAGGTGCCATAACCATGTATTGGAGAAAAGATAAGCTGTTCAACAAATGGTCCTGGGAAAACTGTAAATCTGTATGTAGCAGAATAAGATTGAACACCTATCTCTCACCCTGCCCCAAACTCAACTCTAAGTGGATCAAAGGCCTGGGTATTAGAGCAGAGAGACCCTGCACCTAATAGAAGAAATGTAGTCCCAACACTCTAACATGTCAGCTTAGGAACTAACTTCCTCAACAAGCCTTCTTTTACAAGAAGTAAAATCAGGAATCAATAAAAGGGTTTATTGGTTTCAAACTAAAAAGGTTTATGGTTTATGGTTTCAAACTAAAAAGCTTCTTCACAACAAAGGGAACAGTCAATAATGTGAAGAGAGAGCCCACAGAATGGGAAAAAGATCTTTGCTGCTGGCACCTCAGAAAAGGCGTTAACCTCCAGGATACATAAAGAACTCAAAAGCTTAACACACACCAAAAAAAGACTCAATAAATTTGCAAAATTTAAACAGATACTTCTCAAAAGAAGAAACACAAATGGTCAAAAAAAATTATGAAAAAATGTGTTCAACATTTTTAACAATGAAAGAAATGCAAAATTACCCTGAAATTTCACCCTACTCCAATCAGAATGGCAATTATCAAGAATACAAGTTCCAACAAATGTTGGAGAGGATTGGGGAAAAGGGTACACTAATACATTGCTAGTGGGACTGCAAGTTGATTCAACCACTTTGGAAAGCAATATGAAGATACCTCAAAAAATCAAAATGGAACCACCATTTGACCCAGTTAAACCACTACTCAGTATATATCCAAAGGAGTTAAAATTAGCAAACTACTATGATGCAGCCCCATCAATGCTTATAGCAGCTCAATTCACAACCTATAAGCTACAGAACCAACCTAGATGCCTATCAACAGATGAATGGATAAAGAAATTGTGGTATATATACACAATGGATGTTTTCCAGTAAATGGAAGGATCTGGAGACCATCATGCTAAGTGAAATAAACCAATCCCAAAACTCCAAATGTTTTCACAGATATGTGATGCTAACCCACAATAAGGTGGGGGTGGGGATAGAAATTCAATGGACTATATAAAGGGGAATGAAGGGAAAGGAGGGGATGGGTATAGGAAAAACAGTAGAATGAATCTGACAAAACTTTCCTACATACATATATGAATACACCATTGTGAATCTCAACATCGTGTGTACTCACAAGACTGGGATCCTAATTAGAATAAGATATATTCCGTGTTTGTATAAATATGTCAAAATACACTTATTATGTATAACTAAAACAAAACAAAAAAAAAGATTCTTTAGCTTCAAAAAAATTTTACACAGGCAAATGAAGATGTATTAGTCATCTTCCTGTGTAGTAGTCTAGGAGTAGTCTAGGAGTCATGAGTGCTGACCCATAAGTAAGCTCCATCATTAAAGTCTGTATTAGAAGAAATTTTGTAAGAGATACATGCTCGAGAGAGTAAAGGATTTCTTCTTTTTAAAATTTACTTATGAATTTGGGTTTTCCCTGGAAGTTCAAGCACTAGTGTAGAGCTGTGAGTGCACCCCCCAAAAAAATTCACAGTGAGATTGATAAACATGGACATAACATGGAAAATAAAAATTGTCTCTTTAGTTCAGACTTAAGCTCTAACCAGCTGGTGTGGGGAGAAGGGCATTTCCTCTCTAACTTACATAGTGCTTAGTTGGGATAACTCCTGTAAACAAAGAGAGAAGAGCAAACAGGGGTGTACTGATAGATAGACCTCATGGGAGGTACTCTGAAAAATTAATAAAACCCTAAGAAGTGGTTTTGAATTCAAGCTTAAAATCATCTTTAGCTAAAACAATGAAAGAGGTTTGTGCGGCTCAGTTTTGGGGTGGTGAGTAGGAAAATTATGTTAAGGGCAAGGTTTGTTAAGAGTAAAGTTGATGCCTTCCCCCACTGGTAAGAAAACCCAGTGATACAGCCAGACTTTTCTTCTTAGTGCAGAAAGAGACACACTGTTACATCACCAAGCTTTCCTTTATAGATGTAAATTTCCTTTTCCAAAAGGGTAGCTCCTCTACTTTCTGAGCTTCTCTCAAGTCTGCAGTTTCTCAAAATAATAAGCTCAAAATCATCCTGCACCAAAAAGACATGTTTTGGAGAGATTATCTTCTGGACTCCAATACCAGGATCCCATTTCCTATGATAATAATGAGGTGGAGGTGGGAGGGAATCAGTGCTTTGTAAAATACTTTAGGAAATGTTCAGAGAGCTATTGAAAGGCAAGAAAAGAATAAGAATATTAAAGGTTCTAAGAAATCCTCAGTTTAGGGAATCTATTTTACTTTATATATTCTAATCTTATTTGACTACAGCATAGTACTCTTTTGCTAATTAGTAAAGTCTTACAAACTTGTTTTATAAAATTTAATTTAGAAAAAGCTGCTGTTAGGATGCTGTTAATCTCCTTAACATCGATTCCTCAAATTAAAGAAGTTTTCCAAAATATATGGTTTCCCTTAATAATTGGCTATGGTTGAGAGGTCTCTGAACTGATCTAGAATTTTGTTAAATCATTTCAGCCATGTGGTGGTTCTAATGATTGGGTCCTGGGCTGATCAAGAGAAATGGGTGACCATGAGGTGGCTTGCAGGAGCACACATAACTTTGTTAGGCAATACTCTGACAAGTTAGCATGTTGGGAAGTCCCTCACAGTTATAATCTGGGAGCTACAACTAGATCACCCACCGCTCAGGAGAGAAAAGCAAGGAAGCCCCCTGAGAGGAGGGAAATTAAAGAGGATTATTTCTGTTTAGATGATGGAATTCTGCAATATAACAGGGAATCTCTGAACAGGTACAGTTCCACAGGGCAAATGTACCTTGGCATGATTATGGACCTGGGTTTATCTTTTGCTAGGTTTATCTTTTTAATCTTTGTTGGTTGCATTTGACAGGTCATTCAAAGCAGGCAGACTCTAAGAGGCTAACAATGTGCTTATCTGAGTTTGGTTCCAAATAGATGTATAAAAAATGAGTTCTGGTGCTCAGAAAGCATTGGAGAGCTAACTAACAAGGGACCCATGGATAGAAGTCAGGTTTGACTCATTTATGTAAATCCTATTTCCCTGCTAGCCCTAAGAAGTAGTAGTACCAATTTTTTTTTCTAAACTTATTTCCCCTTCATTTTAAGGTGTTCTGCAACAGTGCTAGATCAAATATAGTAAGACTGATGACTCAATCATTAAAAACAGAATGAACACAGACTCTGGAAGTGAGACCTGGGTTCTGACTCCAGGAAATTGGTTAACATTCCAATTCTCAGTGCTTTCCTCTGTGGAATGACAATAATAGTACCTCAGCTTATGAAGCTTGACTATGGCTGCGTAAAGCAACAGGCCCAGGATTAGTTCTCAGAATATTTTAATATTCTTTTCCTTTTATCACTATTTGGCTTCATGCTCTTTCTTTTATCTTTCTTGGTCCCTCAGACTCTCTAACCTAGAACTTAAAGTTAGTCTTCCTTTAATAGCCCCTTCAGCCACATTGTCTTGAATCACAGATAAGTGTAGCTGTCACTTTCTTAACTCCAACAGATCACAAGTTTCTTGAGATGCAAAAATTAAGATTGCCCCAGGGATTTCTAGTAATAACAACCACTAAGTCTAAGCTCAACTTTTGGTACTTATTATTATTTCCTTGTTTAAAAGGATATATTCTTAACCAATTTGCAAGAAAGTGTTGGTATGTACAATCTAATGTGTGTTCTGATCAGGGCCTTTCTGTATCCATGGAAATTATACTGTGTATCCCCCTAAATAAATTGCTTAACCAGTGTCAAAGGAATCTATTATGATACTCAAATCCATCTTGAGAGTTCATTATATTTTCATCCCATTTTTTCAGTCATTCTACTCATGACCAAATAAAATATAATATTCTAGGCTCCCATTCATTTAAAAAAAAAATATGTTTTAAGGGCCTGCTATGTGCTAGGTACTGTTTTAGGTACTGAGATCATGAAAGTAAATGAGACAAATACTGATCTCATGGATCTAAGTTTCCAGCAATCAGATACTGTCAGTAAGCAAGTCAACATAAAAATAAGCAAGGTAATTACAAAGTGGATAAATTCCTAGAATGTTGCTGAGTCTAATAACAGAAGCAAGAATCAGAAAGGCAAATAGTTTAGAAAATCTCAGAGCTCCTACTTCTCTCCCAGACAAAACCAGGATCAAGTGTTCAGAGCTATAGGAGCCTAAGTAGATCTGAAGATGGGGGAATAGGAAGAGGACCAAAGTCCTTCTTTGGGGTAGAGCATAGGAAAGAGGCAAGATTACATAATTTCTCCCAGGCCCTCTATGTTTTAGGAGTAGAAGAAATATGGCTCTGTTATGTCTGTGCACATGATATAAGACATCCCAGAGAACACTATGTTCCCCCAAGATGTTTTATAAAAATGCAGAAATGCAAAGAGAGTCATGATTTTGCCCTGGTACACCAAAGAGGGCTTGAAATGTTATTGGGGTCCCTGGTCACAGTCCTGACTCTGGGGATCTTAGGTAAGGCTCAGATACCCACCAAATCAAAAGTCTAATAAACAGAGAGGATGAAGAAGAAAAAGGAGGAGGAGCAGGAGGAGCAGGAGGAGGAGGAGGAGGAGGAGGAAAGAAATTTATTTTTGTTTGGCTAAAACTCTAAAGATAGTTAATCCTCTAAAAACTGTCTTCCTCATACTGACAACAGATTTAGGGTAACATAGGGGAAAGAAAAAGACGGAGACAAGAGATATGCATTTGCATAGCAATTGCTATGCAATTTCAATTCCTATGCAATTTCAATTGCTATGCAATTTGAAATCTGGTTCTGAGAAATTCTGCTGGCATCCTCCTGACACCAGAATTTGGGGAGCAGTTTCCATTCTTTTTCTGTTTCCACCATGAAGTATTGTTTACAGGAAGTTGGAACTAAGAAACAGCCTAAAGAGAACAAGAAAGAGGGGAAAAAATGGAGTGAGTCAGGGAAGGCAATGACTGGGTCTTTCTTTAAATCACCCAGTTTTAAGAGTTCCTATTTCTTATTACAGTAATTGGAGCTTAGATCCTGACTTGAGAGATACTCTTTTGGTATTTTGAATTCTTAATTTTAACCTCAACTGGTGTGTTAAAGGAAACAATTCCAATGTCCATTTGAAAAGAAAGAAAGAAAGAAATCACTCCTATATTTCTGCATAGAGCATTGAAATAAGATGGAAAAACAGAATCAAACCACTGAAGAATTAAAAGAAAACTCTAAAAGTAACACTTGCCCAATTAAACAGCTCATATAATAGTGCATGTGAAATTGACCTTCATAATGCTAACCCCATGGACACTTTCTATGACTTTTAAAGAGAAAAAGACTTCTTTTTTCTCCCAGTACCCACTGGCTTTACACAAAGCTTTAAGCAAATAAATGAATGCTTGTAACCACCTCCACACTCCCACCTAAATAATCAGCGCTTATGAACATCTGATTAACTTGACCACATCCAAAGGTAGATAATTGCTTGTGGCTTCATACATAAGCTGAATTTCTTTGGTGCTAAAGTTAAATGCCACTATCACAGTCGGGCCCATGGCAGAAGACTTGAAAGAGCATAGTGCCTGCATTCTAAGCACTCCAAATTGCTTTATATACTCTGCCTCTCTCTCTTCTTTCTTGAATAACCAGTTTTAGAAATGTAATTTTTTTTTAGTCTAGTAGAATAGTATTGTTAAAGTTGAAAAGTCTCAGAAAAAAATATCAAATATGTATTCATACATTCTATAAACATAAATATGTGTTTGTGGTTTTATTGTTGGTTTGTGGAAGAAAAAAGATAGAAACATCATAACCAAAAAACAGAAATCAAAATAAAAAACGAGTAAGATGAGTGGCTAGAGCCAGGTAGTAGAATAAATGCGAAGCTTATCCTGTAGAAAAGAATGAAGAAATTTTTGTCAAAAACAGCAACATAATTGTATTTTTGTGTTATAAATACATGTGTTTTTATTCACTGTCCTTCAGAACCAAGAAGAGCTCTTAAAAAATACTTAGTCTTTTTTTTTAAATTGAAAGGGGATTACTTTTATGGCTAATGACTAGTTTCTAAATATTCACAATTTTATTTCATATATTTCAAAGCTTTCAGTTATAAACTCTGGAAATACTCAAAGATACTAATTTTTAAAGATAATTTTTTTAAAAGCCTCCAACACATGCTTTAACAACTTTGAAAGACCAGTAGGAGAGGCTCATGAGTGTGGAAGAACACCAGCCTCCTGTTTGGGATTCATAATTGTTTGTGTCATTGTGAAAATAAACACCTGCCTGTGAGCCCAGACCATAGCAGAATTCATGACAGATCACTGAGAGCAGTCAGCAGGCTCAGTGAATGTTAGAAATCAGAGTATTGGAAACATGATTGGCAGTCAGCAATGTGGTATATGCCAGGAATTCCAGAGGCTTACTAAGCTAAGGTGGGAAGATCACAAGTTCAAGGTCAGCCAGGGCAACTTGAGACTCTTTTTTCAAAAATACAAAATAAAATGGACTGGGGATGTAGCTCAGTAGTAGAGGACCCCTGGGTTAAATCCCCCTACTGCAAAAAAAAGAGAGGAGAGGAGAGGAATGGGAGAAAAAAAAAAGGAAAGAAACATAAATTTGGGTAAGATCTAGGCCCTTCGCCTCTAGGCACTTGAAGTATAGTGTGTTCAGGTTTCTTCCTATTCTGCGGCTTGGCAAAGTCTACCATCTTCTCTTCAGATTCCATTAGCTTTCTAGAGACTTATTATCTCTTGACTTCTTCTGCCTTCTAGTCCTGGAAGACTGTGCTGTTGATTCAGATGTAAAAGAGATTTCTCCACTGTTTCTTCATTAAAACTACTGGCATTATGAAAATGAAAATGGGTATATGAGGATCACAAAATGGTAAGCCTTATTATGGAACATTTAGACTTTGACTTTCTCTTTCAGTCTTTTTTCCCCTGACTTTAAGCTCTCCTTCCTTTCAGGAACAAAGTGAATCTTCCCTGCCTCTCCTATAGAGAATAAGCAACTATTTTTATTGCCTAGGACTGTTTGGGGGTCTCATTGAACATCAATGACCTATTCAAGTACGGTGCAACTTCTGTACAAGTAATCTGCTCCCCAGAAAGACCCTCTAGGAAGTAAAATCGCACACCCCATTATAGAAAGATGCTTGATGTGCCAATCAAGTATTATCAAGCTGCTAATATCTACCACTCTTCCCATGATGGGCTTTCCTCGTGTTCTTGGTTCGAGAGATTCAAGGGGAAGAAAGACAAAAATGCTGCCTCACAATGCCTATGTTTCAAGGGTGTGGCATGGGAAGGAAATAACAAGACAACGAACACACATGTGCAAAACCACATGCTCATGAAATGTAATTTCACATAGTGATCATTACTACCTGGACGACAAAGTAGTGTAGTGGGCTAGAGAATGACCGGGAGAAGGGCAAGTGAGCTGCCTATGGCTGGTACAGATGTGATCAGCAGCAAAACATTTCAAAGAAAGTAAGATTTCTATTGAGACATGAAAGTTGAAATGAAGACAGTCATGCAAAGTTCTTAGAGGAAAACACTGCAGGCAGAGAAGATAACTGGTACAAACGTCCTAAGGAGGGAACGGTTATTTCATGGTCAAGGGCCAAAGAGAAGAGCCTGTGGGCAGACATTAGTGAGCCAGGGAGAGGCTGGGGATGGGCACAAAGAGCCTTCCAGGCTGTACTGAGATATTTAAATTACATTCAAATTGTAATGGAAAAACCCTAGAAGATTTTGAGAAAAGGAGCGGCATGATACAATTGCTATTTTTAAAAAGATCATTTCAGGGGCTGGGGTTGTGGTTCAGTGGTAGCACGCTCGCCTAGCATGTGCAAGGCCCTGGGTTCAATTCTCGGCACCACATAAAAATAAATAAACAAAATAAAGGTATTGTGTCTAACTACAACTAAAAAATAAATACTTAATAAATAAATAAATAAGTAAAAAGATCACTTTAGTTGGTGTGTAGTGAAAAGAAAACAAAAGGCAAAAAGAGAATGCATTTGAGAGGCTGCTATAGGATCATTTGGAAGATTATGGCCACAGAATTAGCTAAAATGAATGGATTTAAGTTATATTTTTTATGTGGATCCTATGAAGCATGCATAAGAGATTGTCAAGTGGTAGGTAACCAAGGAATGAACAGAAATCAAGAATGACTCTGGGGTTTTCCTCACATAACACAGAGAAAGGAGCAGTAAATGGTGCATTTCACTCCTTGTGTAGCAAAGCCATAGTTTCTTTCTTAGGCTTCTAACATGCAGAAGATTCCACTCAATGCTATCGAAAAGCCTAGGACTGGAAACAGCAAGTGCATGCATGATTATTAATGTGTACCACACAGCATATAATGACATAAGATTTGTTATGGGGCAAGGGACTTTTCCTTCAGGGGCTTTTATGAAAATAATAGATTATTTGCAGATAGTTGTATCTATTTTATTTGTCTTTGAAATATTTTTTAAAAATACACTTTTACCAAATAGCTACATAGTTTAATTCAGAGATCACTTTAAATAAATAAGATGGAATGCCAGTTATAGATTACTGCAGATCCAAGATGGCGGACCAGAGGGAGGCAGCATTCTATGTTGCTCTGTGACCTGGGACTCAAGAAGTGAGAATACTGCTTCTCTACGAGTGATATTCCTGCCTCTTTGCAGGAATCATGGTCATCTTGCCCGCTAGTGCTCCAGGCCTCAGCGTCAGAGTAGGTCTCTCAACTACTCACCCATGCAGGACTACCAGGTACCCAAGCAGGACCATGGGTATCAACACCCGCACAGAACATTCGGCCACCCACCCAAGCAGAAATCACAGACACTGCTCGCATGCAGGACACACCCAGCAGCTTCCCACGTGCAGGAACTCTGGCTGCCACTCCCCTGTGGACCCCCATCTACCAATGTGGGGCTTCTCTGGTTGGTGCCATCTTTGGACACTGCACCATTGGAGATAGTCCCCTATGCATAGTAGCCTGCCTGCACCCGGGAAACTCACACAGGCTCTGAAGTCAGCCAACAGCCACATACTGCATGCCACAGAGCTCCTCTCTCAATTCATTGTCCAACGCCATTGCCCAGCTACCCCCACCCAACCTGATGCCTGATTGCTGAAAGCAGGCGCCACCATTTTGGGCCACCTTCATTACTATCTTCAATGGGAGCAACTCCCAGTTTGGAACTCCAGCTGGCCAGGTACCCAGTTTGTAACTCCCCGCTCTCCCCAGCAGTCACTACCTTGATACAGTGATACCCTGGTTACATTCACCATCCTGAGGGCAGAGATACCACCTAACAACAGACAACCCCACCTATTGGATGAGAAGGGAAGCAGGAAAGATACGAATCTCCAACCAAAACAATCCCTGTTTCTTCCTTCAAGGATTTTTCCCCCTCTCTCTCTATTCTCCCACCCTCACATCACAACATATGTGAAACCAAGTACTTTGCATGAATTAGGATTTCAAGAACTGGAATGTCTGAATATCATATTACAGCTGTGTTGTATATTCTTTTTTTTCTCTTTTTCCTCCAATTTCTACTATTTTAACATTTTTTTATCTTTCTTAATATATATGTGTGTTTCTTTTATGTACCCTACTGTCTTTCCACTTACCTGTCTACCCAAAATTACTTCCTCCCCCTTTTCCTGGTACTAATCTTTCTCTTTAGATTTCTCTTTCACACTTCCTAAGATATAATAACTCTATATCCTCACCTCCTATGCCCTCAGCATACCATCCTACTCCTCACCCTTGGTTCTTTCTCCACCATCAGACTGTAAGCCCTTTTACAAACCTCTTGAGTATATTGTAGATAATAATTGAATTCACCATTTCTGTACATTGTGACCGAACTGTAAACATCTTAATAGCAAATGTTTGTTTTTAGGATGTATATGGTTTATATGGGGATCTGTTAACATTGTCATTCATCCAAAAGGAGAAATATTAGATCCCTACAGGGGCACTATAAGCCTCGGGGGTAAAAATGGTAGTGGCTCAGATCCACAGTGTTAGAAGGGAAGACACACAAGCAATATGAAAAGAAAAGGGAAGAAAGTGCCCCCAAACAAATCAAGATACCACATTATTAGAACCCATGACCAGCCCAGCAGAAGAAATGACAGAGAAGCAGTTCAGGATGTACGTAATTAAAATGTTCTATGAACTAAAGGAAGATATAAGAGAGAAAATACAGGCAGCAAAAGATCATTTTGACAAACAGCCACATAAACAAATACAGGAAGCAAAAGATTACTTCAATAGGGAGACAGAGGTTCTTAAAAAAACAACAAACAGAAATCCTTGAAATGAAAGAAACAATAAACCAAATGAAAAGTTCAATTGAAAGCATCACTAACAGAGTAGACCACGTGGAAGACAGGCCCTCAGACAATGAAGACAAAATATATAATCGTGAAAAGAATGTAGACCACACAATGAAAATGGTAAGAAACCATGAGCAGAATATTCAAGAAATATGGGATAGCATAAAAAGACCAAATTTAAGAGTTATTGGGATAAAGGAAGGCATAGAGGTACAAACAAAAAGAATGAGCAATCTATTCAATGAAATAATATCAGAAAATTTTCCAAACAAGAAGAAAGTTTTGGAAAAGCAAATTCAGGAGGCTTACGGATACCAAATGTACAAAATCACAATAGAGCCACAACAAGGCACATTATAATGAAAATACCTAGCATACAGAATAAGGAGAGAATATTAAAAGCCACAAGAGAAAGGAATCAGATTACATATAGGGGGAAACCAATTAGATTATGTGCAGATTTTTCAACCCAGATTTTGAAAGCTTGAAGATTCTGGAACAACATATCAAGCTCTGAAAGAAAATGGATGCCAGCCAAGAGTCTTATATCCAGCAAAATTAAGCTAGATTTGATGATGAAATAAAAACCTTCCATGGTAAACAAAAGTTGAAAGAATTTACAACCCGAAAGCCTACACTACAGAACATCCTTGGCAAAATATTTTGTGAAGAGGAATTGAAAAATAACAATAAACATCAACAAAGGGAGGTATTACACAAAAAGGAAAAAATAATCAAATGAGAAATGAAGTCAAGCTGAATTCCAAAAATAGCTGCGAATACAAATCATGTCTCAATAATAACCCTGAATGTTAATGGCTTAAACACATCAATCAAAAGACATACACTTGCAGATTGGATTTTTTTTTAAAAAAAAAAAAGAACAAACAAAATGGTGCCTCCAAGAGACTCATCTCATAGAAAAAGACATCCAGAGACTAAAAGTGAAAGGTTGGGAAAAATCATACCACTCACAAGGACTGCGGAAGCAAGCAGGGGTTTCCATCCTCATATCAAATAAAGTAGATTTCAAGCCAAAGTTAATCAAAAGAGATAAAGACGGACATTCCATACTGCTTAAGTGAACCATTCATCAACAAGACATAACAATAATAAATTTATATGCCCTAAATAATAAAGCATCTACATTCATCAAACAAACTTGTCTCAAGTTCAAGAGTCAAATGGATCTCAACACAATAATTGCAAGTGATTCTAACACACCTCTTTCACCGCTGGATAGATCATCCAAACAAAAGCTGAACAAAGAAATTATAGAACTCAATAATACAATCAATAACTTAGGCTTAACTGACATATACAGAATATTTCATCCTTCAATGAGAGAATTCACTTTCTTCTCAGCAGCACATGGATCCTTCTCTAAAGTAGACCATATATTATGCCACAAAGCAACTCTTAGCAAACATAAAAAAAGCAGAAATACAACCCTGCATTTTATCAGATCATAATGAAATGAAATTAGGAATCAATGATAAAATAAGAAATAAAACTATTTCAACACCTGGAGACTAAATAATATGCTACTGAATGAAAAATGGGTTGCAAAAGACATCAAGGAGGAGATTAAAAAATTTAAAAATTAGAACACAGATACAACGTATCAAAATATCTGGGACACTATGAAGGCAGTACTTAGAATAAAAAGTTCATTGAATGGAGTGCATTTCTTAAAAGGAAAAAAGTAAACAAATAAGTGACTTAACATTACATCTCAAAGCCCTAGAAAAAGAAGAACTAATCAATACCAAAAGAAGTAGACAACAAGAAATAATTAAAATCAGAGGTGATATCAAGAAAATTGAAGCAAAAGAAACAATTGAAAAAATTGACAGAACAAAAAGCTGGTTCTCTGAAAAAATAAATTAAATCAACAGAACCTTAGCCATGGTAAAGAAGAGAAGGAGAGACAAACTCCAATTACTAACATACACAATGAAAAAGAAAATATCACAACAGACACTACAGAAATACAGAAGATAACTAGAAATTATTTTGAAAATTATACTTCAATAAAATAGAAAATATCAAAGGCTTTGACATTTAATTTGCCAAAATTGAATCAGGATGATATACACAACTTAAACAGATCAATTTCAAGAGATAAAATAGAAGACACCATCAGAAACCTAACAACGAACAATAGCCCAGGACCGAATGAATACACAGTCAAGTTCTATAAGACTTTTAAAGAAGAACTAATACCAATACTCTCCAATTTATTTCAGGAAATAGAAAAAGAGGCAGCACTTCCAAACTCATTCTATGAGGCCAATATCACCCTGATTCCCAAACTAGGCAAAGACACATCAAAAAAAGACCAATATCTCTAATGAACATAGATGTAAAAATTCTCAATAAAAATTTAGCAAACTTAATACAAAAACATATCAAAAAAGATAATACACCACAATCAAGTGGGGTTCATGCCAGGGATGCAAGGTTGGTTCAACATACAGAAATCAATAAATGTAATGCATCACTTCAACAGACTTAAAGATAAGAACCGTATGATCATCTCAATAGATGCAGAAAAAGCATTTTAAAAATACAGCACCACATCATGTTCAAAACACTACAAAAATTAGAGATAACAGAAACATGTCTCAACATTGTAAAAGCTATCTATGCTAAGCCCAAGATCAACCTCATTTTAAGTGGAGAAAAACTAAAAGCATTCCCTCTAAAAATTGGAACAAGACAGGATGCCCTCTTTCACCACTTCTATTTAACACAGTTCTTGAAACACTGGCCAGAGCAATTAGACAGACAAAAGAAATTAAAAGGATAAAGATAGGAAAAGAAGAATTCAAATTAGCACTATTTTCCAAAGATATGATTCTATACCTAGAATACCCAAAAAATTCCACCAGAAAATTTCTAGAACTAGTAATGAATTCAGCAATGTAGCAGGATACAAAATCAACACCCATAAATCAAAGGCATTTCTGTATATCAGTGACAAATCCTCTGAAAAGGAAATGAGGAAAATTACCCCATTTAAATAGCATCAAGAAAAAATAAAATACTTTGTAATCAACCTAAGAAAAAACGTGAAAGAACTCTACAATAAAAACTACAGAATGCTAAAGAAAGACATTAAATAAGACCTTAAAAGATGGAAAGATCTACCTTGTTTTTTGGATAGACAGAATTAATATTGTCAAAATGGCCATAATACCAAAAGCACTATACAGATTTAATGCAATTCCAATCAAAATTCCAATGGCATTCCTCATAGAAATAGAAAAAACAGCCATGAAATTCATCTGGAAAAATAAAAAGACCCATAATAACTAAAGCAATCTTTAGCAGGAAGAGTGAAGCAGGCAGCATCACTATACCAGACCTTAAACTATTCTACAGAGAAATAATAACAACAAAAAAAGCATGGTATTGGCACAAAAATAGACTGGTATACCAATAGTACAGGATAGAGGACACAGAGACTCACCCACATAATTACAGTTATCTTATATTAGACTAAGGTGCCAAAAACGTACATTGGAGAAAGATAGCCTCTTCCCCAAATGGTGTTGGGAAAATTGGAAATCCATATGCAACAAAATGAAATTAAACCCCTATCTCTCACCATGCTTGAAACTCAACTCAAAGGACCTAGGAATTAAACCAGAGACCCTGCATGTAACAGAAGAAAAAGTAGGCCCAAATCTCCATCTTATCGGAATAGGCCCCTACTTACTTAATAAGACTCCTATAGAGCAAGAATTAAAATCAAGAATCAATAAATGGGATAGATTCAAACTAAAAAGCTTCTTTTTATGTTGAGGGCCACAGACAAGTCAAGATAGCGCCTCGCACTTTGCCAGGAGGAGTGGTTTGAGAAGTAACACCAGTGAGCCATTAAGATGATGGAGATTCCTTAATGACTGACTGCTGTATCTAGATGATGTTAATTAAGTTAAGCTGTGTGTAATTATTAAGATGATGAGGATTCCTTAATGACTAATTGCTGTATCTAGATGATGTTAATTGAAACAAGCTGTGTATAATGAGTTAGGTATAAATACCTCTGCTGTCCTGCAATAAAGCGGCTCCCGCTGTTTCAACCTTCACAAGTTGCTTGTCACCCCCCTCACCCCCCCACCCCCGGTTATTTTGCCCAGCCAGACTGCGGCATTCTTAGCAAAAGAAACAATCAATGAGGTAAATAGAGAGACCACATTTTGGGAGCAAATTTTTACCACTTGCACATGAGATAGAGCACTAATCTCTAGGGTATATAAAGAACTCAAAAAGTTAAACACCAAAACAACAAATAACCCAATCAATAAATGGGCCAAGGAATTGAACAGACACTTCTCAGAATAGGATATACAATCAACCAACAAATATATAAAAAAAATGTTCAACATCTCTGGCAATTAGAGAAGTGCAAATTAAAACTACTCTAAGATTTCATCTCACTGCAGTCAGAATGGCAGCTATTATGAATACAAATAAAAATAAGTGTTGGTGAGGGTGTGGGGAAAAAGGCACACTCATATATTGCTGGTGGAACTGCAAATTGTTGCAGCCAATATGGAAAGCAGTATGAAGACTTCTTGGGAAACTGGGAATGGAACTACCTTTTGACCCAGCTATCCCACTCCTCGATCTATATCCAAAGGACTTAAAAACAGCATACTTCAAGGACACAGCCACATCAGTGTTTATTCCAATCAAAATTCCAATGGCATTCCTCATAGAAATAGAAAAAACAGCCATGAAATTCATCTGGAAATTCACAATAGCTAAACTGTGAAACCAAGCTAGATGCCCTTCAATAGATGAATGGATAAAGAAAATGTGGCATATATACACAATGGAATATTACTCAGCAATAAAAGAGAATAAAATCATGGCATTTGGAGTTAGAGAAGATAATACTAAGTGAAGTTAGCCAATTCCAAAAAACCAAATGCCAAATGTTTTCTCTGATATAAGGAGGCTGATTCATAGTGGGTTTGGGAGGGGAACATGGGAGGATTAAAGGGACTCTAGATAGGGCAAGGGGTGGGAAGGATAGGGAGGGGGCTTGGGAGTAGGAAAGATGGTGGAATGAGATGGACATCATTACCCTAAGTACATGTATGAAGACACAAATGGTATAAATAAACTTTGTATACAACCAGAAATATGAAAATTTTTTCTCTATATGTGCAGTATGAATTGTAATGCATACATAACAAATTAGAATTAAAAATTTTTTTAAAAAAGATCACTACAGTCTGTCTTCTTGCATGGTCCACATTCTGCTGATTCATCCTGTATGTGTTCATGCTGTTCCCACATCAAGGTCAGGGTCCTCTGCTTCTAATTAAGTATTTACTGAACTTTCACATTAAGAACAACCTTTTTTGGTTGTGTTTTTAAGGATACTTATTTTTTCCCAGCTCTTGGCAAAGTTCTTCCTACCAATTTCCTATTCTTATGTAGTTTATTTTATTGTGAGTAAAGTAATAAGCTAAACCTTTTGGTAGAAAGGCAATATCCACTTTGGTGCTCATCTGAAAGTGGAATTATCACAGGAACAGAAGCACTGACACTTTCTGGCAGTACTTTACCATTCTCCCTAGATTCCAGGTTTCCAATATTCAGTCTTTTTCTGACTCTTATTATAATTAGTCATGTTATAAATTTCTTTTAGTATTAGCCTTTAGTATTAACTAAACATTATACATATGTGTGTATATATATACATATATATACATATTTATAACTATTAGAGATAGATATAGATGATATAGATAGATGGATGGAAATATGGAGGAAAACATTAATAGATAGAAAACTCTAATTCAGAGAGCTTCTAAATCAAAAAAGAGAAATGTAGACTAAATATGAATCAACTGCATTTCATCTGAATAAAGTTGTGGTTATAAAGCGATTTAATGCTATCAACAAAGTCTAAAAAAGTCCTAGCTATGAACTGACATCTCCAAGATATGAACATCACAATTATAACATGAAAACTTGACGTTCCTCGCTCATTAAAAATATCACTGAAAGCAAAACAAGCTATAGAAATTTTCTGCTTCTGCATGCACCAAAGTCTCAGGATACATTACAGGATCAACTTAGGATATGTTTCATCATCCTCCTTTTCCTTTCTATTGCAAACCCTCTTGCACTTATCTTCTGTGTCCTATTTCTATACCATTCTTATACCCAAACTCTGTCACCCACAGAACTTTTGAACTGAGTTGTAGGGACTATATCTAGTATCTAGTATCTTCTTACTAACACAATATTCAGGTTATCTGCATGGCTTTTATACTCCAAATTCTGACTCTTGGGTAATGCTGTATCTTGTGACAGAGTTGGCTCTCTCTGTGATGTAAATCAGGTCAACCACCCTAAGTTCACTCTTTTTGGAAAAGGAGTTTAAAAATCACATTTTCAAAGGCTTTGTCTGGGGAACCTCTTAACTTCCAATACTTTCCTCACATGTTTGCTCCTATCTATATCATTAAAACATGCCATAAATACAACATTATACCATATGGTCATGATATTTTCTTGTCATTCTAGAATCTCTGGTACTTGCTAAAGTTTTAAGCATCCCAGGCCCAACATTTTTTAATAATCTGGCAACAATCCATGATTAGTAAACAGAACTTTTGGACTGAGTTGTAGGGACAATATCTAGAACATTAGGCCCATGTGTGGGTGTGCTTCTCTGTGCTCAGAATTTGGCTGCTCTATCTTTCTCCAAGTCACTAAGTCACCCTTTGTTTTGCTGAAATTTTTTGTTCTTTAAAAGGCACAGAGTGAACTGAGCCAATTTTTTCATAGAAATAATTTGTGGAAAGAAGCTGGAGATGGTTTAGTCTAATTGCTACTCATTTGGGCAACATGATTTCTTAAGAAAGGAGCTAAGGAACTCATATTGATTAGGCACCTGGGCATGCATCACAATGTCTTTAATTCTCCCAACAATCATTGAAGCTGGTATATGGTTCCCAGTTTAGTGTGAGGGAAACTAGGCAAGGTCACAGATCAGTTAGTCTCATAGCCAGCATTCAAACTTAAATCTTTCTTACTCCTCATCTCATGTGTTTTTCACATTCTACAAAGAAGAGGAGACTTAGAATAGTTATGAGCTCAGATTATGAAGTCAAATAGTCCTGGGTTCAGACTTGAGTTCTGCTCTTATTAAGTTTCCAAAATCTGAGATGAAATAATTACCTACGAGCCTTTTTATGTTTTTATATATTCTCTCAATTTTATGTTCTTCCTCCTTTCATTCTAATCTTCACTTCTGGTGCTTAGTATCTGTTATTATTCCTGTTGCTCACTGTCCATATGTCATCATAATTGCATCCCCTCTTTCTATCTGTAATTTCTATTTTTGTGTCAAATTCAGAAATAATTGCTGAAATCTCTTGGTGCTTCTGAAATTGAAGGGCTGTGCAGTTTGACATTACTTCAACTGTTATTTTCTTCATGCTAACAAATATTTCATCAATAATTATTTCTTCAAAAAAATTATCCTGAATTTACAGTGTTTGGGAATATAACACATATTTATGGAGTTTACATGTATTAACAATGTCAAAATGTGTAGAGGTAATAGGCAAGAAAAGAGGGAGAATGCCCTACAGAGAGAAAAAGCATTAATTTCTGACTTATATTCTTCATGTTGGTGAGTCCAAATGGCATCCCACTGAAGGGTGAGACTTTAGAGAAAAACAAGGACAATTTTTAAATAGTTTTATTTGTAAATAGACACAATGCCTTTATTTTATTTATTTATTTTTATGTGTTACTAAGAGTTGAACCCAATTCTTCACATGTGCTAGGCAAGTACTCTACCACTGAGCCACAACTTTAGCCCAAGGACAATTTTCCACTGTAACAGGAGAGAAATTTTAGTAAACAGGTACAGATGCTCTTAGGGTAATATATTTGCCATTGGGAAGATGATGTATTTCTCATCTGATTGCTTCTGACAGTGGAGCATGAGATGAATTCATATAGCTGAGTCAGAGCAAAAAGAATGTGGGAGATTGGAGAAGAGAAAATGTAAAATGTCATATAAGAATACAAAAACGAATTTGCTAGATAATTATTGAAATTGGTGGCCTATTTGAGATTAGTGATCAGAAATTTCTTGCTGTGGATTGAACTCAGGGCTTCAGGCAGGCTAGGCATATGCTCTGCCACTGAGCTACACACCCAGCCCTGTGATCATCAATGTTAATTGAGGCCCAGTTGTGTATTTTTTCTAACAGTATTTAATTTCCCTAGACCATATGTTGTTGTAGGTACAAACCTAAAACAACAATGTTTTCTCATAGAATACTTTTACCTTAGTGAATTCTTGGATAATTACATGGTGAACCACAATACTCAGACCAATTGGACTATCTAACTTCAAAATATATTAAATGCATCACTTAATTATTTCAGTAATCTTCTCTACATTTCTTTGAATTTTTGGTTCCTTTTTAAATGAGGAAACATATAACTAAGTTATCCTAAAACTGTTAGCTCCCTTTTCACATCACTGGAAACTTTATGCTTGAGTTGATATTTATTTGTAAAGAAGACTGTTATGGTTTAGATATGAAGTATGCTGTGAGACAATGCAAGAAAGTTTAGAATTGAAATGTTTGGGTTATGAGACTCTTAACCTAATGAGTACATTAATCCCCTGACAGGGATTAACTGGGTGGTGGTAACTGTAGATGGGTAAGTTATGGCTGGAGAAGGCAGGTCACTGGGAACAGGCCTTTAGGGTATATATTTTGTACCTGGTGAGCAGATCTCTCTCTCTCTCTCTCTCTCTCTCTCTCTCTCTCTCTCTCTCTCTCTCTCTCTCTCTCCCCCCCCCACCCCTGTTCTCCCCCCCCACCCCTGTTTGTGTGTTTGTGTGTGTGTGTGTGTGTGCATCTCCTTCCTGATTTCCATGTCCTGAGCAGCTTTCTTTTGCCATATCCTTCTGCCATGGTGTTCTGCCTCACCTTAAGCCCAGAGCAATGGAGTCAGCCAACTATGGACTGAGACCTCTGAAACAGCGAGCACCAAATAAACTTTTCCTCTTCTAAAATTGTCCTTGTCAGGTCTTTTTGGTCATAGCAATGAAAAAGCTGACTAAAACAAAAACAAATGGAATTGTAAAGGATAAGGATATTCATACATGCTTTTAAACTTTATATCTGGTAACATGTTTTACTTTAGAGGTTGATATTTTCCAGTCTTTATTGTGTCGAAACAGTGCCTGTGAGCTCAGTCAATACACAGTAATGGGAAATGAAAACAAAGTGTCTCAGAAGAAACTACAAGGTGTTTCTGAAATAAAACAAAAATTTTAGCTCCAACTTCAAACAGAGGCTATGAACAACAACACCAAAAGCTAATTGTAATTTAAATTTATGTTGCTTCAAACAGCCCCACAACAAAGAAAAATGTGAGATTCAGTTCTCAAAAAGCAGAATAGAATGGACTAAGGGAGAGACTAACATCTAGCATTAAGCAAGCTCCTACTTTGTCCCAAGCACTATATCTTTAACAAGCTCTCTGAAGGCTGTTATTCATGATGATATATATCTCCAAAATGCAAAAAGCCATGATTTACTGCTGAAAATTGCTAACATTGTGCTAACGTATAATCTGATGTGCATTTTTATTATGTAGATGTATAAATCAATTCATTCAACTATTATGAAAAGACCAGATATTTTACTCAAAGAAGTAGAAAAATTTTAAAAATGGCTCTTTTATTTGAACTATTATTCCCTTAATTCAGCTTACTATGATTTTTTTCTGTAACAAACTTTGAGTTGTTTAGGATAATTCCTCTAGATTATATGCCATACTATGTTTCACTTTAATATCTGCACAGCTATCAAAAATTTGCATGACAACAAAATGGAGAAATTACGATATTATGTGGCTTCCTTGCTCGAGATAAGACATTTTGCTCCTTTTGCAAAAAAAAATCACAGCAATAAACATGCCCTTCATGAAGCATCAGTGTGTATTTATTGTAAGAAAACTTTGCTTCAGAATCTTTTAAATGAGGCCAAGAGAAATTTTAATATAAACTTGTGATGGTTTCAAAGATTTGTAAAGCTTGCCAGGAATTTTCAAGAAAATACTTTTCTCCAAATGAAGCTTTGTTTTATGAGTACTAATAGCCTGAATAAAGTGATTTGTACTATAGAAAAACATCTGTATCTGAACCCCCCACAATCCATTCAGTTTAAGAAAAATTTGATACAATATATAAACCCACATGTACATAAAAGTTTCAGTTTTGAAAATGATCCACATATCTTTTAACCAATTTATCAGCATAATGATAAAATAACATGATTTGTGGATTCAACAAGGTAAAATAGTTTAACAATGAAATGCCAAGAATATACTTTAGGTACTATGATAGACGACCAATATTTGACTACTTTATTTTCTAAACTGAAAATTATATTATTCTATTTGTGTGAATGTCTTTAGTTCAGTATAGATGATAACAATCCTAGAGATTTGGAAATAAAGAATAGTCAATAATTAAAATATCACATGGCCTGTTGTATTTGTTAATTTGAAGAGCTAAATTTAAAAACATTGAGGTGAGCCAGAATGCATTTCATTGATTGTTATAAGCAATTTGATGCTCAATGCAACATATTCTCCTGCATTTTGTCCAAGTATATAGATATTGGAATTGTTAATATTTACATAGTGCTTCATAGTTTGCAAAGCAATTTTTCATGATTAATTCACTCCTCAGAACAACCCCATGGAATAAGACTATCATCCTCATTTTTCAGGTTAACAGCATAATTCAAATTATCAGTCATTAAAGCAGCAGGCTCAGATCCTTCATTTCAAGCCCTCTATGCCCAGTGTTCAAAACAAACAAATATGTGCCAATCTAAGAAAACTTACACCAGCAAGTTTTTGAACTCAAATTATGAACTCAAATTTAGTATACACCTCAGAAAACTTCCTGCTACTTATGTTTTATAACTACTGTCACATGTTTTAAAAATTGGTGCATATTTGGCATTAGGGCATAAAGTTTGCCTTCCGAAATCCTTGGGAAGTCTATACAATACAAAGAGGAAACTACAAAAATCCTATACATTGTGTGATATGAAGAACCCACCTTCATGTGGCAAGTAAAAAAGAAAAGATCTCACCCTCATGGAATTATTGTCTAGGGAGGTTAATAAATATTCTATAAAAAGAAAAAGAAAAATCAATCATAATTGTCAATATGGACATGGTATAAAGAAATGAGACTAATTTTTATGTAAGAAACATTAGCAAGAGGTACACAACATAAATTAGAGGATCAAAGAAGGTCCCTTTAAGAAAATGTAAAAGAAGTTGAAATTTTTTAATACCTTCATTTTATTTATTTATTTTTATGTGGTGCTGAGGATCAAACCCAGCCAGAGCCTCATACATGTGAGGCAACTGCTCTGTCACTTAGCCATAACCCCATCCCCCAATACTGGATTTTTTTATTTATATATGACAGTGGAATGCATTACAATTCTTATTACACATATAGAGCACAATTTTTCATATCTCTGGTTGTATACAAAGTATATTCACACCAATTTATGTCTTCATACATGTACTTTGGATAATAATGATCATCACATTCCACCATCATTTCTAATCTCATGCCCCCTCTCTTCCCCTCCAACCCCTGTGCCCTATCCTCCCATGCTCCCTCTCTATCCCACTATAAATCAGCTTCCTTATATCAAAGAAAACATTCAGCATTTGGTTTTTTGGGATTGGCTAATTTTGCTTAGCATTATCTTCTCTAACTCCATTCATTTACTTGCAAATGCCATGATTTTATTCTCTTTTATTGCTGAGTAATATTCCATTGTGTATATATGCCACATTTCTAATCCATTCATCTACTGGACGGATTCTAGGTTGATTCCACAGTTTAGCTATTGTGAATTGTGCTGCTGTAAACACTGATGTGGCTATGTCCCTGTAGTATGCTCTTTTTAAGTCCTTTGAGTATAGACCAAGGAGAGGAATAGCTGGGTCAAATGATGGTTCCATTCCCAGTTTTCCAAGAAATCTCCATACTGCTTTCCATATTGACTGCACCAATTTTCAGTCCCACCAGCAGTGTATGAGTGTACTTTTTTCCCCACATTCCTCACCAAAACTTACTATTGTCTGTATTCATAACAGCTGCTATTCTGACTGGAGTGAGATGATACCTTAGAATGGTTTTGATTTACATTTCTCTAATTGCTAGCAATGATGAACATTTTTTCATATATTTGTTGATTGTATATCCTATTCTGAGAAGTGTCTGTTTAAGTCCTTGGTCCATTTATTGATTGGATTTTTTTTTTTTTGGTTTTTTGGTTTTTAGCTTTTTGATTCTTTGTACACCCTAGAGATTGTGCTCTAACTGATGTGTGAGGGGTAAAGATTTGCTCCCAAGATATAGGCTCTCTATTCATCTTACAGATTGTTTCTTTTGCTAAAAAGAAACTTTTTAGTTTGAATCCATCCCATTTATTGATTCTTGATTTTAATTCCTGCACCAAAGGAGTTTATTAAGGAAGTTGGGGTCTAATCCCATATGATGGAGATTAGAGCCTACTTTTCTTCTATTAGACACAGGGTCTCTGGTTTTATTTTTGGGACCTTGATTCATTTTGAGTTGAGTTTTGTGCATGGTGAGAGGGGTTTGATTTCATTTTGTTGCATATGGATTTCCAGTTTTCCCAGCACCATTTGTTGAAGAGGCTATCCTTTCTCCAATGCATGTTTTTGGCACCTTTGTCTACTAATATAAGATAACTGTAATTTTATGGGTTAGTCTCTGTGTCCTCTATTCTGTACCATTGATCTACCAGTCTGTTTGGGTGCCAATATCATGTTGTTTTTGTAACTATTTCTCTTTAGTATAGTTTAAGGTATGGTATAGTGAGGCCACTTGCTTCACTCTTCCTGCTAAGGTTTGCTTTAGCTATTCTGGGTCTCTATTTTTCCAGATGAATTTTATAACTGCTTTTTCTATTTCTATGAGGAATGTCATTGAAATTTGATTGTAATTGTATTAAACTGTATAGTGCTTTTGGAAATATGGTCATTTTGCTAATATTAATTCTGCCTATGCAAGAGAAATGTAGATCTTTCCATCTTCTAAAGTCTTTTTTGACTTCTTTCTTTAGGGTTCTGTAATTTTCATTATACAGATCTTTTACCTCTTTAATTAAGTTGATTCCCAAGTTTTTGTTTTGGTTTTTGTTGTTGTTGTTGCTGTTTTGTTTGTTTGTTGTTTTTGAGGCTATTGTAAATGGGGTAGTTTTTCTTGTTTCCCTTTCTGAGGATTTTTCACTGATATACAGAAATGCCTTTGATTATGGGTGTTGATTTTATATCCTTATACTTTCTGAATTCATTTACTAGTTCTAGAAGTTTTCTGGTGGAACTTTTTGGGTCTTCTAGCTATAGAATCATATCATCAGCAAATAGTGCCAATTTGAGTTCTTCTTTTCCTATATGTATCCCTTTAATTTCTTTTGTCTGTCTAATTGTTCTGCCCAATGTTTCAAGAACTATGTTAAATAGAAGTGGTGAAAGAGGGCATCTCTGTCTTGTTCCAGTTTTTAGATGGAATACCTACAATTTTTCTCCATTTAGAATGATGTTGGCCTGGGGCTTAGCAAATATAGCCTTTATAATGTTGAGATATGTTCCTATTATCCCTAATTTATTGATTTCTGTATTTGAACCAATCTTGCATCCTGGGCTGAATCCCACTTGATCATGGTGCATGATCTTTTTGATATGTTTTTGTATTCAATTTTCCAGAATTTTATTGAGAATTTTGCATCTATGTTCATTAGAGATATTGGTCTGAAATTTTCTTTTTCTTTTTTTTTTATGTGTCTTTGCCTGGTTTTGGAATCAGAGTGATATTGGCCTCATAAAACGAGTTTGGAAGTGCTGACTCTTTTGTATTTCCTGAAGTAAATGGAAGAGTATTGGTATTAGTTCTTTTTTAAAGGTCTTGTAGAACTTGGGTGTGTATTCGTCTGGACCTGGGCTTTTCTTGGTTGGTAGACTTTTTATGGTGTCTGCTATTTTGTCACTTGAAATTGATCTGCTTAAATTGTCTATATAATCCTGATTCAATTTGGGAAAATTATATGACTCTAGAAATTTGTTAATGTCCTTGATATTTTCTATTTTATTGGAGTACAAGTTTTCAAAATAATTTCTAATTATCTTCCATATTTCTGTAGTGTCTGTTGTGATATATCCTTTTTCATCACATATGTTAGTAATTTGAGTTTTTCTCTCCTTCTCTTCATTAGCATGGCTAAGCATCTGTCAATTTAATTTATTTTTTCAAAAAACAATTTTTTGTTCTGTCAATTTTTTCAATTATTTCTTGTTTCAATTTCATCGATTATATAAGTTGAAATTTTGAAAAATAAATTATATCCTCTACTCTCTTTCAAGATTCAAAGTTTTATTTTCCTAATGTTTATTCTTCATTATTAGTAATAAGTTATAATAAATCATAAAATACTGAAAATAAGCTGCTACGCGTTAGGGACAGATTCTATATGATGGTTGTGTTAGTAAGCTTTTTGTCACTTGACAAAAATACCTACAAGGACAGCTTGGAAGACAAAATTTTTATTTGGAGTTCATAGTTTCAGAGGTCTCTGTTCATGGTCACATGACTCCATTGGTCTGGGCTTGAGGTTAGGCAGAACATCATGGCAGAAGGGTGTGGCAGAAGAAAGCTGCTCAGTTTATGGCATCTAGGAAGCAGAGAGTAAGAGATAGGAATGGGCCTGGGACATACATAGTCTGAGGCCATGTCCCCATGGCCCCCCACTTCTTCCAGCCATGTTACCACCCAGTGATTCATTCAAATTATTAATCCATCAAATGGATTAATCACTGATCGGATTATAAATCTCATAATGCAATCTTTTCACTCCCGAACAATGCTGCATATCCAAACCATAACAGTGGTTAATGATACAACAAAATTAGAATAAAAATTATCTTGACTACTATATCAAGCCACGATCATACTCTACCCAAACAACTCTAACCAGTGGCTGGGGTTGTGGCTCAGATGAGGTAGAACATTGAGGCAGAAGGGTATGGAGGATGAAAGCAGCTCAGAATCTGGAAATCAGGAAGCAGAGAGTTCCATTGAAAAGGAACAAAATATAAACCCCAAAGGTACTACACCAGTGACCTGTCTTTTCCAGCCACACCCTACCCATCCATTCAAGTGCATTAATGCACTGACTAGTTTAAGGCTCTCACAACTCAATCATTTTACCTCTAAACATTTTTGCATTGTCTCATGCATGAGTTCTTGGTGGACACATCCAAATCATAAAATGGCCATAAAAGCCACAAGGTCTAGTAGTACCCCATCTGACAAATAAAATGAAATAAGAAAGATCAAACTCAAGGTCACACAAAGAATAGCAGAAACCGGGTCCAGAAGGGCGATATCAAGATGTCTGATCCCATGCCCATTTCTATATTCAGAAAACATCTTCTAAACAAGCTCTAAAAATTAGACAGAACACTAGATAAAAATTGGATTAAAAGAACCGCATACCAGCTTTGTGACTTCTGACAACTTGCTTGATTGCTCTTTGCCTCATAATACTGAATTATAAAATAGCAATAATAAACATTCATCTATAGCATTCTTCTTAGTATTCAATGAGACAATAAGGGTAAAAATAAATGTAAACTATTTAAAGCAAGATCATAAACTGAAAGTCCCAAGGTGTTCAGTTAGCCTGGTAAGTTTTTGTAAAATTTTTAAAGTAGTTTAAATATTAATGATCAGGGTATTTCATGTGACATATGGGATTTAAATTTCTCTTTAAAATAGAAAAATCTAGCAGTAAATATTTTTTCCCATAGCCACAATGGCTAGATATGAATAACAGCCCCAATCACTGTACATGCTTAAAATATCTATCTGTAACAGTTCCCCCTCAACCCACATCATTCATCTGTGCACATTCCTGACACTTGTTGGCATGTATGATACCTACTCTTGATTTAAGGCTTGATTCAAATGTCAGGTTCTATGATGATTCAGCTGGAGAGTGGTCTTGATGTTCAGTACAGATGGATACATACCTTCCATGCAACCAGGTAGAATAAAATGAGTATGAAATACATACTTAAATTGCATGACTAGGAGTACAGATGAAGCATTGTGAAGAAAAAATTATTCTTAGAAAATAGTTCTTAAATCTAATGGCCCAATTTTATATCTATTGTAAATTGATTTATGTTTAAAGAGACTTAGGCATTTGCATAAACTTTTTTGTCCTCAGAGGCATGTGGATAAAATGCTTCTCTTGAATAAGTAGGAAGATTTTGCTCAGAAACATCCAGAGAAACTCGGGTGCTAAAATGTCTTCAGTTGTCTGGCTCCATCTCCTGGTTTCAAATAGCCAGAAGTCAAGCATGAAACTCACAAAGAGGAACTAGGAAAAGACACACACACACACACACACACACACACACACAATGTCTTGTCTCTCTGTGCTGCTAGTTTATTGAGTTTTATCTTGCTGTTAAATTTAGTATTTGAAGAATCTCTCTCTGCAGAGATTAATATGTACTTTTACAACATAAAACACTAAGTTTTATAACAAATTAAAAAATTAAGTTTTTATTAACTTTGGAATGCATGATAGCTACATTTGATCAGCCATATCCCAAAATAATGCTTAATTTTTTCAAGTTAGCTGGGAATCTAGAAAAGCAATCTATTACTTTCTTCCAATTACCACCTTCTCCCTACTTGATTTTGCAGATTAAAAATCACTTTAAGAGAGATGTTTTAATATTATTAGATATGTGTTGTATACCTTATTATCAGCAACATAGAATTCTTCTCTTTCTTGGTCAAATGAGAGAATTATACTTCTCTGCTACCATGGTCAAGAGACTTACTAAGGTCAAAGAACTTGAAAAAAATGATCTGTTATTATATGTGGAAGTATTTTATTTAATTGTTGATACTTAGTGTTTTATATTATTTATTTAAGCAAAACTATCCAGTTACAGAACAAATATTACACAATTCCATTAGATAAGGTGTCAAAAATACTAGAACTCAGAATCAGAGAGTAGAATGGTGGTTATCAGTGGCTGTGGAGGGAGAAGTGGTAAATGCTAATCAATGGAAAATTGCTAAAGTTTCAATTACACAAAAAGCAAATAAGATGCAACTATAGTTCCTGTTCTGTTCATTAAACAATAATGCTATTCGCTACCAAATGCCACCTTTTTCTTAGAATACATTTCTTTATATTTTAAAGATTATTTTTTGCCTTTCTAAAACTTTCTCTTGGTCTCTCTCTCTCTCTGTGTGTGTGTGTATAGATATGTGTGTGCATATATGCACACATAGATTTGATTTATTCTGTCACTATGATACATTAATTATTAAACTTTTATTTTTATGTTCTCATATTTGATACTGAAAGTTCCTGCACAAAATTCTTTTCACACTGTTCTGTACATGCTTATAAATATATTCTTCCAGATGATTAGACTCAGAGTCAATCAAGATTTGTATTAGAATTATATTAAGCACACAAATTATTTTGCTAAGAATTATGTTATTAATGTCATTGGTCTTCTGGGATCCCTTACTGGTATTAAACCCTAAGCCACTTTATTCCAATTCAGGACTATTTTTATTAATCTATAAGCTTAAATTGAAACTTCACAGGGAATATTTCACAGACCTGCCTCTAGCTGTAATACACATGGTTATTGCCATGTACTTCCCATTACAGCAAAGGACAGTAATAAATAATTACAATTATCATGTTCTTTTATCTTTCTTTTCTTTCATCATGCAGGTTGGTTTCAATGTACTCTACCTAAGATTAAAATGCAGAAACTCCATGTTCTTTGGTGGTGACAAATCTAATCTTGTAAATAACACACCAAGTATCTAATAATCTAAAATCAAGCCATTAAGTGTTTCCAAGTTTGGAGAATTTTGAAAGGAACTAGTGGTCTTTTCCTGTATATATGGAAGCAAAAGTTCTCCGAAGAAGCTGCATCTATATTAAGGATCCTCTAGAGTGACCTTTGCTGAGTGACCTCTGTGGAGAGATGCAATATTTCAGGTCACAAGCAAAAAATATCTTGGGCTATCTTAAGTCCTTAAGAAAATGGTCATTCACCTTTAACCTTTTAATCCATCAAAAGATAAGTCGATAAAGAAAATGTGGTGTATGTATACAATATTCTGCCTTAAAATTTAGGGGAATCCTGCAATCTGCAACCATATGGATTATGTTGAAGATATCATGCCAAACAAAACCAGCCAATTACAGAAGAATGCATAATGCATGTTCCAATTTACATGAGGTACTAAAATAATCAAACACATAGAATCAGTAGAATGGTGGTTGTCAGGAACTATGGGAAGAAGAAGTGGGATCTGACTTTCTCATAACTCTTAGGTAAACCTCTTGGAACATACTAAGTTTAGGCTCTAGGTTCCACCAACCCTGAAGCTAACAATGCACCTGTATCTATAAGAAAGATTTCCCCACTTTGCCATAGCTCACTTACTTAATTTCCCCATGAAGTATTTGTTGAATGTATTAATTTATGACTTTCTTTGTTCTTTGACTATAAAAGTTTGTATAAACTCTTCTGTGGTGAAATACTTCAATTCAGGGTAACTTGAATCCATGTTCCTGGGCCATGGTCAATTACACTTGGCTCAAAATAAGTTTTCATTTCACTTAAAGCAGAATTGTTATTTTGCCTCAGTGATTTTAAAAAGTGGGAAATTTTTACAATATTTTGCCATTTCCCATGATCACTATAGTGTCCTTTCTCATAGCCCTATGTAGTGTACATATAATTATAAGACTTTCCCATCCAGCAACCTGAAACCCATTTGCCTTATCCTGAGTCAGAGAAATATAAAAAGGATAACAATCCAGAACTGTATGTATAGCAGACACAACCTCCCTGTGGAATAATTGGTATTGCCATGTCCATAAAAATAACTTTCCAAGAATTGGGGTCCATAAAAGTCCAAGAAAGAACGAGTTGTCTGCTTCCCACATACCTCAAATCCCTAAGCATCTTTGTGGGTATATGACTTTGTGGTTTAAGAAACTCACTAAATTATTGTGTATAAATGCCTTCAAATTTTAGACCACTATTATATATCTCTGACTGGAGATGAACTGACCAGTATTAAGGGAAGACTTCTTAAAGAGTGTTGTGCTTTAATATGTACATAAAAGTGTTTTGTGTGAATAATTTTAAACAAATAAGTTCAAGTTAATCGGGCCTCTTTGCAATGGAAGTTCTCAAGGTCTTTAAATTGAAAGTTGAATTATGAAAGTTTTGGACAGAAATAGAATTTATATCAATTGACACAGGATCCTTTTTTAAGGTAGTCACACCAAGCAGTCTTTCAGGCACATTAACTATTGAGACAGAACCCATGATCTCCACATTAGAAAGATTCCTATATTTCCACCCCAAAATAACAGTTCTAATTCAGAACCATGAATTCACTTACAGAAACACACAAATGTCATTACATATTAGTTGGATTCATTAATAGGTTTCATCTCTGAGTTTTGGTCTCAACCCTGCTACTTCCTAGCTACGTATGTATTTTGTAAGTCACTCAATTTCTCCGAGTCTCCATTTCTTTCAATACAAAGTAAAGAAGATGATAATCTCTCATGAAATTTGTGCAAAGACTAATTAGAATAATGAATGTAAAAGACTTTTAAACTAAAAAAGAATTTTATCTGCACATATGCATAAAGCAAATCTATTTATCTTGATTAGATGTATTAGATGAAAGTGTATTAGATAAAATAATTTTCTTTCATTAATAAACAATGAAATTAACAAGGAACAATAACGGTAGATACATTTTAAAATCTGAGAAAATTTTTCATTATTTCTCCACTATACCCCAGTAATGTATGAATAATTATATTAGTTCCATTGTATTAATTTCTATGTACTACTAATCATTGCATTAGTTCTATTGTATTAACTGCTACTACAAAATTCAATAATGACAAGATAGAAATGTCTTTTATGTATGTATCTGAACATTAGCAACTGAGGGAATAACAGAGTGCTAAAGCCTAAGACTCCTGCTTTTTGGTTGTTCTGCCAGTACTTGAGGTTTATCTTCACTCACTAGGACCCTGAAAGAAAGGGGAAGGAAAAGACAGTTTCACATATTACTCCTGCTTGCATCATATTGGCAAAATTTAGATAGCCACAGCTAGCTTCAAAGGAAGCTAATAATTATGATAAAGTGTCCACATGAAATATGAAGGTTTTCCTACAAAAGGAAAAGGGAATGAATAGATGATGAAGGAGCATGGCCATTCTCTGCTACAATCATTTCATCTAATTAAAATTAATATTGAGATCCTGAAGACTTGTCATTATTTGCACTAGATTTCAATTTCAGTAAGCATTTCTCAAATTATTGTTTTGGGCATGACTTTTGCCCTCTTTTAAAAATACATCAATTAAATTTCCTTGGTACCATAAATTGAAGAGGTCTCCACATCATTAATTTTTCTATTAATTGAAAAATTATATTGCTAATAATCATCTCTTTGATTCTAAGCTAACTTTGATTAAAAAAATAAACATGAGTGACTCAATTCAATCAACATAACCAGCCCAGCATAAGGTAACAATTGAGTAGCTAGTGATTGGATAGAGATCTTTCTCAAGGACCCTTGCAATCTCTATTGTTTTATTCCTCATCAGTTCTAGTTCAATAGAAATAAGGCTATCCTTTAAAAATCAAGAACTGTTATTCATTTTCATAAATTTTCCATAATTAATGTATTCATCGTACTTATTTAAAAGCAAATATGAGAGGGGTTGGGGTTGTGGCTCAGCAGTTAAGTGCTTGCCTGGCGCCTGCAAGGCCCTGGGTTCAATCCTCAGCACCACATAAAAATAAATAAATAAAAATAAAGGCATTGTGTACAACTAAAAGAAATAAATATTAAAAAATAAAATAAAATAAAAGCAAATATGAGAGCCAGGTGCAGTGGAATGCTCCTGTACTCACAAACTACTTGGGAGACTGAGGTAAGAGTATCACTTTAGCCCAGGAGTTTGTGATCAGTAATTAGAAACTAGGGCTCATCAAATTTCAATTTTTTTGTCCAAGATCACACAGTAAACAGAAGAACCAAGATTTGCAGCATACTTGTCTCATTTCAAAGCCAATGATTACAAAACAACCAGTCAGATTGTCCTCAAATGGGCACTATTGAACAAACAGGACTAAAAATGTTCTAAATCTGTTCAGTCCAGTATGGCAACTATTAACCACATGTAGCCACTGAGCTCTTGACAAGATAGCTAGTGTAACTGAGAAACTGAATTTCTAATCTTATTTAATTTCAATTAATGCAAATAGCCACGTATAGTTACTAGTTATTATATTGAAGAGCACAGTGCTACATAAACAATCTTTATATCAATGCTTAATGCCATGTATCACATGGGACATTTTTAGGTTGGAAAATTGCTGACAAAAATAGGGAACTTGAATTGAGTCCTGTTTTCACGTAAAAGGATAATTCAAGTAGTAACTCTGAGAAAACTTTTATGTGAATGTGTGTTTTGTTTAAAACTGGGTTTTTAATACTGAGTTCCCAAACAAGGAGAAACAATAATGTCTTCTACATATCTCAGAATCAGAAAATCTTATTTAGTTTCATTTTTTCAGAAAGAATGGTCTGTCCTGTCACAATAGAAAATAACACTGATTCTAAAATGAGTGAAATAATATAATATATAGAAGAAACTGAATTTCATTCACACCCAACAGAAGGATGAAAAAATAGAGATTTCCTTGTTCTTTCTTATTCTAATACCTGGAGTAACTAGAGTCATGTTACTGAATTTTCAAATATCTAGAAAAGAGCTTATTAACTTTAAGAAAACCAGAAGTTCTCTGAAAGAAAGTTCTCCATTCAGGTACTACAAATGGCTACTTGAAAATAATGACTAGGAAAAGTAATGCTTTTATACATAATAATTTATCATTTTTGTATGTTGCATTTATTTATATGTTTAGCTTTTTATTTTTATTTTTATATGATAGTATAGTATATTTTGAAATGTTATACATACATAGAACAATTATAACTTGTTCCAATTAGGATCACTATTGTGGTTGTACATGATATGGAACTTCATTGATCATATATTATTTTTTTTAAATATTTATTTTTTAGTTGTAGTTGGACACAATACCTTTATTTTATTTATTTTTACATGATGCTCAGGATTGAACCCAGGGCCTCACACATGCTAGGCAAGTTATCTACTGCTGAGCCACAACCCCAGCCCTGGTCATGTATTTATATACAAGGATAACAAAGATATGTCCGGTCAATTCTACTGTCTTTCCTATTACCATTCCCACTCCCTTCCCTTCATTCCCCTTTGTTTAGTCCAATGAACTTCTAATCGTCTCCTCCCTTTTTGCAGGTTAGAATCCACATATCAGATAGAACATTCTGTCTTTGGTTTCGGGGGACTAACTAATATCACTTAGCATGATATTCTCCAGCTCCATCCACTTACCTGCAGATGCCATAATGTCTTCATTTATGGCTGAGTAATATTTGACTGTGCATATATACCACATTTTCTTTATCCATTCATCTGTTTAAGGGCACCTAGGTTGGTTCCATAGCTTGGCTATTGTGAATTGAGCTGCTTATAAACATTGAAGTGGCTGTATCACTGTAGTATTTTAATTTTAAATCTCTTGGGTATAAACAGAGGAGTGAGATAACAGGGTCAAATTGTGGTTCCATTCCAAGCTTTCTGAGGAATCTCCATACTTCTTTCCATAATGATTGCACCAATTTGCAGTCCTACCAGCAATGTATAAATAAATCTCTTCCCACATTCTCACCAACATTTATTGTTGCTTATATTCTTGATAATTGCCATTCTGACTGGAATGAGATGGAATCTCAGTGTAATTTTGATTTGCATTTATCTAATTGCTACAGATGTTAAACATTTTTTAAATATATATTTTGACCATTCGTACTTCTGAGAAGTGCCTGTTCAGTTCCTTAGCCCACTTAATTGGGTTATTTGTTGGTTTGGTGTTAAGTTTTTTGAGTTTTTTGTATATCCTGGAGATTAATGCTCTATCTAAAGTGCTGGTGTAAAGATTTTCTCCCATTCTGTAGGCTCTGTCTTCCTGTTATTGAGTGTTTTCTTGGCTAAGAAGAAGCTTTTCAGTTTGATACCATCCCATTTATTAATTCTTAATACTTTAAGAATTAAAGTACTTTAGGAGTCTTATTGAGGAAGCCAGTTCCTAAGCTGACATGGTGGATAGTTGGGTCTTCTTTTTCTTATAGTAGATGCAGAGTCTCTGGTCTAATGCCTAAGTCCTTGATCTCCTTTGAGTTCATTTTTGTGCAGGGTGAGAGACAGAGGTTCAATTTCATTCTACTACACATGGATTTCTAGTTTCCCCAGCACTGTTTGTTGAATAGGCTATCTTTTCTCCAAGTGTATGTTTATGGCCCCTTTGTCTAGTATGAGATAATTGTACTTATGTGGGTTTGTCTCTGTGTCTTCTATTCTGTACCATTGGTCTACATGTCTGTTTTGTTGCCAATACCATGCTGTTTTTGTTACCATGGCTCTATAGTATAGTTTAAGGTCTGGTATTGTGATGCCTCCTGCTTCGCTTTTCTTGCTGAGTATTGCTTTGACTATTCTGGGTCTCTTATTTTTCCAAATGAATTTCATGATTGCTTTTTCTATTTCTATGAACAATGTCATTGGGATTTTAATAGGGATTGCATTAAATCTGTATAATGCTTTTGGTGATATGACTGAGTTCTAACAGACCTTACAGAAAAATGAACACTAATATTTCTCAAATTATTCCATGAAATTGAAAGACAAGGAATACTCCCAAATAGATTCTATGAAGTCACTATAATCCTGATGCCAAAACCAGAAAAAGACACAGAAGGAAAGAAAACTACAAATATCCCTGATGAACATAGGTGCAAAATTTCCTAATAAAATATTAGCAAACTGCACTCAAAACACATCAAAAAAAATAATACACCATGATCAAGTGGGGTTCATTCCAGGTATGCAAAGTTGGTTCAATATATGCAAATCAATAAATGTAACTGATCACTCAACTAGAATTAAGGACAAAAATCCCATGATTGTCTCAATAGATGCAGAAGAGACCTTTGATAAAATCCAACACGCATTCAGGCTAAAAACTCTGGAGAAGTTATGGATGTAAGGAACTTACCTCAACATTGTAAAAGCTATTTATGACAAACCCAAAACCAACATCATGCAACATGTAGAAAAACTAAAAGCATTTCCTCTAAATTCAGGATAAGGCTGTCCACTCTTACCACTCTGATTCAATATAGACTTTGAAACATTAGCTAGAGGGGGAAATCAAAGGGATAAAAACAGGAACAAAGGAAGTCAAATCATCTCTGTTTTATGATGTTATAATTCTATATATAGGAAATTAAAAAGAAAACTCCACCAGAAAACTTCTAGAGCTTATAAATGAGTTCAGCAAAAGAGCAGGACACAAGATCAACAATCATAAAGCAATAGCTTTCCTATACTCCAACACTGTTTCAGCCAAGGAAGAAATTAGAAAAACCATCCCATTCACCTCACAAAAAAAAATAATAAAATACTTGAGAATTAATCTACCTAAGGAGGCAAAAGAGCTTTACAATGAAAATTATAAACACTAAAGAAAGAAATTGAAGAAGATCTTAAAAGATGGAAAGACTTCCCGTGTTCTTGGATAGGCAGGATTAATATTGTCATAATGGCCATACTACCAAAAATATGCAAATTTAATGTAATCTCTATCAAAATATTAATAATATTCTTCACAGAATGTCTCAAAGTAATAGGTGAGCAAAAGGGAGTCTAGTGGATAGAGGAAAGAGAAAGGGAGAGGGAAGGGACCACAGGAAGGAAAAGGGGAGATCACATGTGAAGGGTTATGGTAAATAATATTCCTACAAGTCAGTTCCCTGGGGAAAATGGACGAACAGTGTGATTTGGGAGGAGGAAAAGTAACTCAGCCAAGCATTTAACCTCTCCCAGTATATCCTTTCTCAGTAACAATGGGCCCTGAGGGAAAAAGCAAACTTTCATCTCTTCCCAGGTTCATCCCCAGCATCTCTACCAAAAGCAATCCTCTTCCCAACCACAATGGGTCCTGAAGGTAGAAGATGAATACTGAATGCTAGGCCCTGGACTTTAATCCTTTCCCATTGCACTTGAGTCTTAGAAGGAGAAAAGCAGATAGTGAAGCTCTAGGTAACAGTGGGTCCCAGAGGAAGGAAGATGAACAGTGAACACTGAGTTGTGAGCTTTTCCCAGTGACAATGAATTTTGCACTTTTTACAAGTGCCTTCCTGAGTTAAAATTTTGACCTGCACAACTAGGTCCAAACAGCATGTCTACAGTCCCGAATGATTAATTCACCCTCATTGTGAACTATAGAACTCAGACTCCTTCTGTAACCCCAGGAGTCATTTCCACACTCAGAAAATGAGCCCTCCCATGCCTGATTGATTGACTTTGCTGCAGAATAAAGGAAACCTTACTGATCCGAGGTTTGCTTTCCACCTTCCACTTCTGTCATCTGTGTACCATATGCTTACATCATGAACTGTTATGGATTTCCATGGACTTTCAGAAAGAGAGAGCTGAGAATTTAAGAACAAGAGAAGACCAACTATGCAAAGAAAAGAGAGTACATCCTGAATTATGAAAACAAATTATGCAAAAGATGGAAAGCAGCAAAAATCCAGATGCAAGAAGTCATTTGAATTTCTTCTTTTTGAAGTATCTAGTAAAGGCTCTTGCTCATTATTCTACTGAGATATCTTTAACTTATTAGCAATCAGAATAATACAAATTAAGCCCACAATTAGATCATATTATACTCCCAGTAGGTGAGCCACATTTTAAACTCTTAGATGTTTTTCTAAGAGTGTGGAACAATTTGAATGCACTTTCTAACCCTACTTATTAGCAGATAAATCAAACACTTTAGAAAAGAGTTTGGCATTGTCCCATGGCAAGTCAGTTTTTAATCTCCGTGACAAAAAAAAAAAAAAAAAATACCTGAAAAGAACAACTTAGGTGGAAAGTTTGTTTTGCCTCACAGTTTCAGAGATATAGTCCATGGTCAGCTGACTTCAATGCTCTGGCTCCAAGTTAAGGCCAGAATATCATGGCAGATTGGCCATGGAGAAGAAAAATTTATTACCTATGGCAGCCAGGAAGCAGAGGGCCAGGAGCATGGAGAAGATAAACCCTTCTATGCCCCGGCAGTGACCAACCTCTTCCAATCAAGCTCCACCTGCCTGCAGTTACTCACAGTTGATGGTCCATTCAAACTAGGATACACTGATTAGGGTACAAATCTCATAACCTAAACATTCTATCTCTGACTATTCCTGCATTGACATAGGACTTCTGCAGGGTCATCTCATATCCAAACCATAACATTCCACCCCTGACTCCCAGGGCCATCTGGCCTTCTGCTTTTCATGTCCATCTCACAGTGCAAAATGATTTTGTCTCCTCCCCAAGAATCCCAGTCTTTTCCACCAATGCCCCAAAGTCCAAGTTCGAAGTCTCATCTCAGACTCAAGGCAAACTCTTAGCTGTGAGCCCCTGTAAAGATCAAAAGCAAGTAACATATATCCAAAATACAGTAGCACACAGTAAACATTCCCATTCTAAAATAGAGGAATGAGGGCAGAGAAAAAAAGGATGAGACCAACACAAGACAGAAACACAGTCAGGCAAACAGAATCCACAACTGCACATACAGCATCTAGGACATGTGGCAGGGAGAGGTATTCTCCAAGGGTTTGGGCAGTCTTGCTAGTTTGTCCTTGCTGGTTCTAATATACCTGGGCACTCTTTTAGCCTGGGTCTATCCACTGCCAGCCTGCTCAACTTTTTCTCCAGAGGATAACATTGCTTTTATTATCCTGGACAATCAGAGCTGTCACCTGTCCCAACTTCCAAGGCCATTTACTGTACAACATTTTTTAAAAGATAGTTGCCAATGCCTCTGTTCAGAAGACATGAAGAACTGAGAAACACATTGAGTGAGAATTGTCTACCTACAACTTTAGTGAATAAGTTTACTTTTCAAAATAATTTCCCCCAATTGTCACAGAATTTATAGAATATACAGACCACAAACAGTGAGCATTCAGAGGCATAAATGTTTTTTGTTTTGTTTTGTTTTGTTTTTTGTGGTGCTGGGGATTGAACCCAGAGGCATAAATGAAGCTAGAGTTCTTCATACAGAATATTTTTTGCCTGCATTCTCTGCTCTGTAAAATGAAAATAATAACTCTCCTGAAGTATTATTTTATCAGCTAAAGTTTTCATTAAATCAGCTAATGTATAAAATTGTCCTGCAATTATTATGTACCCCCAAATATCAGTGTCCCTTTCCCCCAATCAGAATTAGGGTCCATTCTTGAGAGAATGATATGGTTATATATGTTTTTTTTTTAATTTTCATCTCCCTCTTACAATTCTCTTGTACTTTTATTCATATCCTTTAAGGAGTTCTTACTTATTTGACACTTGCAGTATTTCTTATCTCAAAGTTATTTTCCCTCAGAACCTGAATAATGCAGAGAACTGGAAATAAATTCAGATATAATTTTGTCATAACTCACTATTTTATAGGTATAGGACTATTAGCTTAGAGTCAAAAGGCCAAAAAGAATTTTTAAATTCTTTTATGCTAAAAATATTCATAATTTATTAACATCCATGCCAAATCTATTTCACAATTTAAAATACCAGGAGGACTATCTCAAAGTTAAAGTTGATTAAAACATACATATAAATACATTGCCACAAAAGAGAATCAGCAGGAGACACCATTTATTTTCTCACCCAAATATTAAAATTATAGTATAAATAAGTTCAATTTTCTCAGCTACAAATGTAGAAAATGATAGAACATGCCTTAGAGTAATACTGGTAGAATTGAGATAGAGAGGACTTTGTTTATTGCAAGATTTTACAGAATTATCATTCTATGTTTTAAGAAATAAATTTTCATGAACATCAAGAATTTTGCCATTTAAATGAGACAATGAGAGAACATCATGAAAATTACAAATTATTAAACAAATCTAGATTATTATGGAAACTACAGAAATACTGAATGTTACCACTGTATATAATGGATCCAGAGAAACCCATTTTTTGTTTACCTAAAAAATACTTGAAATATAGCAATATAAAAGCAAGGTTTTGTCAGGGAAAGAAAACATCCCTGTGTATCTTAGGCAAGAATGAACTTCAAATAGGGAATTAAAGCACTATTGAGAAGGTTGGATCAATAAACGTCAAAGAGAGCTACTGTTAGCTTTTGAGAAACCAGAAAGCTGCAGAGAAAGTTGGAAACTATCATCTATTATCTTGATTGCCAGTATCATTGAAGTGAATGACTCACAAAAACCCTGATAGCAACTGCAGAACCTTGTATTGCATGTACGCACAGCTTCAAAGAGCAACAATAGCTTTTGCTTCCTTTTTGCCCTCCACATCTTATGGGTATTTCTCATTGGCAGAATTTAAAAGGAATCCTGCTGGCAAGGGTTCTGGAAGATGTAATTGTTAGATGTCCAGTGTCTAAAATACAAGGGAGAATGTATAGGAAATGAAGACAAATACGGGGAAAAGAAACCAATTCACCAAAAAATTTGTAAAACACAGTAATATCATTGAAACATTGATATAGAAAAGTTTGGTTTGTGTAGAGGGGAGTCAGGGAAGGGTGTGGGGTTGTGGGGATGGGAAGGACAGTGGAAAGAGACAGACATTATTACCCTGTATTTATGTGTGATTTCTTTAGTGGAGTGACTCTGAACCATATACAGCCAGAGCGATGAGAAGTTGTGCTCAATTTTTGTACTATAGGTCAGAATGCATTCTACTGTAAAATAAATTAATTAATAAAAAAGTGTATATGGCATTTATACACACTGTCATGATTATAAAATGAAATCCATCAACCCCTCCCCACAACCCCATTCAAGAAAGGGAGATTTTTATTTTCCTGTGTCCTAGAAGCCCGCTTCCTGATCAGAGCACATTTTCTCCTCCATGAAATTAACCAGACTCTACTTTTTATGATCCTCCTTTTAATCAGTTCTTAAATTTTACATTGTATTGGCACACCCCTAAACAATGTTGTTTAATTTGTCTGTTTCTGATTTTCAGACAAATGAAATCATGTTTGTATTTTGTGTCTTGCTTCTTAATAGGAACATTGTATTTTTTGAAATTCCTACATGGTCTTTCACATAGTTCTGCTTGTTTCATTTTATTGCTATATAGGATTCCATTCTAAAATATATAAAAATATTTTGTCCATTTCAAGGTTAATGGATTTTGAATTATTGTCACTTTTGATGCAGTTTCCATAAACATTTTTTGATAAATGTTTCTATAAACATTTTTATACAGTTATTCTGGATATGGATTCATAAGTATCTCAAGGGTATATGGCTAGAAGTGAAATGGCTGGGTCATATTTATGTGCACCTTCAACTTAACTGGGTGTGATGGTTGAATATTGAGATGTCTCCCAAAAGCTCCTATTTAATGAAGAAATATTTAGAGGCAAATGGTTAGATTGTGAGAGCTGGAACCTAATCAATCCATCCTAGTTTGAATGGACTAACCGAGTACAACCATAGATAGGAGTGGCATGGGGTTTCTGACGACATGCCCTGGAAGGCTTTATCTTCCCTGTGGTGCCTTTCTCCTTCCCCTTCTCTCTGCTTCCTGACTCACCGTGAATGGACCTGTTTTTCTTTGCCATGCCCTTTTGTCATGATGCTCTGCCTCATCTTGGGCCCAAAGTGACAGAACAGGCCAACCATGGATGGAACCACTGAAACTGTGAGCCAAAATAAACTTTTCCTCCTCTGAATTTTCTCCTCGGGTATTTTTATCACAGTGACTTAAAAGCTGACTAACTCAGAAATTAGAACTGAGAAGTGGGGTCACTGCTATGACTGACCTGACCACATGTTTCAGAAGATTTTAAAGCTGGTGTAGGAGGAGTTTGTAAAAAGTTTTGGAGATGCAGGCTGGAGAAGCTTCAGAATGTTGTAAGAATAATCGAACGAATGATTCTGGTGGGAACTCAGAAAAAGTGGTTGCTCTTACAAACAGTTTCTGATGTCAATGACTTCCTAATCACTCAGGAAGAATTTCCAGTGAATATTAACTAACGGTGCAGTGAACCCCCAAACTCACTGTGCCTGTCACTGAGGAACATGTCCTTGCTCAGCTGCTTTGTGGTTGACTTGTTTCCTGGATAGAATTTATCTCTCATTAAGACTCTGATATCTTTACAGGGAAGTCTTCTATTTTGTATTTTCCTAATGTTAAACACAATGTCCCATAAAGAATGGCTTCAGATAATTATTTGGTAATCTTCCAATGAAGACAATTTGAACATCTCTTTAGTTGTCTGTGAACCCTCTGCCTTCTCTATTATTTATACCTGAGCATCTGAAAATACTTGGGAAAAATATATACCTAGATATACTGTTTTCACTTCACACTACTTATTTCAAATTTCATAAAGCCTACCAAATTTATCCTACTTTATCTGTCATGTAAGCTTTCTGTCTTTTTTCTTCATACCACTTAATTATCCTCCCTTCTCCTGATTTCCATCACCTGCTAATGGAAAAACAAAATGTGTTATATACATCCAATGAAATACTATTCATCCTGATTCCAGCTACATACAGCACAGATGAGCCTGTAAAACATTCTGCTAAGTCCTAAGCCAGTCAAAAAGGACTTTACTATATGGTTCAGTTTATAAGTAGTTTCTATAACAGAGAAAGAATATTAGTGATTGCTTAGGGAGAAGGGAATTGCAGGTACAGGAGAAGTGATAACTAAAAGATGTGTGGTTTACTTTTTCTAATTTTTTTTCAATTTTGATTTGGTATATATGACAGCAGAATGCATTACAATTCATATTGCACATATAGAGCCCAATTTTTCATATTTCTGGTTGTACACAAAGTAGAGTCCCATCATTCATGTCTTCTTACATGTACTTAGGGTAATGATGACCATCACATTCCACCATCTTTCCTACCCTATGCCCCTTCCTGTCCCTCCCCTTTTCCCCTTTGCCCTATCTAGAGTTCATTTAATCCTCCCATCTTTCACACACACACAGCATATTATGAATCAGCATCCTTAACTCAGAGAAGTCATTTGGTATTTGGTTTTATGAGATTGGAAAACTTCACTTACCATCATATTCTCCAGCTTCATCCATTTACCTGCAAATGCCATAATTTTATTCTCTTTTATTGCTGAATAATATTCCATTGTGTATTTTCTTTATCCATTCATCTCTTGAAGGACATATATGTTGGTTTCACAGTTTAGCTATTGTGAATTGTGCTGCTATTAACATTGATGTGGCTGTGTCCCTGTTGTATGCTTTTGTAAGTCCTTTGGGTATAAACCGAGGAGTGGGATAGCTGGGTCAAATGATGGTTCCATTCTCAGTTTTCCAATGAACCTCCATACTGCTTTCCAGATTAGCTGCACCAATTTGCAGTCCCACCAACAATGTATGAATGCACCTTTTCCCCCACATCCTCGCCAACACTTATTGTTGTTTGTGTTCTTAATAGCTGCCATTCTGACTGGAGTGAGATAAAATCTTAGAGTAGTTTTGATTTGCATTTCTCTAATTGCCAGAGATGTGAACATTTTTTCATATGTTTGTTTATTGATTGTACATCCTCTTCTGAGGAGTTTGTTCAGTTCTTTGGCCCATCTTTTCTCCAATGTACATTTTTGGCACCTTTGTCAAATATAAGATAACTGTAATTATATGGATTAGTCTCTGTGTCCTCTATTCTGTACCATTGGTCTACCAGCCTGTTTTGGTGCCAATACCATGCTGTTTTTGTTGCTATTGCTCTGTAGTATAATTTAAGCTCTGGCATAGTAATGCCACCTGCGTCACTCTTCTTGATAAGGATCGCTTCAGCTATTCTGAGTCTCTTACTATTCCAGATGAATTTTATGACTGCTTTTTCTATTTCTATAAGTATGTCATTGGGATTTTGATTGGAATTGTATTAAATCTGTATAGTGCTTTTGGTATTATGGTCATTTTGACAATATTAATTCTGCCTATCCAAGAACTAGGTAGATCTTTCCATCTTCTAAGGTCTTCTTTGATTTCTTTTTTAGCATTCTGTAGTTTTCATTGTAGACGTCATTTACCTCTTGCATTAAGTTGATTCCCAAGTTTTTTTTTTATGCTATTGTGAATGGGGTAATTTTCCTCATTTCCTTTTCAGAGGATTTGTCACTGATATACAGAAATGCCTTTGATTTATGGATGTTGATTTTGTATCCCGCCACATTGCTGAATTCATTTATTAGTTCTAGAAGTTTTCTGGTGGAACTTTTGGGGTCTTCTAGGTATAGAATCATATTGTCAGCATTCCCAAGTTCTTTTTTTATGCTATTTTGAATGGGTTAATTTTCCTCACTTCCTTTTCAGAGGATTTGTCACTGATATACAGAAATGCCTTTGATTTATAAATGTCGATTTTGTATCCTGCCACATTGCTGAATTCATTTACTAGTTCTAGAAGTTTTCTGGTGGAACTTTTGGGGTCTTCTAGGTATAGAATCATATTGTCAGCAAATAGTGCTAATTTGAGTTCTTCTTTACCTATTTGTATCCATTTAATTTCTTTTGTCTAATTGCTCTAGCAAGTGTTTCAAGAACTATGTTAAATAGAAGTGGCGAGAGGTTGGGGTTGTGGTTCAACAGTAGAGCTCACCTAGCATATATGCACCCTGGGTTTGATCCTCAGCACCACATAAAAATAAATAAAGGTATTGTGTCCAACTACAGCTAAAAAATAAATATTAAAAAAATAGAAGTGGTGAAAGAGGGCATCCCTGTCTTGTTCCAGTGTTTAGAGGGAATACTTTCAATTTTTCTTCATTTAGAATGATGTTTTCCTGGGGCTTAGCATAGATAGCTTTTACAATGTTGAGATATGTTCCTGTTATCCCTAGTTTTTCTAGTGTTTTGAACACGAAGGGGTGTTATATTTTGTCGAATGCTTTTTCTGCATCTATTGAGATGATAATATGGTTCTTGTCTTTAAGCTTATTGATGTGATGAATTACATTTATTGATTTCTGTATGGTGAACCAATGTCGCATCCCTGTATGAACCCCACTTAATTTTGGTGTACTGTCTTTTTGATGTTTTTTTTATTCGATTTGTTAGAATTTTAATGAGAATTTTTGCATCTATGTTCTTTAGAGATATTGCTCTAAAGTTTTCTCTTTTTTTTAATGTTTTGGTTTTGGAATCAGGGTGATATTGGCCTCACAGAATGAGTTTGGAAGTGCTCCCTCTTTTTTAATTTCCTGAAATAAATTGAAGAGTATTGGTATTAGTTCTTCTTTAAAGGTCTTGTAGAACTCAGCTATGTATCCATCTGGTCATGGGTAAAGTTTTTAACATATAGAAAGAGAAACATAGAAGGGACAATTTATAATGCTTTCAGTTCTGCAATTATTTAATAGCTTAGATTATTCAAATTTAAATTCAGAATTAGATACAGTATAATTTCAGAAAATTGCTGAGAAATCCATCCTTTGAAAGAGCATTTACTGAGCAGAGAATTGAAAAAATATTATCTTTCAACGGGTTGTCCTCCCAAACTCCCACTGTATTCCCAACTCAACCTCACTCAATCCCCACCACAGGACACCTAAACTAAATCCCACTTTGAGTGAGTGACCACTTAGACTCTCTTCTTTAGTATGTTTTTCTTTTTCAACCAGCTCCCAGGTTGTTTTCCATTTTTAAAATAGAAAACATCAAATTTTGTTTATTCCAAACTCATTATTCTGGCCCCATGACTTAATATTTCAAAAAGTATGATTCATATTAATGCTCGTTTAATTTATAATTTAGCCAGTAGCATTTTGACATATGGGAAGTGCAGAATTTCATTAACAAGTAGAAAGGGGTAAAGGTGAGCAGTGCAGGAGTCCAGCCAAGGATGGTATGCTCTGGGCCACCTCCCTCTTCTGCAGTTCCTGGTGCTCCTTCAGTGAGGATCTGGTACTCTTGTGAAGTGGCAGCTGAGGAGACTCTCATGCTTGCCATGGCCGTGGAAAAGCCCAAGGTAGGAGTCAGGACTGAGAACAAAATGATCATATTAACTTGAAGTTTGCAGGGCAGGATGGTTCTGTGATGCAGTTTAAGATTACAAGGCATACACCAATTAGTAAACTAATAAAAGCATATTGTGAATGACAGGGTTTGTGGATGAGGCAGATAAGATTCCCATTTGACGGGCAGCCAATTAATGAAATAGACACACCTGCACAGTTGGAAATGGAGGATGAAGAGACAATTAATGTGTTCCAGCAGCAGACAGGAGGTGTCTACTAAAAAGGGAACTTGCTACTTTACTCCAGAACTCTGTTCTTACAGACCAAGAATACATTCTCAATTAGAAAACTGCAATTGGTTCCACCACATCCTGACTACTATAGGATAGTTTTCTCTCTTCTTTCATTTTCCCCTTCCCCATTCCTTTATTGTACATAAAGTAATTGGTGTATGTGCACAAGAATATTGCATTTTTTTAAACTAAATTGCCAATGATATGTTTTGATTGACATCAAATGAAGATGGGATGGGGAAAAATACTGGTTCTGTGAAAATATCCCCTTTCTCCATTAGTGGTGTGCTCATTCAGCCTTATCTTTATATTCCAGTGAGTTATTTTGCTCTCACTGTTTTAACAAAAATAAAAAAGAAAAGAAAAACCTGAACACATAAAAATCCTTGCACACCTTGTTCAATTGGAGAATTTTAATGTTTTTCATTTATCATTGTAAAACCAAAGACAATTGAATAACATTTTTGGACGTAGCTGTTACATCTAGGGCAATCTGTCCTTAAGTAGGGCTAAATTACTCTTAAAAAGATTCCTGGATAGTTTTTTCTTCAAGTCAAGTGTCTTGTTGTTTAAATAAACTTCTTATTTTAAAAAATAATAGGATGCTCTGGTTTTCAGTTTGATATATTTTTGCACTTGGTTCTCTGTGGCTCTACTCTATGTCACTATTTTCATTTGGGATCAAAAAGCCAAGTGTCCAGTTCTATGCATAGGAGTCAGATTTTCTATGTCATAAGGTTGTAAATATTAACAATCATAATGACTAGAATTATGATCAACATCTTCTCAATTCCAGGTGCTCTTCTAAGGATTTTTAAATCATTAAATTACTACAAGCATATAGAAGGATTTACTATCCCCATTTGTATAACCAAGGACGTTGAAGGAGTTTTAAGTGCCTTGCTCTAGAAAATGGCAGAGCCAAAGAGCAAATTTAGGTGTGTTGGGATTCGTATTCTCAAACTGTTTCTGGGCTACCCATAGTCTGCCTGTTGTCATTAAGTGGTTATCTGTTGTATCGGTCACCTGTAGCTGCTGCAACTAAGTACTATCTATTGTATGACATTGAGTAGACTTTTATTCTCTTACAGATCTGCAGACCAGAGTTCAAAATCAGTATTATTGAGTTGAAATTAAGGAGGCCACAGGGCCACATTCTCTCCAGAGCCTCTTGGGGAGAACTTGTCATTTTCCTCCCTCCTCTCTTGCCTTGCAGCTTCTGGTGGCTTCTGTCATTCCCTGATTCAGGGCCTGTCTTTGTGTTCAAATCATTGTCTCTTCTCCATATGAGTGTGTGTTGCAATGCTCCCTTCTCCTCTCTTTTATAAGGGTACATGTGATTACAACTAGGGCCCAGCTGGATAGTCCTCCTCTGGATCTCCTCAGCTCAAGATCCTTAACTGAATCACATCTGCAAAGTCTCTTATTCCAAATGAGGTCATCCAGGTTCCAATAATTAGGACCTAGTATCTTTGGGTATCATTATTCAACCTATTATACATACTTATACTCCAACCCAAGCAGAGAGAGACAAAAGTAAAGGTAAAAATAGTTTTTTTCTCAAATTTATTCAAATTTAGGTGTCAGATAATAGATTCTAATCCACTAAAATGAGGAATCAAGAGAATTATAGAGATACCAAAACTCACAGATGTCAGAGACAAGCTTTTTGTATTTATCCAAGAAAATCCCAGCTTTGTATGTAGGAGATAATGAATTAAAATTACTAACACTTATGGAAAGTTTTTAATATAATTAACTAATTATAATGCATATTGACAGAAAACTTTAATAAACAATACTAAGAAATAAATATAAAAGGTAATAAATAAAAATCAGGAATTCAAAGACCTATAAAATATAAACATTATTAAAGTATTTTAAGCAAAAAAAAAGTAATGTGTTTTTTTAACCCAATAATTTTAAGAAGTATTTTAAATAAATTTTTGAAGAAAAAAGGACATAGAATTTTTCTTTTACAATTTAGATGCAATAGTAGAGAGTCCTGTAAATGTCTGAGTTAAAACAGTATTCTCAAAATCTATATTGATTTATAAAAATGTTTGAAATTGACATGTATAATAATAGAGCCAAGTGCAAATAAAATACAAAGACAAATACTTGCCAAGTATCTAGATTTGTTAATAAAAAAAATTATTTGCCTTGATTTTTTATCCTGGATTTGAGAAATATTATTCTAAACCAAATTTAAAAGCATATCAATTATATTGACAGAAGGCTATATTTGGGAGATTAAGCTTTGTATGAGTTAGAATAAAGAAATTGCAACACTATTTCTCCTAATTGAAAAATAAGTTCGGACCATGGTTCAGTTTTTTAAATATAAATTATTAAATAATCTCTATCATTCTGGAAGCAATAATACCTCTGCTTCAGCACAACTGATTGCCAGCTAAGTAATGTGAAATTTTATAAATCATATTTTGTAATATGATGTTGCTGTGAAAACATTAACCCTTTGCATTTTATTGTTATGAATTGAATAAGAAAGAGCACTACTCTAGGGCTAAGGATATAGCTCAGTTGGTAGAGTGCTTGCCTTTCATATGCAAGGTCCTGGGTTTAATCCTCAGCACCGCAAAAAAAGAAAGAAAGAACACTTTACTCTAAAGTGATTCTGATGAAGCTTCCTGAAGTATGAAGTTATGACTTGGACAAAAAGGGGAGAGAAGGAAAAAGTCCTGATAAACAGTAACAATCAATAAACAACCCTTATCTGAATTTTTCTCCACCACATATTCATAGTTATAGGCAAAATTTTCCATGCACAACAGTAAAGGTGATTAGAATGATTCAAAACAGATAAGATCATAAAAGCGCTGACACTTCATAGGATTATTGTGAATATTATATTTGATTACACCCAAAAAACACTAAGCTCAGTGGCTCAACTTCAGCAATTAGCAAAAAATGTTAACTGATGTGATAAAAACATTTTTACTCCTTATTGAATATATTCAGACCTGGAACTAAATATCACTTAAAGAGTTCTGCTATACTATAAAGCTATGGATATGAGTTCCTGCTCGTAGTCTTCTGTCTTTCGGAAAGACTTTTTCAGGAATTGAATGGGAGTAATGATCACTTATCTGACAGCAAACTAATCAGATCATTTGGTGAATATATTCCTTCTGTGATTTCCTTGAATAGACATCACCAAGCGCAACATTAATCATTGTCATAACGGGGTAGACAAATAATTTAGTAGAATATACTTTAAGTTTGAAGAAAATTCAGGATATTCTGAATTCAGGATATTATGAAAATTGTTACAGAACAAAATAAAGGTGAGATCACTTTTACCTAGAGTCATTTAGAAAGATTAGGAGCAAAAGGTAGCCTTAAATAATGGATAAACTTTAAAGGGAAGAGGGAATATGTGCTGCAAATTAGTACAACCACTTTGGAAAGCAGTATGGATATTCCTTTAAAAAATAAAAAACTAAGAATGGAACCACCATATGACCCAGCTATTCCACTTTTTGGTATTTATTCAAAAGATCTAAACTCAGCATACTATACATATCAATATTTATAGCAGCACAATTCACAATAGCCAAGTTATGGAAACAGCCTGAGTGTCTGTCAACAGACAAATAAATAAAGAAAATATGCTGCATATACACACAACGGAGTTTTACTCAACCATAAAAAAGAATGAAATTATGGCATTTGCTAGTTAATGGATAAAACTGGAGAACATCATAATAAGTAATATAAGCTAGACTGAAAAAGTCCAGGGTTGAATCTCATAGATAAAAACTAGAGAGAAAGAAAACAAAGAAGGAATAAAAAAGCAAAAACAAAAAGAGGGAACTCAAGGAAAAAAAAAAGACCAATAGAGTCAAGGAAGGGGATTGAGGAGAAAGAAAGGGAGGGAATAGAGAAGTACTGAGAAATGACCTCTACCAAATTTTGTGTTGTCCGTGAACAATTACAATGAATCCTATCTAAATACAGATCATTTATATATATATACAAACACACACACACACACACACACATATATATATATATATATATATATATATATATATCCACACATATATATATATATAAAATTTTATATAGCATAAAATTATATAAATTAACATACCCATAATAAAAGGGAGATCAGGAGAGTAGGCAAATGGATTGGGAAAAGGAGGAGGAAAGGGAAAAGAAAGGTACCTGGGAGTGAGATTTATCAAATTAAGTTATGTGCATATGTGAGAATGGCATAATGAATCTCACTATCATGTATAGTTTCAATATACCCATAAAAAATATTTTTTATAAATAGAATGTTCATTGGGAAGAATGATGTAAACTGAGAACAGATTCATACTTTTAATTGAGGCAATTTTATATGTCCAATAAAAAGATGTTTGACAACAGAATAGATCACTTTGAAGAAAGAACATAAGATAATGAAGACAAAATATACAATCTGGAAAATAAAGTTGAACACACAGTGAAGATAGTAAGAAACCATGAACAGAACATACAAGAATTAGGGTACAGCATCAAAAGACCAAATCTAAGAGTTATAGGGATAGAAGGACGCACAGAGTTTCAAACCAAAGGAATGCAAAATCTCTTCAATGAGATAATATCAGAAAATTTCCCAAGCATGAAAAATGAATTGGAAAACCAAATACAAGAGGCTTACCAGACACAAAATTACAACAGATCTATACCAAGGCACATGATAATGAAAATGCCTAGCATACAGAATAAGGATAGAATCTTAAAAGCCGCAAGATACAGGAATCAGATCACATATGGGAGAGATCAAATCTCTACAGATTTTTCACCCTAGACCCTCAAATCCAGGAGATTGTGGAACAACATACACCAAGCTCTGAAAGAAAATGGATGCCAACCAAGAATCTTATATCCAGCAAAATTAAGCTTTAGGTTTGATGATGAAATAAAAACCTTCCATGATAAACAAAAGTTAAAAGAATGTACAACCAGAAAGCCTGCACTACAGAACATCCTCAGCAAAATAGTTCACAAAGAAGAAATGAAAAACAATGATGAAAATCAGCAGAGGGAAGGATTACACTAAAGAAAAATCTAATCAGAGGAGAAACCAAATCACGTTAATTACCAAAAATAAACAAAAATGGCTGGGAATACAAATCATGACTCAATAATAACCCTGAATGTTAATGGCCTAAACTCACCAATCAAAAGACATAGACTAGAAGATTGGATTTTTAAAAAAGACCCAACAATTATGCTGCCTCCAAGAGACTCATCTCATAGGAAAAGTCATCCACAGACTGAAGGTGTAAGGTTGGGAAAAAGTCATACCACTCAGATGGAGTGCAGAAGCAACTAGGGGGTTTCCATCCTCATATCAAATAAAGTAGATTCAAGCTAAAGTCAATCAAAAGGGATAAAGAAGGATACTACACACTGCTCGAGGGAACCATACACCAACAAGACTTAACAATTATGAATATATATACCCCAAACAATGGAGCATTTATGTTCATCAAAAAACCTTTTCTCAAGTTCAAGAATCAAATAGACCACAACACAATAATTTGGGGTGACTTTAACACACTTTGTTCATCACTAGATAGATCTTTCAAATAAAAGTTGAGCAAAGAAACAATAGAACTCAATAATGCAATCAATAACATAGACTAAACTGACATATATAGAATATTACAACCTTCAATGAGAGAATATACTTTTATCTCAGCAGCACATGAATCTTTCTCTAAAATAGACCATATATTATGCCACAAAGTAACTCTTAGAAAATATAAAAAAGTAGAGATACTACCCTGCATTCTATCAGATAATAATGGAATGAAATTAGAAATCAATGATAAAATAAGAAATACTCCAACACCTGGAGACTAAATAATATGCTACTGAATAAACAATGTGTTGCAGAAAACATCAAGGAGGAGATTTTTAAAAATTTTAGAGGTGAATGAGAACACAGATACAACATATTGAAATCTCTGGGACACTATGAAAGCAGTTCTAAAAGGAAAATTTATTGCATGGAGTTCATTACTTAAAAGAAGAAAAGTCAACAAATAAATGACTTAAGATTACATCTCAAAGCCTTAGAAAAAGAAAAACAAATATACGCCAAAAGCAGTACAAGATAGTAAAATCAGTGCTGAAATCAATGAAATTGAAACAAAAAAATTGACAGATCAAAAGTTGGTTTTTCGAAAAAATAAATTAAATTGACAGACCCTTAGCCATGCTAACAAAGAGAAAGAGAAAGAAAAGACAAATTACTAGCATACTTGATGAAAAAGGAAATATCACAACAGACACTACAGAAATACAAAAGATATTTAGAAATTATTTTGAAAACTTGTACTCCAATAAAATAGAAAATAGCAAAGGCATTGACAAATTTCTAGAGTCACATAATTTGCCCAAATTGAATCAGGATGATATATACAATTTAAACAGATCAATTTCAAGCAATGAAATAGAAGATGCCATCAGAAGTCTACCAACCAAGAAAAGCCCAGGACTGGATGGATACACAATCGAGTTCTACAAGACCTTTAAAGAAGAATTAATACCAATAGTCTTCAATTTATTTCAGGAAATAGAAAAAGAGGCAGCACTTCCAGCATTATTCTATGAGGCTAATATCACCCTGATTTCAAAACCAGGTAAAGACACATCAAGAAAAAAAAATTTTCAGACCAATATCTCTAATGAACATAGATGCAAAAATTCTCAATAAAATTCTAGCAAGTCAAATACAAAACATCAAAAAGATCGTGCACCACAATCAAGTGGGATTCATCCCAGGGATGCAAGGTTGGTTCAACATATGGAAATCAATGAATGTAATTCATTAAATCAATAGACTTAAAGATAAGAATCATATGACTATTTCTGTAGATACAGGAAAAAGCATTTGACAAAATACTGCATCCTTTCATGTTCAAAACACTAGAAAAACTAGGGATAACAGGAACATAGCTCAACATCATAAAGGCTATCTAAGCTAAGTCCCAGGCAAACATCATTCTTTTATATATATATATATATATATATATATATATATATATATATATATATATATATACCTTTATTTTATTTATTTTACTTTTTAGTGGTCTGAGGATCGAACCCAGGGCCTTGCACATGCTAGGCAAGCACTCTACTGCTGAGCCACAACCCCAGCCTGTAAACATAATTTTTAATGTGGAAAAACTGAAGGCATTTCCTCTAAACACTGGAACAACACAGGAATGTCCTCTTTTACCACTTTTATTTAACACAGTTCTTGAAACACTGGCCAGAGCAATTAGATAGATGAAAAAAAATTAAAGGAATACGTAAGGAAAAGAAGAGCTTAAATTAGCATTATTTGCTGATGATATGATTCTATACCTAGAAGACCCAAAAAGTTCCACCAGAAAACTTCTAGAACAAGTAAATGAATTCAGCAAAGTAGCAGGATATAAAATCATCACCTATAAATCAAAAGCATTTCTATATATCAATGACAAAGCCTCTGAAAGGGAAATGAGGAAAACTACCCCATTCACAATAACCTCAAAACAAAATAAGATACTTGGGAATCAACTTAACAAAAGAGGTGAAAGATCTATACAATGAAAACTACAGTACCCTAAAGAAAGAAATCGAAGAAGACCTTAGAAGATGGAAAGATCTACCTTGCTCTTGGATAGGCAGAATTAATATTATCAAAATGACCATACTATCAAAAGCACTATACAGATTTAATACAATTCCAATCAAAATCCCAGTGACATTCCTCATATAAATAGAAAAAGCAGTCATGAAATTCATCTGGAAAAATAAGAGACCCAGAATAGCTAAAGCAATCCTTAGAAATCCTTAGAAAGAGTGAAGCAGGTGGCATCACTACACCAGAACTTAAACTATACTGCAGAGCAATAGTAACAAAAACAGCATGGTATTGGCACTAAAATAGACTGGTAGACCATTGGTACATAATAGAGGACACAAATCCACAAAATTACAATCATCTTATATTAGAAAAAGATACCAAAAACTTGCATTGGAGAAAAGATAGCCTCTTCAACAAATGGTGCTGGGAAAACTGGAAATCCATATGCAACGAAATGAAATTAAACCCCTATCTCTCACCATGCATGAAACTCAACTCAAACTGAATCAAAGACTTAGAAATGAAACCAGAGACCCTGCTTCTAATAGAAGAAAAAGTAGGCCCTAATCTCCATCCTGCGGGATTAGGCCCCAACTTCCTTAATAAACTTGTTTGTCGCAAGAATTAAAATCAAGAATCAATAAATGCGATGAATTCAAACTAAAAAGTTTCTTTTCAGCAAAAGAAACAATCTGTGAGATGAATAGAGAGCCTACATCTTGGGAGCAAATGTTTACCCCTCACACATCAGATAGAACACTAATCTCTAAATTATATAAAGAACTCAAAAAGCTAAGCAACAACAACAAAAAAAAAAACAACAAATAACCCAATCAATAAATGGGCCAAGGACCTGAACAGACACTTCTCAGAAGATGATATACAATAAACCAACAAATATATGAAAAAATGTTCATCATCACTAGCAATTAGAGAAATGCAAATCAAAACCACTCTAAGATTTCATCTCACTCCAGTCAGAAATGGCAGCTGCTATGAATACAAACAACAGTAAGTGTTGGCAAGGATGTGGGGGAAAATGTACACTCATACACTGCTGGTGGGACTGCAAATTGGTGCAGCCAATATGGAAAGCAGTATGGAGATTTCTTGGAAAACTGGGAATGGAACCACCATTTGACCCAGCTATCCTTCTCCTCCGTCTATACTTGAAGGACTTAAAAACAGCACACTACAGGGACACAGTCACATCAATATTTATAGCAGCATAATTTAAAATAGCTAAACTGTGGAACCAACCTAGATGCCCTTCAATAGATGAATGGATAAAAAATGTGGCATATATACATAGTGAAATATTACTCACAATAAAAGAGAATAAAATCATGGCATTTGCAGGTCAATGAATGGAGTTAGAGAAGAGAATACTAAGCGAAGCTAGGCAATCCCAAAAAGGCAAATGCTGATATAAGGAGGCTGATTCACAGTGGGATAGGGAGGGGGAGGGGGAGCATTCGAGGAATAGAAAGACTCTAGATAGGGCAGAGAGGTGGGAGGGGAAGGGATGGGGCATGGGGTTAGAAATGATAGTAGAATGTGATGGACATAAACATCCAAAGTACATGTATGAAGACACAAATTGGTGTGAATATACTTGTATACAAGAGACATGAAAAATTGTGCTCTATATGTGTAACATGAATTGTAATGCATCTCGCTGTCATATATAAATAAAAACTTAATAAAAAAGAAAGAAAGGGAAAAAAAGATATTTGAGAAAATTAACAGAAAACAGCACCCTAAAAATTCTTGACTAAATATTTAACAATTCATAATTTCTCTCCAAAGAAGTGCTGTTCTGTGCAGAAGGCAACAGTTTTGCCCTCATTTATTTTAACCAATTATTTATTTCTCATGAGAACACTTAAAAACTCTTTTAATAATTTTCAAGTGTTCAACACATTGTTATTATCCCTAGTCACATTTAAAATAGATAACTTGAACTTATTCCTCAGGTCTAAGTGAGATTTTTTTGTCCTTTGAACAACATCACCCTGGTGGCCCTACCTCCACCAGGTAGCAACATTCTAGTAACAACATTCTCCTCTCCTTTTCTGAGATTTTGACTTTTTTTTAGATTCCACATGTAAGTGAGATCATGCAGATCTTGTCTTTTTGTGCCTGGCTTTCCTAACTTACCATAATGTTATGTGGATTCCTTCAAGTTGTGGCAAATGGCATTTTCTTCTCTTTAAAGGCTGAATTGTATTCCATTCTGTATATATTCCACATTCTTTTTAATCTACTCATCAATTATTCGACACTGACTTTATCCTTCTGAGAACAACAATGGTCATGGAAGTGCATATAACTCTTTTGACTTATTGATTTTAATTTCCATTGGATACACACCCACTAGTGGGATTGCTATACCCTGTGATAGTTCTATTTTTAGTTTTTCCAGGAACCAGTATACAATTTTTCATAATGGTTATACTAATTTACATTCCCACCAAACAGTTTACAGGAATTCCTTTTTCTCCATATCATCACCAATATCTTCTGTATATTGGGTAGTAGGTATTCTAATTGGAGTGAGGGGATATCTGCCGCAGTCTGGCTGGGCACAATCAGGAGCCACTTGTCAAAAGAAACTAACTTTATTTTTAGAACCACACACGCCAAACAAAACAGCCTCTCAGGAAAAACCCTCAGAGCCTCAACTGCCACCACCGGCTTTCCACAAGCCTCTCTCTCCCACACAAGCTTCTCCCCACCTCCCACAATCCTCCTGCTCTTGAGGCCGATTGGCTGGGTCACGTGGGCGGAGCCAAAAAAGTCCCCCAATGAGCAGCTCCGTGGTCTGAAAGGGCAGGGAAACAGCCCAATGAGCATCACCGCAGAGGAGCCAATCAGCTAGATGTTGCTGGGGCCGAGGAGCCAATCAGCTAGATGTTGCTGGGGCCGCTGTGAGCCAATCATCAGCCAGCAGCTGGAAGTTTGCTGGCAGCTGGAAGTTTGCTGGGGCCCCTTTGGCTGTGGCTCTCAACATCTCCCCCTCTCTGTTTAAACAACAAGCATGTGGCTTAGGGACCGTGCCTGTTAGGCAGTCCAATTCAACATATGGTCCTTACCCGTCATCGGATGAACTGACCTCTAGGCGTCAGCCTCCTGTCTTAGGTTGGTACCACTGCAATTGGATCATACCCGTCACTGACTACCGGTCCAGCATACAGCCATACTTGTGGATAGGCCTTTGCACCTGTGGGGGGGTGAGGTTCTTTGCCTCACCTCTGTTGGCCCCTAAATTTTAGACCATCACTAGTAGAGGAGGATGCAAAATGCCATGACATTAAGCCAATTGAGGGCTCCTTTGAAAAATTGTACCACCGGTGACACCATCAGCAAAAATACTCCAGCACTACCACAATTCGCTGTACCAACAGATAGTTCACAATGCATACAGGTGAGCTCACAATGTGTCCAGGCAAGTTCTGCAAGCAGTTCAGTGATGGCTATTGTAGAAGCTGTAGATTGGTTTTATCTTTGACTTCACTAGCACTGGGATGAAGATAGGAATTCTGGCAATAATGGCTAAAGAAAAAATTATGTAACATTACAGAAGGCACTAAAAGAAAACAATTTTCTTAACAATTTACATTGTCTTCACCGGCACTGGGATGAAGATAGGAATTCTGGCAATAATGGCTAAAGAAAAAATTATGTAACATTACAGAAGGCACTAAAAGAAAACAATTTTCTTAACAATTTACATTTTCTTTAAGAGAATTATTAAATATAATGAAAAGGAAAGGTGAAAGTAAACAAACAGATCTGTTAACCTTCTTTTTTGTTTACATATTAAAACAATCCTCAACAGTTGTTTACCCAATTTAAATTAAACCATATAAATCACGTGAAAAAAAAATATTTGGATCCATTTTATCATGAGCGCTCATCATATATGATATATGGACATATGTACATTCAAACATATAACACAAAACACAAGTGTGCACACATAATATAATACATACAACACATAACATTATAGTAAAGGCCTTATAACTTTTTACAGGTGAAATCTCCATTGCAATGCTTAAAAACTCTATAGTCAAAAAATAGAACTGATCAGCAAAACATTAACCTAGGTCTGTATGAGCTCAAAAAACAAAATAGAACTTCATGATATGGCAAAGGGCAATAATAAAATAGATATTGAAAAAAGCATCCTGGTTCTGTTGCAGATGTAAGAATAGCCAAACTGGAGTTTTGGATATCAGTTGTTATGGATTTGAGCCAAATCATCTTCTTTTTGGTCTGTAGAAATCGCTTTAGTTAATCTTTCTGGAATCCAAATCGGCTGCTGTTCTCCCTGTGGAAACACATAAACAGACCCCCGACTCCAGACAATCACTGGGTCAGGACCTTGGTTAATCTCTCTGGAATCCAAATTTAAAAAGTTTAGAGTAAAAAGGGTTATTTTAAGTTTATCTTTGGGGAATATATACCCCTTCCCAATTCCTTCTTTTTGCTTTAATAAGTACATTTTAATAGTTTGATGAGCTCTTTCAACTATGCCTTGTCCCTGTGGATTGTATGGGATTCCTGTTATATGAGTAATGCCAAATGTTGAGCAAAATTGTTTAACAATGATTTTTAATGCCTTTCTTGCTTCAGGCGTTAACATTCAGGGTGAATTTGGATCTGATGGACCTTTTAGGATATCAAATAAAGGTCCCAACTCTCCTGTTGGTATACCTAAATAAGGCCTTATCCAATTTATGTCTCCTAATAACTTTTGAAAGTCATTAAGTGATTTGAGTTGATCTACTCGTATTTGAATTTTTGGTGGACGGACCATGGTTGAGGATAGTAGAACTCCTAAATAATTAATTGGAAAATTTAATTGTACTTTATCTATTGCTATCTCTAGATTATAATTTTTTAATAAGTTTGTAAGTGTGGCATAACATTCTAGCAATGTGTTTTTATCTTTGTGTGCTAATAATACATCATCCATATAGTGAAATATTTGTAGTTCAGGATTTTGATTTCTAAGTGGCTGGATTACTTTGTTAACATAAATTTGACACATAGTTGGGCTGTTAGCCATCCCTTGAGGGAGTACTTTCCATTCATATCTCTGATCAGGACCTTCATGATTCAGTGCAGGGATAGTAAATGCAAAACGTGGACTATCCTCAGGATGAATTGGAATTGAAAAAAAACAATCTTTAATATCTATAACTAAAACATACCAGGTTTTTGGCAAAGCAGACAACTGAGGAATCCCTGATTGAGCAGGTCCCATAATAACCATCTCATTATTAATGGCTCTTAAATCTTGCAATAATCTCCATTTACCAGATTTCTTTTTGATGACAAAAATGGGAGTATTATGGGGAGATACAGAAGGTTGTATATGTCCTTCTGCTAATTGTTGTTTGACCAGGTCATGGGCTGCTTGTATCTTTTCTTTAGTCAGGGGCCACTGAGGAACCCATACTGGTCTTTCTGATTTCCAAGTAATTTTTATTGTCTCAGTGGCCCTTTCTGAAAATCCAACCCATGTCTGTCTGTTCCTTGATCTATTTGTATTGGTGCTGCTATACCTTGTTCTTGTTTTTCTAATCTTTTTCCTTTCCTAAAACCTTGTCTAGTCATAATAGTGGGTGCATTTTGGTTGATGTTATTTGTTAATGTCAAACCTAATTGATCTAGGACATCTCGTCCCCATAAATTTATAGGAAGATGATCCAATACATATGGCTGTATAGTTCCTTCACATCCTTCAGGATCCTTCCAATCTAATACCATATCTGCCAGCAGATATCTCCTTGTGGTTTTGGTTTGTATTTTCCTGACGATTAGTGATGAAAACTTTTGTTCATATTCATGTTGCTATTTATATGCTTGAATATTTATTTTTTGGGAAATGTCTACTCAGGTTTTTTGACCATTTTTAAACTATAAATTATTAGGGAAAATAATAGGGGGAAAACTTAATGACATTGGTCAAGGAAATGATTTTTTTTATCAGACTCCAAAAACCAAGGTAACCAAAGCAAAAATAAACAAATGAAATTACATCAAACTAAAAAGCTTCACACAGCAAAGGAAACAACAGTGATAAACAACTTCTATGGGATAAAATTTTGCAAAAAGTACATAAGGAGTGCTAACAACTTAAGAGCATAAAACAAATAACCAGGTTTGTTGAGCTTTGTTCTCATTTCTGATGAACCAAACCAGCACATCTCAGACCTGAGAATCCCTAGGTTTTCAAAAGCTACCAACTGACCACAGTGATCAAAAAAAACTAATCCCCCATCAACACTTACACATCATTTAAGATGATACCCTGATCTACACAAAACCAAAGAGAAGCACTAATGTGCCACAATTGGTGATAAAGTAGACATGCAGATAACCCAAATATACTGGTGTTGTTTTTTAAGATTATCATTGACAGAAAATACAAAATTTAATCACATAGAAAAATACACCTCTGGACCACAGGAGTCTGAGATTCTAGTTTGAAAAATAGCCTGGTAAGCCATACCAGCAAATAACTTATCTCAAAATCTTGGAACATTTTATTACATCCATAAGTGACACTATTGTAGCCTAGCCAAGACCAAAATGTGAATAGAACACTTGAAATAGGTTTTGTGGGAATGGCAATAAGTGTCAACAGTATTAGGGATGGTAATATTTAGTACCAAATGCTGATTTACCATGGGAAAATGAAATCATCCACTAGAGCAGTTTGTTAATCTTTAGCACCTGCAAAAACATTTCACAAAGATATTAATACCTCAATTTGGGAACCAATCATTCCAGACAAAAATAAATATAAAACCTATTGACATATATAAATTTCCAGGCCACTAAAAACTAGTGCTTAATGAAGTAGAACTTTTAAAGCAAATTTCCCAGGGGTAGCCTAGTATAGAATAAAACTGAAATCCAAGTAGATTTTCTTATTTGAGAATAGCCCAGTGTGAGGCACTGGGTTCAATTCTCAGCACCACATATAAATAAAATCCATTGAAAACTAAAAAATATTTTTTAAAAACAGAATATATATATAGAACTCAAAAAAAAACTAGGCGCAGAAGAATTAAACACTTTTCAAAAGAAGAAATACAAATGGCCAACAAATATATGAAAAAATGTTCAACATCCCTAGCCATCAGGGAAATGCAAATTAAAACGATAAGGAGATTTCTTATCAGTTCAACTAGAATGACAATCATCAAGAATACAAAGTGAATATTACTCATTTCCCCAAACTTGAACTGTATCTTCTTTTTCTTGTTGCATTTTTCTGTTAGTGAAGTAAATCAAAGTGAAATGACATATTAAAATTTAGTCTCTACTCACTAGTGGAGTTGCAAATAAATATGCTGAGAATAAGACCATTAATTTATCCTTCAGAGTTCTGTTCATTTCTATTTAAAACACCCATATATCAGAATGTGCTTGAAGTATAAACTACACATGATGGATTTAATTATGAAACTCCCACCCAGGAGACTGAAAGTGAAATTGAAAGAACTGTGTCAATAAATCTGAAAATAGACTCCATCCTGGTCTTGTCCTTCTTCCCTAGCTAATGCATCAATAAATGTCAGGAGGAGAATGAAAATTATGAAATGCTAATTTTTATTGAAATTATTTTCAATAAAAATTGAAAATAATGTGTCTTTTTCTTCAACTTGGGATATAAAGGATATAAATGCATTATGGTATATTGACTTGAGAAATATGGAAAAAGAGAAACCCAAGTGCCTAACTAAAACTGTTTGCTCTTTATCCTGATTTCTGATCTAAAATGCAGCAAAAATATGATTAGCACATTTTAAGGGAAGAAAAATTGTGGTTCCCCTTTCCCCTCTATCACATTTGTGGTGAGAGATTCAGCTAACAATGTAAACACTCTGGGCTGCAATTCCTCCAGAAATAAGATGGTAATAATGACCTCTGTCTAGAGGTATACAACTGAATCCAAAGAGTTTTTAAGGTCTCTTTAGCATATAGGATTTTTATTTCATAGATTTCTCTAAAAAAGCTGGAGTTATTCTGATCTACATAAATACCCTTAAGAAATTAAATCAGGTCACAACCAAATTATTGTAAATGTTAATGTAGTTTGTTTCTAAGAAGTTTATATAGAATACTCACCATAAACAAAGACTAGTTTAGATCCATCAGCTTCAGAATCTATAAATATTAATAACACCTAGAAGATTTCAAAGTGATTATATCAATGTAAGATATGGTATTATAGTGCTATTGGCTATTAAGAATGCTGTCACTTCAGAGAAACAAATGCTTAATTCTAAAGATTTGGTTTTAGTATTTTGTTTCCTTTTTCCCATGTATATATAATAACCTGAAGATTTTACAGGACAAATTTAGAAATTGAGAAATATGGAAAAAGAGAAAGTGCATTTAGATAAAACATAAAGAATTAATTGCCAAATAACTTTTACTTCAAATTAATGTTAATAATTTTAGTTCTTAATTGATGAAAAAGAAATGTTAGTATCATCATTATGAGTTTTGTTTTTTGTTTTTTTTTTGTTGTTTTTTTGTACCAGAGATTGAACACAGGGGAGCTTAACCATATCCCCAACCCCCTTTTTATATTTTACTTTAGATCTAGGGTCTTGCTGAGTTGCTTAGAGCCTTGCCAAGTCGCTGGCTTTGAACTTACAATCCTCCTGCCTCAGCCTCCCAAGGCACTGGGATTACAGGTGTGCTCCACCATGCCAGGCACATAATTACTTTTTTTTTTAAGAGAGAGAGAGAGAGAGAGAGAGAGAGAGAAGTTTTCAGTATTTATTTTTCAGTTTTCGGTGGACACACATCTTTATTTTATTTTTATGTGGTGCTGAGGATCGAACCCAGCACCCCGCGCATGCCAGTCAAGCGCGTTACTGCTTGAGCCACATCTCCAGCCCACAACATTACTTTTTGAATATACTAAGTTCCAAACTAAAAAAGAGGAAAGTATAGAATGACAAAAAAATAATAAATATAGAGAAGGGGGAGAAAGGAGACCAAAAAAAAAAAAAAACCTAGAATCAAATGGTACATAAAAGAAAGCACAAAATTACTTGGTAAATTTAAGTCCAAATGTATTGTAATTTTGGATTTGTCCATTGTAAATTCTTTCTTTGGGTTCACCTCACGTATCAATGGGCCTTAAGTTTTAAGGTATAAGTTTATAAAACAATCATTGCAAATTTTTCTCCTTACATTTTTTAAATTCATTAAACTTAATTATTTATTCTTCTATTTTCTGATCCTTTCAGCAGTAAATTTTTTATTAAAATAAAGCTTCTTTATTGGATTTTACCTCTCAGATTAATTTATCAGTAACATTTTGGTGAACTTCTTATAGATTTGTTCTGTGTCCTTTTTCTTAACCTCTTGAATCCCATTTTCGTCTAAATCAATTAACTTGAAAAACAAAAAACTACAGCTTCTCTGTACCTTGGTTTTACTGAAACTAAATCTTCAGAGTGCCAATTTCATGTGAATAAAAGGATGCTTAGAGCTAGATTTCTATTTTAAACTTAAAATTTAAATCCTTGTACATGCTAATCTTACTTTTTTTCATTTGATTTTATGTTTATGATAATAATTTTCTTTTTTCTCTATCATCTTCATGTTCCTCTATAAAATTAAGTTGTAGTATGTCTTTTGATATATTACCATTTTTTACCTGAAAGACACTATTTTTTCCTTAACTCTTGAGATTAAGTTTTTATTTAGTTTGCTCAATGTCATTATAAATTTAGGGGAAAAATAAATAATTCTTGACTTATAATAGATGCATATCAGTTGGGAGGATGGATGAATGGTTCAAAAGGAATATCATTGCAATTTTAAAAATATATTTTTTCATCACTTCTATTATCTTCATGTTACTAACACAAATTATTTCCCCTTATTACTTCAAGCATTTATTTCATGATCCATATCATTTGTTTTCCTTTTCACTGGGAATTGTAATTATATGATTATGTTATATTTATATATGCATATAACATAACTTGATAAAAAATCATTCCCTAGTATCTATCCTTTTTTCTTTCTCCATTCCCAGATCCACATGCTCTACTTTACTAATCTCCCCTCTATTGTTGTTATTGTTGTTTTATAGTGTGTGAGTGTGTGTGTGTGTGTGTGTTTCATTTTATAAATGCATTCATGGACATAACAGAGTTAATATCCAGAATATAGGGCTAGGTTTGTGGCTCAGTGGTAGAGCACTTGCCTAGCATATGTGAGGCACTGGTTCGATTCTCAGCACCACATATAAATAAATGACAATGAAAAAATATTTTTTTAAAAAATCCAGACTATATATGGAACTCAAAAAAACTAAACACCCAAAAAACACAAAAATAAACAATTAATAAAGGGACAAAAGAAGCAAACAGATACTTTTCAAAAGATGAAATATAAATGGCCAACAAATATATGAAAAAAAATGTTCAATATCCCTAGCAACCAGGAAAATGCAAAGTAAAATGATATGGAGATTTCTTCTCACTTCAATTAGAATGACAATCATCAAGAATACAAATAATAAATGTTTGTGAAGACATGGGGGATATATTCATACATTCTTGGTAGGACTACAAGTTAATACAACCACTTTGGAAACCAGTATAGAGAGTCCTCAAAAGACTAGGAATAAAATAATAGAATTGTCATATAATCCAGTTATCCCATTCCTTGGAATTTAAATAAAAGGTCTTTTTAAAAAAGCACACTATAGTTATATATATACCAATGTTTATAGAAGCAGAATTTACAATAGGCAAGTTGTAGAACCAGCCTAGGTACCCATCAACAGACGAAGGGGTAAATAAATGTGGCATATACACACAATGTAGTTTTGCTCAGTCATAAAGAAGAATGAAATTGTGGCATTTGCTGGTAAATAGATGGAACTGAAGTGAAATAAGCCAGACAGAATGTCAAGGGTCAAATGCTTTTTCTTTTTTTTAATTGATTTTATTATTTTTTGAAAAATATGACAACAGTGGAATGCATTACAATCCTTATTACACATATAGAGCACAATTTTTCATATCTCTGTATATAAAGTATGTTCACATCAATTTATGCCATTATACATGTACTTTTTTGCATTACAATTCTTAATACACATATATACCACAATTTTTCATATGTCTATTTGTATATAAGGTATGTTCACACCCAATTCAAGTCTTCATACATGTACTTTGTAGAATGATGACCATCACATTCCACCATCCTTGCTAATCCCCTTCCCCCTCCCTTTCCCTCCCACCCCTCTTCCCTATGTAGAATTAATCTAATCCTCCCATGCTCTCCCTCCCTACCCCAGTATGAGTCATCACCCTTATATCAGAGAAAACATTCAGCATTTGTTTTTTTCTTATATTCAAAAGCCAGACCAAAATAAAAGGGAAAGCCAGTGTGGGGGGGGGGGGGGACATGAAGAAGGTGAATTCCATAGAAGGGAGTGGAGTGAAGGAAGATGATTGAGGCAGAGGGAGGAAGGATGGGGAAAGGGAGGAACAGTGGAATGAAATTGATCAATTATGCTACGTACCTATATGAATATAACCCAGTGATTTTAACAAAAAATTTATTCAACTTTACTTAACAATCATTCTATTCATTCTTCTATCTTGCTGACCACAGATTTCATTCTTTAAAAATTTCTTGTACTGTTGAGGGCCACAGCCAAGTCAGGATGACGCATGGCATTTTTGCCAGAAGTAGTGGTTGAGAGGTGACGCCAGCGAGCCATTAAGATGATGACTTTTGAGTTCTCCTGGAATTCCCATTGAGTTCTGGTTGAACTCTCGCAGGGATTCCTGAAGAGTTCACATTGGTTGGTGAAGTTCCAGTGGTGGGAGTTCCGGTTGGTGTGGTGTGTTCCTGGAGGAGCTGCGTGGGTGGCGTTCGGGAGAGTTCCCAGGGAGTGTGCTGGTGGAGTTCGGAAATAAAGTTTGTTCCTGCTTGAGTGGCTCATGATTTGTGCCCAGCCAGACTGCGGCATTTGGTGGGCCGTGTGGGGAACGCCTGAAGCTCGGAGGTAACTGAAATTGCTCGCCCCTGAGGGAAGGCGAGAGAATGGATGACCATTTCAAAAAACAATGTGTTCTTGTTTTGATTTGTTTTGTTTTTGTTTCAAGCTGCCTATCCCTAGAACTTTCTCAGGCAAACTTGGAAAAATGGTTGGCTCAAGGTTTGAAGTTGTTCAGCCCTGAGGAAGAGATAGAGATAGACCATGAAAATACATTTCAAGAAAATAGGAAAATTGATACAACGATTTTTTGTTCTGTTTTTGTTTCATTCTGTTTCACTTTTGTTTTGTGTTATCTTGTTGGGTTGCATTATCTTTATACTAGATTAGAAATTAGTAAAAAACAAACCAAAAGAGTGTTAAGTAAATTGTTAGAGGTTCAGACCATGGAGAAAGACATTTTAGACCAAGTAAAAGAAAAGGTCTCTTGAGCTAGTCAGACAGAGAAAGAAAATTTAAAGGAGGAAGAACTATCAGGGGAAAAGTTACAACAGGAGGCTGCTAACACCTTTCTATCACCAGAGGGCGTAAGTGTCCAACCAACAGCACCACCTATAGAGACAACATATGCTATGGGGCCCCCAACCCCCGTAGTTGATAGATGGGATCCTGAGACAGGACCTCAAAGATTAGCATGCCCTGTACTTGAGCAGGCAGGAGGGCAGTGAATTCACCGTGCTTTAGATTTCAAAACAGAGAAGCAGTTAAAGGAGGCTGTAACAACCTATGGTCCCCAAGCACCCTTCACTGTAAGCATGGTCGAATCTATTACCAACTTGGACATGATGCCAGCAGATTGGGCTAGCATGTGTAAATCTGTGCTAAATGGAGGACAATATTTGTTATGGAAGGTTGCCAATGAGGAATTTTGCATGGAGACAGCTAGGCGAAATGCAGCATCTAGTTACCCTCAAAAAAATCTAGAATTGTTGTTAGGAAAAGGACCTTGAGGGTCAACAGCAACAAATTGAATATGATCCTGCTATATATTCACAAATTGCTGTAGATGGAGTTAAGGGATGGAAGACTTTACAAGGACATGGAAATTTACAAGGTCAATTATCTAAGATAATACAAGGAGTTAATGACCCTTACGCTGAATTTGTAGATAGGCTTATTCAAATGGCTACCAGAGTTTTTGGGGACACAGAATGAGCAATGCCATTAATTAAACAGCTAGCCTTTGAGCAAGCAAAGAGATGGTGCAAGGAGGCCATTAGACCATGGAAACATGGAGATTTAAACACATATATTAAATTATGTAGAGATATTAATGAACAAGGGCAAGTTTTCGCAGCTGCAGTACAACAGGCTTTAGATGCCAGGCCAAACACATGCTTCAATTGTGAACAAACAGACGCTTGCATGGTAGGCGGGCCTGTGACCCACCGGCAGAACAGGCGCAGCGGCCTGCTGAGGGGCAGAGCTGCCCCCTCACACCGTGCCTGCAAGGTAGGCAGAACTGTGACCACCGGAAGAACAGGCCCAGCGGCCTGCTGAGGGGAAGAGCCGCCCCCTCCCCCTGCGCCTGCAAGGTAGGCGGAATTGTGACAACCGGCAGAAGAGGACCAGCGGCCTGCTGAGGGGCAGAGCCGCCGCCTCCCCCCGCGCCTGCAAGGTAGGCGGAACTGTGACCACAGACAGAACAGGCCCAGCGGCCCGCGGAGGGGCAGAGCTGCCAACCACGCCTGCAAGGTAGGCGGACCTCCGACCCCCCGGCACATCAGGCCCAGTGGCCTGCTGAGGGGCAGAGCCGCCCCCTCCCCCCGCGCCTGCAAGGTAGGCAGAACTGTGACCACCGACAGAACAGGCCCAGAGGCCCACGGAGGGGCAGAGATGCCCCCCATGCCTGCAAGGTAGGCGGACCTGTGACCCACCGGCAGAACAGGCCCAGCGGGGGCAGTGCCGCTGCCCGCGCCTGCAAAGTAGGCAGAATTGCGACCACCTACAGAACAAGCCCAGCGGCCCGCAGAGGGGCAGAGCCGCCGCCCGTGCCTGCAAGGTAGGCAGACCTGCTACCGACCGGCAGAAGAGGCCCAGTGGGCTGCCGGCGTGGTAGGCACATTGCCCCAATTGGAGGAGGGGCAGAGCTGCCACCGGCGCCTGCAAGGGAGACTTTGCAACTATACAAGACCAATATAAATATATAGGGGTAAAATTCAATAGCACAACAGTTTCACCAAGCAGAAAGAAACACGAACAGTATGAAGAGACAAGGAAAGAAAGGATCACAAGCAATGCAGTCAACTCAACGTTAGAAGAGGTAATATCTGCAGCAGATGGAATGTCAGATAAAGAATTCAGGATATACATGCTTCAGATGATCTGGAGTCTCAAGGAAGACATCAGACAGCAAAATCAGACAATGAAAGATCACTTCAACAATGAATTACATAAACAAATCCAAGAAGCAAAAGATCAACTATACAGGGAGATAGAGGTTATAAAAAACAAACAAACAAAATCCTAGAAATGCAGGAAGCAATAAACCAACTTAAAAACTCAATTGAGAATACTACAAGCAGAGTAGAACACTTAGAAGATAGAACATCAGACAATGAAGACAAAGTATTTCAACTTGAAAAGAACATAGACAGCTCAGCAAGACTATTAAGAAACCAAGAGCAGAACATCCAAGAAATATGGGATAACATAAAGAGACCAAACTTAAGAGTCATTGGGATACAGGAAGGGATAGAGGTTCAAACCAAAGGAATGAGCAATCTATTCAATGAAATATTACGAGAAACTTCCCAGACTTGAAGAATGAGACAGAATCCCAAATCCTAGAAGCCTACAGGACGCCGAATGTGCAAAATCATAAGAGATCCACACCTAGACACATTATAATGAAGACGCCCAACATACAGAATGAGGAGAGAATTTTAAAAGCTACAAGAGAAAGGAAGCAGATTACATTTAGGGGTAAACCAATCAGGATAACAGCTGATCTTTCAACACAGACTCTGAAAGCTAGAAGATCCTGGAATAACATATTTCAAACACTGAAAGATAATGGGTTCCAACCAAGAATTGTGTATCCAGCGAAATTAAGCTTCAGGATGGAAGATGAAATTAAAACCTTCCACGATAAACAAAAGTTTAAAGAATTCGCAGCTAGAAAACCATCTCTTCAAAACATCCTCGCCAAAGCATTACAGGAAGAGGAAATGGAAAATAACAATGAAAACCAACAGTGGGAGGTAGGACAGTAAAGGGGGGGAAAATAATCAAAGAGGAAAACAAACCATGTTTAGTAACAGAAATAAACAAATATGGCTGGAAGAACAACCCATATCTCAATAATAACCCTAAATGTTAATGGCTTACACTCACCAATTAAGAGACACAGGCTAGTAGAATGGATCACAAAACAAGACCCAACAATATGCTGCCTACAGGAGACGCATTTGATAGGAAAAGACATACATAGGCTGAAGGTGAAAGGTTGGGAAAAATCATATCACTCATATGGACTTTGGAAACAAGCAGGAGTGTCCATACTCATATCAAATAAAATAGATTTCAAGCCAAAGTTAATCAAAAAGGATAAAGAGGGACACTACATACTGCTTAAGGGAACCATACACCAACAAGACATAACAATCATAAATATATATGCCCCAAACAATGGTGCAGCTATGTTCATCAAACAAACTCTTCTCAAGTTCAAGAGTCTAATAGACCACCATACAATAATCATGGGAGACTTCAACACACCTCTCTCGCCACTGGACAGATCTTCAAAACAAAAGTTGAATAAGGAAACTATAGAACTCAATAACACAATTAATAACCTAGACTTAATTGACATATATAGAATATACCACCCAACATCAAGCAGTTACACTTTTTCTCAGCAGCACATGGATCATTCTCAAAAATAGATCATATATTACAAGCTACATCCTCAGTTCTTTTCAGGGATGTAGCTTGGTGGTAAAACATCCCTGGGTTCAATCCCCAGTACCAAAACAAACAAACCAACAGACAATAAGCAAAACAAAACAACAACAACAACAAACAAACCAGAAGGTCCAGAGAGCTTCTTAACTAATTACAGACAGAAAGGTAGGGATCAACTCTAATTAAAAAAAAAAAAATAGATCATATATTATGTCACAGGGCAACTCTTAAACAATATAAAGGAGTAGAGATAATACCATGCGTCTTATCTGATCATAATGGAATGAAACTGAAAATCAACGATAAAAGAAGCAAGGAAAAATCATGCATCACTTGGAGAACGAACAATAGGTTACTGAATGATCAATGGGTTATAGAAGACATCAAGGAGGAAATTAAAAAATTCTTAGAGATAAATGAAAACACAGACACAACATATCGGAATCTATGGGACACATTGAAAGCAGTTCTAAGAGGAAAATTCATTGCTTGGAGTTCATTCCTTAAAAAAAGAAAAAACCAACAAATAAATGATCTCATACTTCATCTCAAAATCCTAGAAAAAGAAGAGCAAAACAACAGCAAAAGAAGTAGAAGGCAAGAAATAATTAAAATCAGAGCTGAAATTAATGAAATCGAAACAGAAGAAACAATTGAAAAAATTGACAAAACTAAAGTTGGTTCTTTGAAAAAATCAACAAAATCGACAGACCCTTAGCCATGCTAGAGAAGAGAAGATGAGAGAGAACTCAAATTACTAGCATACGGGATGAAAAAGGCAATATCACAACAGACACTGCAGAAATACAGAAGATAATCAAAAATTATTTTGAATCCTTATACTCCAATAAATTAGAAGATAGTGAAGGCATCGATAAATTTCTTAAGTCATATGATCTGCCCAGATTGAGTCAGGAAGATATAGACAACCTAAACAGACCAATATCAATTGAAGAAATAGAAGAAACCATCAAAAGACTACCAACTAAGAAAAACCCAGGACCGGATTGGTATACAGCAGAGTTTTACAAAACCTTTAAAGAGGAACTAATACCAATACTTTTCAAGCTACTTCAGGAAATAGAAAAAGAGGGAGAACTTCCAAATTCATTCTACGAGGCCAACATCACCCTGATTCCTAAACAGACAAAGACACTTCAAAGAAAGAAAACTACAGACCAATATCTCTAATGAACCTAGATGCAAAAATCCTCAATAAAATTCTGGCCACTCGGATACAAAAACATATCAAAAAAATTGTGCACCATGATCAAGTAGGATTCATCCCTGGGATGCAAGGCTGTTCAATATACGGAAATCAATAAATGTTATTCACCACATCAATAGACTTAAAAATAAGAACCATATGATCATCTCGACAGATGTGGAAAAAGCATTCGACAAAGTACAGCATCCCTTTATGTTCAAAACTCTAGAAAAACTAGGGATAACAGGAACATACCTCAATATTGTAAAAGCAATCTATGCTAAGCCTCAGGCTAGCATCATTCTAAATGGAGAAAAATTGAAGGCATTCCCTCTAAAATCTGGAACAAGACAGGGATGCCCTCTCTCTCCACTTCTGTTCAACATAGTTCTCGAAACACTGGCCAGAGCAATTAGACAGACAAAAGAAACTAAAGGCATAAAAATAGGAAAAGAAGACCTTAAATTATCACTATTTGCAGTGACATGATTCTATACCTAGCAGACCCAAAAGGGTCTACAAAGAAACTATTAGAGCTAATAAATGAATTAAGCAAAGTGGCAGGATATAAAATCAACATGCATAAATCAAAGGCATTCCTGTATATCAGCGACAAATCCTCTGAAATGGAAATGAGGACAACCACTCCATTCACAATATCCTCAAAAAAAATAAAATACTTGGGAATCAACCTAACAAAAGAGGTGAAAGACTTATACAATGAAAACTACAGAACCCTAAAGAGAGAAATAGAAGAAGATCTTAGAAGATGGAAAAATATACCCTGTTCATGGATAGGCAGATCTAACATCATCAAAATGGTGATATTACCAAAAGTTCTCTATAGGTTTAATGCAGTCCCAATCAAAATCCCAACAGCATTTCTTGTAGAAATAGAGAAAGCAATCATGAAATTCATATGGAAAAATAAAAGACCCAGAATAGCAAAAACAATGTTAAGCAGGAAGTGTGAATCAGGCGGTATAGCGATACCAGACTTCAAAGTATACTACAGAGCAATAGTAACAAAAACAGCATGGTACTGGTACCAAAACAGGCGGGTGGACCAATGGTACAGAATAGAGGACACAGAAACCAATCCACAAAACTACAACTATCTTATATTTGATAAAGGGGCTAAAAGCATGCAATGGAGGAAGGATAGCATCTTCAACAAATGGTTCTGGGAAAACTGGAAATCCATATGCAACAAAATGAAACTGAATCCCTTTCTCTCACCATGCACAAAAGTTAATTCAAAATGGATCAAGGAGCTTGATATCAAATCAGAGACACGCCATCTGATAGAAGAAAAAGTTGGCTATGATCTACATACTGTTGGGTCGGGCTCCAAATTCCTCAATAGGACACCCATAGCACAAAAGTTAATAACTAGAATCAACAAATGGGACTTACTCAAACTAAAAAGTTTTTTCTCAGCAAAAGAAACAATAAGAGAGGTAAATAGGGAGCCTACATCCTGGGAACAAATCTTTACTCCTTACACTTCAGATAGAGCCCTAATATCCAGAGTACACAAAGAACTCAAAAAATTAGACAATAAGAGAACAAACAACCCAATCAACAAATGGGCCAAGGACCTGAACAGACACTTCTCAGAGGAGGACATACAATCAATCAACAAGTACATGAAAAAATGCTCACCATCTCTAGCAGTCAGAGAAATGCAAATCAAAACCACCCTAAGATACCGTCTCACTCCAGTAAGATTGGCAGCCATTATGAAGTCAAACAACAACAAGCGCTGGCGAGGATGTGGGGAAAAGGTACACGTGTACATTGCTGGTGGGACTGCAAATTGGTGCAGCCAATTTGGAAAGCAGTATGAAGATTTCTTGGAAAGCTGGGAATGGAGCCACCATTTGACCCAGCTATTCCCCTTCTCGGTCTATTCCCTAAAGACCTAAAAAGAGCATGCTACAGGGACACTGCTACATCGATGTTCATAGCAGCACAATTCACAATAGCAAGACTTTGGAACCAACCTAGATGCCCTTCAATAGACGAATGGATAAAAAAAAATGTGGCATTTATACACAATGGAGTATTACTCTGCATTAAAAAAATGACAAAATCATAGAATTTGCAGGGAAATGGATGGCATTAGAGCAGATTATGCTAAGTGAAGCTAGCCGATCCCTAAAAAACAGATGCCAAATGTCTTCTTTGATATAAGGAGAGTAACTAAGAACAGAGTAGGGACGAAGAGCATGAGAAGAAGATTAACATTAAACAGGGATGAGAGGTGGAAGGAAAAGGGAGAGAGAAGGGAAATTGCATGGAAATGGAAGGAGACCCTCAGGGTTATACAAAAGTACACACAAGAGGAAGTGAGGGGAAAGGGAAAAATAATACAAGGGGGACAAATGAATGACAGTAGAGGGGGTAGAGAGAGAAGAGGGGAGGGGAGGGGAGGGGGGATAGTAGAGGATAGGAAAGGCAGCAGAACACAACAGACACTAGTATGGCAATATGTAAATCAATGGATGTGTAACTGATGTGATTCTGCAATCTGTATATGGGGTAAAAATGGGAGTTCATAACCCACTTTAATCAAAGTGTGAAATATGATATATAAAGAACTATGTAATGTTTTGAACAACCAACAATAAAAAAAAGAATTACAGTTGTCAAAATTTTTTGAAAACAGAAAGTGAATATAGAACTAGTTATTGACTTAGCAAAGAGGAGAAAGATACAAATAATGAGTGCAAACCAATACCACTCCTTAGTTCTGCTCTCTAGAAGATAGGCCTTGTTCATTGTTCCTGTTATTTTTTATTCATAAATAATATTGTATGGTTTTATCATATACAACATGATGTTCTGAAATATACATACATTTTGAAAAGGCTAAGTCAAGCTAATTAACAAATATATTACCACAAGCGGTCATCATTTTCTGGTGAGAGTGCATAACATCCACTCTTTTTACATTTTCAAGAATGTATCCTCATTAACTATGATCACCTTATTGTATAAAAGAGCTCTTGATATTTATTCCTCCTATCTAACTATCCTTTAACCAACAACTCCTCATTCCCTCCTCCCCACTCTCCATGCCAGTCTCTGGTAACCACTACTCTACTTTCTGATTCTATGAGAACAACTTCTTTACACTCCACATATGAGTGAGATTATTTGATATTTATCTCCCCATATCTTTCATATTCCACCAACTTAATGTTCTTTTAGTTCATTCATTTTGTTGCAAATGGCAGGATTTTATTCTTTATTATGGGGTATTTAAAAATAGGCATGAGTCCTAAAGAGATATTTATCTAAAAAAAAGACCTATAAGAGGCCAAAAAAGTATACAGAAAAAACATATTCAACAAAACTAATTATCAAGGAAAAGCAAATCACAATCACATCGAGGTTTCAATTCTCCTGTTACAATGGCTATGATCAAAAAGATAAAAAATATTGGTGATGATATAGAGAAAAGGACATCATTGAATACTATTGATGGGTATGTAAATTAGTATAGCCATTATGGGAAATAGTATGGAAGTTCTTTAAAAAGTTCAAAATAGAACTATCATCAGATGACCCAGAAATCACACTACTGGGTATGGAGACAAATAAACTGAAGTCAGCTGTCAAAGAGATATCTGCACTCTCATATTAACAATCATTGTTAACAATCACTGTTGGAAGGGAATGAACTAAGTGTCCTTCAACTGATTATGGGATAAAGAAATTATGATGTAAATAGATAATATCTACCTTTTGATGGTGCCACTTAAAAGTGTTTCTACTTTACAGAGGTGCAAAAACTATGTATGCAGTAGAAACTGTACATCAAATTTAGAATTTTGATCTTTTCCCCTGTAGCAATATGCAATATTATATTCCCTTGTGATGTTGGGCAGTGAAAGCAAGCCAAAGCTCCCACTTAACCATGTGACTACAGGAGTAAACAGCAGATACTCTACAGTATTGTGTTGCTAAACTACAATGTTTGGTAAGTTATGTGCATTAAATGCATTTTTGTGTGATTTTTCAACTCACAATAGGGTTATAAAGATGTAACCCCATGTAAGTTAAGGAACATCTGCATACACAATGGAATACTATTCATCCATGTTCATTATTCTTAATAATGTCATTTCTGAGAGAGAATTCAGTGGGAAGAATTCCTCTTAGCATTAGCAGCCCTTCCTATTATTATTGATTTAGTACATTTCAACAGTCCTTTGATTTCCAACATTTATTATTCTAAATAGTGATTGTATAAGTATGTACCAAAGCCAATAAGCATATTATGCTGTCTATGGACCTTGACTCTCCTTGCCAGTCTTGAGAATATTTTCTTATATAGACCTTAATATTCAACCATTACCCTAATCCTCAACTCTTCTATTTCCATCTTAATTTCCAATTAAAGACAAGTCTGACATAGTGAATTAAAAAACAATATTTGCTTTCCCAAGCTGTAGTCCACTATTCTTGCATATTTTTGTATTACACACCTATAATCACATAATAATATTAGTATTTTATATATATGTAAACTTCTGAAAATAAAGGCAAGAAGAATATCCTGCATATGTTATCTATAGATAACTATATTAATTAGTTTTCCATTAGTATAACATAATATCTGAATTTGGGCAACCTTATAAAGAAAAGAGGGTTATTTAGCTCTCAGTACTAGAGATTCAAGCATATGGTACTGACTTCTACTCAGCTCTGGTGAAAGTCTCATGATGGATAACATCATGGTAGTGGAAACACATAAAAGAACACATCACATCATAAAATAGAAAATCAGAGAGAAAGGAAAGAGTCAGGATTTCTCCTTCTGTCAAGAACTAACAAAAGAGTCCCATAAGACCACCTTAATTCCTTCCAAGTGCAGTGCTCACAATGACCTGAGGACCTCCCCTAAACCCCACCTGTCACATCACCACATTGAGGACCAAACCTCTAATACATGAACCCTTGGAGGACAAGCTCAAACCATATCCAAACTTCAGCAATAGCTAATCAATAAAAGAAAAATAATCATAATCCTGTTATATTCCTCAACAATAACAGTGTATGAAAGTTGATAGCAAAGCAATATCTTCCAAGTGGCAAAGAAAACCACCTACAGTATCAAACACCAAATGACATAAATACATACAAAACTACCCTTGAAACAGAGCCTTGAAATAATTAGAAATTTAGCTCATTCCCATACAAGTTGGCAATTTATGGTTTTACTGGACTTAGCTGGGCTCACCAACATGTCTGAAGGTCAGCTGGCTATTAGCTAAAATAGGATGACTTTGTATCAGATAATTCAAATGAGTTGAGTAACACATGTTCTCATGGCGATGGTTTAGGGCAAGAACCATAAAACCAAATAGTCTCAATAACTTCTCAATAGTCTTGTGTTGTACTTGTTAACATCTGTATTAGCCAGAATTCTCTAGCAGAACAGAACCAATAGCAGATACACATACATATATACACACATACATATGCCCTTTTATAATCATATGTGTGATTATGATTATAAAAGGGAATATATTATATTGACTTAAACAATCAGAAACCAATAGTTCCACAATGGCTGTCTGCAGACTAGAGAGCTGGAGGAAACAATAACTGCTTAATACAAGAAACTAGAGTCTCAGAAAAAGAGGAACCAATGATGCAGCCCTAGTCTGGGACTAGAAGTCTAACACTCCCTCAAGAGTCACTGTTCAGAGTCTGCTTTGGAAGAGTGAAGGAGCTGGAGTCCAATAACTTTAGGAAATCACAGCAGTAATCCAAGCGCCCACCCAAGAAAGAGAAAATGGCGCTTGCATCTGCGCTGTCTTCCTCTTTCCTCCACCCTCATTCTGTCCAGGCCCCTAGCCCATCGGTCTGCACTGCCCACATTCAGGATGGCTCTGTCCTCTCTGTTTGCTGCCCCACGTGTCAATAATCTCTGAAATACCCTCATCAACACACACAAAAGTCTCAATCCAATCAAGCTGACAATCTACATGAGTCATCAGAACATCTCATTTACCAAAACAAGTCACGTGAGCCAAGTCCAGAATCAAGGCATTGATGTTGCCTTGATAAGGATTAAAAAGTAGGGTCTTGATAGCTTTGGGGACAGGAGTCCCCTGTGTTTCTTCTTTGCTAGTAAAGCAATAAACCTTCTTTTTCATTTTTTCTTTTCTTTTTTTCCCCCCAAAACCATGTCCTTGTTACTGGATTGGCATTGGGGACAAGGACCAAGCTTTTGGCAACAGATGGAGATTTTGGCAACAAATTTGGTACCCCAGGTGGAGAGTTTTCTTGGGTAGTCCTGGCTTTCCAAGGAACCCCACTTCCATGCTGACGATGTAAGGTGAACTTGTTGAGAGCCAGCTGAAGAGTTAGGAGAGGGGTGAGTTTGCCTTGCGTTGAACCGGAGGAGCTGTTCCTGTGAGTAAAGGGAGGAACTGAGGGACCATCCCAGCAGCTGCCCAAGCTCTTTTGCTTCAGGGAACCCTCGCCTTCTCTCCCTGAACAGTACAGGTTGCTCCATCATGGTCCACTTTGAGAAAAAGGAAACTGAACTCAGGAAAGTCGCAACACTCATGACCATTTTTAAGTCCCCTGGTGTGTACACCAAGACCCTTGATTCCACACATCTGGTTCCTTTTTTGGAGAACATCTGGTTTCTCTTTCTGCAGACATCTGTGGTGCCACTGGTGTAGAAGTCATGGTTAAGTGGGACTCAAGAACCAACCTAGGGCTGGGTGCTGTGGCACATGCCTGTAATCCCAGTGGCTCGGGAGGCTGAGGCAGGAGGATCATGAGTTCAAAGCCAGCCTCAGCAAAAGCAAGGTGCTAAACAACTCAGTGAGACCCTGTTTCTAAATAAAATACAAAATAGGGCTGGGGATCTGGCTCAGTGGTTGAGTGCCCTGAGTTCAATCCCTGATACCCGCCCCCTCCCCCAAAAAGAGCCTAAGGATATGTACTCCCTTTTGATTTGTTCTAGGTTCTCATCTGTTCATTGGCCTTAGACTTAGGAATTCCCTTTGGTTGTTGGTTTTGGCCATGGTTTCGGGGCTCCTCTCTGCTTGTCTCTGAGTGTTTCTTTTTTGTACAGTCTTGCAATTGGAGTTGGTCTGCCAAAGGTGAAATGAGTTGAAGAAAAGACCACCAATAGATATAAGCCTGTCTAACATAATGTTTTACTGTAATAATCTGGCTTTTAAATAGCTTTCTGGATTATTATACAATCTTGTAGTTGGAGTTGGTCTGTGAGGGATAAAGTATATGAAAGAGATTCTGTATGTTTAGGCATTTTTGCAGTTTTGTGACAAGGGATTTGAATCATCAGGAACTAAGTTGAAGGTGCTAAAAGTCACTGCCTTTGGTGTGCAAGGATAGCAGAACATGAGAAGAAAGGGTTAAAAAGATTTCAGTATTTTAAACCCAGTGCTGGCACTCGTGGCACTGTTTCTCAGCCTGGCCCCAGACGGCCGCAAATCATCTCACTGAGGTCAAAGACACTGGGGGTGGGGGATCCCAGAAAAGCTTCTGGGCTATAGAAAAATGGCCAAAGAGAACCTGGACTCTGCCCTGCCTTCCATCCCCTTGTGCCCTGTATGTGTGTGTGTGTGTGTGTGTGTGGCAGGGCTGGGGTGGGGGGGGCGGGGATGGAGTCTGCTGGCCACAAAGAATCTGGCAGTAGGTTCCAGCATTGTCAGTTTATGACCTGGGGACAGGAATAGTCTCTACTTAAAGATCTGACAGGACATCCCATTTGGCCAGGGGATATTCATCACTGGGGAAGAACAATTCTTGCTATAATAGTATCCCATCAAACTAGATGCCTGGGGAAACTGGTAGAATAAATAACTACATCCAGAAAAGAAAAGGCCAACCTGTGTTTTGTAGACAGCCTTTGCAAAGGGATCTCAAGGAAACCTAAAGAAAAGGATGGAAAGAGCCTTCTCCATTGCACACCAATATGTCTAATATAAGAAAAAGAGCCCCCAAAGAGCCTCTGGGTTCAATTGACAGTCAGGAACTCACTTAAAGTCGATGGCATCATGATAATGATAAGGCAGACAGGTCAGCCTCAAAAATAGCCTGTGCTCCAACCCCTTGAATGCAACCCAGGAGAAAGAAAGACTAAGGCATAGTTTTTGTATGTGCTGGATTGTCCAACTCTCTTCTGGGATGAAATTTGTTGTGTAAATTAAACATACAGATAACATTCTCAAGAACTGTTTCAGAATATGAATTTAAATAAGGGTCCAAAACTGGAAAAGATAAAAGAAAGTTACAGGTATGAAAATATACAGAAAATTAACGTTTCTGGATGAGAAAGTATCTTGGTAAAGTAATATTCTTGTGCTAAAGTCCAAGATGAAAGAGAACAAAACTAAGTATGTGAAGTTGTGACTGTCTAAGTAAGTCACAGACAGTTTGTGGAAGGTGAATCTCAAAAAGTTTGTGTTTGATTAAAGTTATTTAAACATTAATGTACTGATATGAAGCAAAGTCTGAAACATCGATCTGCTCTTATCTAACAAGATAATTTTCTTGTATTTGTTAGTTTTTTTTTATTACTTGCGGAAACTAGGTCTTAAAGGAATTAGGATTTGTTCCTTAAAAGTCTTAAATGATTACTTTGTAACTGGTTAGACAACTGTTATTTAGGTTATGACAACATAGTTGACATCCTAAATATATGTGACTAGGTATACATATGCATCTATGAACTATATCTGTCTAAGCTTTGTCTAAGTGTTATGTAAAAGTTTATAAAATGAAAGCTTATGTAAGTTTACTGGTGAGATAATGTTGAGTCCTCTCTTTTATACATTGTTTCTGATGTAGAAGGGCCACATTGTTATTTGAAGACCTGTCATATCTATTTGCTTTGACTAAGTCAATTTCTGATTATTAACGTTGTTTCCTTATTGTATAAGAGATTTAACGCTGTCCTTTGATTTTTATTAACTTATGCAGACCTGTGATTACTGTTACCATACACTCCGAATTCTAAATTGTACTTTAAATGATAAACTTAGTTAAATGTAAAGCTTAGGAGAGAACTTTGTTTTCCAAACTAACATTATGTGTAGCAAAATGCTCAGATTTGTATAAATATAACAAATTTTGTATTTAATTATTTCATTTGATGTTTTATAGCTAGATAAAGTAATCTGTTGTCAATAAGTTATATATACAATTTTGTGCTACTCTTCACACTGGAGTTGGAACTTAAATGCATTTTTGGAAGACAATAAGGAGACCCTGATCTGTTTAAATGTGATATTGTAAAACATAGAAGTATTTTGCAACTTTTTTTCACAAAAAGAAAGTTAAGCTGTCTTAGTCTTTGTTTGAATCATGTTTTAGATGCAATTGTATTGTGTTATTTGTCAAGAGCCCCACCTTACCTGAGATAAGGCTCTTCCTTGCACCTTTATTACATGTTACAATGACTTCCAAATAGGCTAAACTTGAGCCCATTTACAGTTGTATTCAAAAGATTGAATTTTGTTGTAAATATTACTATGATCTCAAAATAAACAGGGGGTATAATACATAACTAAGGCTTAAGATTATAAAAATCATTTTACTTGGTTCATAACCATTACACAAACTGAATATATTTGCTCTGTTAATTTCATTTTGTATTTTCCTTGTAAACTTTGTAAAATAAAAAAGTAGAGTCTTTTTTAACTCAAACCTCCACATTTAACCAAACTATTATTCACAATGAAATACAGATATTTTCAAATATTCAACTACTATTTAATTTAGTACCCATGATTTGTCTTTAGAAAAGTTACTAAGAAATAATTTAAGAAGAAAATTCAAGAAGAAAAATAAGTCTAAGGAGAATATAGAATACAACAAATAATGATGAGAAAGAAGGAACTTTGCAAGATCACACTGAGAAGAGAATCCTTTATTGTAGAGCATATGGAAGCTTTGGATTAATTTTCAATAAATTTATTAAGTCACATATTTCAATTGCTTCTTTAATTGCCATTGAGTAATGAACTATTCTCCATTTGTTTTGAGAAGCTAACAAATAGCTGCTTGAATTATATCATAATGCCACCAACTATAATTCAGTTGATTGTTAGAATTTTAAGTATATTTAACTATGTATTAATTCAGTGATCTTACTTTTAAAACACTTATGTTTTAACAGACTGAGCTTAATTTAAATTTTACAAAATCAAAAAAGAAGGTCATAAAGATATCTGGCATCAAATTTTATGCTTGGCTAATATTTAGAAAAATAACAACCTAAAAACAAAATCATCGGCAAATCTTAAAGCAGATCATTTCAAAATAAAAAGCTATAATTTTTCATACACTAAATGGTGATGAATGCACAGCAACAAAATTAGTTAACCTTTTTTTATCCAAACAAAAATGGTGAAAGAGAAATATTCACAATGAAAATGAAAATATGCATGCTTTTATAAGTTAGTATAGTAATTCTTCATTTTCCTTATCAAGTGTTCCAGATTAGACAAAATTTTTTGTGTTATCTCCTACACAGACTTGGAATTCAAAATAAACTTTTCTCCCCTATTAGGAATGATATTGCATATGGAAATGGCACTAAAACAGACACCCAGACCAATATACAGAAGACAGAGAAAAACCCACATATCAACAGTCATCTGATTCTGAAGAAAGGTACCAAAAACATACACTGGAGAAAATAGCAATCTTTTTAACAAATGGTGCTGGGGAAATTTGATATCCACATGTAGAAGAATGAAATTAGACCCTTATCTCTCACCCTGCACAAAAATCAACTCAAAATGGATCAAACACTGGGAATTGGAACAGAAACTATGCATCTACTACAAGAAAACACAGGGTCAACACTCCAACATTAAGGAGTAGGCAACAGTTTTCTCAGTAGGACTGCTAAAGCTCAGGAAATAAAGCCAAGCTTCTGCACAACACAAGAATGAAAAGAGAAAATTACAGAATGGGAGAAAATCTTTGCTAGCTACTCTTCTGAGACAGGATTAATATTCAGAATATATATAAAAACTCAAAACAACTAAAACAAATAACAAATGGTAATCAGTATGGAGATTCCTCAAAAAAAAAAAAACAGGAATAGAACCACCATATAACCCATATATACCACTCCTTGGTATTTATCCTGAAGAATTAAAGTCAGCATACTGTAGCAATACTAGCATACCCCTGTTAATAACAACACAATTCACAATAGCCAAATTATAGAACTAGCCTAGGTGTCTGTCAATGTATGAATGGACCAGTAAAATGTGGTATATATACACATTGGAGTTTTATTTAGCCATAAAGAATATCATTTGTAGAAAAATGGGTGAAACTTGAGAACATTATGTTAAGTGAAATAAGCCAAACTCAGAAAGTAATTTTCTCTCATATTATGTGGAAACTAGACAGGATGAAGGTAAAGAAAGGGAGTGGGGTATCTTGTGAAAAGTAAAGGGAGAAGAGGAGAGGAGAAGGACCAACAGGAGAGAAAGGGACAGGGCAATTACTGGGAATGATATTGACCTAATCATATTGTATGTTGTGTGCATGTACAAATATGTAACAACACATCCTACCATTATGTGCAGTTACAATGCACCAATAAAAACATGAAAAAAGCTGAAAAGAATAAAATAAAAAGAATGGTATTGCATAAAGGAATTGGAGATATTACTCACCAACTAATAACTAGATAGCTACCATCTCCAGTACTTAAAACCTCAAAATTATTGGCTTTTCTTTTGTATACAGTTAAAAGATAAGCCCTTCTCAGAAAATTGCCTTGTGGTAGGTCCTCACTGAAGGACTTATACACAGTGGCAAATGGAAAATAAGTTGATACTCAATGGGAAAAAAAGATAGTCATAAGTCAACAAATGTCAAAAACTCATTGGGGGGGGGGGTATGATAACAGGGTTGCAAAAAGCTATCATGTTTGTCTAGTAAAACATAAAGTATCTATCATTTGTTAAGACTTGCTTTATTTATCTAGCTGACACTTTATGTTGTGTCTGGGAAGTTTTCCATTTTGAGGAGGGTAGAGTTGGTTCCATGAATCCCTGTGTGTACACGGACTGCCCCTACTTTGCACAGCCTATGAATGTTCATCATCCTAGCAAAAGACACTTGAAAGAGAGGAACATGGGAAGGCAGTCCCTCCAAATTTTACCAGTCCAAATCAGAAGTCATAAGATTATTTGAGAGAATCTCCATGCAGTTTTCCAATATTCCTTCTGTGTCTTCATTATGCCAATGCCATTAGAATGCCCTCCCCACTCTGGGCTAAGGAGCCCAAAGGAGGTGAAACTGGAGAATCCCATCTAACTTAAGTTTAGCTGGAAAAATAAATTTTTGATCCATTCAAAAATTTTATAGTAGCTCTCAAGGGGCCTTTGCATAATGTTTGGTCCTATTTGCAAACTTTATTTAAAAACATTGCAATATTATAAATTATTTTTATTAATTTGATTCCATTTTAACTACTTGCTCATCAACTAAATTCTCCATTATACCAAATAATATTCATATATCTAACAAATTAAACCTTTAAATTTTTTTATTAGTTTAGATAAATCTAAACTTCTCTTATTTACCTTTTTATTTATCATAAATTTAAAAGGATTTCAACTTAAGATCATGAATCTCAACTATTTAATCGGTTACTTCAAATCAGAGCTACAAGACTGACTGTATTCAATCAAGTTTTTTACATGTGATAAGTACTAATAGTGATAGCAAATACTTACAAAGTGCCTGTTTCATGCCAAATGTTGTTCAAAACCTATAAACTAACAAAGATATAAACAAATTTTTATTGTTTTATCCCTTCTGTATTTAAATCTTTCCACAACTAGGGAAAGCATAGCCATTAATGCAGATAATTTTCATCAAGTTAATTAAAGTTATTTACTTTGGAGTTTTTGAAGAAAACAAGATACAGTCTCCAAAGCAATTCTTCTCACCAGAAAACTGTGATATCATCCCAAGCTTTCTCAATATGCTTGAAATTACCAATAACCAGAGACTTAGATCAAAACACTAATAAGATTATTGGTGGTGACCATTATGGAACTCACTAAGCTCTATGTCATAATATGCTCACATAATAAGCTCCAAAACCTGAAAGTTCAAATAAAAATCAGGCCCATATCCTTGGATTCAGTTTATGTAAGCACTCCATGATTGTTTTGTCTACATTCAAAAGAATGTAGACTAGAACCCATAAAGCGATTGCATTTTGTTTTTTTTTTTTTTTTGGTGGGATTCATGTGACTTTTAATTTATTATTTTACTAATGTCTTACAGCAAATGTGAGGAATAAAGATAGGGATAGGAAGAAAAGTGTCTTTTGAGTTCCTTGAGCTATTGAAGCATGTGCTAGAATAAGGAAGTTCAGTAAACGCATCATGTCCTTGTCACCACAGAGCTCATAATGGAGCTGTGGGACAGGGACAGGGGCAGCTGTAGCTTTGTTGGAAGTAAGCGCTGAGAGTCCTGCATCAAACTTGGCACATGTGGCAGACAGGGCAATGCAGATGCTACATAGTCAGGCGGATGAAAAACTGACCCTCCAGACTACAGTCCAGGAAGTGAGAAGCAATGTGCACACCACTCTGGGGTCTGCGTGTCTCTGCCTTTCCAGCAAGGAAGGGACACCTGCCAACCATGCAGCAGTGAGGCAACTGTGGGGGAAGACTCTTAGAAAAAAAGAGAATGATTTCTTTTTTATGTTTGCTGGTGATGCTGATTGACCAGAAGTGAGATTGTTATTGTTTTTTAACTTTTGGGCAATAGCATTGTGTCCTGGTGATAAAATATCCTCTACTTAGCATTCTTAAAAGGCATAGGAGAGTGAAGGCAAGGCCTCTTTAGGACCTAGACTAGTGAGAAGGGGAACACATGGATTCTAAGGATAAGGGCACAAAAAAGCTAGTTCTATACCACACAGTCTGACACAGATGAGACCTTGGCTTTTTCCACTGCATTTTGGACTCTAAATATTTGTTATTATATTTCTCCTTTATCTTAAAAACAAAGATTCTTCAAAAAACAGAAGTTCAAACACTCAGAAAAATCACAACACCCAACCCCTTTATGTTCTATCTAAACCTAAAAATTAATACTATTTAAAAACAAACAGGCCATTGGACAAATGTGTGACCAAATAGACATCAGCAACTGCCAGCTTCCTCCTCAAACACATAACAAGAATGATGCAAGACTTGGGCTTCCCCATTGCCATAGAAATTTTGGAGAAATGTAATTAAAATAATATTTTATCTATTTCTAAGATAAAAATACTCTCCACAACAAAAAAAAAACAGAAACAGAATACTTCTATTACTGCATAAAGATTAGATCATAATGTAACACACATCACAGCCAATGTGCTAAGTGATTGCAAAGATAGGAAAAAACCTTAACCTGCTATACATATGTTATGGTTTGGGTGTGGAGTTGTCCTTCAGAAAGCTCCTGTGTTGATGAATAAATGTTCCTAGGTAAAGTGATTGGATTGTGAGAGTTGTAACCTAATTAGTCCACCTCAGTTTGAATGAGTGGCTAGTAATCATAGGCAGGTCTGGTATCTCTGGAGAAGGTAGGTTACTAGGGACATGCTCTGGAAGGGTGCATCTGCCCTATGGGCCCTAGTCTCTACACCCTTCTCCTTCCTAACCATGCCAGGAGCTGAGCAGCTTTCCTCTGCTAGGCCCTTCACATGAAATGCTGCCTCACTTGGGGCCCAGAGCATGGTGCTGGCCGTCTACGGACTGGGACCTCTAAAAACACAAGCCCCAAATAAACTTTTCCTCCTCTGAGTTGTTCTTGTCAGATATTTTGGTGACAACAATGAAAAGCTGACTAAAACAATATGCATATTTCCAAAATAAACAATAACTAGTCCTCAAGTAAGAGGATTAGACAGCACTTCTTGCGCCACACGGTACATCCTTCCTTTAGCTGGATTATGGTGACCGACTGCATCACTTTATATATATATATATATATATATATATATATATATATATATATATATATATATATATATATAGAGAGAGAGAGAGAGAGAGAGAGAGAGAGAGAGAGAGAGAGAGAGATTTGAAATTTAGAGCAAGCAGCCTCCAAAGTTAAATTTCTAGAAACTGGAAACTAAAAACTCTTCAAAGAGATGTAAGCAGCAGGGTCTTGAAAAAGGCCTTCCTAGGTCTAAAGATCCATCTAGTTTTCAGATTAGCTAGCCTACAAGCTTACTAAAGTAAATGCTCTAAGAAAAAAAAAGGAGGGGAATCTCTTTCCTTACTTTCCACAGGTAGAATTCAACTCTTGTTTCTTAAAATAAACTTTCATTTTTAGAGCAGTTTTAGGTCCACAGCAAAAATGAGTGAAAAGTACAAAGATTTCTTATATCCCCTGCCCAAAATTTGTTTTGCCAGCTAAACTTAAGTTAGATGGGAGTCTCCAGTCTCACCACCTTTGTCTCCTTCAGTCCAGAGCGGGGAGGGCATTCTAATGGCATAGGCATAATGAAGACACAGAAGGAATATTGGAGAACTTCAAGGAAATTCTCTCAAATAACCTATGACTTCTGATTTAGACTGGTAAAGTTTGGAGGGACTGCCTTCCCATGTTCCTCTCTTTCAAGTGTCTTTTGCTAGGATGATGAACATTCATAGGTTGTGCAAAGTAGGGCCAGTCCATGTACACACAGGGATTCATGGAACCAACTCTACCCTCCTCAAAATGGAAAACTTCTATCTTATATATCACCCAAAGTCCATAGTTTACATTAGGGTTCACTCTTGGTATTGTACATTCTGTGGGTTTTGACAAATATATAATTGCATATACCTATCATTATAGTATCATATAAGAGTGTGACAGGCTCTTTCATCAACAGTGAAATCCAACAGTTTCACTGCCATGAAAAAATTCTATGTGATTTGCCTATTCCTTCTTCCCTCCCCACTAATCATTGGCAACCACTGATTCTTATACTGTCTCCATATTTGGCTTTTTTCCAGAAGGTCATATAGGTGAAACCATACCTATGTAGAATTATCCAGTTGGCTTCTTTCACTTAAAAATATGCATTCATGATTCTTCCATTTGTATTTATGGCCTGAAAGTGCATTTCTTTTTGAAGAATATTATAGTACCTGGAAAGTCTCTTATTTTTTATTAATATTTGTCCATACAGAGCCTAGGATCTTTCAAGTTTTTTTAGTGGAGTGCTACTGAAATTTTAGGTAGGACAATTCTTTCTAACCAGATAGAAGGTAGCACTGATCCTATGCAACAAATATTTGTGAAACCCAAGTTATTGAAAAAAATTTAAAGTCCTGCCAAAACTTACCAACTGTCTCCACATGGAAACGGTTGCCCCTGTCAATCACTATTAGATCCCTCTTTTCTCACTGCTATTGAAGTTGTCTAATACCATCTTCTACCATCCAATACCAGTATTTTTACTATTAATAATTCTAGCACTAATACTAAGCTAAAACACTAATCTAACTCTAATATCTAACTTAATATCAAATATTTAACGAATATGGGCTGGGGTTGTGGTTCAATGGTAGAGCACTCACCTAGCATGGGTGAGGCCCTGGGTTCGATCCTCAGCACCACATAAAATAAATAAATAAATATATTTTTAAAAATACTTAACAAATATGTAATTTGATCATTTAATTCTATGTTCCTATTACTAATATATCTAATTCTAATACCCTCCTTTAATACATGTGTGCCAAGTATACACACACAATTCATTCAGCCATCCATCCAGGGAGTGCCACAGACTCTTTCATCAAATTGCTTTAATGCAAAAATTGCTAAATTCCTTAAACCTCAGGAAGACACAGCCTATAAATGATGGATTGAAAACACACAATGCCCTTCAAAAGACATTCTCCTGTTCGGTGAATAAATGTAATTCTCATAAGTAGGCTAAGGAAATTATCCTAGGAGAAATCTATTTCACTGAAAGTAAGTTTCTACCAACCAAACTTTTTAATTTTAGCAACTGGAAATAGATCAAAATGGAGTAACTCTTTCCTCAGAGAAAGCCTTCATAACTAAAGGCCAGAGGGTAGATGATTGTAGAATTAAAGAATCAATCTGTAGCAGGAAGCAAGATGTGAAGACTAGCATTTAGACGTGTATAATATGTGTACGATACACAATACATGTAAGAAATTCTTACACATTGTTAGGTGTATTCATCACATACAATAAAAACTTTATTGCCTGCCAAAAGTTACTGAGCTGCTGTATTAATATAGACATGTGACAAGTTCACTGAGACTATTGTTCAGAGGTTTCAGGGTTCCATTTATATTGGTCTCCTTGGAAAGTGCCCTCCAAACAATTTCTAAAGGCTTAACTAACATGAACATTTTGTTGAAAAGTATTTTCAAAATTGTGTTGAATTGTGTGTCTGCGTGTGTGTGCACATGCATGCATACATAAATTACTTGGAAAGGTTCTCACGATTATTTCCAAAAATATTCAATGTTAATAATGATGCATGCTTTTAAAGCTAAAATTACATGAATTAGCATTTTAAAACTAATAATTTTCTCTTTTCTTAGCCTTAAGCATAAAAAGAGGAACTTAACACCAATAAAAAAAATATGGAAAATAAAAAAGAGGAGCTTAACTAGGGACTGATAAGAAAAACAAGACATTCTAAAAGCTTGACTACCCCACAATCTGGAGGTTAGCTACCAAAAAGGTGGTAGTTGAGAATCATGCCTGATACTCAAAGCTGCATTCTTGAAGGATGGATATCAAAGCAACCACTCTCGGCATTTTCTTGAAAATTATATATTCATTTTATTTTCTCAATATTATTTTTCTCTTTTGGGCACTTTTAAATCAAATATCCTTTTTTAAATTCCAAAGTCTAATAAAAGCAGAGTTTTCGGAATCTGGGAAATATAATAGATTGGGGGGGGGTTGTTTTGTTTTGGTTTTGGGTTTTTAGTTTATTTGTTTTTTGTTTTTTTGTTTTTTGTTTTTTTGTTGGGGAGGGGGTCTTTGAAGTCATTGCCTTTGGAATGCAATCAAAGTTTTATTTTTCTTTTGTGAGACTTATCTTTTCACAAATACACTATTTCACTTAGCAACAAAGGAATTTTTCAATTTTATTAGATATTTCATGAAATGTGCAGTCCAGGAGCCAAGTGTTCATTTAATTCAGCACTACCTTCTGGCTTTTTAGAACTCCCAGAGCCACAGAAGCACAGCACCAATCTGCCTTCTTTCTGAGAGAGTGGACCATGTGTCTTCCAGAAGCTTCACACCAGCCATACAGCTTTAGAAAACGTATTTCCAATTGGAGATCCACATGTGTAAAGAAAACTCAATAGTCTTTTCATTGCTGGAAATTGTTTGGTTTTCACCCATTGTACACCAAGACCTGTACAAAAAACTCAGGGCCTATGACAGAATATGAGGCACCCACATACTTATAGAATCATATTTACTATCACAAAAAGATACTGAAACATTTTGTAGACTCAAATTACAAAACAGAATCCACCCTATAATCTTATTTTTAAGTGAGTATGTGAAAGTCAATATATTTGAAAATGTATGTATGAGTTTGTTTCCAACTTTCAGTCCTTAAAATTTGTGTGACCTTGATGTAGACTGACCCTGACTACTCCAAACTTGCTTTTTCACTTGAAATTTAAGCATAGAAAGGAAAAGTCTTTAACTATGGAACTGGAAGCAGGTTGTAACCTTCTATTTCCTTTTGGGTGACTACTAAGCAGTTAAAAGTGTTAAGAAAGTTTCAATAAATGAATTAAATATAATTTAGTTCATTTGAATGGATGTCATTTGTAGGCCATCTTATATTAAATAACATAGTATAGCCAATTATCTTATTTGTGACTATCACATAATGCCTAACACATAATAAACTAGCTATGATTATCATCATCATTACTTTTAAAATTATATAACTCATAAAAATTTATAAGACCAAAATCACTACAAAATTTCCAAATCAGTTTAGAAATTATACTAGAGCAAGATATCCTAGACTGGTTCTTAAAATGAAAGACAGCTTAATTAAAATTGAGCAGCCTGAACATCTGAAAATAAAAAAAGAATTAAAACTCTGTCACAATCTAATGTCATTACTAAATTCAAGACACATTAAATGCCTTGGAATTACTGTATTTTAATAGTTGCCTATATGAGATTTAATTTAAGTCATAATTCAGCAAAAGCAATTACCATAACCAGAAATAAATCTTGAATAATCCCCCTTAACTGCTATATCATCAGGCAGGCTTTCCTACAGAGGGGTGTGTTAACAATGAACAGCTTCCCAAATGAGCATTGAAATGATATGTTTGTTTCCTTGGAACAAGAGGCAAGAATAATCTTCAGATGAGATTCAGCAGATTGAGTTTCATTTCCCATATTTGGTCTCTGCTCACATTCTTGGTTATTGGTTAATTCTGAGGAGTGGGGAAAAAGTATATGTTGGATAAATTCCAACATTTCAGGTTTGCTTGAGAGACAAAGTGAAATAACATGGAGTCCAGGAACCCCAGTGATGTTTCAGGAATGTTCAACTAATAGAACAATGAGAAAAGTTAAATCTCTAGGCAGAAAGAGAAACAAGGACAAACTCAGTGTATTCCCCAAAATAATTGTTATAAAAAGTGTCTGTTATGAAAAGGGCCCCTTTTCTATTGCTGCTCTCCAGTATTAATACCACTACAAATGGAGTCACTGGGTTGTTTCTAAGAACAATCACCTCATCCTTTCCTAATAACTAATTCCATACCAGAACTTGTTTAGAAATTCTATGAAGAGACAAATGACACCTTTGCAAAATGGACAGGTATTTGAAGAATCAAACCACTATAGTCACCTCCTTCACAGGTTCTATTAAGAGACAAGTCAGAGCTTTATTATAAATCTCTTTAAAACCTTATGAGTACTGTTTCTGCTCTAATGAACAAAAAAGAGGTATTCCAATTCCACCTAAGCTGCCACTATGATAGTAAGAAATAACAAAGGAGACAGATGATTCCAATTTTCCAGATGTAAGGAAAGAATAACTACTATATATAAGGCATTGCACTCACTTATTTTAATCCCCACTCAATTCCAATATGATATTATTTGTCCACACTTTTTAAGGAAACATCAGTTGATATGTGGTAACCACTTTAGTTAGTGCTATGGCTTAGATCTGAATATCTCCCAAAGTCTCAAGTGTTGAAGACAATGCAGCACTAACATCCTGGTATAAGCCTGTTGGCTGTGTCACAACGCAGTAGAAAAACTGAAAGGGAACTGACTGCATGCAGATGGGTACATGTAAGAGCAAAGAAGCAAGACAGTGGGGAAGGGACAGGTTTGCTCTGTAATAACAACCCACTCTTGTAATAATAATCCACCCCTATGGGACATGACTCCTTCCCACAAGACAGCAACAATCTATCCATGACAGTAGAGCTCCTGTGACCTAATTACCTTCCACTAGGTCCAATCAAAGTTTCCAACACCTCAGCACCACTAGCCTGGGGATCATATTCTACTACATGAACCTTTGGGGAACAAATGATATTCAAATCACAGCAGGAAAAGACTGAACCTATATGCCATGTTAATTGATGCTCTCTTCATCTTCAAAGTAGTGAGCAATTTAAAAGTTGAAAGCAAGAAGTCAAATTTTTTGGATTGTCATTTAAAGCATCAATCTGTATGCATTATAAAGATAAATTAATAATGGTGCCCAGTGGCTGCACAAAGACTACCAGAGATTTTGTAGCTAGCAAATAAGAGATAATGGTAGCTTGGACCAATGGTGGTAGCGGGGAAAAAAAATGGAAAACAGCAAAAGGACTTGATGAACATTTAGGAATGAAATAGACAAATCCTTATAGCCAGAGAGATATGGATTTTGTCCAGAAGAGGACAGAAGTTTGCAAATACTTTCTTCATAAGCCCAACAACATTATTAAAATAGTTTCAAATAATTTATTAAGGCATCATTTACATAAAACAGAAAGTCACTTTAGGATCAGAACCTAACATGATTTTTTTAATTAAAGACATGAAATAACTCTATTCCTTGCAAGTTCCTCTCTTCTTTTCTATTTCTTTTAAACATCAGACTAGATTCCCCTTCCCTCAGTCACCTTTCCTTTTTTTCTTCTTTCATAAGACTCTAATGTGTTTTTTATTACTATTATTTAATGTAGGAAGTTTATGTAGGATCTAAACCCATTTACTGGAGAAAAGAAATAACATTCTTTGGTGCATCTGAATGTCCCAGTCAGTTAAAAAGAAGAGAAAGTTTAATGTGAAGAGAAACTTGAATGGGTGGACTTTTTTATGATTACCAAAATTAAATTTATCATCTGATGTCCTTCTAAATAAATTCTACAATCTCCTGAAGAACAGTTTTTGGTCTCATTTGGGCAATGGAAATACACTAGTCATAGCTATGACATTTAGGTCATAACTATGTGATTCATTAGTGATCCCATTTTTTTTTCCTGGTACTGTGGGTTGAATGTAGGGGAGCACTACTAATGAGCTATATCCCAGTCCTTTTTAAAAAAAAAAAATTTATTTTGAGACAGGGTCTTGATAAGTTACTGAGGCTGGCCTTGGACTTTTCCTGCCTCAGTCTCCCAAGTCACTGGGATTACAGGTATGAGTCACCATGCCTGACTGAGAATCTTTTTATGTATTCTCAAATTGTCATCCAGAAAAGTTGTACAATATATAGATATAGCAGCAGCATAGATGAATGACCCATCTTGAATGCATTGAATATGACATTTGCTCAGTGTCTGCCCACTTGAAACATAAAGAGTGGTAAATTTTATTGTTGTTTAAATTCGAACTTCTTTGAATACTAGTGAAGTTTAGTGGTTTTATCCATATTTTCTTTTCTCATGTCATGCCATTCTCCCTAAAGGATAATATGCCATCTCTACCGGGTACCACTAGTCATGCTGATACTGATGCTCTGAGGACAAAGGTGCAAAGCTTCAAGGTGTTCTACAGTTACATTGAATCATGTATAAAAGCAATGGTACTGAGCCCCTTTTAGCACGACAATCCCTTTCATGATCACCTACATTGTCAAACCCCTCCCAACACATACATTCAGAAACAGACAGAAAAACCTAAGGAGACAGAGACTCAAACATCAGAAGAACAAATAATGCTCATAATTGCTCCCAACCCTTCCAATGATTAAGTTTTTGTTTTTTTAATTCTCTTCTTCAAATTGAGTTCTCAGTTCTTCCTTCCCAAAGCTCTTCACATTCACATAAATAGATAATGGTTGATTCATCTCATTACCCACTAGGTATTTCCAAGTTCCAATGGAAACAGTTTAAGTGAAATCTGGACACTCCTCCTTTCCAAAATCTCATGTATTTATGAAATATATAAATATATTTATAAACATATTAGTCATTTGGATTTCTAATTCTATGAATAGATTGCTGATATCCATTGTCAATGTTTTTAGAGGAGTGTTGATTTTTATTCATTTGTAAGAGCTAGAGCTCATTCCATATCATATGTCAAAGCCAATTACTTGGTTTTCAGTTGTCTATATTTCTATATGTCCTTGTCATATTTTTTAATAATCTAGACAAATCTATCAATTTCTGTTTGAATTTTTCTAAGTTTTCATACTAACAGAATAATTTATTATTTGGACATTTGTCTATATTAATACATTTTATACTACTTTTATAATTTCTTTTCTCTTTAGCTATTAATATATCTGGGCTATATTTTTTAAATATTGTGTCAATAGAAATAAATTCTTGAATTCAAAATATAACAATAATTAGTTTCCCAAACATCATTTGTTAATTACTCACCCTTTCCTTTCCTCTTCTTTTTTAATACTTCTTTTAATTTATATTAAGTTCTTACTGAATTAGAATATATATATATATATATATATATATATATATATATATCAGTGAAAGAATGCATAGTGTTTGTTAATAATAATAAACTGATCTGTTTATTTTGTACCAAAACCACACTGTTTAGTTACTGATTTTTCACAACATATTTTAATATGTGGTGAGATAAACTTTGTAATCATTCCTCTTTCTCCGACATTTCTCAGTTATTCCTCCTATTTCTTTTCTTTCAGATAAACTTAGATCTCTTGCCTGAGTTATTAAAGACTTAGATCAGCTTGCCTGAGTGATTTGAAGACAGCCATTTCAAATATTCCCAGACTGTGGTGAGCCGCTTCTGCCGTTTCTGCAGATTATGGTCGCCATTACAAGATGGCGCTGGCTCCGCTGTGGTCTGTGACAAACAATTTCTTATCTGGGAAAGTTGGCACATGATTTTTCACCACCCTGTGAGAAAGTTCCACGCGGCAGCTTTGCATTGGGGCTTGGGATGCTTTATTAAGGCTGGGAGGGGCACCCGAGAGGAAGAAGAAGAAATATCAAGGGCCTGAATAAACTGTTGAAAGAAGATTCTCGAGTTGCGTCTTCCTTGCGGGCAAGGGGTCGCGACAAGTGGTGCCGAGACCCGGGAACCAGAACTTTCAACAGTCAGGGATGGTGCACCGGTTAGTCCCAGGTAAGTGGGATCCGCGATCAAAGCGGGGTTAGTCCCAGGTAAGTGGGATCCGCGATGAAAGCGGGGTTAGTCCCTAGTAAGTGGGATCCGCGACCAAAGCGGGACAGCTCCTCTGTAATGAAAGAGAGAGCCTTACATTTTATTGCAGCTGCACTGTGTACTTTCGCTCCTACTTTCGCTTTCTTTCTTTTGTGCTTTCTTTGTTGTTGTGTCATGGGTGCCGCATCTTCAAGTCCGCTTCTCCTGGCCCTAGATGGCCTGTTACGTTCCAAGGGACTGGAAGTGAAACATAGTACTTTACAGAGATTTTTACAGAAGATAGATATCGCTGCACCGTGGTTTGCATTTTCGGGCAGCCTTACTGTGCCTAGTTGGGATAAATTAGGCAAAGATCTTGACTTTGCTTCTGAGCAGGGCATATTAGAGGGTGGGGTGATACCCCTTTGGAAAATGGTCCGTGGTTGCCTTACAGATGGTAAATGCCAGGAAGCTGTAAGTGAGGGTCAAGCTATTCTTGAGCAGCTGCATGAGGAAAAATCTGAAGGATCATGTAGTGAAGTGGCAGAGAGTATTAAAAGTAACAGTAGTGAGAAGGCAAAAGAGCCTGAAGATAAAAATAGGAGAAGGCTCTACCCAGACTTGACCGAATTAAAAACGCCTGAGAACACAAGCGACTCAGAGAGTTCTGAGGACCTTGATATATTGTTACAACAACTACATAAGATAAAAATGAAAAAGAAGAAAAAGGAGACACAGGGCACGCAGGCCTACTGTAAGAAGGGGAAGGGAGTTAACATCGGTCAACAAAACTCTGAGGAGGAGGAGGTAGAATATCTAGAAGAAGATATGGTGCCGATTGCCCCACCTCCGTATGTGGGGGGGAGCCAAGGTTCCGGGAGATCTTTTCATGCACAAGTTTGGAGTACAGTTAATACAGATATGGGACTTGCATACCCTGTATTTCAGGACAATAACAGGGGAAGATATCATGAGCCTTTAGACTTTAAGATAATTAAAACCTTGGCAGAATCTGTCCGCACTTATGGCATAGATGCCGCTTTCACTCTCACTCAGGTGGAGGGACTTACTAGATTTTGCATGAATCCCTCAGATTGGGCTAGTCTAGTCCGCGCTTGTGTTTCCCCAGGGAAATATTAGGAGTCCAAAGTTGGCTGTTTAATGTTTCTGGTAGTACCCAAGACTCGGAGCGAGATAGGAGGCTTAAAATTTTTGCAAATAATTCACAATTATCTAATGCTACATTACCCTCCGCAGCAGTCTGTCTCCAATCTCCGTTTCTGTTTCTTTTGGCTAATGATACATCACAGGGGATGCTTAATTGTTCTAGTGTTACCTGTCTCTTATCTGAGTGTTGGAATGGTTCTTGGACTGTAGCAGTGGTTATGAAAATTCCAACCTTTGTCCCAATCCCAGTCACTGCGGACCCAGATAAATTCCCCATTGTTGAGCTACTTAGAGTCCGCAGGGATTTTGGAATTACGGCAGCTATAGTGACAGCTGTGGCAGTGTCTGCTGCTGCAGCGGTTACGGCCGGAGTGGCCATGGCCAGTCAAGTACAAACTGCTGCCACCATTAATCAAGTTGTTCAACAAACTTCTACCATACTTGAGTCCCAAAATTCAATTAATCAACATATTTTGTCAGGGATTTTAGCTGCCAACCAAAGAATAGATTTACTCCAAGCTCAGGTAGAAGAATTGGCAGACTTGGTGCTTTTGGGTTGTGTTGACCAACGTGCACATTTATGCATAACCTCTGTCAGATTTAATGATTCCAGGAATGCCTCCCGCATCATTGGCGAATATTTGGCCGGAAATTGGTCCATGGCAGCAGAAAACTTGATCCAGTCTCAACTAACTCAGATTGCTGTTTTGAACAGTACCCGTGTTGAACCAGTGACTTTGGGTCAATTCACCGATTGGATATCTTCTGCCTTTTCCTTCTTCAAAGAGTGGGTGGGAGTAGGCATTTTTGGTGCAATGTGTTGCTTCAGTGTTGTACTTTGTTTGTGGCTTCTCTGTCGCCTTAAAACTCGCCATGCACAAGAAAAGGCTATGATCATACAAGCTCTTGCAGCTTTAGAAAATGGCAACTCGCCTCAAGTCTGGCTTGCGCATCTTAAGCAGTAAACCTTTGTCATGGTCGTTACACCCCAAGTTATTATAACATTGCACTGGGATCGACATGACTTTCCTTGTTATTCTCTTAGTGTTGGAAAGCCCTTGCACTCTGCCGGTCTTACTGCCATTGCACGCAGATGGGTTTCCACACTAGTGCTTTTCTATCGTCTTAAAGTCCGTGCCTTTCTTTCAGGGTGCTGTCAACTTGTTTGTCGTTATAAACAGCCACAGTTCAGCCTCAGCTATCCCCCTTCGTCCACCATCATCACGATACAGGATGCGAGGCAAGGCACTGCACTTGAGTGATCCTTGACGTGGACCTCAAGGAGAGCATGTCCTATTGCATGCGGGTTAGACGCGTCCACGCCCCGCCCCACGAAAAAAGGCGTCGGCTGATATGGCCTCAGATCTGGGGAAGGGCCCTCCTTGGGACTGAGCCATACTATGCAGCCACTTCTGCACAGTGGGATAGGACCTCTACTCTCGCCTGTATTGTTTTAATAAAACAGAAAAGGGGGAACTGTGGTGAGCCGCTTCTGCCATTTCTGCAGATTATGGTCGCCATTACAAGATGGCGCTGGCTCCGCTGTGGTCTGTGACAAACAATTTCTTATCTGGGAAAGTTGGCACATGATTTTTCACCACCCTGTGAGAAAGTTCCACGCGGCAGCTTTGCATTGGGGCTTGGGATGCTTTATTAAGGCTGGGAGGGGCACCCGAGAGGAAGAAGAAGAAATATCAAGGGCCTGAATAAACTGTTGAAAGAAGATTTTCGAGTTGCGTCTTCCTTGCGGGCAAGGGGTCGCGACACCAGACTAACCACATCTTTCTACTAAATTAAGCACTAAGTACACCAAGCACAAAAAAAAAAAAAAGGGCCGGAAGAGGTATATTTTCTTTTTTTTTTTTTAATTGGTTGTTCAAAACATTACAAAGCTCATGACATATCATCTTTCATACATTTGATTCACGTGGGTTATGAACTCCCATTTTTACCCCAAATACAAATTGCAGAATCACATCGGTTTCACATCCACGTTTTTACATAATGCCATATTAGTGACTGTTGTATTCTGCTACCTTTCCTATCCCCTACTATCCCCCCTCCCCTCCCCTTCCATCTTCTCTCTCTACCCCATCTGCTGTTATTCGATTCTCTCCCTTGTTGTTTTTTTTTCCCCCTTTCCCCTCACAACCTCTTATATGTAATTTTGTGTAACAATGAGGGTCTCCTTCTATTTCCATGCAATTTCCCTTCTCTCTCCCTTTCCCTCCCACCTCTCGTCCCTGTTTAATGTTAATCTTTTCCTCATGCAGGAAGAGGCATATTTTCTAAGCATTAGAAACTAGAAAGGAAAACACAGAAATGTCATGAGTGGTTGGACTATTTTTCAAATGCCCACATTTTACCCAACTAGAACTTCTCACACTCCTAGCTGGGCAGCCCAGAGCCCTGGCTCCTCAAGACTAAAGGATTAATGTCTACAGGCACTGTCTGCTGTGACTGAGAAGAGAAATGCCTCATTATCGAAGTGCAAGCATCCACAGGGATTGAAAGACCTTGTACCCTGTCAGTCAGGAAAGCACTGAAGGGCCCTCCCAGCTTCAGAGAAAGCCCCAGTTGAGACTGGATAGACACCCAACTCCTCCTCCTGCACAATTAGCTTCCTTCCACCACCCCCACTGGTGGAGAGATAGAACACTCTCCAATAAACTTCTAGCACACTGATGTGTTCCTCAAACTGATTTTTACAGATCAGGTAAGATATAACTATATAAAAATCAATGTTTTCCAGAACAACAGCAACAAACAAATATACATAGGGAAAAAATATTTTATTCACCATACTGAAGAATAATCTTAATTTAAAATGTGTTGAACCTTTGAGAATACAGTTTAAATCTTAACTAAAAGATATATATAAAGATATTAATAAATGAGAAAAATCTGTTCATTTTTTGGATGGGGAAACTGAATATAATATTGATTCTTCACAAGCCAATTTATTAAATTTAATGCAATTTCTGAGATTCTATTTGGTACCAAACAAATTAGTTTTCTTGATAAAAACCTTGTATATTTCAATGAAAAACTAACATAAGGGTCTGGGGTTGTGGCTCAGTGGTAGAGGGCTTGCCTAACACATGTAAGGCACTGGTTTCGATACTCAGCACCACATAAAAACAAATAAATAAAATAAAGGTATTGTGTCCTTCTACAATTAAAAAAGAAATACATACAAATAATAATAATAAAATAATGCACTGAGTAATCTGAGGTTCAGAATTTTTCTACACCACAATTCTATGACTTCTTCACCTTGGGAAATAAAAGCTAAACTTAACAATTATATCTTCTACAATGGGTATATTTTGACTCAAAATGTTTCATGAAATAAATAAGACTTCGTACAAAACAATATGCCCTAAGCAGAAAATGATCTGACTTGTCACTAAGCTTCCTAAATAAGATCATTTAACCAAAAGTTAACTAGACTCTCCCCTGAAAGAGTCTTAAATGTAGAAGTAACCAAAAGGAACACATTATCACCAGCAGCTCTGGATGTAATGCCTAAAGGAGTCAGTCTACTTCTGTCCCAACTGGCTAGCTAGAAACAGGAGACATAGTAAGCTAAGAAGTAACCAGTCTTACTACTCTTGGATTACATCCTTCTTGTTTCAGTGAAGTACTAGTGGTAAAACCAAGCTCTCTTACTGACCTAAGACAAAAACAGTATAAGTAGAAACCAAGAGCTGATTAGAGTCCAAGAAGATATCTTAACATTTCATGTGCCACAGACCTTCCATCTGAAAGAGAAGTGTACTGATCTCCTGGGAAGAGTACTACCTAGGCTGCACATATCCTGTGGTTTAACATCTACTTTCAAGAATCCAGTCTGCATAATTACCACACATGTGCCACAGTACATGCTAAGAATGTTTATCACAGCACTGTTTACAATAACAACAGAAGTAAACAAACTAAAATGCTTATCAACTGGAGAAAAAATCCACAGGGATTGAAATACAAATTGCAGAATCACATCGGTTTCACATCCACGTTTTTACATAATGCCATATTAGTGACTGTTGTATTCTGCTACCTTTCCTATCCCCTACTATCCCCTGTTGTATTAGAGTGTGGAGTTTTTATGTGATTGGTCATTAAGTAAGCATTAAAAGCAATATTTGGAGAAAATAAACTTCAATTGGGATATAAAGTTAAGTGAAAAAAATCAAGCTTTAGATAGGTAGTTAAGTACAGAGATATCTATGGATTATTTTGTCAAAAAATAAATATATTATTTGCATATTTAGTGACAAATTTCAATTCACCACCAAGTGTGTTTTAAATAAAAACTACAACTCAACTTTACTTTTCTACAACTTCTCTGAATATTTCAGGCTTGTATTCTAACATCAGATAACATCTCACAATTCCAGTCAACTTCATGTTTAATTTCAGTCAGTTTTGAAATTTGCCCTGTGAAGGTTTCAAAGATTCAGGATGCACTCATATCCTCACAATATTACAGGATCAGCCTCTATTGAAGGGTTGGCATTTTTCCACTCTAAATATGCTGAGAATATACGGTCCCAGCTGATGCTCAGCTGGTACCCACTGAGAGTCTGCATACCTCCTGAACCCTGGGCATCTCAAATGTACCTGCCCATGCCTTGGCAGCATGGGAATTCTGTCAGGTTGCTTCCTCCCAATGCTCCAATTGGAAGCAAGACCCAGAGCCCCTCTGTCTTCATATCACCAAAGTTTCCTGAAGTTTCCATAACTCCCAGAGGATGTTTACCTAAAGGGAGGAGCCAAAATCCAAGGCAAATTTCTCAAAGACCCCCACACAGTCAAGGCTAACTAACACACTTCCTCCTGATTATTTTTCTTAAACATCAAGTCAAAAAAATAACTGTCTCTCTTCCTAGGTCAAAGGAAAAACTAAATGGGCAAGTATTTTTTATACCTGTTATTCTTACTAAGAACTACATGTCTTTAACTGGGAAGAAAGATTAATTGAGTAAATTAAAGAACTGAAGAAACCAAAACTGTTTTATGTCACCTCTTCACAATAAAGACATAAAGAATTAGATTTCTAATTCTTTGGATTAAAAACATTTTGGTATACAGTCATATATATTTATATACCAAAATGTTAATGGTGATTATTTCTGGAGCATAGAATTGGAAGGTCAAAGGCAAATACTCTCATATTTATATTACATACTTTAAGAAAACATGTTGAGGTTTTAGATAAGTCTTGTTGTCTTTATCATTTGGTGTGTTTACCATATTTGACCATATAAAAATTATGTAGCAAAATATAATAACCAAACTCAAATAACAAAATAAAAATCAGCAAAACACAATGCTAATATCTGCTAATATCTATGATATATACTGAATTTCATAATTTATACACAGACCATGAATACACGGACACACACACACACACACAAATACCATAAAGAAAAAGTAAGTGCAAAAGTGACAGAGAACAATAGAAAAATGATTTATAAAAAAAAGACTTAACTCTAGTAGTCAAGAAAATGAAAATTAAGAAGATAGCGAGATATCATTTTCTACCAATGGGCCCATGGGAAAAAAAAAATAACTGTAAACTATATCACTGGTGGAAATACAGGACAGGTATATTTCCATGCATTGCTAGACATTTGCAGTATTTCACCCTTAAAGGAAAGCAATTTGCAATCTGTTTAAATTGAAACTATATATAACCTTTAACACAGCAATTGTACCCCTGGAAATCTATCCAATATATGTAAAAGTCAGTTTGTGAGAACATGCTTATAAAGATGATGATTGCAACATTTATCAAAAAAGCTGAAGCATGGAACAAAATATCCATCAACAGATGAATGGCTGAGCAATAAATCACATACCAGGTTTTTATGTAGTTATCATAAATAATAAGGCAGAATACCATGTGATTTGGAAAGATTTTCAAGAAGAATATTGACTGAAAAGAAAATTGTACATAAAATCATAATTTTGGAGAGAAAGAGAGCACTAGCTCCAAATCTAGAGATCCTATTAGGTATACAGGTCAGTATATAAGTGAAAAAAAAACTATAAATTGATTTACTGGATTAATTCATAGAATTCACTGGAGATATTCATAACAAGTTATCAATATGAGTTATCCCGGAAGAGGTAGAAGAGCTAATGTAAAGGATGAGGGGACAGAAAAATCCAAGACCAAACAGGAAATAAAGAAAAAACACTGGCTTTTTCTAAATATGATAATCTGAAATTATCATATTTACATAAAATTTCACATGTTGGTAACTTTTTAAAAGCATATAAAGCATTTTAATGGACATCTTACTTATAAGGAAACATTTCAAAAAAATCAAGATAAATCCAATATATTCATAATTAGCTATAAAAATTCATATGAAAATATAAGCTATAATCAAGGAGAAATTGATTATACTTTGCCTAATCCTAGCTTATGAAGTGGGTCAAGGCTCAAATATAACTGGTGATAATTTATCATGGCGTTAGCAAGCACTCTTTTTAAGCAAAGATCAGAGGCATTGTGAAAAGATATGATAATAAAGATTTCCCACACTATATCAAATCTCTGAAGGTAAAATTATTTATTAAAAATCAGATTTGATTCATGATGGTGGATTAGAGAAAGGCTGCATTTCCAGTTACTCTGTGGCTTGAGATTCAAGCAAGGGTATTGCTTCTCAGAGTGGTGGATGAAAGAAATTGAATATTGGGAAATATTCTCTAAGTCAGAGAGTCTTAGAGACTCAGAAATTTGAATGCATTGAACAAAGAACCAGAAAGAGTACATTGGAACCAACCCAGCTGTCAGTAGTAGTAGTGTAGGCAGAGGCACTGGTTCACCACAGAGGGTAGGCATAACAGTGAGACAGAGAGAAAAACAGTGGGATGATTTGACATGGAAAAACCTGTAGATCTGAAAAGCAGCCTGAACTTAGCTGGTAGAGAGGCTACACAATGAACTGGTGTTTGAAAAGTGCTCTATATTTCTCAGCTGGCAAATGAAGAACTGAATTAAGAGCAATCTTTAAGAGGCCATGCTGCAACTTGCTACTGCAGGATCCCAGAAGGTCATAGCAAACATTACCATACTGCCGCAGTCTGGCTGGGCACAAAATAACCGGGCCACCACACCGCCTTGTAGATTCAAACAGCAATTCTTTATTCCCGAACCCTCCCCGGCACTCTACACACACGTTCTGGGAAAATCCACACACTCCACCCGGCTCTGCATACCAAATACTCTCTGAATCCCAAGAGAACTCAACAGGAACTCAAGGAGTGGGCGCCTGAGGCAGCAGGATATGCCCTATTCCCAGCAGGATCCACCCTAAACCTGGAACCACCCTAAACCCGGATCCACCCTGGTCCTTGAGCAGGGTCACCTTTCTCAAACATTCATGCAATGTCACTGCAAATGACCTGGGTCCAAGGCAAGCCCATTTCCACAATGGAGAGTCCTCCCTCTAAGCAACATTGGGTAGGCTGACAAGGAAATTGCCATGCGTCATTCCTACTTGGCTATGGCTCTCAGCACCATACTGTCCCAGCAAGTACTTAATGTAGCCTAGGATGTACCTGACAGAAAGTGATAACACAGGTACAGAGGAGGTTGTATGAGAGGGATTCATATATTTTTTAAAAAATGGTAATCCAATTCAATTTCCTTTTGAGTCTGGTGGAGATTCTGAAAAAGTGGGTGTAAATACACTTGGGGACTAAGCTTGGAAAGGCTGTGTTCATGGGTATCAGAGTGTGTGGATGATTGCCTCCCCTGCCCTGTGAGTAGAATTCTTGGGAAGCTCCTGAGATCCAGACTCCCAATAGAGAGCAGCATCTACCTGGCCCTAGGGGAATGTTAATCTAATATCTCCAAAGCATATATAATACAATGAAGCCCTAAAGGCTCGATTAGAACTAAGCCCCAGGCACAGAAACTATCCTCATAGAACTCTGAAGCAACCTCACCCTGTGTACCACTCTGTGTCTGCCCAGACAAAACTCCAATTGACAGTACTTCCCATTCCATCCTACTTTATACTGGTTAGAAGGAAAGCTTAGATTTATTTCAACCAGCTTCAGTCTTAGGCCACTTCAACTGGCAGCTTGAAAAGCAAGACAAAAAGAGAAGAGGGTTAACAAATCCCAAACCCTGTTGTGTTCTCTCTCAAGAGACAGCCCAAGAAGAAACAGAAGGAAGGAAAGTTGGACATAGGCAAACGGAGACAATTCTTTCATGCTTCATTAAGAAACATTTTTCATGTGTGTATGGGTGTGTGTGTGTGTGTGTGTGTGTGTGTGTGTTCTTCCTGTGCTGATTAGTTTGTGGATATATTTTTTCTCAGTTTTAGTATTTTAAAAATATTGTTATTTTTCCTTGCCTTATTTTTTTAGGGTTAGGGATTTTGGTGTGTTTATTCTGTTTTTGTTTGTTTCTCTTGTTTCTCTGTCTCTCCTTTCTTCTCCCATTAACAGCCAAATTCTCTTGTCCTCTTTCTCTGCGCCTTTACTTTGTTTTTCTTATTTTTTCTTCTTGATAACCATCACTTGTTACATCTCTTCTACATTCTCTTTGTTCATGGTCTCTGACTGCCTCATGGCTGCATGTGCACTGGGAACTTGCTGTGCAAAGGTGCAGGTCAAGACTGCCCAGTTGCTATAGTGATGCATGGCCTGAGGAGGCTCCCTGCAAAGGCATAGAGCTATATGAGTCCGGATCTTGAGCTCAGGCTGCCAGGGATAGAGAATTCTGGGACTAATAAGATAACCAAAATATCTTGCAAGTGACCATGACCTTTAAGTCTGTCTGCTTTGCAGAAACTTTCCCACAAAAACCTTTTGATGATAAAACCTATATAATAAATGTGCTGTGCTAACTCTGAGTGACTGTTCCTCCATCAGAGGACAATGTCCCACCTGGTCCCAGCTTTTTCTTTATATGTGTTTGTTTGTATTTCTTAATCCCCCATCACTCCTCACCAGTTTCTGAATTAATAGCCATGCAGATCATGGCACAAACTAAATTCCAAAACCAGAAGAAGGAAGAAAATAATCAGCACCAAAATTGATGAAATAGAGAATTTTAAAAAATCAAAAAAACAATAAAACAAAGAGTTAGTTCTTTGAAAAGATAAACAAGATTGATAAGCCCATAGCCAAACTAACCAAAAGAAAAAGAAAACACACCCAAATTAATAAAATTAGGGATAAAAAGAGAGAGAAATCACCACAGACATCACAGAAATCCAGAGGACAATTAAAGATTATTTTGAAATCTTTTACTTCAATGAATTGGAAACCTAGAAGAAATGGATACATTTCTAGACAAATATTACCTTTTAAAACTGAATCCAGAAGACATAGAAAACCTAAACTGACCAATAACTATCAATGACATAGGTGCAGTAAGAAATAGAAAAAAACAAGGACTAGATGGATTCTCAGCTGAATTCTTCAAGATCTTTAAAGAATTAATGCTAAAGCTCCTCAAAATATTCTATGAATCAGAAAGGCATGGAACACTTCCAAATTTATTCTATGAAGCCAATATCACACTCATTCAAAAGCCAGAATAAGTACATATCAAGGAAAGAAAACTATAGAACAATATCCCTGATAAACTTAGATGCAAAAATCCTTAATAAAATATTAGTAAATCATATTCAACAACATATTAAGAGGAGTATACATCATGACTAAATTGGTTTTAGCCCAAGGACACAAGAATGGTTTAATATACACAAATCAATAAAAGTAATTCATCACATAAATAGAATTAAAGACAAAAAAACACTTAGTCATCTCAATAGATGCAGAAAAAGCCTCTGAAAAAATTCAGTACCCATTCATGATATAAACACTAAAGAAAGTGGGGATAGAAGGAATGTACCTCAACATCATAAAGGCTACATACAAAAACTCAAAATCAACATCAGAGTTAATGGAGAAAAACTTTCCTTTAAATTCTAGGACAAGAAAAGGATGTTCATTCTCACCACTCCTATGTAATATAGTACTAGAAATTCTAGCCAGAGCAATTAGGCAAGAGATAAAAATAGGAAAGGGAGAAGCCAAATTATCACTGTTTGCAGATGACAGGATCCTATACTTTGAAGATTTAAAAAAAAAAATTCCATCAAAAGACTGCTAGAACTAATATGCAAATTCAATAAAGTAGTAGATTATAAAATCAACATACAAAAGTCAATAGCTTCCTACATACCAATAATGAATCTGCTGAGAAAGTAATCAGGAAAACAATCCCATTCACAATAAACTCAAAAAATTAAATAAAACAAAATACATATGAATAAATCTAACCAAGGAGATGAAACACCTCTATAATGAAAACTATACAATAATGAAGAAAAAAACTTAAGAAGACACAAGAAGATGGCAGGACCTCCTATGCTCATGAATAGCCAGAATCAATATCGTTAAAATGGCCATACTACCAAAAGCAATATATAGATTCAATATAATCCCCATCAAAACACCAATGACATTCATCACAGAGCTAGAAAAAATATTCCTAAAATTCATTGGAAAGAATAAAAGAACCAGAACAGCCAAAGAAATTCTAAGACAAACAAGAATGCTAGAGGTATCCCGATACCTGACTTGAAATTATTCTACCAAGTTATAGTGACAAAAACTGCATGGTGTTAGCACAAAAACAGATACATAAACCAATTATATGGACCAGAAGATATAGAGACAAATCCACACATCTACATATCCCTGACAAGAGTGCCAAAAATACACATTGAAGAAAAGACAGGCTTTTTAACAAATGTTGCTGGGACAACTGGTTATCCATATGTAGAAGAATGAAACTACACCCTTATCTCTCACCCTGCACAAAAATAAACTTAAAATGAATCAAACACATATGAATTAGACCACAAACTATGCAACCTCTACAAGAAAACACAGGGTCAACACTCCTACATATAAGCACAGGCAACAATTTTCTCAATAGGACACCTAAAGCTCAGGAAAAAATGCCAAGAGTTGACAAATGGGATGGCATCAAATTAAAAAGCTTCTGCACAGCAAATAATTAAGAATGTACAGGGAGAATGTATGGAATGGGAGAAAATCTTTACAACTTACTTTTGTGACAGAGGATTAATAAAGTATAAAAAGAAGTCAAAAAATTTAACATAAAAAATTTAAAAATGAACAAATGAACTAAACAGACACTTCTCAAAAGAATAAATACAAATGGTCAACAAATATATGTAAAGATATTCAACATCACTAACCATTATGGAAATGCAAATCAAAACTACCCTGAAATTTCCTTTCACTTCCGTCAGAATGGCAGCCATGGACTGGGGATACAGCTCCCTGGTGGAGCACTTGCCAAACAAGTGCAAGTCCCTGAGTTCAATCCCCAGCACCACAAAAAGAAAACCAAAGTCAGAATGGTAGCCATCAAGAATACAAACAATAATAAGTGTTGGAGAGGATGTGGGGAAAAAGGAACATTTTTACCCTGTAAATAGGATTATAAATCAAAACAACTGCTACAGAAATCAGTATGGAGTTTTTTCAAAAGACAAGAAATGAAACCAATACAACCCAACTATACCACTTTTCAGTATATATCCTAAAGAATTCAAGTCATCATACTGTAGTGCTACATGCATACCAATGTTTATAGCAGCATAATTCACAATAGCCAAATTATGGGACCAGCCTAGGTGTCCATCAACCAATGAATGGATAAGGAAAATGTGGTGTATATCCACAATGGAGTTTTATTCAAAAAAGGAAAATAAAATTATCATTTGAAGGGAAACAGATGAAACTGGAGAACATAATTTTAAGTAAAATAAGCCAAACTCAGAAGGTCAAAGGTCATATGTTTTTTCTCATATATGGAAGTTAGAAAGGAAAAAGGAAAGAAAGTTGGGGGACGGTTCTTATGAAAATCAAAGGGAGATGAATAGAGTGTAGGAAAGGGAACAAGAAGAAGGAAGAAGAGAGGGAAAGGGGAAATACTGTGGAATGGTTTTGGCCAAATTATATTGTTATCTTGTGTGCATGTGTAAATATGTAGTATGTAACAACAAATCCCACCATTATGTGTAACGATAAAGCATTAATGAAAATATGGGGAAAAATCTTAAAAATGAACTTGCAAATCTTAAAAATGAACTTTCACAAATGTGAAATGGCATGTATAGTAGGCCATTTTTTAAATACTTGATTTATATCTTGTTCATAATGATAAAACTGAAATGGTAATTATGAACTTCAGTAATAAGCTTAGGTTGGACGAGACTTGGGGTTAATCAAAATATTATATTTAGACTTTTTATATCTGAGTTAACTGGTATTTTATTTTTTAGTTAACTTTTTAAGAAAGATATGGTAGTAATAAAGCTATAAACAACACTTGAACTGTAGGGAGATTTATCTTTAGTTATATGTAACTGATTATTCAAAACAGTTTTAGAAGGCAATAGTACTGAGACCATCAGTAGAGCTTTTTTAAAGTGAAAGCATGTTCTGAGGGATGAACCTAAGAAATAAAAATTTAAGGAGAAAAGCTAAACTATGAATCAGGGACATGGGGTTTAAGAGAAACCAGAGTGTACTTGGAATTGTATCATTTCTGTTAAAAATAATATCATTAATAGAGTTGGGATTGTGGCTCAGTGGTAGAGAACTTGCCTAGCATGTAAGAGGCACTGGGTTTGACCCTCAACACCACATAAAAATAAATAAATAAATAAATAAATGTCCAACTACAACTAAAAATTTTTTAAAATAATATCACTAAAAATAAGAATAATAACAACTTATTTTCAAAATTTGTGTCCTACTCTCCCATGTTGGGCAATATCCCCTCTTTTTTGGCTATCCCTTCCTCAAAGACTATTTATTCAGCAGTAAGGTATATAAAACATATTAGGAGCCAAACAAAAAGCATCTTTCCCACTGTCCTGTCATGGGATGACTATCCACTCCTACACAATTTGAACTTCTCAAGATCGGAGTAATCAGTGCCATCCCAGAGATGAGATACCATATTTATTAGGTAGTCAGAATAGTTTTCTCATTTCTGACCATTTCCTGCATTTGCTCACTGTCACCTTGAAATACTAAGGTATTTCGGGACTCTTAAAAGAACATTCTGATTTGTTTGTTAATTTTTAAAAAGAAGAAAAATACCCCTCCTTCTAGAAGAGTCAGTATTATATAAATCAGTATTTTTGATCATATATTAAGCTTGTCCAAGTCAAATGGTCCTTAGAGGTCCCTGAACCCATCCTAGATGCACCTCTGATACACCTCTATTTTTATAAATCCTTTCTCTGAATAATTTTTGTTTGCTACATTCCTCTTAGCCTTATTTTACACACACACACACACACACACACACACATTTGTCTGAATAAGTGTCAGGAAGGACATTTCCTGACTGACCCCATTCCAGGGAATACTTGGGGACCACACCCTTGTGAACCTGAGCATTACCCCACCTCTACTCTCAAACCAATGCTTCTTCATTTCTGATGGAAGCAACTCCCATGAGCTAACTAAGAAGTCTCAGTTTCCTTTAGAGACTCATAAGCTCCAAAAAGGATCCAGCTTTTCCACAAATGGCATGAACTGAATTCTTCCTGGAGTAAAAAAGAAACTGTGGCCTTCATTTCCCTTCTTTAGCTAGCACTCCCATCTTCCCTCTCCACTGGGCCTCAAAGAGGACAGCTGAAGCAATGAAGCCCACTCATTTCATCCATAGCTGGTGGGTTGGTATTTCTGAGTAAAGGGATAAAAAGAACTGGCTGCTAATATTCCCCTCTGATACTAGAAAATTAATTCTTTACCAGGGTAACACACCTAAACTTGCCTAATCCCTAGAGGTATTGATATAACCTAGAATTAAAAGCTACAGGCTTGAAGCATCATTTTAATTGATAAAGCATATTCATTTATAAAGACCATTTCCATTAAGAAACTTTTCAAATGAGCCAATGAGAGAAACACTTGACTCAATATTTCCAGGAATCACAAAGCAACACTGTTTATCCAGTGATGTAAGGGATTTGACAACTGAATGTACAGCATGTACTGTTACTTTTATTTTTAGAAATTTCTCTAGGAACTATTTTTTACCATGTACTATTCCTTATGAGTATTTCATCTACTGTTTTCTAGCAAGTAAACTGCCCCCTATTCAAGCCAGTGAGGATAATCTTCCTCATCAGAGGTCTTTTCGGGAGTCAGACAGACCTGAACCCTTCTCTGCAGTCAGACAAACCTGGATTCAAATCACAAGTTTATTTTTTTCTACATGTGTCCTTGGATAATGTTCTTAAGTAGCCTGATCCATTAAAGGAAAGTTTCTTTTTATTCTTTAGGGGTTACACAAATAATACATACATCCCAAGATCTGTATGCGGGAAACTAGAGACCCAAGAAGAGTTGATGTGTAGTTCCATTTGAGTCCCAAGTCCCAGGACTTTCTTCCAAAGCAAGAAAGTCAACCTACCTGAGATAAAACAAGAACAAATGTCTCGGTGTGAGTTAAAGGAAAGAAAAGACCAATGTCCCAGCTCAAAGCAGTCAGGTAAGAGCACCCAAATTTCATTAATTCTATCTCCACTCAGTATGGCCTGATAGTACTATAATCAGAGGCTCAGCTTCCCCTAGACAATGAACAGAACTACCAAAGTGCAATATTCAAACACTCCTTCCCCGAATTGCAATTCTTAAGTGGGGGTGACAGAAATTGGAAATGGTTAGCCATTTCCCTGATGGAACAGAGTCCCGACTATACTTTTCCTATAATATGCCTAATACAGTGTTTCATCTCTAGAACGGCCTTGGATGAACTTGTTTCCCTGCAGTTCTTCAGTTTTCTATGAATTATGGGAGCCCATAAAAGCCTTCCAATAAGTTTCCTTTGCTTAGATTAGCCAGAATCATCTATTTCTGTTGTTTACAACCAGAGCCCCTACTTCTACATCAATGCAATTTTATTGGATGTTTTCTCAGAGCAGGCACTAAGCTAGGACATTGTGGGAGCTACAGAGATTCATAAAGCATGGTGCCTGTTCCTAACTCATTTGGGAAAAAGAACATAGACCCACTAAAAGAAATTACTGCAGAAGGCAATGGATAATAAGTACCAAATGAGTAGTGAAAACAATATTCTACAGGCATTCAGAGGAGAAACATATTTCTGAGAGGCAGTGCTTTATTGTGCAAAATATGGAATTTGGAGTAGGACAATATGCTTTTAAGTCCCAACTCTCACACTTTTTATTTTAATTCTGCCACTTTGCTCCTACTGTACCTAAAAGGAGACAATGGAGTTGAAACTGATGTAAACAAGAAGGCACAACACAGACATTAGTTACCAGTTACTGCTATGAACTGGGCATGATGGGCAATTTCATGAAGTGGGTCTTTCTATCTAACAGTAAGCATTCATTTGCATGCCTAATATACACCACCTGTTGTACCAGATATACATTCCCACATGATTTATATAAGTATTACCCTTTTACAAATTAGAGAAGTAAGACCTATGGGCATTTGGTAATTTGCTGAAGGTCAAGTAGCTCATATTTGGCAAATTCAGGGTTTGAATTACATTTATCTGACTTCCAGTTCTATGTCATTTCCACAAAATTCTACTTCCCTTAGAGTACTTTCAGGAAGCATGGGATCTCAAAAGTGGATTACTATGAACAAAGATATGCATCTGGGCCTCTCTGCTCTCACTTCCTAGACATGTTAACAACATCCTCCTGATAACTCCACTAAGCCTTTCACTGGCTTCTCTCACTGTCAAGCAGAGACCTCTCAGAGCTTGTCAGTCACATGAGCCATGACATTTGTGACAAGTTCATTTAGAAGGAGATGTAGTCTAGATTTCTAGATAGAGTGCCATTGAGGGATCAGGGAAGGTGTAGCTTCTTGGAAAATGTTGCCTTTTACGCTGGTGTTTGTGTAAGACATGAGCTTAGCAATGCCACAAAAGCTACATGCTGCCAAGAACATACCACTTTATTTTCTCTTCCCTCCAACTAAAATACAGTACAAACTCTAGTTTATGGCAAGCAGTCTAAAAACAAGATACCTACTAGTAAAAGTCATCTGGTTAACAAAAAGGAAACTACTAACTTAAAATCTTTGGCTCATATCCAGAGAGATATCACAGGAAGCTTCCATAGTACCAATTTGAAAGACTCAAGGGAGAGTCCAGATGCCTTGGAATCTTGATGACCTTATTTGCACAGGTTATTATGGACCCATGGAGATAGACTTTTCCCAGAAGTCTTGATGGAATGAAACCAACATCTTGTCAAAGCCAACCAGTGATTGATTACTGTCTCACATAATCTTCTCACTTTTTTCCCTAAAGCAGTTTTACATTGGTTCTAGTTAGATGGAGCAGTTCCTGGGTCATTGGAATACTTTAAATGGCCAACAGTATAGTGATTGGGAGACTAATCATATTAACTATATCAGATGGTTTATTATTTACATGTTCATAACATCAATTATTTAATGACACAAACTTTTCAACTACTTGTATTTATTGTACAACTGAATGTGATTAACCAGTCATTACTTAAATTTTAAGAATAATTTGAAAAGTTTGATTGAATAAGAATTATATTACTACAGAATTTAACATAAATGTTTTTCACTCATAAAAATATCCAGGGGCCATGCAAGGTAAGTGGGCACAGACCTGAAGTTAGTAACCATCCAACTTATACCTTGGGAAGGATTAGACCTCTACTGGAACAAAATAAGATTGTTAATATCTAATATTTGTGGAAACTAATTAAACAACTGCTACATATCGAGTCATGTTCTTTGGCCATTTGCTGTCAAGAGCAGTAAATTAATGTTTAAATAAAAGATCGATCCTTTCATGTATTACTTTTATAAGAGATGATGAATGTTACCATTTTAACTAGTTTATTTTAATAACAAACTATTTTAATTATTATAAGAAAGAATATTATATGATAGATAAATGATAGATGAATCTAAGAGTTTTTTATTTGATCTAGAAAACATAACATATAGCCAAAGAATTATACAACAAATAAGTAATATAAATGTAGGTAGTATACTTGCTGATTTCCTGGCCTAGACTTCTTTATGCTTCAGGAACATCAAGTTATACATTGTCCCATTAGTCATCACTGTAAGGTCAGACAGCAGCCACCAAAAGGAGGCAGATTTAAAAAAGGAGGTCAGACAGCTACTGAACGAGGCATTATTGAGATTTCGCTCCCAGGTGAGACCCTCTAGACCAACAGGGCAGGTTCAGGGAGAAGAACTTGGGGCTCAACCAGACTGGAATTTTTATTGGGCTTAGAGCAGGAAGGGAGGGCTTGGGACAGGAAAAGGGGGTTTTTAGAGTCCCTTGTCCTACTGGGGTTGGTCAGGGGAGCTTGCTGAGGTCCAGGATTGGTCAGGAGACTCTGTTGATTGACTGTTGGCACCTGATTAGTGGTTCTTTCGTTTGCACAGGTTGCTTGGTGCTTTGTTCCTTAATCACCTCAAACTGACCTAACAATCACATAACCTTTAAAGTAACATTAGTCTATGAAAACAATTTCAAAAATGGTGTTTTTCAATTACATTTAATATTCTACCCTTCATTTACCTTATTAGCCTTGCAATCTTCATCTCTCCATCTATAATTTTATCCACTATATTAGTTTCTATTGCTGCTTAACAAGTTACTCCAAAATATAGCAATTTAAATCAACAAACATTTAGTAACTATCAGTTTGGGTGGATCAGGAATCTTGGTAGGACGTAGCTGGTCCTTGGGCTCAGGGTCTCTCACAAGGCTACAGTCAAGGTGTTAGCTGGAGTTGGCATCATCTGAAGGCTCAAGAGGGGAAAGGATCTGTTTCTGAGCTGTTTCTGAAAGCTCAATAGGGGAAAGGATCTGTTTCTGAGTCACTCACTGACTGCTGACAGGATTCAGTCCCTAGAAGGCTATTGGCTAAAGGCCTCCCCTAGTGTCTTGTCACTTGGGCCTCTCCATACAGCAGCTCAACATAGCACATTGCTTCCATCAGAGCAAGTGATGAGAGAGAGAGAGAGAGCAAGAAAGAAACCAGAACTATTCTGTGCTTTTAGTCTCAGAAGTGATAGCACATCCCAGTTTCCATATTTTACTAGGAATCAAGTCACTAAGCCAACCCATGTTGAAGGGAAGAGGATTTCACAGGGGCATGAGGACCAAGATTCAGATCATTGAGAGCCACAGTAGAAGCTTGCTCCCACATACAACCACAGAAATGGCCAAGGTTCACACAGCACGGTTCATACTCTAATGTTACTCAAAGTCACATTTAAAATGCTTAACATAGTGAAAACCAAATTAAATTTTTAATTTAATCTTGACTATTTCTTGCTAGCTACTCCAACATACCCTATCAATGAATTCTGATAAGTCAGGATATAACTGAGGCATCTTCTTGAAGTAAAATGCTAATACATGGGTTTCAGAGACAGAATGAAACCTGACAGAACAGATTGCAAGACTTCTGCTAATCCTGTGAATAGGCAGTATGTGATTTTTTTTTTGTAACATTACCTGGTTGGAGTCAGGGAGGAGACCTATTACAGTCATCTATCTTCAGATATTGGATTTAATCTATTTCTACCAATTCTTATCCAAGAATTGCAAATGCCCAAAAGATTTGGGTCAGTTTACAAGAAAATAGTGTCCTCCATCTATTTATTTTCAGAGTGTTTTCCCCAGCCTTCTTAATCCACAAGCAGTTTAAATGAAATAGAGTGTGTCTTCTACTTCTTAGTCATGGTTTAATTATTCCACATGAGAAGAGAATAATTAGAAAGCTTCTAGAAATTTAGCTGCTCTATTAGTTATTTACCATATAGATTTCATTGTGATAATTTCTTTTTTATATCTTTTATTGATTTTTTAATTTTATTTAAATACACAACAACAGTGGAATGCATTACAATTCTTATTACACACATATAGAGCACAATTTTCATTATGATAATTTCTAATATGCATTTCTGAGATAGCTCAGACCTTTTAACAGCAATATCTCACTTTACAAAAATCCAAGAGAGTTTGCATTTCCTTATACTTTTCTGAGAAAGGCATTATTACAGGAATAAAAGCAAATGTACCTTCAAAGTTTAAAATATATATATCAGTATGAAATATTCATCTCCATTTTTTCCAAATCCAAGACAGTCACAGATCAAATATATTCTCTAGCATCCTACTTCAGTTCCTCTTTCTAACATTGAATATTTCTTTCCCCGGGCAAAAATCAAAGACATTTAATCAGGAATCCAAAAGAAAACCAAATTTACAACACTGACTTTGCATTTTTTTAAGTTATTTCTGTTATTTCCACTGCGTTCTAAAGAATCAGAAATCAAAAATTCAAAACATCTAAAAATCAGATTCATAATTGGAAGGAAAGCAAGGAACCAGGAGATGGGTGAGCGAGAAATGAAAGATGGAGACCAGGCAGAGATACACACAGGGGTTTATTTGTCAGAGCCGACAAATAAAGGCACATCTCTCCATAAATGGAGAGAGGCAACACAGGCTTGAGTTCTAGGACTTTTATGGGGCAGACTCAGGGATTAGAGCCAGTTGGGTCCTAATGTGGGTGGTTAAGGGTGGGGTTAGTATGAGGGAGTGGTAAGCCTTTCTCAGAAAGGCCCTTGGGCAGGAAAGTGAAACTTTTTCTTAAGATGGCCATCCAGATGCTAAGCAAGAACCTTAAAATAATTGTCTTAGGGAAATCACTTCAAAAAAAAGCTAACTTTCCAGCTTTATTATTATTATTTATTATTGAGGCAAACTTCATAATTCATAAAAGACAATTTTTCTATGTGTTAACACTGCTGCTGGTTTTATTTTCTTGCTTGTGAAGTATTAATAACAGTGTTTGTGTAGGCTCATGGGAAACATGAGTAATAACACAAAATCCCCTCAAAAATCTACTCACAGTCACAGAGTTGTCACTTTCTATTTAGCAGGCATTCATCCTCATGAAGGCTTCTGACGAGAAATTTCACCCTTTGTACCTAAGTAGACAAAATAGATGAATAAAATGACTTTATTTTCTCTATAGACACGGTCAGCAGTTCGGAATTACTTTGTTCCTCTTTCAGTTTTATCCTATTCACTTTATTATACCCATTGAAAAGTTAGTTTAAAAAAATGTTGCTTTATGGGCTGGGGATGTGGCTCAAGCGGTAGCACGCTCGCCTAGCATGCGTGCGGCCCGGGTTAGATCCTCAGCACCACATACAAACAAAGATGTTGTGTCCGCCGAAAACTAAACAATAAATATTTAAAAAAAAAAAAAAGTGTTGCTTTATCTTTCAGTCCAATTCTTCTTTGTGTTTTAGGAAAAAAAAAAGTCATATACACCCCATGGAGCAACAGACAGAATGAAATTTCTGTAGTTTTTTTCTCATATACATGTTCAGGCAGCCCTGTAAAACTCAAAGTTTCTCAATATTTCCCTTTAAAACAGATTTGCTTCAAATCTGCTTAAGAATTAAGAAGGAAATTCAGAAATATTGCCTCTCAAAGAGTATTTTAATCTTTCTTCAGCCTCTATTAACCAAGAAGAATTTAAAAGACAAAAAAAAAAAAAAGGAGAGAAACGACAAAGACTCTTTTCTTCAGGGTCACAGCACAAAAGGTAGAGCACGCCACAGGCCCTCCTCAGACACACCCTGCAGCCGACCAGTGCAGCTGGGCAAGTAAGTGGGCACCCACCCAGAATTCTAAATGGAGAGGTAGGAGCAGCTGTCCTGCCTTGGGGAAGTTCATTTTCCACTTTTATCCCACCCACCCCCCTGGAGGGGAGGTGCAGTTAGACCATTCCAGCCACAGGGAAATGCTTTGCCTCAGAGACTTTACATCTGCTCTCCTTCACCTGGAATAGTCTTCCTGCAGATCCCACAGGACTCACCCCATCCATTCCTTAAATGTCAAAATCTTGTTGAGGTCTTTGCTGCTCTCCCTTATTTAAACTTTTCAATTCTCTACCCTGTTTCTTCCTTCTCTTCCTCTCCTCTCATTTTCTCCATAGCATTATCACCACCTGCCCTGCATGTCTCCCAATCCATCATCCACTTCCCCTCTCCCACCTGCTCAGTCTCATGGTGTGTATAAGGGACTGGCTGACAAACACCATCAACAACTCCCTTGTCCTCTGCCTTCCTGTTGGTTCTAACCAATGGGAGACACAGAAAGAAATCAGAGGCAGAAAGAGAAAGAGAATCTGAATTCTCTTTATTTCCCACTTCCATTTCTGCCATGTCCCTAAGGGTCAGCTGTCTGTCTCTAGAAAGGGCCAAATCCTTGCCTGACCCTCTCCATGCAGCTCTCCTTCCTGGGTTCTAATAACTTCTCCCTCCTTCACTTTCAGGCCCCAGGACATAGCATAGCCTGTGCTTTAAATTCTGCCTTATTACTAATCTTTTTACTAACCTTTATTACTTTTAATTAATAGCCTGATTAAAGTCTGTCAATTACCTATTAGCCATATTATATTAGCCTTTGTCAAATGCTTCTCCACTGCCCATTTTGACTATGACATTTCCTTTTCTAACTACTGTATCATTTGACATATCTTGCAAGATGTTTAATTACTTTCTTATTGTTTTTCTTCATTCAGTGAAGCATAGGCTTCAAAAAGTCAAGAATATTTGTCTCTTGTATACTGCTGCATTACCAGACCCAACAGACCATGCAGCATAAAAGGATATGAATAAATCATTATGGGATAAAATAATTAAATAACAAATGAATGTCTGACTTAGAAATGAACATGGAAAGTGAATTCTATAGATCCTCATCTTCTCTGCTTATTAGATCCCTGTCTTTACAGATGGTGTCTTTTATGTTTCTTTTTTTTTTAATTTTCTTCTTTCCTTCTTTCTTATCTTTCTTTTTGTATCCTTTGTTAGCATGAGATATTTTCTTTCTGCATTATTTCATCTCCCAATTTATACCTGACATTTTTGCATAACATCACCTAGCAACATCTTAGATAATTCACACAAATAAAGTCATGTAATTATAACCTGACATATAGCTTTCCACTTCATAGTGTTCATAAACAATATTCCTGAACCACAGGTAGAATCACTTTTAAAATAAAGTACAATCTGATAATGAGTTGCCACTGAACCTAACTTCTAGATGGGCAATAATAAATAACTCTGAAGTACAAATTCTGACATTGTATTTTTAAAATAATGACTAGAAGAGTTTGGAGTGTAGCTTAATGGTAGAGTGTTTATATAGAATACATGAGGGCCTGGGTTCAATCCCAAGCACTGTGAAAATAATTAACTAATATATGTCAAGATCATTGTAGTGTCATATGTAACTAATTAAAACAAATTTAAAAATGAAAAAAAAAGAATTAACTAATTAATCAAATAATACAAGCTTCATGAGATAAGGCTTTGTTTTACCCATTGATACAGCCCAGAAAATTAGAAAAGAATACAACACTAGAAGCAATTCAATGAAGCAGGTGTTTTCATCCATTGAAGATGCTGAATATATAATTGTTTCTTTAAACTCTTTTTTTTTTCATTCAGAATATGTGGTGGTAAATTTAAGGACATATTACTTTTAATTTCTGCCCCATGGCAATGTTGGAGATTATCCAAGTAAGGAGTTGATACAGTTGAGGCAGTAATATCAGTAAATACAAGATCAAAACCTCTCCATATAGCAGCTTTTCTACACAGTCTCTTATGGAACTTATAACACCTTTTCTCCTTCCTTGGTCTTCCAACTTTAGCATAATCTTATTTGAAAATAGAGAAGCTGCTGTTATGCTCGAATCCGGGACCCCCAGAGACCCAAGATCAATGTAAGCAGCAAAGAGGTGTTTATTGCGAGCTAGCTCGGTCCTCCGCGCGCGCGCACACACACACAGCAACTGGTGACGCTGAGAGGCCCCGAGCCCAGGGTTTGCAGCAGTTTTATACATTTTTTGGAGAGGGCAGGGACTTCACATACATCATAGCCTCTTTTAGCAAATCATCACACACCGCGGGAAAATCAAATAACAACTCTAAAATATGATTAGCACATTCACTGGCGGGAACAAGTTGGGTAGGGGTGATTGGTCAGTACAGAAGGGGTATTCGTTTGAACTGATTGGTTTGAGCCAAGAGGGGTGTACGTGCTGAACTACATGGTTTCCCAACTTGTTATCAACCACCATAAACCACTGGGAGGGTCATCTGGCATCCCAGGTATTTCCCTGTCTCATGCTGATTGGTGGCTGCTAGGGGGCTGCTATGGATCCCCACCTAGCCTGACTGAGTCAGGGACACCTGGCGCAGCAGATCTCTCCTGTTATTTGTAGATTAACAACTTAGCAGGGTGGGAATGTGACTAGGAGTGCTCTGTGGGTTTTTCCAAGGACAAAGGCCATGTCCCTTCCTTGGACAGCTTTGCTCTGAGATAGAGGCTGGTTTTTCATTGCCAAGTCATGGTTTTCCATTGCATTTGATGTGATTTTTTTTTTAAATCTGGTTTTTCCAGAATAATGTGACACTATAAGGAGAATTAGTTTTAGTCAACTTACAAAAGGAGCTTATATTTCTAACTCATAACTGTGCTCTCTATGCTTTCCTCAATTGTTATTCTTGGTAACATTATGGCTTTTTAAGACACCCTGAACTTAAATTTCTTAAATTTTCTCAGAATTACTTCAGGTCTTCAAATAGCCACATCTGGTCTGGGGAAAAGACAGACATAGACATTGACATAGACATAGACTTAGAGATACATATAAATACACACTTAGAGATACATATGTCTATTTATATAATTGATATTTATGTCTTTTTTCTCATTTAGCCTCACTCCTATCCCCTAAACCTATCTTCCATTTATTCTCAATCTTTATAAAGTTTGCACAGTATACTTTTTTGGGGGGTGGGGCAGTTCTAGGGATTGAACTCAGGGGTGCTCAACCAATGAGTCACATTCCCAGCTCTTTTTTGTATTTTATTTAGAGACAGGGTCTCACTAAGTTGCTTAGTGCCTTGCTGTTGCTGAGGCTGGCTTTGAACTCATGATCCTCCTGCTTCAGTCTTCCAAGAAGCTGGGATTATAGGTGTGTGCCACCATTCCTGGGCTTACACAGGATACTTTTGTTTCATCTTCACTCCTTGGACCCACAACCTAGCTCCTGTTCACATATCTGTCATGACACTGATCTCTATCAGTTTATACATGGTCTCCTCACCACAAATTCAGTTACTTGTGAAATAGTTTGGGCATGAAATACCCGAAGATTTTGGCCATATAGACTAATGCAGATAATGAAGAATTGGGGGTGAACAAGCTGAAAACAGATGGGGTATAAGAATGGAAACTGAATTTTAGAGTGTACTCCAAATCAAAAGGTAAATCCAAGACAAAGACTTGGGTGGCAAAGAAGCAATAAATAAATGAGGATGAAATGTAAATAGAATCTTGTGTCAGTTAGCTATTTCTGTATAATAAACCATACAAAAATTTAGTATCTTAGAATAATTTTTTACAGATCATTCTTTGGGTCAAAAATTCAAGCAGGGGCTGGGCAAGGTGGTGCATGCCTGTATCCCAGTGGCTGGGGAGGCTGAGGCAGATGTAATCCCGAGTTCAAAAGCAAAGTGCTAGGCTAGGGATGTAGCTCAGTCAGTAGAATGCTTGCCCCGCATGCACAAGGCCCTGGGTTCAATCCCCAGCACCACAAAAAGAAAAAAAAAAAAAAAAGCAAAGTGCTAAGCAACTCAGTGAGACTCTGTCTTTAAATAAAATACAAAAAAAATAGCACTGGGGTGTGGCTCAGTGGTTGAACTCCCCTGAGTTCAATCCCAGTACTCCCTCCTCCCCGAAAAAAAAAAAAAAAAAATTTAAGCAGGGACCTGCTGTGATGATTGTTCTCTACTCCACGTGGGGGCTGCCTGAGTATGTTCAACTAGCACTAGAGGATCTAAGATGGCCTCAATCATACATCTGGAACTTTGGCACTGGCTGTTAACTTAGGTCTTCCTTTCTGCTCTTCATGGCCTTTCTCCCTTTCTCTTCACATAGTATCTTATTCTTTATGGTTAAACAGAACCACCTTAGGACTGGACTTGGAGTACAACTGATAATTGGTTGAGACTTTATAAGGTATTAGGAGGGAGAGAAATTTTGGTATAGTTTGCAGTAGGAGAAACGTGAATTATTGTGGGCAAAGAATAGATTGTAAAAATTGTCTGTAAAGATGATCACCAGCATGTTTGTTGCCTCTCCTATCAAAAGGTACTCTGTTTTCCTTCCCTTTGAATCTGAGTTCATTTATGACTGTTTTAACCAACAGAATATAGCTGCAATAAGTCATTATCGGTTTGAGTCTTTCCTTTTAGAGATCTATTGGCTTCCGTGATCACCGTCTTAGAACTAGTCAGCAGGGAAAGAAATCAGAGTTAGGTTATTAAATAATGGCCAATTTCCAGGAGAGAGAGGGAGAGAGAGAGAGAGAGAGATTGAGAGAGAGAGAGAGAGATCAGGCCAGCACTCAGACATTCCAGACACTCTGGGCCTAGGTGATCTGAGTGAAGCCATCTTGGATACACAGCCAGATGAGCTCCCACCTGAGTGCTACTTGTGTGATCCCAGCTAACACCTCATGGAGAGAAGAGTCATAGCCAGTGAACCCTGACCTAACTCCCAACCCACAAAATTATGAACAATAAAACTGTTGTTTTAAGTCACTAAGTTTTAGGGTGGTTTGTAACCAATATTCCTTCATTGACCAAACTTCTGAATTCTCTTTTTGACTGAATCAGATTTTAGCTCCTATGCTTCCTTATAGAGTGCAATTCTAGCAAGTTTCCTGCTAAATTAGTTAAGCCGGAATTTGGAGGTATATTAAGCTGGTAATTTTCCTATGATATTTTAATGTGGGTTTTTTTTTTATTTAATATAATTTTCAAAAATAATTTCTTTCCTCATTTAGATATTTTTAATTTTACACTAAATTTTGCTTTTCTCTTAAAAAGTCACTGCAAAGTTGTTTAAACTGTAAGCCCATAAAATTTGAATTGACTTGAGTCATATATACTCACTCATTTTATCCTACATTGATGGTATGCCATTACTCATGTCTCCATTTTAGAGCTGAGAGAACAAGGAAAAGCAAGACTAAGGCCACAGAGATAGCAAGTGGCTGACCATGGATTTAAATCCAGTCAGGTTGACTCTTGAGTTAGTGACTTTCTCTCTCATTCTCCACTCTAAGGATGAATGAGGTTCAGCCCTGTCCTTAAGTAATTTCAAGTGCAGCAATAAGCCCAGACAACAAATTACAATATAATATCATGTGTTCCATATTAGCTATTATAAGGTACAGGATGAGAAAGGAGAAATTAAATGTCTGGGATAACAGGGACGACTTCACAAAGAAAGTAACACCTACTTGATTGCAATAAATAAGGTTTATACTGCTGTCCCAATGAATAAGCTAGAGATTGATTCCAGGACCCCTCTCTGATGTCAAAAATTCATGGATGCTCAAGTCCCTTATGTAAAATCATGTAGTATTTGCATGTAACTTACAAACATCTTTAAATATATTTAAATTACCTCTAGATTATTTATAATACTTGGTACAATGTAAATGTATGTCAATGATTCTCAAATTATATATTATTTAGGGAACAATGACAAGAAAATAGTCTGAACATGTTTAGTATGAACACAATTATATTTTTCAAATATTTTTTATCCACAGTTGGTTGAATCTGATGCAGAGCCCACAGATATGAAGGGAGAGCTGACTGCACTTGAAATTTTATTTGAATTCATTTTATGTGTCTAAAATAGTTGGCTCTAGTCATCAAGCAGTCATTTCTAGCATCAAATTATATATTACTCAATCTCAAATAAATGATTATGTTTTCAAAAATACAACAAAGGTTAAAAGAATAAGCTAAGTTTTTTAAAAATGCTTCTAACCCTCCCATCATTCCCCCAAACAAAACAGGAATGATGGTAAAAATGAAGAAACCAAAATTCAGAGATTTACTTACTTAACACAAAACAATAACCCAAATCTGATACAAAATAGCATGGGGTGAGGTTCTCTTAGTCCAAGTGTAACTTTCTATTCAGTTTTCTATATGTTCTAATCAAGCCTTGGTTATTATAGTGAAGTGGCACCCTCTCTCTCCACAGAAAAAGTCTTAACTGGGCTTCTCTAGAAATTCTCACCATGGCTGATTTGGGGACTGTCAGCCAAAGAGTCTCCGAGAAAAAATTCAATGTGGATAAATTTCCTATTTTCCTGTTGCCCTGTTTTGCTTGGCCACTGGCCAGGAAGATACCAGCACTCCAGGTGCTGGGCACCCCTTTAATAATTTTTCACAAATGTATCCAGTATAGTAGTTTGTAGAAATGTGCAAACAAGGCTCTGGCCTTGAACTGAGCTTCAGAGAGATGTATACATTTTTAAGATAAGAGAAGATACCAATTGGGCTCCATGGTAACAGCTGGCAGGGGAAGAAAGAAAGGAGAGAAGAAGCTCTCCCTTTCTCAGGTGTTGTCCTTGAAGTGTTAACTTGCCCAAAACAGTGAAAGAAAAAGCTGCTTTTGTGTAAACTTCTGCAGACTGTGAATTCTGAGCCCCTCCCCTTACATGCTGGGTATAAAACTCTGAAATTACCCCTATTCGGGGTTCAGGGGATTGATTGATCACAGCAATGGCTGTACCCTCTGAACCTGGCTGCAGCCAAATAAAACTGTTTCCTGCTATCTTCGGTGCCTTGCCTCGTTTGTCCCTACAACAATAGATGAAGATGATGCTTTAACCAGAAAATGTAATTTACAGGTTAAGAAATTCACCATAGAGGGAATCTCATGCTACAGAAAGCAGATCTAGATGGTTTGCTTTAAAAGAAGCAGGAAGTGAAAATGGAAGTTCTATTTTTCTATAACTCAAAGTGACAAGTGAAATAGAGTTAATTTAATAAGTAACAGTGTGTTAGGAGAAGAAATATGACAAGGAAACCATTACCATTCAATAATTATTAATGGGCTTCTTCATACTCCAAGGAACTTAAGGCACTAGAATGTTCTAAAAGTTCTGAGAATAGTAAATCAAACAGGATGAGAATTTAATTTTTGACATAACACTGAGCAAAAATCAAATATCCATGTTAACCAGTTGGATTTAGTTAGCCAGCTCAGTGATCAGGCAATAAATTGTTTTGTTTATAAAACTAATTCATTGGCATTAAATGCCATCTATAATTGCATTAAACTTGGAGTAACTGATGGTGACAAAATGCTTTTTTAAAAAGGAGTCAAAGAAAGAAATGAGGAAAAACCTGGAGAAAACAAAGCAGAAATAATTCCTCCCTCAAATTCACTACTATGGTTTTCTCCCCTGAGGTGAACGACCTCACCTCCTCCCAGCCAAACCAACTCATCCTTGAGTTCCTGCTTCAGAGCAAGACTCTGGTAGCTTTCCTTAACTGTCTTCTTATTTACTAAGGTATGAAAATTGTTTTTAAAAATTTGTTAAATTGCACAAAAATGGAGAATAAATAGGCTCTAAGAAAGCTCCAGTGCACTCTCTTAAGTTGGATATAGTAGCTTTAGTGCTCGAATTGAATGACATCCTATTTGACTGCTTGGAAAATTTTATTGACTAATTCTTACCACCAAATTGCACTCCAGCTAGTTGAGCTACCCAAATAAGTGATTTTTCACTAACAAATGCATTGCCATAGGACACAGTGCCTTATACAAAGAATATGAGCCTGGTTGCTGAACATCATAAGAATTCTAGGCTAGGAAGCTAGATTATACAAATACACCATTATGATATAACTTATAAGATAATAAAATGTGATGATTATCTAACTATCCAAAAAATAAGAAAAGTTAAATCAATTATGACACATCAATACAACAAATATTCACATAGCATAAAACAGTATATCAAGTGTTAATTTTAACATAGGGAAATATTTTTATTATCAAAAAAGTTAAGAAGCTTTCAAACAGCATGTGACAGTATAATAACTAACCTTCATTCAACACCTACTAAGTATTAAATATTGTTCCAGGTGCTTTACATGCAGAAGAATATTTACTATGATAAGAAACACACTTAGAGAAATGGGTCTAGAAATTCACCAAAAATGTAAGAAAAGGTTTCTAGGTCATACAGTTGTGTAGGCTCATGGAGTAGAGCCCACATCACAGAGGTGAGCCCTCACTGGAAACTAGGCAAGCAAATGGTTAGCATTTGTGTGAGCTATAGTTCTTTATCCTTCACCAAAATTATGAGTAATTTCAGTTTTTCCTTTGCTTTTCCAAATTTTTCAAATTCCATTTTAATAGTTTTATATAATAAACATGTATAATTTTACTAATGAGGAAAATATTTGTATTTCTTAAGTTGACACTCTCCCTAAGAAAATCCACATCATACAAAACAATAGCAGAGCAGATTTTTAGTCTCATCTCCCCTTCATGAAGGCCACAAAAACCCCAAGGAAGACAGGTTTGCAATTTTTGCATATTTTTGATAATCCCAGGAGAACTAATCAATAAAGTCCTTATACTATTCTATTTCCATTTCTTTTTTTAATATTTATTTTTTTGGTTAGACACAATACCTTTATTTTGTTTATTTATTTATTTTTATGTGGTGTTAAGGATCGAACCCAGGGCCTCATGCATGCTAGACAAGCACTCTACTGCTGAGCCACAACCCCAGGCCTCCACTTCTTGATGTAGTATAATTCAAAAGATCTATTTCAAATGTGCAACACTGACATACATACAATACTTGTTGTTTGCCATTATAAAGTTCTAAATATCTTGTTCACTTTGATATTTGTAGGAGTGATTTACAACAAAGAAGGGGCCATCAGTTCTGATGCCAAAATGATGACGGGAGCTCCAAAATAGGCTTTGGTTATTCCCATAAATCTCCTGTCCTTGGATAAACTTATTTCCCTATTCTACCCATTCTAGTGCCAAACTACCAGAAAAAAGGCTGATTTCAACTTGGTACTAGATAGATGAGGTTTTACATATATGAATCCACCTGGTCTATCTGAAGAATACAAAAAGAGACAACTGGCTTTTATGTGCCTCCGATTTGTTACAATCATAAAAGTAACAACGATGATGTGTTCTTGCCAAAGATCAAATCTGTATCTGATCTCTACTTTTTTGAGTTTGAAATTTTCTACAACCAAAATTTTTTAAAGGATATGGGTGAGCTGACTGAAACTTTGAGAGGTCTCAAAGCCAAACTGACAGGAATAGTGCCCAATCTTCCAGAACTGACTATACAGCGCTCATTGTCATGGCTGTGTTAGGAGCTTGACCCGGCAGTTCTTGTCACTCCTACTAGCTCCTGACTCTGCCTTCCTATAACCCTAGTTTATTGAGACTAGGTCTGGTGTCACAAGGTAGAGCCTAGGCCACATAGCCTAGCTCTAACTGCAAAGGAGATTGAAAAAGTAAAAATTTAGCATTTACATGAGCTACAGGTCTTTGCCCTTTGTGAAGCCTCATAAGGAGAATTCCCTAAAGAGAAAAAGGTTTAATTATGAGGTGGGCAAAATCAAAGACAAATGTTTACTATAACTTTTTCAAAAACTTATTTTCCAGATGAAGGATAAACTCCTTAGTCTATTATTCAAATTCCTCCAAAATAAAACCAGATCAATTTGTCCAGTCATAATTCCATGGTTCCTCCACTCAAATTCTATAATACAAACAAACTAGAGGACTCACAATTAGTTTTGTAAAATCCACACTTTTTCTCCATTCTTGCTTGTGCTGGCTCATCTTCTGGAATATTTCAATCCTATGATCTTGCTCATTCTTGAAATCCTATCTCATTTGTTGCTTCCTCCATGAAAATGCTCTCATGCTGGGATATGATGCCTTTTCCTGTTGCATCCCCAATCTACTTTGTTTGAACTTTCACTTAATGTTGTTGGTTACATTTTATCTTGCATCACAGTTTTACACACTAGTTTGAAGTCCTTATGTCTTATACTCTAAGCTTCTTAAGAATTTATTATGTCTTATTACCTTTGTCTCTCTGTGATGCTTAGAAAAGATCTTGAACCTAATTAGTTTTACTTAATGGAACTGAGACATGTTTATGCATAAAATATTATTATTATCATGATTTCATTTATAGGGCTTTGGTAGAATGGATCAAGAATTTCCAAATGGGAAATAGTTTAAAACTTAGCAGACTGACAGGTTTCAGTCATATGTCACACTAGTCACATTCTAGTAGGAGTCAGAGTCCTATACCCCTGAGGAGAAGACTTGCACTGTATCCAAACCTCACTTTATTTCCATCTGATCCATATTCAGTCTCATTCTTCCTCCATACATTTCCTAATGGTTGCAGCTTTATATCCAGCATTGATATCTTGGGCAAAAACACTGCTCTAAAATCTCAGAGGATAGGACAACTCTGAAAAGAGTTATGGAAGATTTTCCCAAGAGAGATGATATTTTCAATATTTTGTGGAGTTCAAGCAGGCAACTAAATGGAAAATTGGTAAAGGGAGTTTTACACTGAGGGACAGAGGACTAAAAGTATATACCACAGTCAAGATGTATGCATAATGTGTGTGTGTGTGTGTATGCGCGCGCACACACACACCTGTGTTAAAATCATAAGCATATGAGAATGTGGGACAGTAGAAAATAATCTAAATATGAAGTGCTATGCACTTGCTTGGAGTTATGTTCAATTCAAATAGTTCTTACTCTTTTGGAGATCATGGACAGTTTTGAGAATCTGAGAAACATGATGAACCCTCCTGTAGAAAATGGCATATACTGCCATAAGCATTAAAATTTCCAAAAAACTTCCAAGTATTTCAAAAATTCCATGAAGCCCAAAAATTCCATGGATGTGGGCTCACAGATTCCTGGGTTAATAAACTATTTTTTAGGCAAAAGCTATTACCAAATGCAGAGAAACTATTATTTCTTGTTCAAAACTCACGTTTTTTATTATCTTTGCTTTAGTCACCGATTCATCAGTGACAGCCCATAAGTACTACTAATCTCTGGAACAATTCTGTGGCACAGATACCTAGTTATCTATGTCAACATTAATTCTCAGGGGTTTTCTGATTTTATGCAGAATAGTAACTAAAAGACTACATTTCCCAGTCTCTTTTGAAGCTAGGTATAGTTTCATGGCCAAATTTGACCAAAGATATGTAAGCAAAGGTTATTGGGAAGGGCTTGGGTATACACCTCACTCTTCCTTCCTGCTTTCTGGAAATGTGGATGTGATGGCTAGAGAGTCAACAGCCATCCTGGACCATGGATCTACTTTGAGGAATAACGCCACTTTCTTTCCTAAGAACTACATGAAGCTGCTTCACTAGCACTAGAATGTCTATATTTGGACTTTTTTACATGAAAGAACAAATCTCCATGTATTTAAGTCACTATAGTCATTCTCTGTTATCAAGAGCTGAAAACCAATTACTTCTAGTTTTTTCAGTGCTGAAGAAAATACTAGGAACATATGACCCTAACCCTATTTTACAGCAAGGATGTGTGGGGAATTCTCTTCTTTTAGAAAACTGTCAACTACGGACTTGGGATGGCTGCCCCAGGACCACTACAAGGGAGTTTCCATTCAAGCAAAAGAGAGTAGAGAAAGAGGTTCTCCAAGAATGTAATGAATTAGTCCTTCATCAACTAAAAAATAATGAGTTTAGTCTCCACAGTTCTTCAAAAGGATGATGACTATCCCCACTTTGTCACATAAGAGATTTGTGAAGTATACCTAAATTGTTTACCTGCTAATCTCTCCTTAAGCCACAGGTTGCCTGCAAAAAAAATTATTTTCCTGCTGAGGCAGTGCAAAGCAGGGTTTTTTACAAATCAGAATGTGTCCAGTTTGATTTCTCAGTTTCAGTAGCAAGAGTCTGGAGTCTGAAACCATTTTCTACTAGCACCACACAGAGACTTCAATGTCAGTACAGACAGTCCCTGGCTTACAAGAGATTGACTTAAAATTTTTTGACTTCATGATGTTGTGTGTGAAAGCAATGCCCATTCAGTAGAAACTATACTTCACTTTTTGAATTTTGATCTTTCCTCAGGCTCACAATATACAGTAAGATACTTTCACGATGCTGGACCACTTACCACAGTTCTACAAGTCATGTGTTCTCTAAGGATAAATAACCAATATCTTACAATGTGCTGTACAGTCTTCAATAAAGTACATAAAATATTCAACACTTTATTGTAAAATAACTTTGTGTTAGGTATTTTCACCCAACTATAGGCTAATGTAACTGTTCTGAGCATACTTAGGGTAGGCAAGACTAAGCTGTAAAACATTCAGTGTTAGGTTAAAAGCATTTTATGCTTATAGTTTAAAAATATGATGAGTTTATCAAGATGCAACCTCATTATAAATCAAGGAGTGTCTCTATGTTCAAAATGGAAACTATTTTCCCCACACTTCTATAGCCCAATGAATGGTAGTAGAATCAAAGATCTGGAAATAATCTCACTCTCCTCCATTTATATCCCACTGGTCACTATGTCAGGATTCTACCACCTAAGTGATTCCTATGTCTCATTCTTTCTTTCTCATTCCTGGACTATAGCAATTGCTAAATCATTATTGTCTTCTACACATCTGATGCATATTCTTTGATGTAATGAGATTAACTTTTTAAAATGAAAATCTGATCAGTTTCATTCAAGTCTTTAATCCTGTTTCGTTCTATTCTATGATCACATCTCCTTCTACTTTATTTCTTTTTTTAAATATTTATTTATTTATTTATTTATTTATTAGTTATCGGTGGACACAACATCTTTGTTTGTATGTGGTGCTGAGGATCGAACCGGGGCCGCACGCATGCCAGGCAAGCGCGCTACCGCTTGAGTCACATCCCCAGCCCCTCCTTCTACTTTATTTCTACCTTACAGAGCAGCTGAATAAAACTACCAGCAATTGACTGAAAACATCATGCTCCATCATAATTTTCTCTAAATAAAACTTTTCTATCTTAATGTAGAAAACTACTATTCATGCTTCAATAGTTTTTGTTGGTGTTGCTGCTGCTGATGATGATGATATGAATCTTCAATAGTATTCATGCTTTAATAATTAATGGAGGTGTTACCATCTTCAGGAATCCTATCTTGATGCAACCCCAAGAAACAATATAACATAGCATTTAGGAACATGTGTTCATAAGTTCAAACTCCTGTCTCTATGACATTAGTTAAGTAATTTAACTTCCCTGTACATCTGTTTCCTCGTCGGAAAATTAAGGATAATTTCTTATGGGGTTATAGAGAAAACTGAACAAGATGCTATTTATAAAAGTGGTTTGAACTCTTTCTGGAATATGATAATCATTCAATATATGCACCTATTTTTCTTTACAAGATTTAGTTAAATTCCTTAGTCTCGTGGTCCCAGAATTCCATGAGATACTCAAATGTTATGGAAGTTATGGGTCGATTCACAAAATCTTCTCCATTTGTCTCATAATTGGAGATACTGAAAAACTAAAAATATTGTCTGTTGGACCTTCTTACAGCTAACACTTGTATAACATGCAAGCTGTGCTGTGGGGAAGATTTGAAGTGCAGACATCAGTCAGAGGTCATCTTCCAGCCAGTTCTCAATAGCCTGCACTTGCACACATCACCTTAGAAATGGCCGTGTTTCAGATTCCTGTGTACTGAAAAGCAGTTATGAAAGAAGCAGCAACATCTTGATCTGAGTCCATATGAGTAGCCACAAGCATCTCTTCTTTGGTTTCCCGGATATTCAGAAATAAAAGCACAGCAATAGTAAAAGTGTTGGTGTCAGTCTTGACTTTGACACAGTTTTTATATGATCTCAAGAACGATGTATCAAGAACAATGTATATCCCTGTATATCCTTTCTCTACTGTTCTGAAGATGTTGCTAGAGACTCAGCCTACAGTCAACTCTTCCATACCTTATAAATACACACACACACACACACACACACACATTTCCCTGTATTAAATTCCTAATTGCTTCGACTACCTAGGATGATTTCTGTTTCCCACACTGAACCCTGACAATCTAACCAAAGTATTCCTTTCATTTCTCTCAAATTAAACTCTACCACCCTGTCAGACTGCTTCCCTGCTTTCCATATACTCCCTGCTTTCCTCACTCTCTAATTCTTAGGCCATCACCATCTCAATTCCTCCCCTCTAAAATGACTCCTGTAACCCCAAATCTCCTATTTGAAACTACCTTTTAGAAATTTCCTCAGTTCATATACAGTTATAGATCTAATAAAAACACATTTCTGTTTTGCAATTTTTGGCAAAATCAATCTGTAACTAACAGTTGTTTTTACAGGATTATGAAAGTTTATGTAAATAAACTCACAATTTAGGCAAGATTTCATGAATCATTTCCAGATTTCCATAAAGTCATACTGTAATTCAGAGATCTTTTTCTCAGGGCTTTGGAAGACTTTTCAGTATTTATTTAATGCCTCTTACATCTGGTAAAAGAAAATTCTACAGCCCTAAGTTCAACATACAAATAGCTTTAAGCTAAGTTATATACTCCTTGGGGAAAACAATACTTTGAACCAAAAGAAGCCAGTTTAAACCAAGTATATAAGTGCTTCAAGTTTTAAAATGATTAAAAAATGCTGAATTTCTATACCCTTTGATTTTAATTAGGGAATGGGCCACAATCTACATTCAGGTAACTTATTTTAAGGCCTAAAATTGTACATTTTGATATCATTTTGTTCAATGATCTTAGGTAAGTAGTATAAACTGAGTAAATTATACATTTTAAGTAAAAGTCAATAATATAAAAATACTATAATTATAAAACCACTGAAGTTGTCATGGAGTTGATAGGAAATCTAGAAACATGTTCCTGTACTGTCTTCTCTGAAGTGGCTCTTTCATTGGCCAAGCCACTCTGAACACTGGGTGCCAACAGGATTCAGGGGAAACTTTATTAGAAAAGTAATCTTAGCTCAGTTTTTAACTAACTTCTGTTACATGTTCCTTTTTTTTTTTAAGTAGCACTAGGAATGTCAAGGTTTTATGTAAAATTTTGTGAAATTGCTTAGGTTTTTTTTTTTTCCCCTAACTCCTACTCTCCTGAAGACCAAGGTTTAAGCATGAGTGCAAGGAGCTGAACTGGCAAGCAATTTGAGTAGATACACAAAGCTGTTGCTCAAAATTATCTCTGTCTGACACCTAGCTAAATGAAAACCCTAAGGACTCCAACTTTCCAGCTCATTTACAAGAAACATCTTAGTTGTAACACTAAGATTGATCTTCTTCCCAACCTTCACACTTGAACAGTATATTCCTTTTCTACTGCTGCTGTAACAAATCACCACAAATGTTGTAGATTTAAAAAGCACCCCTGAGTTATTTCACTGATATATATGAAAATTTCAGGGGAGGCTCCAGTGAGCCCTCTGGTCAAAATCTCATCTAGGTGCTGCCTGGCCTGGACCCTTACCTGGAGACTCTGAAGGAGACTCCACTTCCAGGCTTGGTCAGGTTGCTGACACAACTGATTATGTTTCCATGCTGACTGTCAGGCAAGGGTCATTCCTGCTGTGTTTTGGTTTATGCCCCCTCCTTCAAAACCAGCAATAGTGCCTCAATACCTTCTTATATTTCAAATCCATGTGACATCTCTGCTGCATCTCTCTAACTTCCTCTCTTGCCTTCTATTTCTGCTTTCCGGTACAGGTTCATGGTATTATGTTGGGTCTACTCAGAAAATCCAGAAACCTCCCTAATTTAAGATCAAATAATTGCTATATAAGATAATATATTCATAGTCCCAGGGATTAAGGGCCTTTATTCTGCCTAGGGAATAGTCCACAATCTACATTTGTCTGAAAATGAGGACTCTAACTGGAGTACCCCCTTTCAGGAACATGCAACAGACCAGGAAAAAGAAATATCTGGGGTTTTTTATTTTAATTTGTTATATATGACAGCGAATACATTACAATTCATATTTCACATATAGAGCACAATTTTTCATATCTCTGGTTGTATACAGAGTATATTCACACCATTCGTGTCTTCATACATGTACTTTGGATAATGATGTCCATCTCATTCCACCATCATTTCTAACCCCATGCCCTTTCCCTTCCCTTCCCATCCCTTAAATATCTATTTATTCACAAGAGTTGAATCACATCTCTGAAGGACAAAACTTATCACTCAAAGGCACTGAAAAACAGTAAGTGTACTTATATTCTCCAATCTAACATATTTTATCAAAAATATGTCAATTTAGTCAGCATACTATAGTAACACAGCCACATCAACAATTATAGCAGCTCAATTCACAATAGTTAAACTGTGGAAGCAACTTAGATACCCTTCGATAGATGAGTGGATAAAGAAACTGTGGTGTATATACACAATGAAATATTACTCAGCATTAAAAGAAAATAAAATTATGGCATTTGCATGTAAATGGATGAAACTGAAGAATATCATGCTAAGTGAAGTAAGCCAATCCCAAAGAACCAAAAGCCAAATGTTCTCTCTGATAAGTGGATGCTGATCCCTAAAGAGGGGAACATGGGGAAAATGGAGGAACTTTGATGGAGCAAAGGGGAGAGAGGATTGGGGAGGGGAGAAGGGGGTAGAAAAGATGGTGGAATGAGATGGACATCATTACCCTAGGTACATGTATGACTGCACATGTTGTGCGATGCTACATTGTGTACGATCATAAAAATGCAAAGTTGTACTTCAATTGTGTACAATGGATCAAAATGAATTCTACTGTCTTACATACCTAATTAAAATAAATTTTTTAAAAATGTTAATTTGGTCGAATGCAAATTACAATAACAAGGTCAATATTCCAATAAGGCATTATGTGTGTTTGATTACTTGTGACTACGTGTGACAATTGGACTACTTGTGGGACTTTTTTGTCTGTGTGAACAAATAAAGAGAGAACAAATATAATATTGGGGAAAACAGACTGGATAGACAGTCATGTAAATTTTAGCATGAATTCTGCTCCAAACCATCTGTGTGATTTTGACCAAATCATTTAAGGAACTCTGATCCTAACATTTTCAGTTATGAAATTGGGTGTTTCATTAGTGTCTGGGTTAGTACCAGCTGAATATTCTGTATTTCAAGTAATTTATATTTATATAATGTAAAATGGAATATGAACCATAGATCAACTTGTTAAAATATTTCTTGATAGAAGGATTTAGGACAATTAAATTTTTTATTAAAATTTCTATAATGTATTTTTTTTCCTAGAAAATCACCAAATTTTGTTCATCTTTCAAGTCATCTCACTGGCCCACAAAAGGGAAATTGACAAGTTTTTGAAACTTCTCAAGACAGAAAATGGTATCTTAGCTATAAATAAGTTCAACATCTCATGATTCCTATACATACTAATGCAAAACAGATGAATATCAAAACTTTTTTCCAAGAAGGAAACATGGGCAGAACAAGTCCTACAAAAGATGTTATTTATCATTTTTTCCCTGTGATGAATTCTGACACCTAATCATTCTTCCTCTTGCATCCACAGCAAGTTACCCTTGCTCTAGTTCACAGCATCTATTTCCCAGTGGCCAACAATTGCAGAAACCATTTTTAGTAAACCATATGTAATATGTGTTTGGAATACAAGAGATAAAGTCTGATATTTCTTTTTTTTAAATAACTCTTTTTTAGCTGTAGTTGGACACAATACCTTTATTTATTTTTATATGGTGCTTAAGATCAAACCCAGCGCCCTGCACATGCTAGACAAGTGCTCTACCACTGAGCCACAACCCCAGCCCCTGATATTTCTTATAGACACAAAATTCCACCAGTTTCAACAACACTGACTTCACTTAGCAAAGTTGTCCACGGTTAATGTGAAAAATTTTTGTTGAAGGTAGTTAAAAGTATCCACATTAATAGACTCTCACATGTTTCCCCTTGAAAGGAATTCATGGTTCAAAAGCTTTGTTTTGAGGGCTGGGAGTGTAGCTCAGTGGTAGAGTGTTTACCTAGCATGCACAAGACCCTGGGTTTGATTCCCCAGCATCACAAAAACAAAACAACACAATAGCTTTGTTTTTCATTTTACTAGTCATTCTAGTCAGTGAATATGATTGTGGTTTTAATTTACCTTTCCCTAATGGCTAATGATGTTGAGCATATTTTCACATATCCATTTGCCACTTGAATATTTACTTGATGAAATATATGTTCAAATATTTTGCCGTATTTTCACTGCATGGTTGTTTCCTTGCCATTGAGTTGTAAGAATTCTTAATATGTTTTGCATACATTGTTTTTTCACCTATATGATTTGCAAATAATTTATCCCAGTCTGTAGCTTATCCTTTCATTATGTTAATGGTGTCTCTTTGCAGAAGAAAATGTTTTGAATTTGGATGAAGTCTAAATTATCTAATTTTTTTTTAGAGATTGCTCTTTTTGTGTCATATCTAAAAATTCTTTGCCATCCCCAAGGTAATATTAATTTTTCACTATGCTTTCTTCTTAAAGATTTATACTTTCACATTTATATCTATGATTCATTTCAAGACAACTTTATATATGGTGTGAAAATTAAGACATTTTTGCACATAGACACCCAATTATTCCAACACCACTCATTGATAAAAGTACCTTTTCTTTTTTGAATTGCTTTTGATGTCTTTATCAAACATCAATTGACTATTTATTCATACTTTTTATCTCTCTACTCCATGCTTGATCTGTTGGTCCACAGGTTCACCAATACCAGACTGTCACAATTACATGGTTTTATCATACATCTTAAAATCAAGTACCTTGTTTCCATTATTTTCTCATGGCTGTAGCTGTTATAATTCCTTTATTTTTTCCTTGTAACTTTAGAATCCACTTGTCTGTCTATGAAACATCCTGCTTGGCTGTTTCCTTCAATTTATTTAAGTCTATGTATCAGTTTGCAGGTAATTAATATTATTTAATTAGTACCCATAGGAAATTAGAGCCCCACTGTATGGGCACTTTCACCAGGACCACAGGTGTCCCACTCAACAAGAAGAGCCCTCTGAGAACTTCCTCTTACTCCCTGCCTCAGCAAAACCTAAACAAGAACACCCAAGGGAGAGAAAGAACACATGATAGAATATTCATTTCTTTTAAAACATGTGGAGCATCTAGTTGTCGACTCAGTGAAAAACCAAAGCTGGTAAAAACATTTTTTTTTCAGAAGAACAAGTTCTGTGCTTCCTAATCTCATTACAAAAGATACCCACTGTTCAGTGTAGTAAATAACCAGCTTTCCTAAACAAAGGCAAACATGCATTTTTTTTATGAAGTAGGGATTATACTTAGTACATTTTTATCATACATTTTAAATACCCATTGTGATTATAATTTTACAATTATTTTAAGCAATTTAAATAGCTACATAATATTAAATCAGAATCTAGTGTCTGTGTGATTACTTGATAGATTTTTTTTCTGCCTCAAAAAGAATTGAAATATAGAGTGTAACTTTAGGAGTCATGTATTTATTTTATATTGACAAGTCCCAAAGGTATTTAATACTAATAAATGATTGAGAAAGTCATGATTTTATAACCTAATGTTTCTAAAAAAACAATTTGTTGTAAACTGAAATGCTCTTTAAGAAAAATATCTATGAAGAGCTGGAATTGTGGCTCAGTGGTAGAGAACTTGCCTGGCATGTGTGAGGCCCTGGGTTTGATCCTTAGCACCACATATAAATAAATAAGTAAAATAAGAAATCCATTTACAACTAAAAGGTATTTAAAAAAATAAAAATATGTATGAATGCTTTATCACAGTTTTTGCTATCATAAATCAGCCAACAAGTAAATATCCTATATACATTTAAGTTTTTAGAAATATTTATTTACTATTGTTTGTTATCTGCTATATTGACTAAGATTTCTTTAAAAAAGAATATTAGTACTGAGACACACCTCTTTCTATAAGAAAAAGTCAGGAACTATGGAGGGTTTGACATTTTACCTGGTTTTATGCTAATACATTAGCCTGCCAAATTTCACAGAGCTGGCAGGAGACACAGCCTCCTGAGTTGAACCCGAAGCAAAGTAAGAAGCCTGAGGATCATGTTTGTACCACTGCTGCCCCTACATCTAGCAGAGGCAACCCAGAGGGGTCCAAGCAGGAGCTGCACATGCAGTAAGTTTATGCTGAGGATCCTTGAGCTTAGAGAGTTCAAATCATTTGTAATGAACTGTAAGCCTGCCTGAACATTTTGTCCCAAAGAAAGTTATTATTTTTATAATACTGGACAGTAAATAACTATTTTTTTCTCAAGAGGAAAGTACTACCTTCATCTTCCAAGGATATTTGCTATACAAACATCCTTGAAAAGATAACAAAATTGACCCAATTCCTTCACTCACAAGACATGTAGAAATGTGAAAGAGCCATGGAGAACTGTCAAAAGAAACAGAGGAAAGGAGGGAAGGAGGACAGCATTTAAAAGTGTTTTGTGTACACACTGCAAAAAGAACAAATTTTCTCAAGAGATTAAGGTTTCCTAAATTGAACTTCTTCATATACATGGAATAGGACTGGTATTAGAACTGAGAGCAATATAGCCCAGCTCTGTTTGTATATTTGGATGACAGGAAAATTTTTGGAGTTTAGGTTACTTGAGCAATGACCACTGAAAATACACTGATCTTCCATTTCATGAACTTGTTCAAACTAGATTATATGATCTCAGATATATGCAGTACTAAGAGCCCCCCATCCATCTCTGGCTTTTTCAAAGAATAGCATATAATTGCCCTAACATCTTTCCACATCCAAGCTTTATTCTAGAATATCTGCAAGATTGGACATATTTTGAGGCCTGTTAGAAAAATGACTAATGAGTTCTATATAGGCTGGAAAATGAGTATAGGATAAGAGAGCTGTATATAAGCAACAGTGAAAAATGTTGTAAGCTGACAGATATATACCAGCAATGCTAGCAGTGATAGAGGACCCTTGGCAAATATATCAGTAAAGGCAAATCACAAACACCACAAGGTGACAAGACAATTTTAGCAGGAATATCAAGGAGACACATGTCAGTATAAAGTGGATGGTGAGGAGCCAGTTGAATCTTTCCTTTTAAAAACTATTTTTTTTCTATTTTGCCCCCCTGAGTAGAGTAACATGAGGAACCTGGTCTATGTATGATATAGTGACCTCATTTGTGAATACAAATATCTTTAATAGCAAACCTAGATTTGACCTTGTAACATACTTTCTTACCCCCAACAAAACAAAACCAATTCACATATATATAAACATATGACTTTTGGTATGACATGTTCTTTTAAAACATGTAATCATTTCTATTAGTACATATCAGAAATCTCTAATACCAACATAGCTGCGTGCATGTGGTTAAAATTCTACCTGCAGCTCCCTCCTCTGTTCACTCTCTTTAAGTGCAGTTTCCCTTCTGCATCTTGACAGTATTGATGTTGTTGTTTGGTCTTTGGTTGTTTTTTTTTTAAACCTTTATTTTATTTATTTATTTTCTTATGTGGTGCTGAGGATCGAACACAGGGCCTTGCACATGCTCGGCGAACACTCTACCACTGAGCCATTACCCCAGTCCCAATGGTATTTTTTTATCTCAAATTTTTCAGGGGACTTTTTTTTAAAGTTTCATCTCTATTAAGTAACTGGGGGTTTTGTTTTTTGTTTGTTTGTTTGTTGCTAAGTTAATCAGTTACAATGTCACAGCAAAGAGTACAAAATCTAGTACAAAAAATTGTTTAAATTCCTTTTATCAAAACTCCTCATTTCAAACCTATAATATTTTTATTTAAATGGGAAACTGAGATATTTGATTCAGATGTTGTTTTTCCAGGCTGTATTACCCAGATCAATACATATTTGTTAAATAGACCATAGCACCAAATGTTGATCAAAAATTGTTCATGATAACTTTTAAGACAATAGACAAAAATAGTGCTGTCAAGTTGAAGATGCTGTTATTGCTATGGTGCCAGGAACATAGTCTGTCATTTACACAAAGAAGGTCTGTTTGCTCAAAGCTAGCACACCATTATTAAAAATAGTGATTAGCACATAGTCATTTTCAATAAATGTTTATTGAGGGAATAAATGAGTGCTTAAGACCATCCCCCATATTTTCACTGCCTCCTAGGTAAACACAGAGTTCTTAATTATTGGATACTGGCCTCTCAAGGTGCCTTGTAACTCCATTTTAAAGATACCACTACTTTCTGTCCTGGGAAGCAGAATTGCTTTACTCAATAACAGTCAGTGGACATTCCAGAAATGTATTTACAAATGATGGCTTTCTTGACCACTGAACTAGATAGATCACCACATTATATGTAGATTTTAGTAGATTGATTTTCTGAGAAAACACTCACTTGCAAGTTTTTGTCAGACACTCTTCAAACATGAGTATCAGAGGAAATAATACTGAGGTAACAAATAATCATAAAGTCTTGTGGCCTATAAAAACTGAGGCTAATTTTTTCCTTCATGGAATATGTCCATAGGTAATCAATAAAAAGGTTTTGTTCATAATAATCTTCCTGAGTCCAACAGCACCAGAGTTGAGGGAATAAAAACAAACTAGAACATAGTAATCACAGTTCAAAGGCCCTTTTCTATATGGATATTACCTTTCCCACATTGAGATTATGGTATAAATAGTATAGTATTATGTGTCATACTTAAATAAAAATGAAGGAAAACTGGTCCACATCTATTGAATCTGATTGAAAAACAAAACCCATACCCTAAAGGCACTTTTTCTACTCAAGGCAGTTATACTTGAATCAGGACAAAGGAATCTCCCTCCAGGAAAAGTAAATAACCTCTACCAATGATGAACTCACAAGAAAAAAAATTGAAAATATTCAAATACCAATAGTAGTATTTATAATTTTATTTTGTTTATATATTCAGATTGTTTTCAGTTCCCAAATACCAGAAAAAAAACTTTCAATCAATAAAAGCTAAGTTTATGCGGGTTACAATAGCAAGGAAAGACACAAACTAGACACTCTGTGTAGTGTGTCAGGAAAGGAAAATCAAGACAGAATACTTACAGGTCACAGCACTAGGTGATTTCAAGTGAGCCTTGAGGGCAGGGATGTGAATGGGAGTGGACAGACGTATGTGTGGTTTATAGTTCGGGAGGTGGACACAGGGAGAATAGGATCTTGATGTGAGTTCTTCATAAGTAAGCTGTTTCCCTTGGCTTATAATCTTAACTTCCAGTGGCCAGTATTTCCTGGAGCAAGTAATGAAGTTAAATTAGACTGATCTAGTATGGATTAGTCAAAAACAGAAAAGTATGATTAGGTCCAGAAATGAAAATCAGAGGCAAGAAAGTAAGTTGTTTTCAGTGAAGTATACTTATATTTTCAGATACAAAAATTATCTTTTCAAATGTGAAATGATGTGTATAAATACACAATGAATATTCTAAATACAAAATGGTATTTTCAAATACCAAAAAAATGTACAAATTTATAAACATAGTAAAAATGTAAATTAACAACAAATATTAACTGTTTTTTTTAATAACTTCATCCCCATTGCTTTATATTTTTTTATTTTAAGACATAGTCTCACTAAATTGCCCAGGCTGGCCTTGAAGTTGTGATCCTCCTGTGATCTCCCAAGTCACTGGGCTTATAGGTATGTACCACCATGCCTGGCAAAAATATATTATTATTCAAATACAAATTCTTAACAAATCATAATAAAAATAGTTGTCAAAAATTGTAACAAGCATTAAATAAAATAAATAAAACTTGGTTTATCATGAATTGTTGTAAATGACATATTACTTAATCTTTGGATTCCTAAAAAGCAAAGTATGCTAAAGTTATCATGGTTGAGCATACTTTTGCGCAAATTTTCTGCAGCTGCTAAAAAGCTAAAAAGCCTCTTTTGAACCTGCTGTAGTAACTAACTTCAAATGTTTTCCTCTAACTCCATCTTCATGGTCTTGAGAAGATCTCTTGAATAACTGTTAGACTTTGTTGGTGATGGTCAAAGATTCAAGAATTGTACTTTTCATAGCTAATGAACTGCGTTTCAAATAAAGCCTTTCTGACTTATTTTTGTCACGCTTAGAATAAGAGAATATAAGTCAGTAGGATGATTTTCTGTTCTGTCATGTTGATATTTCTCTTCTTCAGAAGGTCTTTGACTGAAGTACAAGTTGTTATTGCAATAGGAATTTGTATTAATTTTCATTTTTTTTCTCCTCTTTTTGTTTATAGATTCAAGGGAAAAGTTACTTCATTCAAAACTTTAACACAGTGTAAAATAGATTTCTTTGTTGTTTATTTTTTTAAAAAAAAAAAAAAAGAAGAGAGAGAGGAGAGAGAATTTTAATATTTATTTTTCAGTTTTTGGCGGACACAACATCATTGTTTGTATGTGGTGCTGAGGATCGAACCTGGGCCGCACGCATGCCAGGCGAGCGCGTTACCGCTTGAGCCACATCCCCAGCCCTCTTTGTTGTTTAAATCACTGCTGTATTTGAGTTTCTGCTACATGTAGCCAAAAGTATATAGAAAATCCAATAAAAACATGCAAACTATGGATAAAATTAGAAAGCTGATCTGGGGATGTAGCTAAGTAGTAGAACTCATGCTTAACATGCATGAAGTCCTGAGTTCAACCCCCAGCAACAATAACAACCAATTATATAGTTGTTTTAACGACATTAAGTTGGGCCTAAATGGTATCTTACTATCCATTTGCTTCTGTGATTCACTGTTGTCATTGAATATGTTTCTTGCATTTTCAATTGATAGTGCATATTGGGTGTTTTGCCCTGGAGAATATCACATGTGGACACAAGGAAACAAAAACAAGGATGTTTCCAGCAGCATTGCCCATATACAATTAAATCAATTAGAGTTGGAATGTTCTTACGTAAGCTACATGATTCACTATTGCATAAAAATTCAACTATTCCTCAAATTTTCTATAAATGCTATAAATCCTCAGTTACCATTCAAGGGGATTTTCAATAAAATTTGACAAGTTAATTCTAAAATGTACAGGAAAAAGCAAATGACCAAAAATGGTCAAGACAGTTTTAAAGAATAAAAGAATAAATTGAGCAAACTTGCCCTTTCAAATATGAAGACTTATTATAAATCAGTAGTAACTTACAGAACACTGCACACTAGTAATTAAAGGATGGTCTATCAATAATTGGTGCTGGGATAATTCATAATACATAGGGATAGAATGACTCAATATTCTAACTTGTTGATTCTATCCAAGTTATTCTACATACTCAATACAATTTTAATTAGATTCCAGCAGATTATCCAAGCAAGATTTTTCTTAAAGAATACACATACACACAATACACGTGTGCACACACACACGTACATATACACCACCTAAACTATAAAGGAAAAGGCTTACAAATTTAACTATATTAAAATTTTAGGATAAACAGGAGGAGGAAGGAAGATGGTGGCGAGGGGAGTGCATTGCCCCCGTGTGCTGCTTCACTGTGTGGGAGTATGACAAGTCAGGACGGCTAAAGGATATCTTGTTAGGAATTTCCAGGAATTGTGGGGTGCTCCAGAACCTGGAGGAAGGATTTCCATCGCACGAGGATCGGCTACGGGGACTCAAACACGAGAGGTTTGTCGCACGGAGGGTAACACTGCTTATTCAGCAAATCGCCCCGCGGCTAGAGTCTGCAGCGCATGCTGGGAAACGAGGAGATAGCGACGCAGGGATACAGCGCTGCAGTTTCTGCCAGCCGTGCAAGCACCGTACTCAGGGCTGAATTCTGGGTTCGAGACGGGGGAAGGAAGCGGTCCATCTCGGTTCTCCACACCGGTCAGACCACAAAGGAGGCCAGCAGCCACCATGTTGGAAAGCTGACGTCACCATCCCTGTTTTCGACTGACCGCAGCTCATTCAGCCATAGAACAGGTAATTTCAGGCTGCCATTCGCCTGCGGCTTGCAGACAGATTGCTAGGGTTCAGTGCCTGGGTGCTTCTTAGAACCTGATCTTATCAGAGCGAACACCGAGCGCGGGGCGGCCGAGTTCCGGCTCCCGGAACCGTCCCGGAACCGCCCTGGCCCAGGGCTGCGGAGCCTGCGGAGGCTGCTTCTTGGACCCTGCTCCTATCAGAGCATACACCAAGCACTAAGCGGCCGAATTCCAGCTCCCGGAACTGAGCCCGCGGGGACTGCTTCTTGGAGCCTACACTTATAGGAGCTTACACCGAGCACGGAGCGGCCGAGTTCCGGCTCCCGGAACTTCCCTGGCCCGGGGCTAGGAGCCCGCAGAAACTGCTTCTCAGTCCGGGTCCTGCTGAGGGCCGGTCAGGACTCACCCGTTGCTTTGGTTGCCCTGCAAGGGGAACGAAATGCTGCCATTCGCATAGGATACCAACATGGCAGAGATCTGATGTCATCAGAAAGCGTCGGAGGAGAGAACTTCATCAATACCAGCGGCAACATAAACAGTTGGTCTCCTGGTAAGGGGGGTGAGGCACAGACACCCGAGTCTCCTCAATTTGTCGTCGAGCCAGAGGGGAGGAGCCGGGCCGCTGCCAGCGCCCGGAGCAGGCCCAGCAGCTAGCCAGCGTGGTGACCGCATGACCCCAATTGGAGAGGGGGTGGAGCGGAGCCGCCACCCTCACCCGCAAGGTGGGCAGACCCGCGACCCAGTGGTACATGGGCGTGGTAGGAGGGGCAGGGCAGAGCCGCCGTTCGCGCTTGCAAGGTAAACAGACCTGTGACAGCCTGGCGGGTCACGCCCAGTGGCCTGCCAGTGTGGTACACACGTCACCCCAACTGGAGTAGGGGCAGAGCAGATCCTTCTCCCACGCCCGGATCAGGCCCTGCCAGTGTGGTGGTCACGTGACCCCAATTGGAGTGGGGGCGGAGCGGAACCGCCACCCGTGCCCGCAGGGTGAGCAGACCTGTGACCAAACTGCAGATCAGGCCCAGGGGTACGCAGGCGTGGTAGGAGGGGCAGGGCAGATCCGCCGCCCGCGCCTCCAAGGTAGGCAGACCTGCAACAGACAGGCGGATCAGGCCCAGGAGCCTGCCGGCGTGGTACACACACCACCCTAATTGGAGTAGGGGCAGAGCAGAGTCGCCGCCCGTGCCAGGAACAGGCCCAGCGTCCTGCAGGCGGGGTAGTCAAGACACCCCAATTGGAGTAGGGGCAGAGCAGAGCCTCCACCCGTGCCCGAAAGGTGGGCAGATCTGAGACCGACCAGCGGGACAGGCCCAGTGGCCTGCCGGTACGACAGACACGTCACCCCATTTGGAGTAGGGGCAGAGTAGAGCCGCCGCCCGCGCCTGCAGGGTAGGCAAACCGCAACCGACCGGCGGATCAGGCCCGGTGGCCTGCCGGCGTGGTACACTCGTCACCCCAATTGGAGTAGGGGCAGAACAGAGCCGCCGCCAGCGCCCAGAACAGGCCCAGTGACCTGCCGGCGTGGTAGCCATGACACCCCAATTGGAATAAGGAGAGAGCAGAGCCGCCGCCCGCGCCTGCAGGAAAGATACGCAAGCAGTATGAAAAGACAAGGAAAGAAAGGACCACAATCAATGCAGGTCAACGCAACTTTAGAAGAGGTAACAGCTGCAGCAGATGGAATGTCAGATAAAGAATTCAGGATATACATGCTTCAGATGATCTGGAGTATCAAGGAAGACATTAAACAGCAAAATCAGACAATGAAAGATCACTTCGACAATGAATTACGCAAACAAATCCAGGAAGCAAAGGATCAACTATACAGGGAGATAGAGGTTATAAAAAACAAACAAACAGAAATCCTAGAAATGCAGGAAGCAATAAACCAACTTAAAAACTCAATGGAGAATACTATCAGCAGAGTAGAACACTTAGAAGATAGAACATCAGACAATGAAGACAAAGTATTTCAACTGGAAAAGAACATAGACAGCTCAGCAAGACTGTTAAGAAACCATGAGCAGAACATCCAAGAAATATGGGATAACATTAAGAGACCAAATTTAAGAGTCATTGGGATACAGGAAGGTTCAGAGCTCCAAACCAAAGGAATGAGCAGTCTATTCAATGAAATAATAGGAGAAAACTTCCCAGACTTGAAGAATGAGACAGAATCCCAAATCCTTGAAGCCTACAGGACGCCGAATGTGCAAAATCATAAGAGATCCACACCTAGACACATTATAATGAAGACGCCCAACATACAGAATAAGGAGAGAATTTTAAAAGCTACAAGAGAAAGGAAGCAGATTACATTTAGGGGTAAGCCAATCAGGATAACAGCTGATCTTTCAACACAGACTCTGAAAGCTAGAAGATCCTGGAATAACATATTTCAAACACTGAAAGAAAATGGGTTCCAACCAAGAATTGTGTATCCAGGGAAATTAAGCTTCAGGATGGAAGATGAAATTAAAACCTTCCACGATAAACAAAAGTTTAAAGAATTCACAGCTAGAAAACCATCTCTTCAAAACATCCTCGCCAAAGCATTACAGGAAGAGGAAATGGAAAATAACAATGAAAACCAACAGTGGGAGGTAGGACAGTAAAGGGGGGGAAAATAATCAAAGAGGAAAACAAACCATGTTTAGTAACAGAAATAAACAAATATGGCTGGAAGAACAACCCATATCTCAATAATAACCCTAAATGTTAATGGCTTAAACTCACCAATTAAGAGACACAGGCTAGTAGAATGGATCACAAAACAAGACCCAACAATATGCTGCCTACAGGAGACGCATTCGATAGGAAAAGACATACATAGGCTGAAGGTGAAAGGTTGGGAAAAATCATATCACTCATATGGACTTCGGAAACAAGCAGGAGTGTCCATACTCATATCAAATAAAATAGATTTCAAGCCAAAGTTAATCAAAAAGGATAAAGAGGGACACTACATACTGCTTAAGGGAACCATACACCAACAAGACATAACAATCATAAATATTTATGCCCCAAACAATGGTGCAGCTATGTTCGTCAAACAAACTCTTCTCAAGTTCAAGAGTCTAATAGACCACCATACAATAATCATAGGAGACTTCAACACACCTCTCTCGCCACTGGACAGATCTTCAAAACAAAAGTTGAATAAGGAAACTATAGAACTCAATAACACTATTAATAACCTAGACTTAATTGACATATATAAAATATACTACCCAACATCAAGCAGTTACACTTTTTCTCAGCAGCACATGGATCATTCTCAAAAATAGATCATATATTATGTCACAGGGCAACTCTTAGACAATATAAAGGAGTAGAGATAATACCATGCATCTTATCTGATCATAATGGAATGAAACTGAAAATCAACGATAAAAGAATCAAGGAAAAATCATGCATCACTTGGAGAATGAACAATAGGTTACTGAATGATCAATGGGTTATAGAAGACATCAAGGAGGAAATTAAAAAATTCTTAGAGATAAATGAAAACACAGACACAACATATCGGAATCTATGGGACACATTGAAAGCAGTTCTAAGAGGAAAATTCATTGCTTGCAGTTCATTCCTTAAAAAAAGAAAAAACCAACAAATAAATGATCTCATACTTCATCTCAAAATCCTAGAAAAAGAAGAGCAAAACAATAGCAAAAGAAGTAGAAGGCAAGAAATAATTAAAATCAGAGCTGAAATTAATGAAATCAAAACAAAAGAAACAATTGAAAAAATTGACAAAACTAAAAGTTGGTTCTTTGAAAAAATAAACAAAATTGACAGACCCTTAGCCATGCTAGTGAAGAGAAAAAGAGAGAGAACTCAAATTACTAGCATACGGGATGAAAAAAGGCAATATCACAACAGACACTTCAGAAATATACAAGATAATTAGAAATTATTTTCAATCCTTATACTCCAATAAATTAGAAGATAGTGAAGGCATAGATAAATTTCTTAAGTCATATGATCTGCCCAGATTGAGTCAGGAGGATATAGAAAACCTAAACAGACCAATATCAATTGAGGAAATAGAAGAAACCATAAAAAGACTACCAACTAAGAAAAGCCCAGGACCGGATGGGTATACAGCAGAATTTTACAAAACCTTTAAAGAAGAACTAATACCAATACTTTTCAAGCTACTTCAGGAAATAGAAAAGGAGGGAGAACTTCCAAATTCATTCTATGAGGCCAACATCACCCTGATACCTAAACCAGACAAAGACACTTCAAAGAAAGAAAACTACAGACCAATATCTTTAATGAACCTAGATGCAAAAATCCTCAATAAAATTCTGGCGAATCGGATACAAAAACATATCAAAAAAATTGTGCACCATGATCAAGTAGGATTCATCCCTGGGATGCAAGGCTGCTTCAATATACGGAAATCAATAAATGTTATTCACCACATCAATAGACTTAAAAATAAGAACCATATGATCATCTCGATAGATGCGGAAAAAGCATTCGACAAAGTACAGCATCCCTTTATGTTCAAAACTCTAGAAAAACTAGGGATAACAGGAACATACCTCAATATTGTAAAAGCAATCTATGCTAAGCCTCAGGCTAGCATCATTCTGAATGGAGAAAAACTGAAGGCATTCCCTCTAAAATCTGGAACAAGACAGGGATGCCCTCTCTCTCCACTTCTGTTCAACATAGTTCTCGAAACACTGGCCAGAGCAATTAGACAGACGAAAGAAATTAAAGGCATAAAAATAGGAAAAGAAGAACTTAAATTATCACTATTTGCAGATGATATGATTCTATACCTAGCAGATCCAAAAGGCTCTACAAAGAAACTATTAGATCTAATAAATGAATTCAGCAAAGTGGCAGGATATAAAATCAACACGCATAAATCAAAGGCATTCCTGTATATCAGCGACAAATCCTCTGAAATGGAAATGAGGACAACCACTCCATTCAAAATATCTTCAAAAAAAATAAAATACTTGGGAATCAACCTAACAAAAGAGGTGAAAGACTTATACAATGAAAACTACAGAACCCTAAAGAGAGAAATAGAAGAAGATCTTAGAAGATGGAAAAATATACCCTGTTCATGGATAGGCAGAACTAACATCATCAAAATGGCGATATTACCAAAAGTTCTCTATAGGTTTAATGCAATGCCAATCAAAATCCCAATGGCATTTCTTGTAGAAATAGAGAAAGCAATCATGAAATTCATATGTAAAAATAAAAGACCCAGAATAGCAAAAACAATGCTAAGCAGGAAGTGTGAATCAGGCGGTATAGCAATACCAGACTTCAAACTATACTACAGAGCAATAGTAACAAAAACAGCATGGTACTGATACCAAAACAGGCGGGCGGACCAATGGTACAGATTAGAGGACACAGAAACCAATCCACAAAACTACAACTATCTTATATTTGATAAAGGGGCTAAAAGCATGCAATGGAGGAAGGATAGCATCTTCAACAAATGGTGCTGGGAAAACTGGAAATCCATATGCAACAAAATGAAACTGAGTCCCTTTCTCTCGCCATGCACAAAAGTGAATTCAAAATGGATCAAGGAGCTTGATATCAAATCAGAGACACGCCGTCTGATAAAAGAAAAAGTTGGCTACGATCTACATACTGTGGGGTCGGGCTCCAAATTCCTCAATAGGACACCCATAGCACAAAAGTTAATAACTAGAATCAACAAATGGGACTTACTCAAACGAAAAAGTTTTTTCTCAGCAAAAGAAACAATAAGAGAGGTAAATAGAGAGCCTACATCCTGGGAACAAATCTTTACTCCTCACACTTCAGATAGAGCCCTAATATCCAGAGTATACAAAGAACTCAAAAAATTAGACAATAAGAGAACAAACAACCCAATCAACAAATGGGCCAAGGACCTGAATAGACACTTCTCAGAGGAGGACATACAATCAATCAACAAGTACATGAAAAAATGCTCACCATCTCTAGCAGTCAGAGAAATGCAAATCAAAACCACCCTAAGATACCATCTCACTCCAGTTAGATTGGCAGCCATTATGAAGTCAAACAACAACAAGTGCTGGCGAGGATGTGGGGAAAAGGGTACACTTGTACATTGCTGGTGGGACTGCAAATTGGTGCAGCCAATTTGGAAAGCAGTATGGAGATTTCTTGGAAAGCTGGGAATGGAGCCACCATTTGACCCAGCTATTCCCCTTCTTGGTCTATTCTCTAAAGACCTAAAAAGAGCATGCTACAGGGACACTGCTACATCGATGTTCATAGCAGCACAGTTCACAATAGCAAGACTGTGGAACCAACCTAGATGCCCTTCAATAGACGAATGGATAAAAAAAATGTGGCATTTATACACAATGGAGTATTACTCTGCAATAAAAAATGACAAAATCATAGAATTTACAGGGAAATGAATGGCATTAGAGCAGATTATGCTAAGTGAAGCTAGCCAATCCCTAAAAAACAAATGCCAAATGTCTTCTTTGATATAAGGAGAGTAACTCAGATCAGAGTAGGGACGAAGAGCAGGAGAAGAAGATTAACATTTAACAGGGATGAGAGGTGGGAGGGAAAGGGAGAGAGAAGGGAAATTGCATGGTAATGGAAGGAGACCCTCAGGGTTATACAGTGGAGGGGGTAGAGAGAGGAGGGGAGGGGAGGGGAGAGGTGGGGAGGGGGGATGGTGGAGGATGGGAAAGGCAGCGGAGCACAACAGACACTAGTATGGCAATATGTAAATCAATGGATGTGTAACTGATGTGATTCTGCAATCTGTGTATGGGGTGAAGGTGGGAGTTCATAACCCACTTGAATCAAAGTGTGGAATATGATATGTCAAGAAATTTGTAATGTTTTGAGCAACCCACAATAAAAAATTAAAAATAAAAAAATAAAAAAATTTTAATGTCTTTACAATAAAATAGCATAAGTAATATTAATAGATTAGGAAAAATATATTTCAATGTGTATATATGTCACCCTTAGAATAATATATATAAACAAAAATATATTAATGATATATTATAAATATATATGTATAAGCAAGAATTTATTACTTTGTAAAACAAATAAAGATGCTGACCCTACAATCAAAAGTAAAGGATAAATAACAAATGGAAAACTATAAAACAAAACAAAATATAAAACATATGAACTAATAATTAACAGAGGAGAAAAATAAAAACAATAAATATAAATAATAAATAAATACATATATTAAAAGATATTCAGCTTTACTATTAACCAGGGAAATGAAATAAAACAACAAAATACCATTTCAATCATAACAGTGGTACAATTAAAAAACTTAATCACAAAATCCTTACCACTTGGTAATTAAAATACCACATACCCTCTCTTGCATAATCTCTTATCAAATGAGAAACTAAAATGGCAAAGAGCAAAAATACTTTACTTTCAAAATGTGACCAGTGTTATAGAGGTAAATCAATAAGTTTCTATGATTTTATTATAAGAAAAAATGATTTAAAAATTTTTAAATCAACTATCCAATTAAAGAATTGGGGGAAAGATCCAACAGGAAAACAGAAGGAATAAAATAATGAAAAATAATACAAAATTTAGTAATTGCTAAACAGTTTAAGAGAACTGATAAATCCAAAGATTGTTTTTTTGGATTGTTGGAATAAGAGGGAAATCAAATAATAAAACAATAAAGTTAAATATAAAATTTGGCAAATTTAATATGAAAAGAAAAACAAAACATAAAATTAGGAAGGAGAGACAGAATGTATCTAAATATTTTTGAATCCTGATGAACTGAACTGCTCTCCTAGAAAATGAAAATTTTCAAAACAGACTCAAGAAGTATTACAAGCATAAATAAAACCAAGGAAATATTATTAAAAAACTATCTTCAAAAATAGCTCTTGAGGTGATTAATATTACTTAAAAGTGCAGTCAGACTTTCAAAGACAAATTTTCATGCTATGCAAACAGTCTTAGGGCCTAAAAAAAAAAAAAAAAGTAGGAATGCTACCCAATTCATTTGTGTCACCTAGCAACAACTCTGACATAAACAGTAGAATTTATGAAAATAAAAATAAACCTCAGACTATTGAATGGGCAGTATAAATCAGAAATATCTTTTCTATTGGAAAAAAAGAAATATCACAATGAGCTAACAGAAATATAAAAGTGTGATGTTGATGGAGGCCAGGGAATTTGTGTAAGTCACCAAGGTCAGATGATACAAAGTCAAAATCAAGAGGAAGAATACACCAAACGTTTAGGCCCTTGAAACCAGAAAAATGAAGCAAACAAAAAAGCAAGAAATGTTTCACTAAATGGGAATAAAAGAGGTTGAAATGTTTGGATCACTCGTGGAGCTCTGCAATAGACTTCTTCCCAAAAAAGATGAAAATATCTTTAGAAAAATAGCAAATGCAAATGAAGTCAGAGGTAACTTATAGATAGAGCCACACAGGTTCTTGCTGTCACAAATTATTTTTTGTGGTTCATGAATATCTTTCTAAGGCTACCACCCAGGATGGTATGCATTCAGAAGGTTTGTAGTAGAACAAAATCCACATTGATGGGACTAATGAATATGTAAGTAATCACCTTAAGTCACCGTTGCTAAAAGCAGGTGGATCGCATGTAATTCAAAAACAAAAATTTTGATAAAATGTTACAGAGTGAGGAAATTGTGTATAGAACTTAGAGGCTGTGGCAAGGAGAAGACCATGAATGAAAGATGGACAGAGGAAATGATGCTTATGCAGCTCTGCCACCTACTTCAGTGTCACCTCTAGGTGGTGCTGTTTCTAAGCTTTAAGCCTCAATATGTTCTGGTTGTTGTTTGGGCAGTTGTTTTAAAAATAAATAAATGATAATAATTTTTTTAATGCAATTTGCTTTCTATTTCCCAATGCCATTAAAATTCTACAGCGTTTCTTCACTTATTTTTGTTCCGCATCATACATGGAAACAAAATGCATCTTACTGGGATCCATTCTTGTAATTAACATGACTATCTATTGATTATATAGAGAGAGGGGAAAAAAAAAACTCAGCTGAAATTCTCCTACCATACAATCACAGAACAGATCACTTGTGTGACCTCAAAAAATGTAGGGATTCTCCCCACCAGCAAGCAAGTAATTTTGCAGTGGACACCAGCTGGGCATCCTCTAACTAGGTTCTGACACTATCTACCTGGAGATAATATCAAGTCTCAGAAGTTGAGGAGTCAGTCCCCAAGACTACCTCCACTTCAGACCCAGTCAGAAGTATCAAGCTCTGAAACTGCTGACCAACCCACTGCAAACTGGGGTTCCCAAGACCACGCCCCCTTTCAAGTTCAATTGATTTGCTAGAGTAACTTACAGAACTCAGGCAACCATTCTACTTACAGTTACTGGTTTACTATAAAGGATGTTTTAAAGATACAGATAAACATTCAGATGAAGAGATACATAAGGTTGAGGCCCTGGGTTCAATCTCCAGCACCACATAAAAACTAAATAAACAAAATAAATGTATATTAAAAAAAAAGATACATAAGGCAAGATCAAGAAGGGTCCCAAGCCCCGGAGCTTCCATCTCCTTGGAGATGGGGTGCATCCCCCTCCCAGCCTGAGAGTGAGTTCTTGTTCACCTCCCTGTAATATGTGCAGCTATCCAGAAGCTCTCCCAGAACGCTGTCCTTTGGAGGTTTTATAGAGACTTTATTGCATAGATATGATTGGAGCATAGACAACTATGTAGAAATATGATTGGACAAAGAATATAGTCTAATGCTTACAGAATAAAGCAAGGCCTGTCCACTAGAATTCCTTTTGACCTTTCTGTGCATCGTACATTCCTCCTGGGCATGGACCAATTATTCTTCTGAAATAAGGGTCTTATGATCTACTCTCAGATAAGGCGATAAGAAAATTTCTTTAGGGGCCATCTCTGAGACAGAAAGGTAGGGGAATGTTAGAGTTCCTATGACTCATGTTTGGGAAGAGAAATTCTGGTTTTTATGAGCTGCCTTGGGTGGGGGAGCAAGTAAAAGGAGGTAAGGAGAAATTCAAAGACAGATTTTGCTGTCTGAGGCTGCTTCAAAGGACAAAAATGTTCCAACCTTACAACAAAGACATGCTTATGTTCTAGTCATATACAAGATAACAAGGGGCACTATGGGAATTATAAATCAGGAACCATGCACAAAGACTCATTGTATCATAATATTAAGAGTTGTAGTTAATGACATTAATTGTTATATAGTTAAGCCCTGCTAGAAATATCTTATGAAGGGTTTGAAACAAAGGTTTGGCCAAGCTATGAAAAAAATCTCTCAAAAGTATTTAATATACTTTTTAAATATTCCCAGAACCTCAGTAAACTAAGAGGAAATTTTGGTCAGGTGTCTCAAGAATTTTGTAATTGTGGACATCTAATATATACATTTCTTTTTTTTTTTAAAGAGAGAATTTTTAATATTTATTTATTTATTTTTAGTTTTTTTTTTTTTTTTTTTTTTTTTGGCGGACACAACATCTTTGTTTGTATGTGGTGCTGAGGATCGAACCCGGGCCGCATGCATGCCAGGCAAGCGCGCTACTGCTTGAGCCACATCCCCAGCCCCCTAATATATACATTTCACAATCAATTAGCAAAAAGCATCAAAGCCTTAGTACGATTTTATTAGCATCTTGTTAATTAAGAGTTCTCACCTTTTGAATAGATTTTCACCACATGAAAACTTTGTCCCTATTTTAATTTAATTCATCTCATGTTCCTTGATTTGTGGTATTTCCCACCACTTCTCTTTCTCTTTCTTTTCTCTGTTCACCCATACCAACCAAAGAACATTAGAACAATATTCAGAAAGCTGCTCTCAGGGCAAAATGAACCACTAAAAACCAAGAGAAAGGAAAATAAACACTGCTGGATTGAGATCAACCAGTAGCTTCCTAAATAACCTAAATACACAATACAGGCATGCAGTGGTGCAAGTCTGTAATCCAGCAGTTTAGGAGGCTAATTTGAGCAGTTTCAGCAATTTAGCAAGGCCCTCAATAACTTTGCAAGATCCTGTCCCAAAATAAAAACTAAAAAGGGCTGGGGATGTGGCTCAGTGGTTGAGTGCCCCTGGGTTCAATCCTGGATGCCAAAAAAATAAATAAATAAAACATCATCAAATTGTGCAATCATTTGTGGTTTGAAGTAGAATAAACACCTTCATTTCTGTGTTTCTTTCTCTACTCAATATAACATCACCTTAATGTTAGTTTTATCTCAGATATTTTACTAGGTGGTCTTGTCATTGTGTTAACATCATAGAGCAAACTTATATAGACCTAGATGATACAGATCAATCACGCTACATGGCCTCTTGATACAGTCAAGAGGCTTAGTGAACATGAGATGTGTGCACTACAGATAATATAACATGACCTCCTGTTTAACAGTATACTATTTTTTTTTAAGTAGGAGTGCACTCTGTGGTAACAGTAGGGCTACAGGTGCAGCTCAATGGTAGAGTGCTTGCCCAGCACAAGCAAGGCCCCGGATTCCATCCCCAGCACCACAAAATACAAAATATGATTACAAAGTATAGCATAGTAAATACATAAGCCAATAACGCACTTGCTTATTATAATTATTGAGTGTTTCATGCTATGCATAATTGTATGTGCTATGCTTTTATGTGACTGGCAGGGTAGTGGGTTTGTTCATACCAGCATCACCACATATGTGTGAATTACACATTTAGTAATGATGTTGTGCTCTTACATCCCTAGGCAATAGGAATTTTTCAGCTCCATTACACTCTTATAGGATCATTGTCATACATGCCATCTGTCACTGATGGAATCATCATTATGCAGCATATGGCTGTAATTGTCATTTCCACAGAAAAGATAGGTCAAACAACTGTATACATAAATCAAGCACCATCTCCCCAAGAGATCATTGGAATAACTTATTGATCAAATTTATTAAATCTTCCACAATAAGGAAGAACAATCCTTTGACAAAAGTTTGATAGTCTCAGAAGGAAAGGGATACAGGTTGGTATTTGTAGGACTCAGGAACCTGAGTAAAAATGGCTTAAAGAAGGGTTTTCAAAGCAGTGAACTATTCTGGGAATTGAGCAAAGTTTATAACATAATAGGTTAGGGATGTGGTAGTGTGACCAACTTGTCTTAGTTTACCTGGGACTTTCCCAGTTTTAAGAGTATAAGTCCTACATCCAGGGTACTAATTCAGGCCAAGGACAATTGGCCACCATTACAAGTATGATAACTAAATTTTCCTTTAATAAGTGGCATATTTTCCCAGAGGGAACTGTTTCAGATATAACAGCCATTTTCCCAGAACAAACTGTTCAGAATAGTTTGCAGCAATTTTCTAAAATAATGAATTTAGTTATTAGTTTATGGCCTTATTCCTGGACATGAATTACTAAAACGAGTAGAAAAGTAACATCTTTATATTTGGCTTGATTTCCCATTCCTTATACATAAGGTATATGAATATAATGGTCTCAGTTCTCAATACATATACCTAGATCAGAGTATAAGTCTTGATATAAATTAGTTTGGGTAAGGCAAGAGAGTTCTCTGGGATTTTATTTTTTAATTAGGACACTACTCCTATTTGTGATGGTTTCATCCTTACAACATAATAACCTCCCAAAGATCCCCCTTCCTAATATCATCACCTTAGAGGTTAGGATTTCGACAGTCTTTAACAAATATATGTGGTTATTCCATAGGTTGTGCAAAAACACTTTGGGGGATTCCTTTGGAACTGCCTTCAGAACTGTTCTACATTGCTTTAATATCCTTAACAGCATGGTTTCGCCCTTTGACAATAGATTTAATTTGGAAGAAGAAACAATATTATTCATTGTCAAATCAGAAAACTAAGATGTGTGACTAGACAGGATTTAAGTTCAAAGACAGCCTCAGCAACTTAGCAAGGCCCTAAGCAACTTAGCAATCACAAATAAAACATAAAAAAGGCTGGGGATGTGGCTCAGTGGTTAAGTGCCCTGGGTTCAATCCCCAGTAAAAAAAAAAAAAAAAGACATGATTAAATTCAATAAAGCTAGATGAAGTCAGACATTACTACTCAATGGCAAGAATACAGAAATGAGAGTAGACCAAGGAATTCTAGTCCCAGTTGAGTCCTGAAGGAAGTAAGCACTTTTGGCCTGTCACTTCATCTCACCTGTCACATCACCTGTGGTGATGCTGATATAAATTTAGACCTAAATTTCCCTCCATAGAATTCTCTATCAATTATCTAGTTGTCACATGGAAGTCACTCAAGAGCATAATAGTCAGGAAAGGTAAGTTTTTGCTAAAGGAGGAGATAGAAACCTGTTCAGAAATGTTAACAGGACTATGCATCACAGTAGAAAGCTGAACCAGTTAGTGCATAACTCTATACTTCTGACCTATAAGTTTTCTGTCTGCCAATTCTGCTAGACATTTGAACCAGACACAACTGAAAAGAAATTGTAGCCCAACTTTCAAGGTTTGTCTTAGAAAGTTTATTGACAATATTTCATTTCACAGCTTCTATTTGCATCCCTGTAGTACATTCAACTCGTTTCATAGTAATAAAGTTTAAAATGTTTTAATTTGGTAGGGTGTACATAAACAAAGTTTGCCATTTGAACCATTTCCAAACATACAACTGAGTGCCATTCATTACATTCAGGATACTGTGCAACCATCATCATTTACTTATTCTAAAAATATATTTATATTTACTCATCTACCAGCATAACTGTCCCTAGGTGCTAGGAATTTTGTGTTGAACAAAAAATGACATGTGGCCTTCACGGACACTGGCAGGTGCTGCTGTTTTCCGAAGTCTTTACGTACAAATGGCCAAGGATGAAAGATGAAGTGAGTGCAACACTGAAGTTGCTCGAGGCTCCCACCCGGCCCCACTTACCGAAGCAGCGCCTTGAGGAGCGCTCCCTTCAATCCAGGATTCTAGATTCTAAGACAAGCAGATTCTCCACAGCCCTGAGGAGTACGAGACCAGGAGGTGGGCGGGGCCAGAGTCGTGGGCGGGGACTAGGGCGGGGCCTGTTTCGTGACTGCCCAGGAGGCGGGGCCTGGGCGGGGCTGAGGACCCGCCGCTAGGGATTATTCCGGTGACTCCCGGCTGCCAGGCCTGGGCCTGCTCCTGGCGCTGCCAGGGCCGCGGCTAGGCGTTTTGGCTTCTCTCCTCGCGCGGCTCTGTGGCCGCCGCGGCCTGACCAGAAGACTGAGTGGGATGAGGCTGACGCGGAAGCGGTTCTGCTCGTTTATCATCGCCCTGTACTGCCTCTTCTCGCTCTACGCCGCCTACCTCGTCTTCTTCGGGCACCGCAGCCGGGTGCCGACTGCGACCTCTCGGGGCTTCAGGAAGGGGGCGGCTCCAGCGCGGGAGAGGCGCGGCCGAGGTAGGACTGAGGCAGAGCCCTGTCTCCCGCCGCGCGCCAGGTAGCAGGGCTGCGGGGCTGCGGAGTTCCCTGCCCGCAGGCCCGGGATTCCTTCCGGGGCCCAGCATGCGCTTTTCCTCCTGCCGCCTCCTTATCTTTGTCCGAAGATCGCTGGCCGTCCCTACTCCCCACCACGAGGCTGAAAGGCGCGGACTCCCTTTAAAAACATATTAAATAATATCCAAGACGAACTCAACTGCCAGGATTTGCGGGAATGCTGCAAGAGGGCCAATGGGTCTAAGACATCAATGTCCTTATTGAAGGAGTCTTCTCTAATCATGCAGTGACTTTGGACGGTGACCGCACTTACCTACAAATTCTGTCCCCTGTCCTGTATTGTTAATTGTATTAGGATCCAACTCAGCAATATCTCTCCTTTTATTCAGAATTTTGCACCATAGTATCCTAAACAGGTGAACACTACATCCTGAATTATTCATATAGTTACGTATGTACAATCCTTATATTAAAGAATCGGGAAGTTAAACATGTAAATTAATACATAGTATTCCATTATTTTTAAAGGTTTTATTTTGGAGGATATGCTTGTCTTACATTAGCATTTTATTTCTAAAATCTTTCAGATCAATGGTTCATTAAGTTGCTGATTACTTTTTTTAAAAATGTGTTTAACCAGTTCAATTTCAGTTGCGTCATCTCTCCGAAAAATAGAATTTAGAATGAAATTAAAACTCTCTAATATCTAATTTATAAAATTTGAATTTATCTACAACTTTGGTTATACCTTACTGTTAAACACTATTACTCTTTTTAAAACAGAACAGTCTACTTTGGGAAGTGAAGAATGGAATCCTTGGGAAGAAGATGAAAAAAATGAGCAACAACACAGAGTTAAAACTAGTCTTCAAGTATTAAATAAACCGAAGGGAAAAACAGACCACAGTATACAAATCTGGGGCAAAGCTGCCATTGGTAAGTCAACATATAGAGCAAAGACATATAAAAAGCATTATAAATCCAGTTGTGGTGGCACACACCTGTAATCCCAGCAACTCAGTAGGCTGAGGCAGGAGGATCACAAGTTCAAGGCCAGCTTCAGCATCTTAGCAAGACCGTGTCTTAAATTTTTAAAAAAGACTGGGGATGTAAAGCGGACCTAGGTTCAATCTCAGTACCAAAATAAAAGCATTATAAATGCACATTACTGATATTAAATTCACTTTAATTTATTTCATCATTGTTCTTTAAGGGAGCATATATTTCTTTCATTTTGTCAATATTTTATTCTCCTTGCAATTAGATAACATCTGTATAAACATGCACAAATACACAGGCATGCACTTTCATCATTGGTCCTTAGCAGAACACACCTTCATTTGTAGATGCAAAGAGCAGATTATATAGCACCATTATATTGAAATGTAATGTCAGCCTGAATTCTCATGAATCTGTGTATTTTATTTATTGGACACTTAATATACAACTATATACATGTACATTTTATATATCCTTACACACACAATATAATATATATATAAAATCTCAGATGTGTCCCATGCCCTAATAGCCAAACAAGTTTGGAAAACACTGAACAGAACAAAGTTAAATTAGGTTCTTCATTTCAAGATTTTCAGAGCTTTCAATATGACACTCTTCATTGTAAATGTCCAACAAGGGGATACAGTATGTAACTGATTAAACTTGATTGCTCAAGTTTAATTGTATTAGGATCCAACTCAGCAGTATCTCTCCTTTTATTCAGAATTTTGCACCATAGTATCCTAAACAGGTGAACACTACATCCTGAATTATTCATATAGTTACGTATGTACAATCCTTATATTAAAGGATATTTTTGCTCTGTGTATCATAAGAGTCTAGTGCCCCAGGATACATGTTATGCTCAACTAGAAAACAAAGCCCTCAGTGATGACTATAAGAGTTAGAAAGGATTTAATGAAAAGAAGGGGCTTTATTTGGCCTTTGAATATGAATTGGATTTATTATGATAAAGGATATGGATTTAGAAAGTAGAAAGTACCAAACAAGAGGAAAGTGAACAGTACCTATTTCATTGTGTTTCATAAGTTCTTTATGCCTACATACAAGTATACATCCTCAAAGATCACTACTGACCTCTAAATTTTAGACACCCAGATGTAGGCCTATAAATCAATCAATATGTAACAATTAAAAAAATTCTAGTATTGATTTCTTCCATTAAATCTCCACATCCCTATTACAGTTTTAATTAACTTTATCTCTTAACAGATTTTTACTGTGTGAAGCTGTGTTACTTTTGGAGGTTCTGGATGAAAATCTGTTTCCCTCCCTTTCACAGTTTCTAGACACTACCCACATCCCTTGACTTTTAGCTTCACATGACTCTGACCTGAGTTGAGCTGCTATAAGCATTGATGTGGCTGCTTCATGTAGTATGCTGATTTTGCTGAATTAAAGTCTTTGGGGTATATATACTAAGGAGTGGGATAACTGAGTCAAATGGTGGTTCCATTCTAAGTTTTCTGGGGAATCTCCATACTCCTTTCCATAGTGGTGATACCAATTTGCAGACCCACTAGCAATGTATGAGTGAACCTTTTTCCTCACATCCTTGCCAACACTTATAGGCTTTGGTTGTTTGGGTGTTCTTTAGTGAGACAGAGTGTAATGAAAATGGAAAAAAACACATCTTTCAGCATAATTAAAACAAGGTTCCCAAAGTTGTTGTGAGGTCTCCACATTACCTTATTGTGTGATGCTATTCTCTTTTACTTTTAAAGCTTTCATTCAGATGAAATCATGATAAAACTTCAGGGACTACCCTAAGGACAAAAGATGAAGTGGTATTTGTCTGCAAGGGGCATCATGCAGTCAGGGAAGTGTGTTCAAGTGAAGAGGAGGTAAAATCCTCTTGACTTATTTAATTGTGTATATATTTCTATGAGCTCCTCTGGTAGTGTCTGGAACAAAATAGTTTAATTCCTCCAGTTTATTATAACATAAAAAGCAGTTCTAATCATATAGTGATTACTTTTACATTTCAAAATATGATGAGTAATTGGGATCCAGTGATACTAAGGGTTTCTCAAATCTAGAGGAAGGGAGGTTATTGTCTTTCATATGACCCACAGTTAGCCACATTTTACACTCAAAGCTTGAGTTGTCTCTGTCATACATTAGTTGCCACATAGACAATTGTGGGCATTTGCTTGGTGGTAGAACTGCCTGCCAACCAACCAAAAGGGGAAGATTCTAGTTTCATAGTCAAAGATACAAAGGAATAGAACATAAACTTTTCTTACACACTAGAGTATACAAGAGAGTTAATGTTTTATGTTTGTTTATTTATTTATTTATTTTTACTTGTCAGGTTTGTATCTTTGGGAGCATATTTTTGAAGGCTTACTTGATCCCACTGATGTGACTGCTCAGTGGAGAGAAGGAAAGTCAATTGTGGGAAACACACATTACAGGTATTAGTTGTGCGACCTTAACTTTTGCTGTGCTGCTATACAATAGTTTATATAAATATTAAAAGGAAAATATATTTTTATAAAACATTTTAATTTCAGCTTGTGGAGAATAGAGAAATCTTATAAATATTCATAATTAAAGCTGACTTGGACACTGAAATATGAAATATGAAACTGTCAAATGAAATGTTAAAAAATACTCCCCTTTTTTGGAATTATATATCTGTTTTATTAGATTATGTGGAAAAGTTCATGCTCTATATTTTGTAACATTTGTCTGATGATGAACATTTAACATTCTATACTTGGAAGAGTAATATACAACCCTCAGATTATTTTCATTTTTTCTTCATGTAATAGTCATGTTTATTTTTATAATATTCAGGTGATATTAAAGCTTTTGCTATCACTTTTGAGATTTTTATTAATTAAAACATTGCATGTTTAATACATTACCATCATATGTATACCATCATATTTAGTGGTATAGATTACTAATATTCAGAAATCTCCTTTTTAGATTCAATACAACCAGTGAATTTTTAAAACTTTTTTAGATTGTATTTTTATAAAGTCCTTTTTATAATTTATATTTTACAATATTCTCTAACTGCATATTTTCTGAATATTTTGAGTAGAATTAAGATCATTTATTTAGAAAAAGTATAATAAATTATAATTTATCATGAAAATTCTATTTTTATTAGATTTTTGCTTTCTTAATGAAATAAGAAAAAAAAGTATTTTAAAATGCTATTTCATGTAACAGTTGTATTATTAGAGTGAAAAATATAAACCATAGTTTCTAATTTCTATTAAGATTTCATTTCTTTCCCACTGAAATTAGGAAGGGAAAAGCTACAGTTAAGCTTAATTTCATTTGAACTTTTACTGCCATTTTTATTCTTTATTTACTTTATACATACTTGAAAAGCAGTTTCATTCTATCTTCTCAAAGTAATCATACTTGAAAAGTAAACCAATTTTTAAAAATCGTCATTGATGAGGATTATTTTTTCTTTCATCTTCAGGCTTCTGTTGCTTTAACCATTCCAAATCTTAAGCATAGTTCTCAACTTATAATACTAGGATTTGGATGTTGGAAAGTAAATGTTTTTTATGTGTATAAATTTAATAATTTGGTGTTTGAAAAGTAATCATGTGGGCTCAGTGGTAGAATGCTCAGTGGTAGAACGCTTGCCTAGCATGTATGAGGACCTGAGTTTGAGCCCTAGAAGCACAAAAAAAGAAAAAGAAAAATAGTGAAAGAAAGGAAAGGAAAGGAAGCATGTGTTATGGATATTTGTCTAATAGTTCTAGCCATAGTATATAGAATTTTCAAAAAAATTCTTAAAGAATTAGCATCTTTAAGCTTAAAAGAATAATATTACATTGTTGTATTGCAACAATGGTAGCAAAGGACTGAAGCAAACAGCATTAATTCCCAAAAGAAAACCTAATTTACCCTTCCCTTTTCAAATTTTTATGCAGATTTTATGGTCTGATCAAAGAACAATGTTATTTTCTCTTTGGATTTAAGAGAATGTGTATTCAAGAAAGTTCACCATTGTACCAATTTTTATAAAGCAACTTGTTTAAGTTTTAGGCTTATGAAAAGTAGCATATGTAATTTATCCAAAATTAATGAAGCTTTATGGAATTACAAGTTTTGAATTAGAGAGGTTATGTGAGTACTAACTTGAATGCCTGAACACATTCACCATCCTTACTTGACCAAAAATGAATCAAAAGTAATGATTTACCTTGAAGATATTGAAAGAGTTTCGAATAGCAGGATACTTGTTTTAAATAAGTGTAAATATTTAGTTTTGTTTAGGGCTGGGGTTGTGGCTCAGTGGTAGAGCGCTTGCCTAACGTGTGAGACTCTGGATTCGATCCTCAGCACCACAATAAAATATAAACAAAATAAAGTTGAAAAATATATGTTTTGTTTAAATAAACCTCTACATTTATAGAGAGTTTATATCATTTAATTTTAGCCTCCTTACTGTTCTCAGGCATTAGTATAAAGTTATTATCAGTGTTCTCAAGTTCATGAGGCTCAGAAATACTGATTCTTACAACTCACAGATCCAAAGAATGCAATCCAGAAACCAAGTAAGTAACTCAAAATGGAAGGGAACTATTAGGCAATTGCTTGTACTGGCTTCAGTGACATGTTTCTTTCCATCCAGGCAGGCTATAAGTGATACCTTGAGAGTTTTTTGATTAAACATGGAATCAAAAGCACTGGGCTTAATTATGGTAGTTCTTCCCAAATTAATGTGTTTCTGAAGAAAAGAAATATGATGATAAGAAATATGACTCCTTACCATATGAGTCAGTAACAGCATATGTAGTCTTTGCTCAGCATCTGAACACATGCAGGTCAAACTGAACTGCTGGTTAGCCCAATGAAGCCATTGACACCTTTGGGCAGTGTAGCAAGGTAACTGAGTTGAGAGTACAGCCCCTGAAGCCAGACTATTGCGGTTCATTTCCAATTCTAATACTTAGTTGTCTGATCTCACATAGGTTTCTTAACCTTTCTGTTCCTGGGTTTTCTCCAGATTATAATAAGTCAAAAAAGTTCCTGTTTCACAGGATTGTTTTAAATATTAAATGCAATAATAGATGTACAGTGTTTGGAATAGTATATAGTATGTAGTAATCACTATAGAAGTCTTCTTGCTATTTTATTATTTATTCATAATTATTTTAAAAACTGAAGTGCTGTGATAAAAGTGTGCTTTACTATAAAATTATGATAAAGCAAATTTTAAGAGAAAAGCCACCTTTTTTTCCCTAAATCTAATGTGATACTATATAATATAAATTAATCTCCTAATGATACATTTAGGAAGTTTTGTATTCTTAGGAGACTAAACTGGCACTTAGCTGCAAGTACACTACCTAAATATTAGCAGATATAGATAGAAACAAGATGGAAAACAGATTTTTAAAACCAAAAGAAATAAGAATTTAGCTGTCTCTGAGAAGGCAAATTGATTGACATAGGATGGTGGTATATTATTTTCTTTTCAAAACACATCTTGTCTTATAATGAATCAAATAATCTGAATGAAACAGTAATTTTTGTAAGTTAATCATCTGTACTTAAAAAAAAGAGTTTTGCGATAGATAAAAATTAGAAATGCAAGTAAATAACTTCTTATAATACCCAAAGATTGTTTGAATAGCAGAAATACCAGTCTTTGAATCAGTCATCAGATGACACTTCTCTGAAATTAAGTCTCAACTCCTTGCTCCGAGGAATATATATTACTTAAGACAAAGGCACTCCCTATGAGACAAAGGTCTTTCTCATATCCTTTCTATAGGTAATAATTTTTTGCGTTAGTTCCAGTAAAATTCTGTGGCATCAGGAAATCCAACTATGCATGAATTCTGGATATCATAGCATGAGATGGTATTTAGAGCAAGAGCTATAGCCCTGACTTCCCATTATCATTTATAATTTATTCTTGACAAAATAATTATTAAGTACCTTTTAGTGTCCTATTTCCCTTTTCGTCCTCCCTAGTCTACAGAAATGGTTAGGAATGTTTCTTCTCGACTTTACAAACAGGTAGCTAAAAGTGGTAGTAGACTTATTTATAAATTGATTATGCACTCCTTAGAGCAACAAATGGTAAGTTCTTAGTATCTTATTCCCACTGGTGTTTTTCATAGCTTCCCCTAATACTGAAATAAATAAATATTTAATTTGTCAGCAAACCATGAAATCAGGATTTGTTGAAATCCTACCTGGACAGTTTCAATTAAAAAAAAAAAATGCATTTTGGTATACAAGTATATGTAGGACAGAACACTGCAAAGATAGAAGTTGAAAGGTGTACTTGTAAAGTATCAAAATACAAAAATTGGGATATTTATAACACTTTTCCTTAAGTAGAGGAATTTATGTGCTATATCACTCAAAATATGAAATAATTGCTGGGCACAGTGGAGCATACCTGTAATCCCAGAGGACATGGCAGGAGGATCACGAGTTCAAAGCCAGCCTCAGCAATTTATCGAGACCCAAAACAATTTAGCAAATACCAAAATCCCCAGTACCAAAAAAAAGACAGACTGAGGAACTGTCTTTTGGAAGATTGGAAACAAAGCACACTGTGTGATCCTACATCTGAAGCTGGGGTCAGAAAAGGGACAGGAGTGTCACAGCTATTGAAATCTGAGTATTGTAAATTAGATAATAGTTTAATATCAATGATAATTTTCTCAGATAAATAATTATATTATGGTTATATAAGATGTTAACATTTGAGGAATCTGGATGAAAGGTATAAAGAAAATTTTTGTGGGACTTTTTTGCAACATTTTTGTAAATCTGAAATTATTCCAAAAGAGAAAAGTCAAAAAATATAAACAAATTTTTAAAAAAACTATGCCATAGGAAATAGTCTCACTATATTAACTATTATCAGTTAAATGCTTGTGGATTAAAGGCTCAATTATTGTTTTTTATTTTGGTACCTGGGATTGAGCCTAGGGGCACTTAATCACTGAGACATACATACCCCAGCCCTTTTTATTTTTTAATTTTGAGACAGGGTGTTTCTAAGTTGGGAAGGCTGGTATCAAACTTGCAATTCTCCTGTCTCAGTCTCCCAAGTCATTGGGATTATAAATATGCATGCACCACCATGCCCAGCAATAGTCCTCAGTATTTCATGACCTTGTGAATTAGGAGGAGTACTGCACATTTATTTTATAGAATGTCCTTTGGTTTGGTTTTGTCTCATGTTTCCCCATGATTGGATGGAGATTATGGGGTTTTATTTATAATACTTCAGAAGTAACATTGCACTGTCTTCAACCCATATTTTTTCCCCATTGCTCATTATGTTGACTTTGATCACTTGGCAAAAGTACTGCCAGTTTCCTCATTGTAAAATTAACTATTTTTTCCTCTGTGATTATTAATTATCTTACTAAAGAAATACCTTGAGACCATGTAAATCTTCCATTATACTGTGACCCACAGATTTTAGTATTTGGAAGCAGTAGTTTTCAATGTTTTGAATTCAAAAAGCAAAAAATAAAAATAGAGTACCTAGGTGCAAACAAATATATAAAATCCAACTAAGAAAACCTCATAGAAATTTCCAGACTCACTAGACAAAAATTAAAAAGTAAAAAAAGTGCAATCCCAGCAGACTTTAATGTTGTAATTCTTTAAGGAAAAAAACACTAATGGAAATTTAGATGGCAAAAAAAAAGTAATATATTGATACATTTGTAAACACTGCTTTATATCTTCAATGCTTATATAAGCATAACTCGGGGTTTTTTAATATAGAGAGTTGATGGACAAGGGCCTAAATATGTACAGAATTAAGAGGCTAAAATTAGGAGATAGAATGCATGCCTAGCGTGCATAAGTTCCTGGATTCAGTCCCCAGCATGGCAAAAAAAAAAGCGGAGGGGGGGGGGGGAATTAAGTGAAATCAACATAACAGTTTCATTCCTAAACAGTACTATCATAAAGATACCCTTTTTAATTCTTTTTCTATTCTTAGAATGGTTTAACCTGTTATTAACTAATTTACCGAGGCTGATTCTGAAAACAAATAGAGTTTATCAGACTCACTGACATAAATGCAGTCATAGAAATGGAAAACAACATGTGAGAATTTGTTTTATTTTTAAGAGGATGAGCAGGCACATACGAACAAATAAGTTTATGTTTGAACAATTCGTATGTGCCTGTTCATCCTCTTAAAAATCAAACAAATTCTCACATGTTGTTTTCCATTTCTATGACTGCATTATTTATCTAGGGTGAACAAATCTATACGAACAAATAAGTTTATGTTTGAACAATTCGTAGAGATTTGTCCACCTTAGATAAATAATATGAAAATAAATCAAAATAGAAAGTTACATGTGAAAAAAACTGACATTTTAGGTTGTTAAAAAATAAGTTCTCTGAAAAAAATTAAATAAATATATTAGTATTATAATATACTGTGAGTTAAAGCTATGATATTGTTATTAGAAGATTAAATTAATAGAAATGTATTACAAGTAACAATAAAATTACAAAAATTTGAGTGCTAAAAGTTCATTTGTAAATTAGAAGTCTACAATGTACAGTTTATGAAAAAATATTATATTATGTGTATTAATCTTTAAGATTAGTAGATTATGAACATGATTGTGACACCCTCTTTTTGGGGAAAGATGACTTATCCTCCAAAATCACATTCTCCTGGCCCAATCTCCCATTCTTATGAGCTATCATGAGAGTTGGGTGTTTCATCATAATACTAAAATGGGAAAGTGTGGAATTATAGCTACTCTGCACCTTCAGATTAAGGGGTGAATCACAGCAGCTACTCAATGTAAGAATCATTCATAAATTAGATATACCAGACAGGCCTGGTAGCCTGTACTGAAATCCCAGGAACTTGGGAGACTGAGGCAGGAGGATCACAAGTTTAAGGATAACACTGGCAATTTAACAAGTGAGACCTTGATTCAAAATAAAAAATAAATAATAGGGGTATGGGTATAGTTCAGTGGTAGCATACCCTTGACTTCTATACACAGTACTTAAAAAAAAAAAGTTAGATATACCTGTTTTATAAAACTGAAGTTTCTTATATATTAAGCAAAAAAATAATAATATAGAATCCAATGACTGACAATCATGTGACTTTGCATTGTGCATTTATCACTTATTAAGGCACTTTTGAGACCACTAGGTACTTTGTCATCATAGTTCCCTTAACATAATAGTGGTATATATGATATTCATTCATTAGTACTTGCTGAATTTGGAAAAGAGTGGAAGTGATTATGGGAATTCCAAAAATATATTGTTTTCAGAGTCAGCTTTAAAATTCAATATTTAATTGATTTCTCTGGGCTTTTTTTTAGTTGTAGATGGACACAATACCTTTATTTTATTCATTTTTATGTGGTGCTAGGGATCTAACCCAGTGCCTCACATATGCTAGACGAGCACTCCACCACTGAGCCACAATTCCAGCCCCTTCTCTGGGTTTTTTTTTAACATTGTAAGTATTTATTTGAAGGAAATTTTTCAACTGAGACAAGCAACAGAAGAAAAATATTGAAAACTATAATTCTGATTGTTAAAAATATCCTAGCATATCATAGACAAGCAAATCACTGTTTTAAAATTCTCTATATCAATTCTTTAAATATGTTTACTCTTCAGTTAATGGAACTTTGATCCTTAACTAATAACTTAGTAAATTAAAATATAGCATTCATCACAAATAAATACCTTCACTTTATAAAATAAATGTGTATCAGGAAAGTTGCTATTAAATTGAATTTACATTCCTTGGTTCATATTTTAAGCAGTAGGAGAACTTAAATGATAGAGCAAATAACTCTCTCACAGAAAATTGCTACTTATGTATTCAACATTTACTGAGGGCCTACTAAAGTTAATTCTTAGTAAGTTCTGAGAATTTCAAAATGAATAAAATACTTTCCCCTAATCTTGAGCACTTCACACTCTAGTAGTTAAGAAAAACAAATTATTGTCATGCAGTATAGAAAGCATAATAATAACAATATGCATACTCCATCATAACAGTTAATTAGGAAACACAGATGACAACTAACCTAATATGAATAGGTTGTGGGGCCTTTGGAGAAAGAATTCCTAAAGGAGGTGATAACTGCTGAGTCTTTAAAATGTGTAGGAGTTAGCAAGGCAGAGAGAGGAGAGATTATATTCCTAGCAGCGATGACATTAGAGACCCAAAACTGAGAAGCAGCTTGGCTTGTGCATGGAACTGCAAGCTATCTGATTTCCCTTAGAGCATAAAGATGAGGTAGCATGGCTGAAACTGAGAGAATTGGGCAATGGCCAGATCATGTTAAACCTTATATATACACCATCTTAAGGCTCTCGGACATTATTGCTGGCAGTGAAAAACAACTGAAGCTATTTGAGCAGAATAGTGAAGATCATGTTTTTGCAGATGTTTATGCTTCTCTAACAGCCATGTGGAAAACTTATTTGAAGAAGACAGCTGGGTGCAGGCAGACCAGATGGGAGGCTAAAAGTTTGTCCACTCTGCTAGCCCACTCCTTAACGCCTACCTAACCTCATTCTAAGCGGACAATCCTGCCTCCAGTTTCATCACAAAAATTGAGGCATCTATTATTATCTCCCTTTATTAGCTGTTGTAACATTCACCTGCTATCTACTTCATCCCTCACCCATCCTTACTCTTTCCTGAGTTCTCAGACAATGAGTTGATCTTTCCTAGTTCACCTCACTTCTACATCCCATGTGCCTCTTCCAGGACCTTGCTTGGTCAGTTACTTTCTTGCTGTCCTTTATCCCTGACTTTTCACTATTTGTTTCTTGCCTTCTTATGCAGATTTTCAAAATAGTTGTCTACACTCATAATCTCCAATCCCAACTTCTCAACCCACTGCAGTTTGACTAACTAACCTCCCAACAAAACACATATACCCACCCAACTACCTGAATCTTATGCAGTTGTTTTTCTTTTCCCTTAAAATTTTGTAACCTCTATCACTGTTTCCCAGACTGTGTACTGAGACAAGGAAACATGGCTACCTTTGACATCTGTCAGACACCATGCCAACTGCTAACTGAAGGTGGTATCACAGTAGAAACACTAGATTACCCTATATTTATTTTAATGATGTTTTACCTTTGTAAAGCTGGGTTTTCCTTGGTTGCTACAATTAAATGAAAGTACCACATAAAAATCAGGGTAGAACTGCCGCAGTCTGGCTGGGCACGATTCAGGAGCCACTTGTCAAAAGAAACGAACTTTATTTTTAGAACCACACACGCCAAACAAAACAGCTCCTCAGGAAAAACCCTCAGAGCCCAACTGCCACCACCGGCTTCCCACAAGGCTCTCTCTCCCACAATCCTCCTGCTCTTGAGGCCTATTGGCTGGGTCGGGTGGGCAGAGCCAAAAAAGTCCCCCAATGAGCAGCTGGGTGGTCTGAAAGGGCAGGGAAACAGCCCAATGAGCATCACCGAAGAGGAGCCAATCAGCTAGATGTTGCTGGGGCTGCTGTGAGCCAATCATCAGCTGGCAGTCTGAAAGGGCGGGGAAACAGCCCAATGAGCATCACCGAAGAGGAGCCAATCAGCTAGAAGTTGCTGGGGCCGCTGTGAGCCAATCATCAGCTGGCAGTCTGAAAGTTTGCTGGGGCCCCTTGGCTGTGGCTGTCAACATAGAACAAGAAGTGAAAGTGGCAGTATCCACTCTGATTCCAGGATGACTCAGGTGCACACATCCCATTATTAAGTATTTGTGATTAGTTAAGAATGAAATAGGGTTATTATTTTTTCTTCCAGTACATAGGTGTGATTTTTTAAATGGCTTCTAAGCTGTTAGGGAGATTACACTAAGTGACCTACTTACTTTTTTTTTTTTTAATCTTTATTTTATTTATTTATTTTTATGTGGTGCTGAGGATCGAACCCAGCATATCACATGTGTTAGGCAAGCACTCTACCACTGAGCCACAACCCCAGCCCCCCAGTCACATTTTTCCCCATAATCTTTTTTAAATTTATATTTTCTTGGGGCATTATAATTATGCATAATCATGGGATTCACTATGCCATGTTAGTACATGTACATAACATAATTTGATCAATCTCATTCCCCAATACCTTCCCTTTCCCTCCCCTTATCCACTTGCTGTATTCTACTGATCTCCCTTCTATTGTTGTTATTATTATTATAAATTATCATTACATATGGGGGACTCTTTGTGGCACATTTATATGTGTACACAGCATAAATTAATAGATTTCCTTCACTAGTGCTTACCTATGCCCTCCCCTTTTCCCTTCCTCTCAATCCCCTTCCTCTACTCCTTCAATTTAATGAGATTCCCTGACTCTTTTTATTCCTTTCTTTTTGTTGTTCTTCTCTAGCTTCCACATATGGGAGAAAACATTTGACCATTATAAGTGGCTTACACTTAGCATGATGGTCTCTAGTTCCATACATTTACCAGCAAATGACATAATTTCATTCTTCTTTATGGCTAAGTAAATTGCCATTGTGTATAATACTACATTCTTTTTTATCCATTTGTCTGATGGGTACCTAGGCTGGTTCCATAACTTGGCTATTGTGAATTGCACTGCTATAAACACTGGTGTGCATGTATAACTATTCTATGCTTTATTTTATTTCTAAATACCAAGGAGTCATATGATTATTGCATTCCAGGTCTTTTGAGGAATTGCCATGCTGCTTTCCAAATAGTTGTACTAATTTGCAGTCCTACCAACAATGTATAAGCAAAGGAGACAATTAAGAATGTGAAGAGAGAACTTACAGAATGAGAGAAAATCTTTGCCAGCTATTCTCTGACTGGGGATTAATATCCAGAATATATAAAGAATTAAAAAATCTTAATACCTAAAAAACAAATAACCCAATCAATAAATGGGCAAATGAACTAAACAGAAGAAATACAAAAGGCCAATAATTATATGAGAAAATGTTCAAAATCTTAGCAATTAAGGAAATCCAAATCAAAACTACAGGGAGCTGGGCGTAGTGTCACACATCTATAATCCCAGTGTCTTGGGAGGTTAGGTAGGAGAATTGTGAGTTCAATTTAGTAAGGCCCTAACAGACCCATTCTATAAATAAAATATTTTAAAAGGGCTGGGGGTTATGGCTCAGTGGTTATGCATCCCTGGGTTAAATCCCTGGTACCAAAAAAAAACTACTGATATTTCATCTAACTGAAGTTAGAATTACAGTCATCAAGAATACAAATAACAGTAAATGCTAGTTGGAGGGAAAGAACTAATTACTTTTTTAAATGGAACTGTTAGGCATTTCTTTTGGTTTGGGAATCACTAAAACAGTTAATGAAACCGTAAAGATGCTGAGAATCTCTGACCTGTGCATTAGGTCTGTAGCATTGACCCCAAGGAGGCTTTCTTTGTCCTGTTTCCCAGTACCTTTCATTTTCCTTTCCCCTCAGAGGCAATTGTTAATATGAGTTTGATGTGTATCCTCCTATTCAAATTTTTACATTTATTCTGATACTAGATATATAAGTATAAATCTTTTTCCTATGTGTGCTTTCAAATTTACATAAAATTATCATTTTAGGAAAAAAGGTTTGTTTTCCTTCATATATTGAGGCCTAATCTTCATTGGAATGTTTAAATGTGACAAAAGAAATAAAAATAAAAGATCCCACACTTCTGATCATCATATGCAAGTTGATCTGTCTCCAGTCAAAACTTCCTATTGATCTTCAGTCATGTTCCATCATCTAAACTTGTTTGAAAGAACTTATTATATTATAGAAATTTCATTTCTAGAGAGAATATGAATTAAAGTTCATTATAGATTATATATAAACTGATTTGAAACTTCTGATACCAAATACCTTTATCCTATTTTTGTCTGTCTCTTGTTTTTCATTTGTTGTTTTCATCAGCTTCCTCACTGGTCCATCTGTAGTCCCAGGGTACTTCCCCATTGATACCAGTAATGTGGTGCTTGTTTTAAATGGAAGAGAAAAAGCAAAGATCTCTCATGCCACCCAGTGGTTATTTTTTGCACAGACTTTAATGAAAACTCAAAAACTTCAGCATCTTGCTGTGGTTTTGCTTGGAAATGAACTTTGTAATAATGACTGGATACTCAAGTTTCTCAAAAAAAATGGAGGCTTAGTGGAGCTGCTTTTCATAACATATGACAGCCCCTGGATTAATGACGTGGATATTTTTCAATGGCCTTTAGGAGTAGCAACGTAAGTATAAAACATGATTACTCTTTTCTAGACTCTAAGTTACAATAAATTGTTTAAAATGATGACATATTTGATTTTTCTTAGATCATTGAGGCCAAGGATAATCTTTCCTAAAGGCAAAATTAGGGTGTGGTCTCATTCTTTGGTGACAACAGTGATGTTTTCAGAGTATTATATTCTTTTTATGAGAACAGATAAGCTTGTTTTATTTTGTTTCAGAATTCTGAGATGAAGGATGGATATTCAAGCTTTATTAGGAGTACCATAAAGAGATGTTTAGAAAAAAATGAATAATGATAAAATAAACAAAATTACTTTTAAGGCTAAATATTATTATATTAAGAGCACACCATACCCTTGGGTTTGGGGCTGGTTGAATTTGCACAGATCCCTTCTATAAAAGGAAAGATTAATTAAATGTGGCTAATTATCTTAATATATAATCTTTTTCCAGCTATAAAATACAAAACATTTTTTTTATCTCTCTGTTAACAGACGGTTTTAATTAAGATTACAGTAGCTTTAAGGTAAATTGTACTCTGGTGTAATACTGCACACCTGTAATCCCAGCTACTTAAGAGGCTGAGAAAGAAGGATCACAAGACAAGTTCAAGGCCAGCCTGGGAAAATTAACAAGAACCAGTTTCAACTTAAAAAATTAAAAGGACTGGGGATGTAGTTCAGTGGTAGATCTCCCCTGGGTTCTGTTCCCAGTATTATACACACACCCAAAAATGGTAAGTTGCCACTAGTACATAAACCTGAGGACAAGGATTGTTATCTCTTTTGTTCACTTCTAATTTTAGATTAAAGCCTAAAATAGTGCCTGTATGTGGTAGGCATTCAATAAATATTAGTTAAGTGGACAGATTATTTGATATGATTTTTTAATCAAATATTCATTATTCAGTCACTGGTTGCCAGATGTAGCCTTTGACCATTGTTTAGCTAGCTGCACAAATGTTAGCAGGAAAGCATGCTAGACAAGACATATTCCCAGGCCTACTTTTACAATATTCTGACTCAGTAGGTTTGGGTGGGGCTAGTCAGAAAGGTTTTTGTTAAATATAGCCAGATTTAAGAGCCTCTGGAAAAAATCTATCCCTTGAGAAGAGCCCATATTCGTAAAATGCTTTGAAAATTTTTACTTTTTCACAGTAGCATTGCATAACCTATTCACATAGTATAAGATGGATACTTATGATAATGCTAGTATTGTTGGACTAGGCCAACAATCATGTCTTACAGATCAGTAATTCTCAACCAGGGGACAGTTCCCCACCCCACCCCACCCCACCCTGTCCCAGGAGACATTTGGCAAGGTCTGAAAATATTTTGGTTGCTGCAACTGGAGGGTGGAGGTTGCAAAAACTGGCATCTAACAGGTAGAGCCCAGGGGTACTGCCAAACATCCCACAATGTATAGGACAGCTTCCACAACAAAAGTTACCTGACCCAAAAACATCCATAGTGCTGAAGTTGGGAAACCTCATTATAGACTAACTGTAACAAATTATTAAAGCTTTGCTCTCATATGAAGGTTATATTTAGGCCTAGTTTGATCCTTGTTATCCCCAAATGCCCCTAAGAATGACTCACTTGCAGTAAGCCTTCCTTATGTGGAATAAAAGATTTTTTTGTTTGTTTTAATCTACTTGAAAAGCCCTTGGAATTAATTTTTCAGAATTCTTTGCTATAGCAACATATGTTCTATAATATTTCCTTTTTTCTGTGTGTGTGTGTGTGTGTGTGTGTATGGGAATACAGTGTGATGTCTGGATATGTGTTTACAAGGTGGAACAATTAAATTAGGCTAAATAACTAATCCATCAACTCACATACTTATAATTTTTATGGTGAACCGTTGAGAATCTATTATTTTAGCAATGTTAAAATATACAGTGAATTATTTATTATAATCACCATTCTGTGCAGTACACCACTAAACCTTATTCCTCCTAACTGAAACTTCGCACCCTTTGATCACTCTCTCCCTACTAAGAGTATTCTGTGATCTTCCCATCACCTGGCTAAAACATTAATTAAATCATGAATATAATGAATGTAGATGAGTCATTATGCTTTGAATTTCTTGAATTCAATAAGCCTAACAACTATAAGTGAATAATAGAAGTAAAAATAAAAAACAAAGAATTTTAGGCACAATATCTCAATGACATTTTTCTAAGAGATATCAATGTTAAATTTTTTCAAGTCACTTGATTCAGAGACTTTTCTGAAGTAAGTATAGAAAGTTAACAACTTTAGATTTAGAAATCTTATTTTAAGTCTCTTTCTATGTATAGTCCTACCTAAGAAGATGGAATGTAGGGATATTGCCAATCATATGTCATAAATTAACTCATATGTACTTATTTTTATAGATACAGGAATTTTCCTGTGGTAGAAGCAAGTTGGTCAATGCTGCATGATGAGAGGCCATATTTATGTAATTTCTTAGGAACTGTTTATGAAAATTCTTCTAGACAGGCACTAATGAACATTTTGAAACAAGATGGAAATGATAAGCTTTGTTGGATTTCAGCAAGACAACAGTAAGTTCTGTTTACTTGATTCATCCATTCTGTTCTTCAGTCTGAGTGTAACTTTATGTACAAACACAGAAGGTTTCCATTGAAGCATTATTATCTCCATTTATACCAATCTTTCCCAAGAAGATACATTGGTAATTAAAACTGTGAAAAGATTAGGTTGTATACATCAAAATAGGGTGACTGTCCTATAGCTGTAGTCCATCTTGAAGAAAAACACTTGTATCTATCATTTGCAAATGTCACGTTAGGGTTTCTTCAATAATATTTGTTATTCTAATTTGGCACACAAGAGACTGTAAATGTCAGTAAGGTCTTAACTCCCTGAGATATTCAACAGACCAATTTGGTTTGCCAAGACTTGCCTACTTTATTTTTCACACAATCAAGAACCTGACACCATCCCGAGGACAGGGATTATATATTCTTCTTTGAATCCTCTACTCTAACACAGGGCCTTGAACAAGGTAGACCTAGGATAAATAGTGAGTGAATAGACCTACTAAGGTTAATTTTCTTCCATCTTTTATATAGAAAACAGGTGTTTGTGGAGTAAAGGAAGTAACTTTGGAATCATTTATGCTGTTTTTAAATAAACGAATGGAGTTTTTAATATAAAGCACATTCATTAGGGAACTAGTACCTTAAAAATGTTTTTCTAGATCTAGGAATTTATTTTTTTAATTATAGAAAATACTCTCTTCTAGAATTCTTCCTAATCTACTGTGAAGGTAACTGCTGTATTCCAGGAATTGTTTTGTGATAAATATAATAGTGAACAAAAACAATCCAAGTCCATGCTTTCCTGGCACTTATGTGATTTTTGGAAGAGACAAGAACAGAAAATGAGAAATATCATGAAAAGTAATTAGGCAGAAGAGGGGCATAGAGAGGACTAGGGGTTCTGGATCACTTGGTATTTTCACACAAGCAAGGTAGGCATTAAGCACAGACCTGCAGAAGGTGAAGGGAGGTGAGCCTGTGTATATTTGAGAGAAGAGTATTCAGGCAGAAAAAAAAGAGCAAATGCAAAGATCAGAAGGCAGGAAAGCACTTTTCACAAGGGCCAATGTGTCTGCAGAGGAGTGGATACGAACAGTGTAAAATAACAAAGGCTTTCAGGAGAAAGAGAATTATTCTTATAATTCCTCTCAGTCCATTGAGCCCAAGGTTGAGTAGGTATCTTTGCTTATCATTGCTACTTCCAGACCATTCTCTTCTTTCCCTCCATAATACTCCCAACTTTAAATTTCATGCCCACAGACAAAATTGCAATTACTTTACTCTCTGAAATCATATACTGGCCCTTGGGTTCATCCCCCTAATCCCTTGAAGAGTTTTGCTTCTAGCACATTCTTAGACCTTGTCTGACACTAGTGTGGTGATTTCCAAATCTAGCTAGATGGTTCTTCCATCACCTCCATCTTGCAGTTCCTTTATACCTTTTCATCCTTGCTCTGGGCCCCCAGATTACCTTAACCATTTCCTTTCATGCTCATTTTTTAGACATTGTCATTACACATATCACATTCCCTCAAGGTGACCTCAAATTCTAACATCTCTGTACCATATTCTACCATTTTTACCTCATTCCCTGTAATAGTCTGACTCCAATAATTCAGCTAGAATTGACAGTCCTTTGTTCCTACTACCCTGTTTATCCTTCATTCCATCTATTCACTTTATTGTATACCCGACATAAATTTTATAGTCAGTCAGAACTGCATATCCCTTCAACTCCCCAAGTTTCTTAAACTGGCAATTCCCAACTGTAATTAAATCCAGCTCTCAGCCTACTCCATACCTGCACCCATGTAACTGAACATATCCTGACTTAACATATACGACTTTGAACCTGAAGTGCCCAGCAATCATCCTCTTCCTTGCCCATGCATTCTGCCATTCTCCTAGAAGACTGTTTTATCCCTGCTCTCTCCTGAACTGTAATGCCACCTCTCCATCTCTTTTACTTTATTATCTTATTTTTATGTCACTGAGAAAATAAAAACAGGAAAGAAAGTCTAGATTCCTAACTGATCACCCAGCTTCTACCCTTATCCCCTACAATCCATTCTGAACCCCACAACCAGACTGATGCTCATCATCATCAGGTCATGTCATCCTCTAATCAAACCCTACATGTAAGACACCCCTTAGATAAGGCCATTCAGACCTTATCTCCTATTTCCTTCTTCAGTTCCTCTGCTTCAACTATCCTGGCCTTCCTGCTGTTTCTGTAATACACCTGACACACTCTGTCACAGGCCTTCGTTCTAGCTTGCTCTGTACTCTGCTCTCCCAAGATCTGCATGGCCTGCTCCTTTACCTCAAACTCTGCTCAGATGCCACTATAGTGAAATATTCCCTGGTCACTTATTGCAGACTGCTACCCTATCCTCTTGCAGCTTCTCTCTTATTTTTCCACACAGCATTTAACACATTCTAGAAAACTTACTGATTTGATTTTTTTTTTTTTTGTACCAGGGATTTAACCCAGTGTTGCTTAACTAGTGAGCCACATTTCCAGCTCCTTTTTTATTTTATTTAGAGACAGGGTCTCACTGAGTTTCTTAGGACCTTACCTGATTTGACTTTCTTACTGTCCATGTTCACCACTAGAACTAGAATGAGAAGGGAGAGAAGAAAGGACTTGGCACTCGAAAAATAAAGATTAAATTAATATTACTCATTCAGGAATTTTTTAGTGACCAATAGGTTGTTTTTAATGTGCATCTATAAAATGTTCAAATTTTGGAGCTGGGGTTATAGCTCAGTGATGGAATGCTTGGCTTACATGTATGAGTAACTGGCTCTTATCCTCAGCACCACATAAAAATAAATAAATAAGGGTATTGTGTTCATCTACAACTAAAAATTTAAAAATTAAATAAAATGTTCACATTTTTAAGAAATCTATTTGGGCCAAGATTTTAGGTATCTTTTGTCTGTCCTTATAATGTGTTCACCATTTCTGATAACTGACATTAAAAAAGACAAAGTATTTTCTTTCAAAAAGATTTGCTTAGTAAAATGAAACCTACAGTTATTTTTCTGGTTTTCCAGGTGGCAGCCTCAAGAAACAAATGTAAGTCTTAAGAATTACCAAGATGCTTTGCTTCACAGTGACCTCACTTTGTGCCCAGTAGGAGTCAACACAGAGTGTTATAGAATATATGAGGCCTGCTCCTATGGCTCCATCCCTGTGGTGGAAGACGTGATGACAGGGGGCAACTGTGGAAATTCGTCTGTCCACTACAATGCCCCTCTGCAGTTACTCAAGTCCAGGGGTGCTCCCTTCATCTTTATTAAAAACTGGAAGGAACTTCCTGCCATTTTAGAAAAAGAGAAAACTATAGTTTTACAAGAAAAGATTCAGAGAAGAAAAGAATTACTTCAGTGGTATCAACACTTCAAAACAGAGCTAAAAATGAAATTTACTGATGTTTTAGAAAATTCATTTTTAATGAATAATAAACATTAATTATTAATTATCTTTTGAACTAAGACATGATTTTTTAAATCATTTCCATTACTGAGTATGTGTACATATTAATAAATGTTCTTTAAATGTTGTCATAAATTCTAGATTTACACTGTATTTACACTGACCAAGTACACCACTTATTGGGCCACTCCTGTGTACAAGCTATAAATGAAAGTGAAGTTACTAAGATTCATTTCTACAATTGAGTATTTCAGCATCTCTCATAGTAGTTACCAGTCACTGGGGGAGATGGTGGTAAAAGGATATAAAATTTCAACTAGATAGAATAAGTTCAAAAACTAGTGTACAACATGATGGCTATGGTTAATAATATATCAAAAGGTTTTAAATGCCAAGAGAGTAGCTGTTAAGTGTTCACCACAGAAGTGGTAACTGTGAGGTAGTGCTTATGCTGGTTAGCTAAAGTCACTCTACAATATGTATTTCCTTCAAACCCTAAGTGATAAGTACATACAATTTTATCTGTCGATTTAAAAACTTGACAAGAAAATAGAATAACCACACTCTAGGGAAGCATTTTCTTGTAGTCAAAAGACTGCAATTTGGAGTCTGACAAAACCAGGATTAAGATCTTGCCTCTACACCTTCCACCTGGGAACTGATAAGCTACAACTGAACATATCCTGACTCACATATATGACTTTGAACCTGAAGTGCCCAGCAATCATCCTGACTTATGTGACTTTGAATCTGAAGTGCCCTCTTCATTCTGAGTCATGGTGGCTTTCAGTGTGAAATGGTGAAAAGAGCATCTCACAGGTTCCATTGTACATGTGAAATATGTAAGTTATCTAATATACATACTGTTTAGAGTAATATGTTTTTCTTTCTAACTAATTGGCAATAACTTTGGCTAATTAACACATGCTTATGTACATAACCTGGGAACAATCGAATGCCATGCTAGGAATGTATGTGGACAAATCTTTCAGAGTTAAGACTTTTCAGTTACCCAGGACTATTTTACATCTGGTTAAGACAGTTGCCTGGATGCAGACTTTAGTCAAGATTCATATAAAACGATGAACTGGAGCAGCTAGAACCCAATTAGTGCCTAAACTCAGTAGTAATGGTCATGGAAGTATAGAATAAGACTTTAGCCAACTCAAATTGTAGCACGAAGCATGAGGTCGGATTCTTTGTCCCATGAATTTGAAGAATAAAATCCATGGACACAAGGGTGAGAGCAAAGTAACAGGATTTATTAGGGTAATAAAAGAATGCAGAGCTTCCAAGAAGGGATTGGTCCCAAGAGAGGGATACCCAAGAGTGCTATTGTCTAGGTGTTTATATAGATCTATGGTTTAAGGAAGTCAGCCCTCTGCCCAATCTTGGGTAAGGCAGTTGGTGTCCACGAGGTATTTATGAAGCCTATAGTCCAATCAAAATATCAGTCAAGAATGTTTCTTTCTTTGGAATGTCATGGACCCCAGTCATGTAGGTCCTGATTTTAAAATAGCCTTTTTGTAAGTTTTTTAGCAAATATATGCAGGTGCTGTTTGTGCTCTCCTGCCCAGGAAGTTACCTAGGAGCCTGTCTCCCTTCCTCCCAGCCTTATCTCTTCCTCCTGACATCAAAATGAGAGGGCTTCAAGCAAAGCCTGCCCGATTCCTGGGAGAGATGTGACTTTGATTAAACCCAGAATTTTAATTTTCAGGTCCTTGGGCTCAATCAGCCGTCTTGCCTGACTCCTTATTATCTCAGGACTCCTCAATTAACTGAGGACTCCTCAATTAAGCCTATCCTAGGGCTTCACTCCTATGACATTGGCAGATTTAACACCATTGTGCCCTTCAGGAAGCCTTTTGTCTCCTCATTCATTATATGAATGCCATGGATACTCAGCAAGTGGAAATCGCCCCACACTTTCTTAGACCTGAAGCTCCCACAATGTAACAACATCATCAGACAGGTTCTGGCCACCTAGATATAAAGGACTGACAGCCGTGGTGGAGAATCAGGGTGCCTATGTAACCCTGAATCACAAGCCTATGTAACTCTAAGGGAAAATGCCCACTTAATCCCCTGCTAAAGTCACTAATGGTAGCCATGTTAGATCATGTGACTTCTGCTTCTGTCCCTCACTTTGGGGAATCGCTGCGGGCATTTGATTCAGTGTATCCCATTGGTAGGCTTCCTACTGACCCTAGACATTGGTATTAAAATAGAGAACTGAGGCAAACATCTAGCTCAAGACATTTGTGAGTCAGGAAATACTGAGAACCTGGGAGTCAATTTTATGCAAAAATAGAGCAATAGACGCAATGGAAAAGGAGTTACGAATCAGCAGTGAGGCTGTGAGAGAAGTAAAGATGCTAAAACATTCTCAAAGAGAGATACTGCCTTCCCCAGAGCTGCCCCAGTGGTCCCTGATGGCTTAACAGCTCCAGCTTTCGTGAGTTTTGAGATTGCATTTTTTTGCCCCCATATGTATCTTTAGAATTATCTGTTCTGTCCCACCCCTCCCCCTGCTTACCCCTCCTTACTGTGGCTACTTAGCTGAGTTCTAAACCAAAAGAGCCTAACCAAGACAATGACCAAATGCTTCATCTTCCAGAGTTCCCATTTTGCCTTTTCCTTGGAGAAGAGATCACCCCAGATCCAAGATTTTGCATACCAGCTCTTCTAAGTGAAAGAGGTCTATGAACTGTATTTTTCAAGACTGGACCATCTTTCTCTTTATGTGGGACTCATTACTTCCCATAATCCTTTCAAGAATGCTTTCTGCACTGATGTATTTGTTGCCAGAAAGACCTTTGGAAAGTCAAGCCCATGGGGCAAGAGACAAATGAGTCAAAACAAATGTCTCAATGTTCTCCAACATGCTTTCTTAACCATACAGAGTTTCTGGGTAACATACTAAGAGGCCAACTCTAGGTCATCAGTTGTCTCCAGAAGTAGTGAGAAATCTTTGGGATTTGTAACACAAAGCTGGAGTGCATACAGTTAAAAGTCCCAAAACCTATCAAGATCTAGATTCAATGTTCATAATTATTTAGAAATATATCTTCATTAAGTCAAAAGTACAGTCTAAGGCCAATGCTGAAATGGACTCCATGTTTCAGGTTTCTTTTCTGGCCAAACCAGAGCCTTAGGAAATGTTACCAGGTGGCAAAATGCATTCAAACATCAAATATTTTCTAACACATGCTATATACAAGAACTTAACTAAATGTTAGGAATTTATAAAACCAGATATCAAAAAACAAATCCTATTCTGAAGTATTCACAGCCTGATAAGGGAGATAGTTACATAAGTAGTTACAGAACGTTTATGCTAACAATTCCAATGGACATTTACAAAAAGCTGTGGGAATTCAGGAAAAGTACTGAGTGACTAATAGGCAGGGAGCGTATACAACATGAAAAATAGATGATTTATGTCCCGGGCAGGATAAAATGGGACTGTGTGATCGTGCTACCCAAAATGACATGCTTTTCAAAACTTTTAAATTATTTCCAGAATTTTCTATACAGTATTTTCAAACAGAAGTCTGTCATCAGTACCTGAAACCTCAGAAAGCAAAACTATAGATAAGGAAGGACTGCCAGAGTTCTTGATCTTCTCAGAAACCTAGTCCCATTTGCTGAGAGTTGTCTGGCACATGACTTGGCATCATCTATGGGTCAATGATTTTCAAAAGACTTCATTTAGCCCCTTCTGGATGTCTTTTGTACACCTTAAACTACATAACTAAGCTGAATTCATAGTTGTCTTCTTCCAAAAAACACACATGCAAACCTATTTGCTCTCATTCTTTATCTCAGAAAATGGTGTCACCAGTCATGCTGTCCCACCCCAGAATCTTTAAATTTCTATCCACCCCACGGCCTTCCAATTACTTACCAACTTTCTGTGCACTTCACCCCTCCCGAAACTCTCCCTGGAAGAAGGCCCTTCCCCTCCATCCCCATCACCTCTTCCTCTTCCTAAAATGCAAACTTGGTCTCCTCTCAGCGGGAAAAACCACAACTATGTGCCTCCTCCACCTCTCCAACACTCACCACCTCTTCGGTTTCATTGGTACAAATTAGTCGTTTCTTGTTTCAATATACTTTGAAAGTAAATCTGAAATTTCAAGTTCTTTGAAGGAAAAGCTCTACACACAGAGAGAGATCCACCCCTACAGCAAAATCCCTATCCATCACAATCCACTTGAAAGCATCTGTGGCATTTTGCTGTCTATGGAAAAAAATTAACTTTTTGTAAATCGTTACTCCAAGGTCCTTCCTCGTCTGCCCCTGGTCTGTTTCTCCAGCCTCCTTTTCTTCCTCCCCTCCAACAAGTGCTTCCAGCCTACCCTCACTCACGGCTCAGTAAAGGCTTTCTTGGTCATGCTTTTAAACAGCTTTTTTCTCTTTCAAGAATGCTCCTCACTCTTCTTCCAACCCCTGTAGCTTCTGCAGCAGCAATAAAATATGTTATGCTTAGCATTATTTTAGCATCTAAAATAATATTTCTTTAATTCAGTTACTGGATGCAGTTTTCTTTATTGTTAATCTACCTCCTCCCACCATAGTATAAAATTTGTCAGAGCAGGAACTCTGCTTCTAAGTCACAGAAGGAACTTTTGTCTTGTAAAAGTCAGTTACTTGAAGACTCAGAGCAATAGGATCAATATCCTGTCTTACACATGTAAAAAGAAATGTAAATCAAAATGTTCCAGGAAGGCATGTCCATACTATGAGTAAACTCACATCAAGACAGATTCTATTCTGTACTGGAATGAAATAATGAATCCAAGAGCCTATCTTTTGTTCTAGTAATGAACCCAGAAAACTTAAATGGTACTCTTGCTTTTTGTTTAACATTCATATGTTTAAACTGGTGAAAACTTGTACTTTTACTGATTTTTTAATTTTACATTTTATTTAGTCAATTTTTTAAACGACAAAGTAATCTTTTTTTCAGGTACTGAATTTCTACAGCAGAAAACGTTTACATTACTGAAATTAATTCCAATTTAAGAAATCATGAAATATCACATAAAGTTCTACCTGTACGTTATGTTATATGACTTACAAAATAATTTAAGGTTGAAAGCCTTTCTGGCAAGTAGAATTTCTGAAATATTAAGTTTAATAGAGTATCAACAATTTCTAATACATCCTCCATAAATACAGAATAATAGCTTATATGTCTGGGAATTAGTTTTCACAAGCATCACCGATTGTTATTAGCTATATTTGTTACCAAGAAAACTAATTAAGATACTATGTGAACAGAATTGAAGTAAGACAATTAGACAAAAATATATCTTTAAGCTTTAGACACTTAGCTGGGCCATTTTCTACAGCAGAAAGACAGATTTTTTTTTTTTAATTACCAGTTAAAGAGAAATCATCCGCTCCCTTTCTGACTTGCAGTATCACTTCCACTATTGAAAATTATGGTGTAGGCTGTTCAACTGTCAGGATGTTATCTTTGTTGAAATAATTTTATTGCAATGTTTCACTTGTGTCCTGATTTATTGCTAAAATGACATCCAAAAGAAGCAAATTATGCAAGTGAATAGAGAATGCTTTTTGCAGTCTTGTAGGTGACAAACTTCCACCCATGATTTCCACGCATCTTTCTTGTTTAAAATAGATTTGAGGGCTGGGGCTGTAGCTCAGTGGCAGAGCACTTGCCTAGCGTGTGTGAGGCCTGGGTTCGATCCTCAGCACCACATAAAAATAAACAAATAAAATAAAGGCATTCTGTCCATATCAACTACCAAAAAATTTTTGAATTAAAAAAAGAAAAGATTTGAACTGCTTTGAATATATTATCTTATTTACCTTTCCAAGATGAAAATGGAAAACACAGTTGTTGCAACTGCACTTCTTAAAGAAGCCTGTGATGAAACCTTAGTTTTGAGAAACTCACAACAGAAGAGGAATTGCCCTGTCAGGCTATAGGGGCCTCCTCCTGTTAGGGGACAGACAGATATAAGTGATGGCAGCATGAGGATAAGGAGGAAATTCTATAAAACGGACCCACTGTGCTGACCCTCACATTTTCACTTTTAAAAAGCCACTTACCTGCAACCCTGCCTGGAGATGTAACATTCCTTACTCAGCAAAATATCTGTTAGCAGGAGATATGCAGGACCTGAAATGCTGGTAAGAAAAACACAAATTACCCTCAGGGGGAGGGTTTTTTTGTGACTCTTACACAACCCTGAACACAGAACTCAGGAAGATAATTTTTCCTAACCATAAAATCTGTAAGAACAGCATGGGCTTAAGTGACCTAGAGTTGTCATGGCAGTGGGGACTTGAAAGTCTGATGTTATCCTGCTGTCAGTCAAAAATAAAGAGGTGACCTGGACAGAACTCTCTGGAAACTTCCCTGGGACCCTCAATAAAATTAGAGGGCAGGAGGGGCATGCTGTTCTTTCCTCTCTGAGAGGACCCACTGTCTCCCCTGAGTTTTGTCCCCTTTTCCCCTTTCCTGTCCCTTCAAATAAATTCATTCCTGCTACTCCAACTGACATGTCTGAAAGCTTTCCAGCCTGACCACAAGAATCAGGGTGTGAATGGGGGTCTTCGGACCCCAGCCCTGTAACACTTCAACCATTGCCTCTCTCCAAAATTGGACACTGATCCTTTCCAGTAAGACACATTTGGGTCTAGATTTCTAAAATGTTCCTTGTTCCTTCATTTTTATGTATAAGCTCTTCTTTTGCAATGTGTTACTTGCAATGCTTGATGTGTTCACTAAAACAAAGCAGGACATGTGGTAGTGGATCATTAACTCAGGGCAGACTTCTAACTGGTGCCAGCCCATTATATCAAACAGGCTTTCTATTCTTCACTTTCTTTTGCTAAAACTCCAGGGGGGATCTGTGTTCAGATTTAGTGAATTTCAGCAAAGCTGATCAGCTCATGTCATCTACATTCAAACTTTTGATACTTTGTTCCTCGTGGATCCTTTTGAATTAATTTTGATGTTTTTTAGAAACACTGCATGAAAATATCAATCCCTTTGACTTGTTTGGCACCTCTAAACTCATCCAAGGAGAGTGTTTCACTCCAGCACCCAAGTCCTGGTCCTGGTATTAACCCACCTGTATCTCACTGGCTTACAAATATTTCTTATCCACATTTCATCAAAGCGACATCTTAGCTGCAACCTCTGTAGGGCTCCACAGACCTGAGCTCAACTTGGCTCCACCTGTCTTCTCCTTTTAGAGCTAGAAGAAGGAGTAGACCCTCTCTGTGATACTTTGTTTTCATGGTCGAAGGCCAGAAGAGAAATTAATGACATACACCATGTTCATGCCTTGGATTTTAATACTTCTGCCCAAAACTGGTGCCTTCTGGAATATTCTGCTCATATTCCAGTGGCCAGAGTAATCACAGGGACAAACCTGAATTCAAAGTGATAAAGGTATATGCTCTGTCTTCTGAAAGAGAGAAAACTTTGGGAAGAATAGTTCAATTTACCACACCTTATTTGACTGAATTTTGAATTCTGGGAGACATATATTGGTGTCCTGGGGCTATCCATAAGCATTCCAGTTCCACTGTCCTGAGCACGTGGTAGGATTATACTCATTATAATGATTATACTCATTACTTTGGCTTGTAGAGCATAGGTGACGTGTTTCATTTTTAGGAAGAAGTGTTAAGAGTCAACCAACATTCACCTCATTCCCTGTATGGCAGTTATGTGAAGATGGACCTCAGTCAACCTGCATCTTTGAGTGAGCAGAATCCCCCTGACAACCCACAATGAATGTGGAAAAGGAGATAAATAAATTTTTGGCTATGTTAAGCCACTGATGCTAGAGACTTGCTTGTTGTCACAGCATAACTT